>NW_027507784.1:328745487-329414237 GCF_037356315.1 Lithobates pipiens
AAGGCGACAAAGGCCCCTCCTAGACCTAGGGGACTCCTCATAGGCCACCGACCAGCCTCTTCAGCACTTCATCCTCCACCCGACTCCTCTACTGACATGGCTTCACCATATTTAACCAGTTGACCTCTGGAAGATTTACCCCCCCCTCCCCTTCATGACCAGGACATTTTTTTGCGATACGGCACTGTGTTAGTTTAATTGACAATTGTGCAGTTGTGCGACGCTGTACCCAAATAAAATGTATGTCTTTTTTTTTTTTTTTTTTTTCCTACAAATAGCTTTCTTTTGGTCACTTCTGCGTTTTTTTTTTTTTATGTTATAAACAAAAAAAGGACAAGTTTTAAAAAAAAATCCTCAATATTTTTTTACTTTCTGCTATAAAACCTATCCAATAAAAAAAAAAACCTAGAAAATCGAATTTATTCATCAATTTAGGCCAATTTGTATTCTGCTACATATTTTTGGGAAAATAAATCACATTAAGCGTATATAGATTTGTTTTGTGCAAAAGTTATAGCGTCTACAGACTATGGGATGTTTTTATTTATGTCTACTAGTAATGGGCGATCAGCGACTTTAAAGCGGGACTGCGATATTTCTGCGGACAAATCGGACACCTGACTTACACTTTTTGGGGACCAGTGACACTAATACAGCGATCAATGCTAAAAAAAAAAGCACTGTCGCTGTACTAATGTCACTGGCTGGGAAGGGGTTAACATCAGGGGAGATCAAAGGGTTAACTGTGTGCCTAGCCTGTGCTTACTCACTGTGTGAGAGGGGAATTGACTAGGGGAAGGCAAAGATCTGTGTTCCTGCTTTGCACAGGATCAATATCTTCCCTTCTGCCTTGCCTATGTAGGCAGATTTCTGTACTTCCTGTGTACTCTCGGGGTGCCGGCGGACATCGAGTCTGCGGTACCCGCGGGTGGGCTCACGCTGTGTGTTATCACAGTGAGAGTGGGTTGCCAGTGGCGCACGCACCCCAGACCCGGAAGTGTCAGGTCACTTACTAGGTACATGATCTGGCACAGAGCGGTCGCCCCTTCCGCAGTACAGTGGATGATCTGCAAGTGGTTAAGAAAAGGGGTGGTGCGGCAGGGCTGTGTGAGATTTGTTGTCCCACATCCGAAATAGAAACTTATAAACAAAAATCCCCTGGGGGTGGATTTTAATGGCAGCACGTACAACTTAGTTAGAAACAGTAAATATTTTATTACATAAAGCAAAAGTAATAAGTTACAATATACATAAAAGAGATATGTCTAGATAACAACTGTATAGAAACACCATTTTATCGCATTGTGAACAACATGAGCCTATATAACATCTAAGTACATGTAGTCACCCTACGCGTTTCGGAGCTGCTATAGAGGCTCCTTCTTCAGGGTTGTGGGTGTAACAAGTACAAAGAATAAGGCTCAAAAGAACAATCGGATGTATCCCAAAATTACTATTTGTTAAAAACAGAAAGCAGTAGATGGCCTCGCATTGGTTAGTTGACTTTGCCAGTGCTCGGGATTCTCAACCAAAAAGTCAAAATAATGAGATTACACAAGTGCGCTCAAGATCTTGTGTCATTAGAGAGGTCAAAAGAAGTCCAAAAGGAGATCCAAGCAAGACCACCCTGGAGCACCCTTGTGATTATAAACAGATAATCCCAGGCAGCTCGACCGACTGGCGTCCCGCATGTAGAGTCTGCAAGTGGTTAAGAGCTTGTGACTGGACAGTGAAAGAAGAAGCAGCACAGATATGAGATTCTCTCTGCTCTCTCCTCCGATCGGCATGCTTCTTGTCATACATGAGCTGATTAGCTCCTTGTGCTACTTCTTCCTCCCGCACTGCAGCTCTGCTTTGCAGGAACGGCGAGAGGCTGCTACCAGGTCAGATTCAGGTACTAACACTGCTTGTATTAAAAAAAGAAGAAAAAGTACATTTATGAATATACAATTGGAATATTTTGTGTCGTTTTTTATTTTGCCTAGAGCTCGCTTTTAAACAAATATCAGCTAAGCAGGTCAATAGGGGAAACCAAAGCGGAGTTCCGCTCATTTTAACGTTTTTATTAAAAGTCAGCCGCTACAAAAAATGTATCGGCTGACTTTTAATAAACAGACTCACCTGCGGCCGCCCAAAGCCTCGCTCCTCTCCTCTCCTCCGGCACTGGAAGTGGGCACCCAGCATCACAGCCGGGTGCGCATTGTGCATTTGCGATCCGTGCTGCGCCTTCTCAGTGGCCGGCCAATCTTCTGGGACTTGTGACGTGTCCCAGAAGATTGCACACGTCACAGGTCCCAGAAGATTGCAGAGGGAAGGAGACAGGAGGAGTCTCCTAGGCAGCGAGAATGGGAGTGGGAGCTGGGTACCTGTCAAAAATTACATGTCAAATGTGGCATGTAAGGGGGCAAGGAGTGCTTAAAACAGAAGTTCCACTTTTGGGTGGAACTCCGCTTTAAGTTTCACACTGGCAACATTTTACTGAAATGGCTCTGCTCGTCTCTTAAGCCCCGTACACACGAGCGGACTTTTCAACATCCAAAGTCTGACGGAATGATTCCGGCAGACTATTCGATCGTGTGTGGGCTGCAACTGACTTTTGATTCGCAAAAGTCTGACAGACTTTAGAAATGGAACATGCTTCAAATTTTTCCGCCAGAACTCTGCCGGACCCAGTTCCTACCGAGAAATTCGCTCGTGTGTATGCTATTCCGACGGACTAAAACCGACGCTAGGGCAGCTATTGGCTACTGGCTATGAACTTCCTTATTCTAGTCCGGTCGTACGTCATCACGTTCGAATCCGTCGGAGTTTGGTGTGATTGTGTGTGGCCAAGTCCGCTCATTCGGAAAGTCCGTCAGAACTCCTTCGAAAGTCTGTCGGACATAAGTCTGGTCGTGTGTACGCGGCATTACACTTGCTTCAAAACATGGCTTCAGGCATTTTTTAAAGCTCTCTGAACGCCGGTCAAAGCTTCTGTCACTAAATAAAATGGTTAGCTTACAGTCCTGTTTACACCTTGTGTTTTGCTTTGGCTTTGCTTCAAAAATTATGCCACATGTCTCTTTCGTGGTACTTCAAAGCTTCCATAGAAGTCTCTATGGCAAAGCTCGCTTGAAGCGCCTGCAGCTTTTAAGGGGCATTAATTCAGCTTTAGCTTCACTTTGTTTTGGAGAAATTGCAGGTAAGAGATATCGACACAAACACACACGCCATCTTCCAAGCTTCAAAAGAGCACCACCGAAGCTTCATCGAAGCATCAAACATATCATAAAAGCATGTTGAAGGGGTAGGCACTTTAAAGAGGAAGTAAACCCTGATGAGTTTACTTCCTCTTTGATTCCCTGCAAAGGTAAAGCATAATGGACTACTATGCATCGCATCGCATAGTAGTCCATTATGTGTCACTTACCTGACACAGGAGCCAGCGATGTCACCGCTGTCCCCTGTAGTCCAGAGCGTCCATCTTCTCGGTGGGTCTCGCTGCTCTGCTGCTGTCATTCGACGAAGCCGTGATGACGTCACTCCCGCGCATGCGCATGGGAGCCGCCACTCGTGGCATATCGCCGTTGACAGCGGCGCGCTCAGTGCCTGTGTTTTGGCAAATATCTCCTAAACCGTGTAGGTTTAGGAGATATTTCTTGGACCTACAGGTAAGCCTTAATCTAGGCTTACCTGTAGGTCAAAGTGGTTTGTAAGGGTTTACAACCACTTTAATGTGTGTTGAAGCCGAAGCAAGTATAAATGAGCCCTAGTTTACACTACAAAACAAGGCTTCGGACAGGCTTTGTTACAGCTCTCTGAATGCTAGTCAAAGCCCCTGTCACTAAATGACATGGTTATCTTACAGTCCTGTTTACAAATTGCATTTTCTTGAAGTTTCGGTTGTGCTTAGATGAGCCTTTAGTGGGCGCTTCATAGGCCTTCAATGAGGCTTTGGTGGCTCTTCAAGCGAGCTTTGCCATTGACTTCTACGGAAGCTTTGAAGGCCCTTTTGAAGCACAACTAAAGCGACATGGGGGATCATTTTTGAAGCGAAGCCAAAGCAAAAGCAATGTGTAAGCTAACAATTTTAGTTAGTGACCGGAGCTTTGACTAGCGCTTAGAGAGCTTTAAGAAAGCCTGTCCGAACCCTTGTTTTTGAAGCAAGTGTAACCTAGTGTGTTGAAGCCGAAGCAAGTGTAAATGAGACCTTGGGGTTCATTTACACTTACTTTGGCTTCAACACACATCAAAGCGCCATACCACTTCGATGGCGCTTTGGTGGTGCTTCGATGACACTTTGGTGACACTTCGGTGGTGCTTCAAGCTAGCTTTGTCATAGACTTCTGTGGAGGCTTTGAAGAACCACTAAAGCGACATGGGGTATAATTTGTGAAGCAAAGCAAAAGCAATGTGTTAACAGGACTGTAAGCTAACCATTTTATTTTGTAACAGGAGCTTTGACTAGCACTTGGAGAGCTTTAAGAAAGCCTGTCCGAACCCTTGTTTTGAAGCAAGAGTAAACTAGTGTGTTGAAGCCGAAGCAAGTGTAAATGAGACCTTGGGGTTCATTTACACTTTCTTTGGCTTCAACACACATCAAAGCGCCTACCACTTCGATGGCGCTTTGGTGGCGCTTTAGTGGTGCTTCAAGCAAGCTTTTTTTTTTTATAGACTTCTGTGGAGGCTTTGAAGAACCACTAAAGCGACATGGGGTATAATTTGTGAAGCAAAGCCAAAGCAATAGCAATGTGTAAACAGGACTGTAAGCTAACCATTTTATTTTGTGACGGGAGCTTTGACAAAGCCTGTCCAAAGCCTTGTTTTGAAGGAAGTGTAAACTAGCCCTAATATGCACAAGAGAATACGTGATAATATTTCATTCATCTCTTTGTTTCCAGATATCTTCTGCTTCCTCTCTGGGTTCTCCACCTTGGTCGTTCTGTCCAGGAATACTTGCAGAAACTCACCGGCCCGGACTTTTCATCGTGCAATGTGGCTGTCGAGAGTCGGAGCAGCACTGTGTGCTTCACGTCGTGTCCAGCAGGGGGCATAGGATGTCCATTGAATAGATGGAAATGATTCTACGAAGGAATGTTATTGATCTGTACATGTATGAATTTCTTTTTATCAGTCATGATTTTTATGAATTGCTATTTATATTAAATAGAGTTTTTCTACCCAATGTATAAACTTCTACAATAAAGGAGAATGTTCTATACAGAAACCTTTTTATTTTTTTATAGTATCTACTGACAAAACGGGTTAGATCAAGATAACGATGTGCCTCATGAGCCCATTCACACCTTTCCCGTGTGGTGCGTTGCAGTAGTGCACGCATAAATGTTGCAGCAACGCACATGAACCACTTGCGCTCCTGAAGGTTTTACCCCCTTCAAGACCAGGCCATTTTTTTTTGCTTTTTAGCACTGCTCTAATTTACTGGTAACTGCGCGCTCATGCAACACTGTACTCAAATTAAATTTATATCATTTTTTTTCACACAAATAGAACTTTATTTTTTTGGCGGTATTTGATCACCTCTGGGTTTTTACATTTTTGCTATATATCCAAAAAAAAACTTTCTGCTACAAAGCATCCAATTTAAAAAAAGAAAAAAGAAATCAAATCTCTTCATACCTTTTGGCCAAAATGTACTCTGCTACATGTCGTTAAATAAAAAATAAATAAAAATAAAATCCCAATAAGTGCGTGAAAGTTGTAGCGCCTACAAACTATGGTGTATATATCGGATTTTTATTTTTTTTTCATTTAATTTTTCTATACTAGTAATGACAGCAATGGGACTGCAATAGTGTCAGATTGCCCACCGCAGCTGGAGGGAAACTGATTAACTGCCACTGTTACTGTAATCAGTGCTAACATTATATATAAGATATATATATATATATATATATATATATATATATATATATATATATATATATATATATAATCTATCACTATAACTTCTCAAGATATTGCACTTTGTCACCATATTGTTTCACTTATGGACCCTTGGTGGATATACGTATATCAATTTTTTTTGTATATTTGGATATAGTGTTGTCTAAAACATAGAATCATTAATAGTGTTAATTTATGCAGAGTTTTTTTCACTATTAAAGTTGATTATATTATTTACACTGGTAAAAGATTATATAGATATTGTCATAATCTAAGCGCTGCACCTTTTTTATTATTCTAACATTATACACTGTCACTGTACTAATGACACTGGCTGGGAAGAGGTTAACATCTAGGGAGATTAAGGGGTTAAATGTGTAACGTGTGCTGCTTTTCACTACAGACCTTTTGTTTCTTATCCCTGCAAAGCAGGGATAAGAAACAGAGATTGTTCCGTCTGTACAGAGCTCTGGGCTGTGTCAACATAGAGCTCTGGGCTGTGATTGGACACAGCCAGTCAGGTTCTGGCCATGAATCATTGGTCGGGATTTGCTGACAGGCTCCCTCTGTGTGCAGTCACACTGGGTGTTGGCATGGCGGCGCACATGCCATACTGGTGCGTTGCTTTGCCTGTGTGGGCGGTCCACAAGTGGTTAACACATGCTATTCATTGTCAATGCACCCCAACATATTAACCAAACGCACTTCCGAACCTACGATGCACATGCATTGTAGTGCACCGCAACTCATGGTAACGCACAACCAGGCATTGTACCGCACGGCATTCATTGACATAACGAGCACGCATTACCTCTTGCCGCCCAGGTAACAGCTTTGCGGTGGGAAGGAGTGGCCAACGGGCGGCAGAGGTTTCTGTGCTGAATGCATGCTCACTGTCCAAGGCAGACCTTCCTGCCATCTGGGCGTACCAGCCTAGTTAAAGGGACACCTGGATAGGTGGGAAGTAGTTTATGCAACACCCCGGAATGGACAGGTATGACCAAAGCTGCAGGAGGAGATGATAATATGCAGATTAGCTGATCACCTGTATCTGTGGTCTCCAAACTGGATGCAGTCGGATGTGATCTTATCCTTGCTTTTATCCAGCCCTTAGAGCATTATTCCCCCCCTCCCCCCCACCACTGTCAGTGGGCCATAGTTTCTGCCACTGACCCCAGCGTCGGGGCACTATTCCCCTTACTGACACCAATGAGGGGGTCACCATCCCTCCCGCTGACACCAATGAGGGGGTCACCATCCCTCTCGCTGACACCAATGAGGGGGTCACCATCCCTCTCGCTGACACCAATGAGGGGGTCACCATCCCTCTCACTGACACCAATGAGGGGGTCACCATCCCTCTCGCTGACACCAATGAGGGGGGGTCACCATCCCTCTCGCTGACACCAATGAGGGGGGTCACCATCTCTCTCGCTGACACCAATGAGGGGGTCACCATCCCTCCCGCTGACACCAATGAGGGGGTCACCATCCCTCTCGCTGACACCAATGAGGGGGCACTATTCTCCTAACTGCCACGAGACGCTATTTTTTTTTCCCACTGCCACCAATGATGGGGCACTATTCCTCCCACTGCAACCAATGATGGGGCACTATTCCTCCCACTGCAACCAATGATGGGGCACTATTCCTCCCACTGCAACCAATGATGGGGCACTATTCCTCCCACTGACACCAATAATGGGGCACTATTCCTCTCACTGACACCAATGAGGGGTCACCATTCCCCTCACTGCCACCAACAACGAGACACTATTTTCCCCACTGACACCAACAATGGGGCACCATTCCTACCAATGATGGGGTCACCATCCCTCCCACTGACACCAATGAGAGGGTCACCATCCCTCCCACTGACACCAATGATGGGTCACCATCCCTCCCACTGACACCAATGATGGGGCACTATTCTCCTAACTGCCACCAACGACGAGACACTATTTTTTTTCCCCACTGACACCAATGATGGGTCACCATCCCTCCCACTGACACCAATGATGGGTCACCATCCCTCCCACTGACACCAATGATGGGGCACTATTCTCCTAACTGCCACCAACGACGAGACACTATTTTTTTTCCCCACTGACACCAATGATGGGCCACACTATTCCCCCTCGCTACCACCAACAATTGGACACTATTTTTCCCACTGACACCAATGATGGGGCACTATTTCTACCCCCCATTGATACCAACAATGGGACATTGTTTACTTCCACCGACGCCAGGACGTTTTCTTCTCCCACTGTCCGGCTCCCCTAAAGTATGAAGGATTGTAAACTGGTTCTTTTATTTGGAAAGTTTGGAGAGCCATGTCCTATATATAGATGGCCAGAATCTATTTATGTTTGTGTCCGCCTTAGTAGGAAGGTATTGTGTCCTCACCACCACCCACCATGACTGGCGAATGAGGCATAAGGAATGGTCCTGTTGGTTTGTGGAGGTTTTTTCTGTGTTCCTGATTGGCCCATTGTACAATAACTATACGGATTGTAGATAACTAGAACTAGATAAATTATTACACCAACATCCATACATACAGCAAATTTCCATACTATCTTCATTGGGACTAGTTTTAGACAACTATTGTACACAATGGGGCTGATTTACCAAACTGGAGAGTGCAAAATCTGGTGCATCTTTGGTAGCCAATCAGTTTCTAAGTTCAGCTTCTTCAATTTAGCTTTGACAATAAAACCTGGAAGCTGATTGGTTACTATGCAGAGCTGCACCAGATTTTGCACTCTCCACTTTTAGTAAATCAGCCCCATTGCATCCTAAGATCTATACTTTTATCGCGGGTGATACAACGTTATACATCGTAACATTTTCCATTTGTTTTTACACTATAGAGTTTACCCAAATGAGACCTGGAGGGAATCCTGCATAAACTGGTTTATACTTGATGTTTCTGCTTAAGTTCTAAAACCAGGGATCCACCAACGTGTTTCAAACAATGTTCTCTTGAGGGGTAAAGGTTTGCAATATAATTGTATACTGATGTGTTGTTATCACGTACCTGGTGCTGAAGTCCAATAGAGAGAGCGCGAAAGGGCTTCCTTGCGGCTAAGTTCCAGACCCCCCCCCGAGGGCGAAAACAGGAGCGGTCAAGCCCAACGTAGCACAGGTCACCTGCTGGACTGTGTGCGGGAGGTTCCAGGGTACAGCTGGTGTGCTGGCGTAGAATCAGCAGACAGGTGCCGCCCGTGAGGCGTTGCAGAACTTGAATAATGCTGAGACTGGAGTGTGGTCAGGAGCCAGGTGGGTTTCAGAGCAGACGTGGTCAGGTGGAGAGCCGAGGTCGGGAGCCAGGTGGGTATCAGAGCAGATGTGGTCAGGTGGAGAGCCGAGGTCGGGAGCCAGGTGGGTATCAGAGCAGACCTTGTTAGGTAGATAGCCGAGGTCAAACACAGGAAGCAAATAGGAGACAGGTCAAGGACAAGCCGGGTTGGTAACAGGAGACACAGAAACAGGAATATCACCGAGATAACTTGCTGAAGATGAACCAGCAACTGCAGCCACTGACAGACTTCCTTATAAAGGCCCATGTGACGTGCTGGTAGAGATGCTGGATCCTAGAGCCCTTCTCCTTACCGTTGGTGCCCTAACAATTGTACAGTATATACATACATCTCAGCCCATTAAAATCCAGATGCCTTAATTGTCACCATGAGGGGCCAAGACCACCATGGGGACCAAAAACCTGTGCAGACAGAGATCACATGGACAGTATCCAAAGACTGCTCATGTGCCACTGTGCTGAGTACTCTGCATGAATCTTTCCATTGCATATAGGGGGTGGCCGGGCACCCTTAATGGCCAGGCTGCCACTGGTGATGGGGCACTATTCCTTCAACTAATACCAATGATGGGGCATCATTCCTCCACCTAAAACCAATGATGGGGCAGTATTTCTCCAACTAATACCTATGAAGGGGCATTATTTTGCCTCTACTGACCATAAGCACTAAATAATTGTTTTACTCCCACTCACCACCAAGACTGAGGCATTATTTACTTCCATGGAGGCTGGGACCAGGGCCGTCTTTAATACTGATTGCACCCTGGGCAAAACTTTTTTTGGGGGCCCCCCCACCCCCATGCAGTTTTTCTCTCCACCTGCTCTGAGACATACAATAAATAGCAGCTAGACTCAAAATCAGTTTACTGAATTAGATTAGGCAGCGATTGCGATTGGTTGCCAGAGGTTACATTGTGTATCGTTACCGCTCACTGACTGGTTGCTAGAGGTTACAGCACACATTACCGCTCACTGACTGGTTGCTAGAGGTTACAGCACATGATTTCTGCTTGTTGATTGGTTGCTAGAGATTGCTGTGGATATGACCTCAGGGGAGCATGATATACATATGAATGCCGCCGGCCGCCACTATTTACATATGAATGCCACCACTATTTACATATGAGTGCCAGTAATTTACATGTAAACGCAGGGTCTGCAGGTGAGTCATCTGTACACAACAATAGGGAAGAGCTGGGCAGCATTATTAGCAGCACTTCACACTGAGATATCAGAACACAGCACAGGACTAAAACCTCAAGGGACAAGGGAATTTAAACCAGGATAATTGGCAAGTATGAGGCAGCTGCTTTGGGCCCCACAACAATGACAGAGCCCAGGGCAGCTGCCCCTTTGCTATGCCTTAAAAACGGCCCTGGCTGGGACGCTCCTATCGGCCACAATACGGCCCCCTAAAGTCTGAAGAACAGTAAACTGACCCTTTGTTTAGAAAGTTTGGGGTGCCCTGGCCTAGCAGAAATAGCTTGGCTTTAAGGGTTTACTGCTGCCACTCATTAGTTTGGCATGTTTGCAGTCCAGGTTTTTATCTCCCTGTATTTTATTGAAATCTTCCACATTTCTACAGTATTTAAAATGAAATTTGAATTATAAGAAAATTCAATCTTAGAAAAGATCTATGTAGCGTATATATGTGTACATAAAAATTATAATTTTAGATATCTATGCAGAACATGCCAACCGCAAGGAATCTGTATCTAAGAGAAATATTTGGAGCTGTTGCTATGTGTGACAGAGAGAAGAGTACGTGGTGCCCGCAGGCCGTGAGCAGCAGGTCGGAGAGACAACCAACTGTCACTTCCATTATCATCTTCCTGGTGAAGGAATCTACAGACGTTCCCCCACCCGACACTCGTATGGAAATTTACATTTTTTTTCTTACGGAACGTGATGGAGTATAAGCATCAGTGGAGACGAGTCTGGCAAAATGACCCCTTCCTATTCAAACATGACTGCGCACCAGTGCACAAAGCAAGGTCCATAAAGACATGGATGAGCGAGTTTGGGGTGGTGGAATTTGACTGGCCTGCACAGAGTCCTGACCTCAACCCTATAGATCACCTCTGGGATGAATTAGAGTGGAGACTACGAGCCGGGTTTTCTCATCCAACATCAGTTCCTGACCTCATAAATGCGCTTCTGGAAGAATGGTCAAACATTCCCATAGACACACTCCTAAACCTTGTGGACGGCCTTCTCAGAAGAGTTGAAGCTGTTATAGCTGCAAAGGGTGGGCCAACTCAATATTGAACCCTACGAATTAAGACTGGGATGCCATTAAAGGGGTTGTAAAGGTTAGTTTTTTTATTTTCTAAATAGGTTCCTTTAAGCTAGTGCATTGTTAGTTCACTTACCTTTTCCTTCGATTTCCCTTCTAAATTTTTTTTTTCTTTGTTTGAATTTCTCACTTCCTGTTCCTCCTCAATAAGCTGTTCTGGCTGACTAAACACCGCTCGGTGATGGTGTGAAGTTTACTGAGGAGGAACAGGAAGTGAGAAATTCAGACAAAGAAAAAAAACATTTAGAAGGGAAATCGAAGGAAAAGGTAAGTGAACCAACAATGCACTAGCTTAAAGGAACCTATTTAGAAAATAAAAAACAAAGCTTTACAACCCCTTTAAAGAGGAAGTAAAGGCAACATAAAAAAAAAAAAAAAAAAAAAAAGCACACCCTGTAAGGCAAAGGCATAATGAGCTAGTATGCATAGCATACTAGCTCATTATGAATAACTTACTTGAGAACGAAGCCCCCGAAGCGGTCCTCCGTCTTCCTCTTCGCCGCTGCCATGGATCCCGGAGCGACTTCCGAGTCTCGCAGCTCCGACGCTGTGATTCGCCAGAGCCGCGATGACGTCACTCCCGCTCATGCGCACGGGAGCCGACACTCGCGGCATATCGCTGCGATCTGCGGCCTGCCCCAGTGCGCCTGCATGGCGCTGTCTACGGCGCATGCGCCGTAGACAACGGTGGCTGTCTTCGGGTAAATATCTCCTAAACCGTATAGGTTTAGGAGATATTTCTTGGACCTACAGGTAAGCCTTAATCTAGGCTTACCTGTACGTCAAAGTTGGTTGTAAGGGTTTACAACCACTTTAAGGTTCGTGTGCGTGTAAAGGCAGGTGTCCCAATATTTTTGGTAACATTGTGTATGTACATCTCATAAATGTAATACATTGTGCCCAATCTTTTTGTCTGTTTAACCACTTCCAGTCCGGGCTAATTATGACATTCTTCTTCTACATGGGTAAAATATGTTGCTAGAAAACTACTTGAAACCCCCAAACATTCTATATTTTTTAAGCAGATGCCCTAGAGCAGTGATGGGGAACCTTGGCACTCCAGATGTTTTGGAACTACATTTCCCATGATGCTCATGCACTCTGCAGTGTAGTGGAGCATCATGGGAAATGTAGTTCCAAAACATCTGGGGTGCCAAGGTTCGCCATCACTGCCCTAGAGAATAAAATGGTGGGTGTTGCATGCTTTTATGTAACACGATATTTGCGCCAATGTTTTTCAAACTTACATTTTTTGGAAAGAAAATACACTTTAATCACTTCAATCCCTGCCACTTTCACCCCCTTGCAACCCACAACAATTTTCAGCTTTCAGTGCTATCGCAATCTGGATGACAATTGTGCGGTCGTGCAACGCTCTACCCAAACAAATTTGTTATAGTTTTTTTTTTTTTTTTTTTTTTTTTTGAGACAGATAGAGCTTTCTTTTGGCTTTATTTAATCGATTCAGCCCCGGAAGATTTTACCCCCTTCCTGACCAGAGCACTTTTTGCATTTCGGCACTGCGCCGCTTTAACTGACAATTGCGCGGTCATGCGACATGGCTCCCAAACAAAATTGTCCTTTTTTCCCCACAAATAGAGCTTTCTTTTGGTGGTATTTGATCATCTCTGCTGTTTTTATTTTTTGCGCTATAAACAAAAAAAGAGCGACAATTTTGAAAAAAACACATTATTTTTTTACATTTTGCTATAATAAATATCCCTCAAAAATATATAAAAAAACTTTTTTTTCCCCTCAATTTAAGCCGATTCTTCTACATAATTTTTGGTAAAAAAATAAGCGTTTATTGATTGGTTTGCACAAAAGATATAGAGTTTACAAAATAGGGGATAGTTTTATGGCATTTTTATTAATAATTTTTTTTTTTACTAGTAATGGCGTTGATCTGCGATTTTTATTGGGACTGCGACATTACGGCAGACACATCGGACATTTTTGACACATTTTAGGACCATTGTCATTTATACAGCAATCAGTGCTATACAAATGCACTCATTCCTGTGTAAATGACACTGGCAGTGAAGGGGTTAACCACTAGGGGGCAGTATAAGGGTTAAGTGTGTCCTGGGGAGTGTTTCTAACCGTGGGGGGGGGGGGGCATGGCTACGTATGACACATCACTGATCACTGCTCCCGATCACAGAGAGCAGAGATCAGTGACACTCTCACTAGGCAGAACAGGGAGATGCGTGTTTACATTCGCATCTCCTCGTTCTTCCTCTCCGTGAGGCGATCTTAGGTATCCCCGCGGCGATCGAGTTCACGGGACCCGTGACCCAACTCACGGAGGTCCCAGCAGGAGCGCAGCCGGGGGACCCCAGAAGAGGAGGATCAGGGCTGCTCTGTGCACAGAGCAGGTAAGTATGACGTGTTTGTGTTTTAAAAAGAAAAAACAAACTTTTACAACCACTTTAATTACCACTAGTTTTTTTTTTGCTAAACAAACAAAAAACAAAACACCATAAATTGTGGGGAAAAAATTTTTTTTTCTTGTAAATAATTATTTTGTAAATAAGTATTATTAAATACGTATTTGTATTACTTTGTAAATAAGTAATTTTTCTCCTTCCCTGATGCGCGCTGATGAGGCTGCACTGATGGGCACTGATGAAGTCCAACTAATATGCATTTATGGGCACTGACATGCAGCACTGATGTGCACTGATGGGCAGCACTAATGGGGAGGAACTGATGGTCCCTGACAGGCATCAATGATGGGCACTGATTGCCAGCACTGACAGGCATCACTGATGGGCACTGACAGGCATCACTATTGGGCACTGAAGGGCAGCACTGGTGGGGCGGTACTGATAATCGGGACCAACCACCTTTACCAGGGACCACAGTGAGTAACCGAAGAAAGTACCGGAACCATATCCTCACCAAACGGGCACGGTGGAGAATCGGGAATCTTAAGTCAGGTACCCAACCAGTGGAGGAGACGCTTGCAGGGCATCCTTGTGATTCAAGCCAGGGACCTCGTCGGTCAGCAGGGTTGAAGTTCTAGAAGTATCTGGAATGCCAAGCTAGGGACCCAGCATGGAAGTTTGGGTGACGCTTGAGCGAGATACCACCACCAACTCTGGAGGCGCTCAAAAGATTCAGAGTCAGTGAATCAGAGGGTCTAGAGCAGCCTTTCTCAACCTTCTCAACCCAGAGGAACCCTTGATATAGTTCTCCAGTCTTGGGGACCCCCTGCTAACAATTAGAAATCTACAACTCATGATACAATAGGTTGATGGTCGGTGGGAAGAATGGTCCTTACACTTGTGGTCATTGGGAAGAATTACCTCCTTACAGAGAGCT
The DNA here is from genome assembly GCF_037356315.1 of Lithobates pipiens. NCBI lineage: Eukaryota > Metazoa > Chordata > Amphibia > Anura > Ranidae > Lithobates > Lithobates pipiens. The sequence continues at coordinate 328,760,322 of NW_027507784.1, forward strand.
AAAAAGATCAATGGTGTCGGTGGGAACTTATCTGAGAGGCAGAAATGGCCCAATGCTGAAGGAACCCCTAGCAACCTCTGGAGGAACCCTGGTTGAGAATCACTGCTCTAGAGAGAGACCGGGAGCTCAGTGTTGAAGAACTACAAGAGGCAGTTGTAGTGGAGCTGAAAGAACTGTTACGTTTGTGTTTAAGTTGCGCCTTGCTGGGGCCTTTCCTGCACTGCTATCCTCCTTTGAAAGTCTCGGAGTCCGCCAATTGATATCTACAACTACTTAAGAGTGTCCTGGCCCTTACCCTCTTCCCCCCCCAAAAATACAAAAAGAACTGTCAAAAGAAATAAAACATTTCACACCCAAGAAGTGTCTGGCGCCCAATGACTTTCACCACCTTTGCACCCACTATGCCTCACAGCCCACCACGTATTGAAGGATGTCAGCTATCTTTGGCCTTGGAGGTCCTCATTAGACTGGACAAGGCTGGAGACCTTGCTACGCCAGCAACAGGGTAAGTGGGAATTAAAAATTTAAAGCCTTAGTAAATCTGCCCCCCCTGCCCCCCCCCGCAGGTTTATGCTTCCGCCGCCAGTGCCATCTTCATCCAGTTGTCCTTTCAGGTTCTGCAGCCTGAATGTTGGCAATTAGACCCAGCTGGCCTTCAGAGCAGTGTTAATTTAGTCGACTAAAACATTTTAGTCGACTAAATTAATACTATTTTAGTTGACTAAAATATGACTAAAACGAAAATAATTAAGATGACTAGAATACGACTAAAACTAAAATGGCATTTTAGTCAAAAGACTAAAATGGGACTAAAACTAAAATGCCATTTTAGACAAAGCTAAATTGAAATTTGACTTCAAAATGAACACTGGTCTGTAGTACATGTTCATACTTCAATGTCATTAAGTAATAACATATTAGATTTTTCACTCCTAATGAGTTTGGAAATTGTAGAGAAATGTTTAATGCATTACAATTTAATTACACCCATTAGATTTTAGATGACTAAAATTCGTTTTAGTCAACTAAAATATACTGGAGATTTAGTCGACTAAATACGACTAAAACTAAAACAATTGCCAAAGACTAAAATGGGGCTAAAACTAAAATGCCATTATAGTCCCAAGACTAAGACTAAAACGAAATCGAAATTTACTGCCAAAATTAACAACTTCAGCCCCGGAAGATTTGGCTGCTCAATGACCAGGCCATTTTTTGCGCTGCGTCGCTTTAACTGACAATTGCGCGGGCATGCGACGTTGCACCCAAACCAAATTGACGTCCTTTTTTTTTTTTTGCACAAATAGAGCTTTCTTTTGGTGGCATTTGATCATCTCTGCGGTTTTTATTTTTTTTGCGTTATGAAAAAAAAAAGAGCGACAATTTTGAAAAAAAAAACACAATAACTTTTAATTTTTGCTATAATAAATATCACAATTAGGATTTTTTTTTTCTCAGTTTAGGCCGATATGTATTCTTCTACATATTTTTGGTAAAAAAAAAAATAAAAAAAATCGCAATAAGCGTATATTGATTGATTTGCGCAAAAACTATAGCGCCTACAAAATAGATTTATGGCATGTTTATTATTATTATTATTATTATTTTTTTTACTAGTAATGGCGAGTGATCGGCGAATTTTATCGGGACTGCGATATTGCGGCGGACACATCCAACACTTTTGACACATTTTTGGGACCTGTGAAAATTATACAGCGATCAGTGCTATAAAAATGCACTGTAGTCACTGGCAGTGAAGGGGTAAACACTTGGTGGCGATGAAGAGGTTAACTGTATTCCCTCGATGTGTTCTAACTGTGGGGGGGGGGGGGGGACTGATTAGGAGAGATGACAGATCGGTGTTCATAATCAGAATGAACACACGATCAGTCTCTTCTCCCCTGAGAGAACCGGGATCTGTGGGTGTACACCACAGATCCCGGTTCTCACTCTTTCACGAGGGATGTACGTGGGTGTACGGCGGTCATCACGTCCCCGCCGGGCACTCGCATCGCTTCGGTGGCCCCCTAGAGGCCAAAAGGCGAAGCGACGTAAGATAATGTAATTTTTGCCCAGGGAAGCCAATCTGCCCCAGTGAAACTGCGGCGGCTGGTCCAGAAGTGGTTAACACCACTTCAGAGTTGGTTCGATATCATGGAACCACGGATGGAAAATCAGTTTTGTTGATAGACAGAATTGAAGGGCTTGGGCGGAAAAGACGAGAGATTCCAATGCCCACCCAAAACATGGCAAGGCCAAATGGAAAAGCCCAAGAAAGATACAAAGGATCTGAAAGTGGTTTCGACAAGAAGATTCAAGATCCTGGCGCGTCTCTGGACCACACCAGCCGTGTATTCGGGGCTACTCCCGCATTAAGGGAACGTTTGGCAGACAGAACTGCTAGGAGGGAACTTATTTGCACAAATTGTTGTAAAATATTCATTATCATGTATATTTTTTACTCCGTCTGTGAAACATGAACGCTTTTTCTTATTTCAAACACACATTTGGATGTTTTAAAAGTTGCTGCCAACCAAGCATGGATGCCAGCCTGGGAAGACTCACAATGAGTAATGAGGCTCAGTGGAAGGAAACTTTGAAAATCCAGGACCATGGATGGAACATTGAAGGGTAGGGGTCATCTCTCCAAATACTTCAATTATAACTAAAGGCAAACTTTTTGTTCTAGTTTGGATAGAGAGGAGATGGATTAGAACCCGTCAGGTTTTATTGCTGACTTTGCCCCCCATTAGGGAGATTCACCCTCTCTATTTGTCCTGTTTAGCTTTATCATTAAAAAGTGAAAGTAAAGGAAAATCACAACTTTTGGCTTGTCCCCAGACAGGGGAAATATTCTCATGGGGACACTCGTACTGCTGACCAGGGGGTTCCCCCTGAATTCCCCCTGCTCTATCTCTCACCTTTTCTCTCACCCCCACCTTTTCTCTCCCTTTCTCTCTTGTTCTCTTGCTCTCCCCCCTCTCTCTCTCTCGAGCGCTCTCTTTCTCCTCTCTCTCCCTCCCTCCTCTCTCTCCCTCTTCTCTCTCTACCTCTCTCCCTCCTCTCTCTGTCCCTCCCTCCCTCCCTACCCCACTCTCTCTCACTTCCCCACCTTTTTTCTCCCTCTCCAATCTCGCTCTTTCCCCTCCTCTCCCCCCCCCCATCTTTCTCCTCTCTCTCTCCCTCCTCTCTCTCCCCTCTCTTGCTTGCTCTCTTTCTCCTCTCTCGCTCTCTCTCTCCTCCTCTCCCTCACCTCTCCACCTCCTCTCTCTCTCCTTCCTCTCTCTCCCCCTCCCTCCTCTCTCTCTCACCCTCCTCTATCTCCCTCCCTTCTCTCTCTCCCTCCCCCCTCTCTCTCGCTTCCCCACCTTCTTTCTCCCTCGCTCTCCCCCTCCTCTCTCCCCCTCTTCTCTCTCCCCCCTCTATTTCGCATGCTTTCTCCTGTCTCGCTCTTCCCCCCTCCCCCTCCTCTCTCCCCCTCCTCTCTCCCCCTCCTCTCTCTCTTCCTCTCCTCCCTCCCCCTCCTGTCTCCCCCTCCTCTCTCTCCCCCTCCCCTCTCTCTTTCGTGCTTTCTCCTCTCTCGCTCTTCCCCCCCTCTCTCTCCTCTCTCCCTCCTCTCTCACCCCTCCTCTCTCGCTCTCTCTCACCTCTCGCTTTCCTCTCTCGCTTTTCCCCCCTCCTCTCTCCCCCTCCCCTCTCCCCCTCTCTCTCCTCTCTCTCTCCCCCTCCTCTCTCACTCCCTCTCTCTCCTTTCCCTCCTCTCTCTTTACTCCTCCTCTTTCCCCACTCCCTCCTCTCTCCCTCCCTCTCTCCTCTCCTCTCTCCCTCCTTTCCACCTCCTCTCTCTCTCTCCCCCTCCTCTCTCGCTTCCTCTCTCTTCTCTCCTCTCTTCCTCTCTCGCTCCCTCTCTTGCTCCCTCTCTCTTCTCTCCTCTCTCTTCTCTCCTCCTCTTATCTTCTCTATACCCCTCTCTCTTGCTACCTCTCTCCTCTCTCTCTCCCCCTCTCTCCTCTCTCTCCCCCTCTCTCCTCTCTCTCCCTCTCTTTTTTTCTCACACACATACACACTCATTTTTCTTCTTGAATCAAAGTCCAGGATTCCGGTATGATACGGTTCACAGGCCGTGTAAATAATCAACATCCTCCCCGGGTTTGCTTTCAATAACAACATAACCTGCGGATGGAACGCTACGCATTACCAGATCGAGGAACTCCGCGTGATCGCTGACTTTACAAACACATTAAAACTACGAGTGGCCTATTAATCTCTAACTAAACCGCTGCGCTAAACCACTGGAACACAGAGGAAGGGCGATCGTACAAAGCAATATTTCCAACAGAAAACCTCGAATGACTTTCAGGACCCGTTCACATGTTTGTACTGCAGTCACACAGCGACAAATATTCCATACAGTGTAGTGACCTGACACACCAAGGCGATGTAGCGCTATTTCAGCCACACGTGGCGGCGTGCGTTGGAGTGCGCTGACTTAACAAAAAATGAGCCGCATAAGATTTTCGACAGGTTAGGATGCATCAGCAGGCCATTCAATTCAATGGGCAGGAGAAAATATCTGGCTGCAGCTCATTGAATATTAGAGCCCATTCACATGTGCAGCGGCTCTGACAAGGTGTGTAGGTGATAAGGCGCTCCTTACTGCCTGATTTAACCCTGTAGCACCACCGAGCCGCATTGCATGAAGTGGCAACCGGGCCTCACAAACTTGCATGGGTCTTGTTTGGTGGCGGTAACACCTGCCGAAAGCGGCATGCTTGTAGGCAGGTGCAGTCTGCTTTCTCCACTGCAAGTGGCGCTCAACCTCAGCGGCATTGCAGAGGGAGTCAAGAGGAACTTAGGTTCTCTGCGGTTTCCTGGGTCACGGGGGTAGCTATATGATTGGATGCTGGCTCCCTATGGCACTCTGTCAGCCATCTTGGGTCAAGCAGAGTCTATACTGGCTCTTGGGTTTGGGTGCGCTGTGTGTCTGGCTAACTTTTAGCCAAAATGTTCTAGTATGCACAATGTATTAGCACATTATGGTAGATTACCTGGCTAGTGATCCCCTCCAACACCCAGGGGCGGACTGACAACTCATGGGGCCCCCGGGCAATAGAAGAAGATTATGGGGCCCCCAGGCAATAGGAGATTATGGGGCCCCCAGGCAATAGATTATGGGGCCACACAGTATATACATACACATAATACACACACACACACACACACACACACACACACACACACACACACACACACACACACACACACAGAATACACATACACGCACTGAAAAGGTACTGGAGAGGCAGGGCAGCTATAATCTTGGGATTAAAAAAAAAACACACAGATTTTTACATACTGTCCCTGGTTTTATTGAGGCTGGCAACCCTGATGGGGCCCCTTAGTGGCATGGGGCCCTCGGGCAGTGCCCGAGTGCCCGAATGGTCAGTCCACCCCTGCCAACACCACTTTGACAGCAAACCCATCAGACATTTTCTCTTTGTTTTCCTTTTGGGTTCTGACTCCTTAGCTGATTGGTCCGCTGGGCCATGATGGTGTCACTCCTGGGCATGCACATAGGAGTCACATTGTCATGGCACATAGCTTTGTTGTAAATGTATGCTGAGCTGTGCACACCCTCTCTCTCCTCTTTCTTCTTCTCTCTCCTGTTTCTCCCTCTCTTTCTCTCCTCTCCCCCCCTCTCTCTCTCTCTCTCCCCCCTCTCTCTCTCTTTCCCCCTCTATCTCTCCCTCCCCCTCTCTCTCCCCCTCTCTCTCTCCTATATTTCTCTCTCCCCCCTTTCTCTCTGTTCTCTCCTCTCCCCTCTCTCTCTCCTCTCCCCCTCTCTCTCTTCCCCCTCTCACTCCTCTCTCTCCCTTACCTCTCTCCCTCCCCCCTATCTCTCCTCTCCCTCTCTCCTTTCCCCTCCCCCCTCTCGCCTCTCCCCCTGCCTCTCTCCCTCTCCCCCCTATCTCTCCTCTCTCTGTCCTCTCCCCCTTTCTCTCTCTCCCCCTCTCTGTTCTCTTCTCTCCCCCTCTCTCTCTCTCCTATCCCCCCTCTCTCTCCCTTCCCCCCTCTCCCCTACCTCTCCTTCTCCCCCTATCTCTCCTCTCTCCCTCTCCTCTCCCCCCCCCTCTCTCTCCTCTCTCCTCCCCCTCTCTCTCTCCTCTCCCCTCCCCCTCTCTCCTCTCCCTCTCCCCCCTCTCCTCCCCCTCTCTCCTCCCCCTCTCTCTCCCTCTCCTCCCCCTCTCTCCTCTCCCTCTCCCCCTCTCTCTCCCTCTCCTACCCCTCTCTCCTCTCCCTCTCTCCTCTCCCTCCCCCCCTCTCTCTCCCTCTCCACCCCTCTCCCCCCTCTCTCTCACACACATACACATGCTGAGCTGTGCATGCGCTGCTTATTGTGCACAAACACTGACAGGCAGGGAAGAGGGTTTATGATAGAAGGGACCAATAGCGTTTCTTCTATCATCAAAATCCTACCTATCAATGCTTTTTTTTTTTTTTTGTTTATTTACATGTAGCACCCTGGAGTTTATGCCGGGTTGCTCCTCACAAATGTACTTGCCAGAAGTAGTTATCCTGGATGATTGTTAGAGATCTATTGATTCCTCCCTAAGTTTGGCCTGGTTGCACTCATCTCTACTACCACTAGGTGGCCGGGCACTTGGTGGTTCTAGATATGAGAAGGGCAGCACAAGATCAAGTTATGGGCATGTGGAGTGCCAAGCTAGGGACCCAGCAGAGAGGCGGGGGTGGCGCTTGAGGAATGTACCACTGTGAAGATTGCAGGAGACCAAGGGATTCAGTGGCAGTAAAACAGAGGGTCTAGTGATAGACCGGGAGCTCAGTGTGCTGAAGAACTACAAGGAGGAGGTGTAGAGAAGGCAAAGGGACTGTTAAAGACTGTTGCCATAGGAGACAGCATTTCTGCACATGCAGATGTGGCATCTTTCTGGAGGCCTTTCTATGCATGGCTGTCTTCCTATTGAAGTCTCATAGTCTGCTAATTAAACTTGCTAATCAGACTGAAGGCAGCCGGAGACCTTGCTACATACACTTTACAAATAAGATAGTAAATGGCCTCACTTGTGTCATTTCAATAACGCTCTAAAAAAGTAACCAGTGCAATCTGCCGGGATTGGTGCTGTTTCCTCCCAGCGTAAACCAGCAGCTGTGTGTTTAGTGCAGCTTGCTGGTGTGAAAGAGCCTTTAGAAAAGTTGTTAAAATCCACCTCCGGCAGTGTGAGGGTGACAACATTTGCCTTTCTATGTCCGGCCATTGGTAACACCTATATGCTATTTCCCTCTAGTGTTCTCTAAAATTGTTACATTGTATCTCTTCTTACAAAGACATGAATATATGTCCTGTGCGCTTCAGCTCCATCTAGCGGCCATAAAGTAGTAATTTACTACTACTCATAATAAAAGAGCATGCATTTGTAGCCATGCCCCCATAGGGGTTGCTGAATATTGTGGTTCACCTGTCACCCTGCACAGCCCAGCATTCATCTCTCAGGGACTCAGAGACATAGAACAGTCCATAAGCTTTGTTTTTTTTGTTTTTTTGTTTTTTTTTTATTGAGGGGATTTAACTTGGATGGGAATAGGAAATTATGGGATGCCCAGAAAGATTTAATGCAACTTGCTTGGGGCTTCTAGATACATTAACGTATATACACTCCAGTCTTCTCTCCAGCACAACTGTTGCTTAAAGCCTCGTACACACAATCGGATTTTGTGTGATGACGGGCTGTTAATGGAAAATCCGACCGTTCGTACGCTCCATCGGACAATTGTTGTCAGATTTTCCACAGACAAATGTTGGACGGCAGGCTATAAAATTTTCCCCGGACAAATGTCTGTTGTGGGATTTTCCGAGCGTGTGTACACAAGTCCGTCGGGCAAAAATCCAAAGTACAAACGGGCATGCTCAGAAGTAAGGACGGGCCGGAAGCGGTCGGTCTTGTAAACTAGCGTTCGTAATGGAGAATTAACATTTGTGACGCAGCAATTTATGAAATCTGGAAATGCAGCGCACAATTCTCTTCTTCTTTAATGGGATAATAATGAAGCTGGTGATACTGATGGAGTTATTGCAAATGGATTTTCAAAGGCTTTTTTTTCTAGTGATATCAAAAATATTATTATTATGCTTTTTTTTTACTTGTGCAAGTTACCACAACACCACGATCCTGTAGTTTTAAGGATCAAAGATACAACTACCGTGTTTCCCCGATAGTAAGACACCCCCGATTGTAAGACGTATCGGGAGTTTCAGAGGGCTCGGCTAATATAAGCCGTACCCCGAAAGTAAGACATATGTCTTACTTTCGGGGAAACACGGGGGTATTGCCGCCTCCAGTGACGTACGGTACTAAGAGTGGGGCGGGGGGTGCGGGCCGCACCCTGGGGGGGGGGTGCCAGGCCAGCGCCCTCCCCCTCCGACTGAAGAGACAGCGCCGTTTTGATCAGTCTCGGCCGAGCAGAGTGAAGCCGCCTCCCCCTCCTCTTGTATGGCTACACAGTGCTGTGTATGGAGGAGGAGGAGGGGGAGGCGGCTTCAGTGAAGCCGCCTCCCCCTCCTTCTCCTTCATGGACAGCACTGTGTAGCCATACAAGAGGAGGGGGAGGCGGCTTCACTCTGCTCGGCTGTGAGTGACAGCCGCTGCCCGAGACTGATCAGAACGGCGCGACGCAACCACAGAGAAGGGGATTATTGTGCCAGGTCCCGGATCACTGCCGACAGGTGTCACTGGCTCTGTGTCCTCCCGGGAAAAGGTCAGTGCTGGTCATACAGAGAGAGACCAAGGAGGGGGAGGGGGAGGGGGGGGGTGTGAAGAGATTCTCTGCAGCTCTTATTATGTAACCGCAAGATGCAGCTGAGGAGGACTACAAGTCCCAACATACCGGGCTGTGTGGGCTTACAGTTCTCTGCTGAGCATAGCAGCTTTGTATGCTTGGACTTGTAGTCCTCCATAGTGCAGCCTTGCATGCTGGGACTTGTAGGCCTCCTCTGTAGTACAGTGCAGCCTTGCATGCTGGGACTTGTAGTCCTCTGTAATGCAGTGCAGCCTTGCTTGCTGGGACTTGTAGTCCTCTTCTGTAGCGCATAAAATGCATATACACTAAAAAACACATTTTACACAGTTTTTTTTAGCTGTGTAAAATGTTAATTTTATGGTTAAAACAAAAATTCGACAATTTTTTTCCAATATAAGACATACCCCGAAAGTAAGACATAGTGGGGCTTTTGGGGATAAAAAGAAAGTAAGACACTGTCTTACTTTCGGGGAAACACGGTATGTTGGTGTCCCTTGTTAATGTTACATTGTATTTTATTAAATGTAACTGCCGACTCCCAAACTGTCATTTGAAGTAAAACACACAGCCAAGTATTATTTTACACAATTTTTTTTATTGTGCATTAAAATAAGAACACAAATACAATTACACATGATATCTGCCAATAGAACTTAACCAAAAAGTGCATTCTATGCATCCAAAAATATAGAAAATATACCAAATCAAATCATTATTATTCAACCAAAAAATAAAATAAAAGCCTCATGCATGTGTCCTGCTTCTTAATATAGGGGGTCAGCAATGCCAAGAGGTAGTAAAAGCAGGGGTCCGCCATCCGGAGATAATTCTGAAAATCATCCGGATTATTCTCCTGGAGCTCCCGCAGCAAAGGCATATGACATAATTGGTCACGATTAATAAAGAAACCAATTTTTGGTCTAAGAACTCCTCCTCCTCCTGTTCCTGGACTGGACTTAGGTCAAAGCAATAACTCCAAGGCCAATAATAAATAACACGTTATCTCCTCTGATTCCGCAACATGTCTGGTTGACGAACGGCCCATCAGAAACGAACTGAAAAGCGTGAAATGAAAAGCATGAATCCACACTCACCAAACTTCTACTAACACGAAATTAGCAGAGGGAGCCCAAAGGGTGGCGCTAAAGAGCTGAAAAACCACGTAGTATGTCACTACATTTGTGTTTGTTGGCTGACAATTCCTTGCCGTTTGTATGGAAGACAAGTTCCTGGCCAACGCCAATGAGAAAAGGGTTATTCCTGCGCCTAATCAGGGAAGAATCCGATAATCGTACTGCTGCATACACTGAAATGGGGATGCTTGGGTCCCAATAGCGGAGTAAAGAGGTAAAAAAGTAGTGATGCGCGGTACTATAATAGGGAGTTGGCCTAGGAGGCTTAATAAATTCTATAGGCACTAAGATTGTGCGTGATATATATATTCCCGTATACAGTAAGAGAAAGGTATATAAAAAGTTGTGCGTATTTTTATAAGGGGGTGGTGGACAACTCTCACCACTATAGCATGATGATATTCAAGATAGGCCAACGCCCTTCGGACAAAAGTCAGAGGTCTAGGTTGGACTGTCACTCAGTCCAGGTCCGGACCATGGTCCACCATTTAGTGATGGCTGCCGTATGCAGGGCTGTCTTTAATATTGATAGGGCCCTGGGCAAAAAATGGCTTAGGGTCCCCCTCCCCCCATGCAATTTCCCTCTCCAAAGACATAAAATAAATAGCAGCTAGACTTAAAACCAGTTAACTGTATCAGATCAGGCAGTGATTGGTTGCCAGAGGTTACAGCATATCATTACCGCTCACTAACTGGTGGCTAGAGGTTACAACACTCCTTAAGGCTCACTGATTAGTTGCTAGAGGTTACAGCACGTGATTTCTGCTTTTTGATTGGCTGCTAGAGAATACTGTACAGTAATACTGCTCACTGGTTGCTATAGGATACAGCACATCATCTCCTCACTGCAGCGGGGCATGATATACGTATGAATACTGCCTTTATTTACATTCAATTCTGTTGGCCTCAGCTATTTACTTATGCATGTCACTGCTATTTACATATGAATGCCGCTTATTTACATGTAAATACAGGGCCTGCAGGTGAGTCATCTGTACACAACAATAGGGCAGAGCTGGGCAGCATTATTAGCAGCACTTCACACTGAGATATCGGGACACAGCACAGGACTAAAACTTCAAGGGACAAGGGAATGTAAACTGGGATAGTTGGCAAGTTGCCCCTTTTGCCCTGCCTTAAAGACGGCCCTGGCCGTATGGGGTCAGGTGCTCTTTGCATGGAAACTACAGAGGCTAAGGGGTCTATTTATAATAACAAAAATTGCATAGGTATTTGTTCTGTATGGATTTGGGCAAAAATTAATGTTCAGGTAAGCCTTAATCTAGGCAAAAGGTTTGGGAGACATCGGGCGCAGGCGCACTGAGCATGCCATTTCTAACGGTGATCATGCCGTTAGCGGCGGCACCAGCACCCATGCGCGGGATTGACGTCATCGCGGCTCCAGCCAGTCACAGCGCCGGAGCTGCGATACCCGGAAGTCACTCCGGGATAGATTGCGGCGTGGGAAGAGGCAAACGAGGACCGATGCCGGGGCTTCAGTCTCAGGTAAGTAATTCATAATGAGCTAGTATGCTATGCATACTAGCTCATTATGCCTTTGCCATGTAGGGTGTATTTTTTTTTTTAAAGAGGCTTTACTTCCTTTTTACCGCTTCCGGACCACCCCACGTACCCCACTGATCATCAGTGCCCTGATTACAATATAGCAATATAATGTCACCAATCAGTGCCCACCATTGCCAGCAATCAGTGCCCACCAGTGGCAGAAATCAGTGCCTACCACTGCCCACAAGCGCCACCAATCAGTGCCCATTAGCGATGCCAGTCAGTGCCGCTTATCAGCGCCACCAATCAGTGCCCACCAGTGCTGCCTATCAGTGCCACCTAACAGTGCCCTTCAGTGCCGCCTATAAGTGCTCATCTGTGTCACATATCAGTGCCACCTATCATTGCCCATAAGTGCGGCATATTAGTGCCGCCTCATCAGTGCCACCTAATCAGTGTCCATAAATGCCACCTCATCAATGCCCACCAGTTTAGCCTATCAGTGCCCATCAGTGCCGCTTATCAATGCTGCCCATCACTGCTGTTGATCCATGCCCATCAGTGCCACCCATCAATGCCCAGTGCTGCCTATCAGTGCCCACCAGTGCTGCCTATCAGTGCCACCTATCAGTGCTCATCTGTGCCACATATCAGTGCCACCTATCAGTGCCCATAAGTGCGGCATATTAGTGCCGCCTTATCAGTGCCACCTAATCAGTGCCCATGAATGCCACCTCATCAATGCCCACCAGTTCAGCCTATCTGTGCCCATCAGTGCCGCCTCATCAGCGCACATCAGTGAAGGCGAAAAATTACTTAGTTACAAAATTTACTGACAGAAAAAAAGTAAAAAAAATATATATATTTTTTTTTCAAAATTTTTGGCCTTTTTATTTTTTTGTAAAAAATGAAAAACCCAGCAGTGATTTAATACCACCAAAAGAAAGCTCTATTTGTGTGAAGAAAATAATAAAAAATTAGTTTTGGTACAGTGTAGCACGGCCGCGCAATTGTCATTCAAAGTGCGACGGCGCTGAAAGCTGAAAAATGGCCTGGGCAGGAAGGGGGTGTAAGCGCCCTGTAGGCAAGTGGTTAAAAAAAAAAATAGCCTTTAATATCACCTTTTAATTAAATCCCCCCCCTACATCGAATCATACAGAATCTACAGAGATGGAGATCCAATCAGAAGGCACCAAAACCTTTCATTTTTTTCTAGGGCTGTGGAAATTTAAAGATTAATTCCTCGATTAATCGATTCATTTTTTTGATCGATCAAAATTCTTTTGATCGGTACTCACCTCTCCGTCGGCTTCCGGGAGTTCTGTTGGAGATGCGGTGACGTCACGGATATAAGACCTAGCGTGATTGTCGGTGTTGGCTGCAATATAAGCTCCACCCCCCAAATAAGCCCTACCCTGTTTCCCCCAAAAATAAGCCCTACCCTGTTTCCCCCAAAAATAAGCCCTACCCTGTTTCCCCCAAAAATAAGCCCTACCCTGTTTCCCCTAAAAATAAGCCCTACCCTGAAAATAAGACCTACAAGGACTTTAAAGCGGAGTTCCACCCTAAAGTGGAACTTCCGCTCATCGGAACCCTCCCCCCCTCCTCCAGTGTCACAGTTGGCACCTTTCAGTGGGGAGGGGGGTGCAGATACTTGTCTAAGACAGGTATTTGCACCCACTTCCGGGCATAGACTCCCACAGGAGTCTATGCTTCTTCCTGTCCCACCGCGCTGTCTGCTGGGACACAGACGGGTCCCAGAGACAGCACAGACCATTTCCATTGCGCTGCGCGACTTGAGCATGCGCAGTAGGGAACCGGGAAGTGAAGCCGCAATGCTTCACTTCCTGATTCCCTCACTGAGAATGGCGGCGGCATTAGCCGAGAGCCGAGCGATCGATCGGCCTCGGCTGCCGGCATCGCTGGACCCCGGGACAGGTGAGTGTCCATTTATTAAAAGTCAGCAGCTGCAGTATTTATAGCTGGTGGCTTTTAATATTTTTTTTTTTCCAGTGGACTCCCTCTTTAACTAGGGCTTATTTGGGGGGTGGGGCTTATATTGCAGCCATCACCAACAATCACGCTAGGTCTTATTTTTGGGGAAACAGGGTAGCATATACCACATTTACCACTGACTAATGCAGAGTTGCAATGCAAGGAGATCAGCTAAAAGTAGTTGGATCTGTATGTGCGTTATAATTAACCACTTCAATACCGGGCACTTAAACACCTTCCTGCCCAGACCAATTTTGAGCTTTCAGCGCTGTCGCACTTTGAATGACAATTGCACGGTCATGCTACACTGTACCTAAATGAAATTTTTATCATTTTTTTCCCACAAATAGAGCTTTCTTTTGGTGGTATTTGATCACCTCTGCGGTTTTTATTTTTTGTGCTACAAATAAAAAAATACTAAAAATTTTGTAAATAAGTACGTTTTCTCCTTCACTGATGGGCACTGATGGGGCTACACTGATGGGCACTGATAAGGCGGCACTGATGGGCACCAATGATGTGGCACTAATGAAGTGGCACTGATGAGGTGGCATTGATGGACACTGATATGTGGCACTGATAGGTGGCACGGATGGGCGACATGGATGGGCGACATGGATGGACACTGATAGGTGGCACAAATTGGCACTGATAGCTGGCACGGATTGGCATGGATGGGCGGCACAGATGGGCATGGATAGGCAGCACAGATGGGCATGGATAGGCGGCACAGATGGGCATGGATAGGCGGCACAGATGGGCATGGGTGGGCACTGATAGGCGGCACAGGTGGGCACTCATAGGCGGCATTGGTGTTATACTGTACTAATGGATGCCAATCAGTGCCAAACAATGCATGCCAATCAGTGATGCCCATTGTGGGCACTGATTGGCATCCATTATGGCACTCATTGGCATCCATTGTGCTGACTGGCATCCCTGGTGGTCTAGGGAGGATTACCTTTTCCCTGGTGGTCTGGTGGCGTCCCTGGTGGTCCAGTGTGGGCATCCTGGGGGGGGGGACTGTGCTGATAATCGATCAGCACAGACCCCCCCTGTCAGAGGAGCAGCCGATCGGCTCTCCTCTACTCACGCCTGACAGACGCGAGTGAGGGAAAGCCGATCACCGGCTCTTCCTATTTACACTGTGATCAGCTGTGATTGGACACGGCTGATCACGTGGTAAAGAGTCTCCGTCGGAGACTGACACCCCGCAACAACGATCGCCGCGGCTCATAATCCTGATCACGTCATATGACGTCCGATCAGGATTATGAAACCACTTTGCCACCGTCAATTGTCTATAGGGCGGGCGGCAAGTGGTTAATCGAAAATTAGTCGAACACGAAAATTTTAATCAGTAACAGCCCTAATTTTTTCCACTGCTGACCACTCGGCAACGGCAGTCCCTTTATTTCTATATTGTTTCCTAATGTTCTACAGCACTGCGTCCTGTCATCGCGAAGGGGGGGGGGGGGGGGGGGGCGGGCGGCAATCGCATCAAACCCGGCGACGGCTTAGAAAACGAAACGCGCGTTGACCTACTAACTTTGAAGTCGGTTTGTGCCGGAGAAATATAAATATTGAACGTGCGTCTCCGGCAGACACTTGAAGGGTTTCTTCATGCGGCGGCGCTTCTATTTCAGTATCCCCTGAAGGGTAGGATATTAAAATCAGGATCACTAAAATTTCCCTTTTATCCTTTTCCCTGCCGGAGGGCCTGAAGCAGATTGCAGAGCGCTGGGCTGTGGGGCCCCTCCAGCAGCCCAAGTCTTGTGCACCGAGCCGCCACTTTCTGGAGTTTACTAAACGTATTTCCAGGCCGCGGCCACCTCCGCCAAAAACATCTGCGGATTTAATGACCTCTCCACGCATTTAACGGGGCACCTTCCGAGCCCCCCCCAGATCCATATTACACGTCAAGCGCAGACAATGGAACGGGGGTGGGGGGATTTAGTAGGTGACGGCCTTTTTCAGCGCACAACGCATTCCTGTCTCGCAGCGGGGGCCCCCCGGGGCCCCGAGGCCTCCGCGCCATCTGTCACACTAAACATGTGTTATTGGTGCAGCTTTAAGTGAGAGTGTAGCGGAGGGGCCAGAATCGGACTTGTGCCGTCTATACATGGCACCTCCCCCTCCCCCGTCCTCAACCTGGTTTGTATTATTCCTTCTTCATTGCACCTGTTTAGTAAGTTACTGCGGGGGTCATTTACTAAAGGAAAATCCACTTTGCATTGCAAGTGCACTTGGCAGTAAAGTCGCTGTAGATCCGAGGGGGACATGCAAGGAAAATAAAAAACAGCATTTTAGCTTGCACGTGATTGGATGATAAAATCAGCAGAGCTTCCCCTCATTTCAGATCTTCCCCTTAGATTTAGAGCGACTGCACTTCCAAGTGCACTTGTAGGTAGTTTGCATTTGTAGTGCCTTTCGTAAATAACCCCCTTCGTGTCTCGTCATTCCACTGATTATTTGATTTAACCACGTGACCTCCGGAAGGTTTTACCCTCTTCATGACCAGGACATTTCTTGCCATTCAGCACTGCCCTACTTTAACCGGTAATTGCACAGTCATGCAACACTGTACCCAAAAGAAATTGTATCATTTTTATTTATTTATTTGACACAAATAGAGCTTTCTTTATGTACCTTGCCTGGCCCAGATCGCAGTTTCCGCTCAAATTCATCCCAAAGGTGTTCTATCCGGTTGAGGTCAGGACTCTGTGCAGGCCAGTCAAGTTCCTCCACCCCAAACTCACTCATCCATGTCTTTACAGACCTTGCCTGGCCTGGCTCGCAGCCTCCACTCGAATTCATCCCAAAGGTGTTCTATCCGGTTGAGGTCAGGACTCTGTGCAGGCAAGTCAAGTTCCTCCACCCCAAACTCATTCATCCATGTCTTTACAGACCTTGCTTGGCCGGACTCGCAGCCTCCACTCAAATTCACCCCAAAGGTGTTCTATCCGGTTGACGTCAGGACTCTGTGCAGGCCAGTCAAGTTCCTCCACCCCAAACTCACGCATCCATGTCTTTACAGACCTTGCCTGGCCTGACTCGCAGCCTCCACTCAAATTCACCCCAAAGGTGTTCTATCCGGTTGAGGTCAGGACTCTGTGCAGGCCAGTCAAGATCCTCCAACCCAAACTTGCTCATCCATGTCTTTATGGACCTTGCCTGGCCTGGCTCGCAGCCTCCACTGAAATTCATCCCAAAGGTGTTCTATCCAGTTGAGGTCAGGAGTCTGTGCAGGCCAGTCAAGTTCCTCCACCCCAAACTCACGTATCCATGTCTTTACAGACCTTGCTTGGCCCGACTTGCAGCCTCCACTCAAATTCACCCCAAAGGTGTTCTATCCGGTTGACGTCAGGACTCTGTGCAGGCCAGTCAAGTTCCTCAACCCCAAACTCGCTCATCTATGTCTTTATGGACCTTGCCTGGCCCGGCTCGCAGCCTCCACTCAAATTCACCCCAAAGGTGTTCTATCCGGTTGAGGTCAGGACTCTGTGCAGGCCAGTCAAGTTCCTCCACCCCAAACTCGCTCATCCATGACTTTATGGACCTTGCCTGGCCCGGCTCGCAGCCTCCGCTCGAATTCATCCCAAAGGTGTTCTATCGGGTTGAGGTCAGGACTCTGTGCAGGCCAGTCAAGTTCCTCCACCCCAAACTCGCACATCCATGTCTTTATGGACCTTGTGAAGATTGGTTGTAAACTCCGTGCCAAATAATTACTAAAATTTAATTGCTATACAAAAATGATTATAGTGCTGCTCCCCTGAAAAAAGAAGTGATCTGCTCCTAATTGGTGAATAAATCATATATAGGGGGCGCTATTAATTACAAAAATGACCAGGATTAAATCCTTTTATCACTACTAATCAGTAATAGTTTTTACCACTATTCAACAAATACAATGTATACAGTGATCCATGACTGACCCCATTGTAATAATTGAATATTCATATTTCAAAAACAACACAAAAAGTCCATGCATGACACCCTGGCGACACACCAGATATTACAAAGTAAAAATAAAGTCCTATGTATTCCAAAGTGTCCCAAATATATAAATTCTTAAAGCGTGATTGTGATTCCAACACACTCAAAACGACGATCGATCTTTATAATAGAAGAATGACTCCAACACCTTCCCACGTGATCCTTCACCACAGCCTAGACCAGTGATGGAGAACCTCGGCCCCCCCGGATGTTTTGGAACTACATTTCCCATGATGCTCCACTACACTGCAGAGTGCCAGAGCATCATGGGAAATGTAGTTCCAAAACATCTGGAGTGCCAAGGTTCCCCATTACTGGCCTAGGTAATCGACACCAATAGTGACTGTAATATAGTTCTGCTTACCAGATGTTATTGACTACTTTATCGAAAAAGATAGTCAATAATCACCTATGCGGGATTGTGCACAGCCATAGGCGATGGAGAAATATCCCATATTTGTCTGTGCGGAGGAAGGTCTTAACCATGTTCAGGTCATCATATGTGAGCAGGCACAGTCCTGCATAGGCGATTATTGACTATCTTTTTCAGTAAAGTAGTCAAAGGTGTTCTAAGGCAGTGGTCATCAACCCCTGTCCTCGGGGCCCACTAACAGGCCAGGTTTTATGTATTACCTTGGGGGTGATGCAGACTAGAATATGGCAATCACTGAGCAGCAAATTATATCACCTGTTATGTATTTCAGGTATCTTGCAAACCTGGCCTGTTAGTGAGCCCTGAGGACAGGAGTTGATGATCACTGTTGTAAGGACTCTGTGCAGACCAGTCAAGTTCCTCCACCCCAAACTCGCTCATCCATGTCTTTATGGACCTTGCCTGGCCTTGCTTGCGACCTCCGCTCAAATTCATCCCAAAGGTGTTCTATCGGGTTGAGGTCAGGACTCTGTGCAGGCCAGTCAAGTTCCTACACCCCAAACTCGCTCATCCATGTCTTTATGGACCTTGCTTTGTGGACAGGTCCAAATCATTTGGTGGAGGGGGGATTATGGTGTGGGGGTTGTTTTTCAGGGGTTGGCCCCTTAGTTCCAGTGAAGGGAACTCTTAAGGCGTCAGCAGACCAAGACATTTTGGACAATTTTATGCTCCCAACTTTGTTGGAACAGTTTGGGGACGGCCCCTTCCTGTTCCAACAGGACTGCGCAAAATTTTGAAAAAAATAAAAGTTTCTGTCAGTAAATGTTGTAAATAAGTGAATTTTCTTCTTCACTGATGGGCGCTGATGAGGCAGCAGTGATGGGCACTGATAGGCTGCACTGATGGGCACTGATAAGGTGGCACTTATGGGCACTGATGAAGAGGCACGAATATGCAACACTTATGGGCACTGATGAGCACTGGTAGTCAGCACTGATGGGCACTGGGCACAGATAGGCAGCACTGGTGGGCAGCAGTTATGAGCATTGATGGGCACCAGTGATGGGCACCAGTGATGGGCAGCACTGATAGCCAGCACTGACTGGCATCACTGATGGCCACTGATTTCTGGCACTTGTGGGCACAGATTGGTGACAATTGTGGGCACTGGTTAGCACTGATTGTTGGCAGTGGTGGGCACACATTTTTGGGACTGGTGGCAATTAATTGTAATCAGGGCACTGATGATCAGTGCCCTGATTACATTCCTAGTAGTCCCCTGTGTGGAGATGCGCTGATCGGCTCTCCTCTCCTCATACTCTGTCAGTGTGAGGCGAGGAGCGCAGATTACCGGCATCTCCGTGTTTTCATGTGACCGGCTGTAATTGGACACAGCCGATCACATGGTTAAAGAGCCACGGCCATCTCTCTTTACACAGATCGGGGGTTACGCCGTGTCCTAGCAACACGGTGCGGCTGCGGCGCTGCACGCCCCACGGGGCGCGCAAGAGCGTTCGTTCTGGAGGGCCATCATATGATGTCTATGAATGAGAGCCGCGCCGCCCAGCCGTCACTTGACGGCCGGTGGGCGGGAAGTCGTTAAAGAGGAAGTAAAGCCTTAATAAAAATAAAAATAGACCCTGCAAGGCAAAGGCATAATGAGCTCCTATGCACAGCATACAAGCTCATTGTGAATAACTTACCTGAGATGGAAGGCCCCGAAGCGACCCTCGTCGTCCTCCTCCGTGACTTCTGGGTATCGCGGCTCCGACGCTGTGACTGGCCGGAGCCGCAATGACGTCACCCCTGTGCATGCACAGTTTAGGAGATATTTGCCGAAAGACAGGCACCGCTGTTTACGGGGCATGCGCCATAGACAGCGGCGCGCAGGCACACTGAGTGCGGCACCGTCAGCGACGAAGATGCCACGCGTGTCGGCTCCCGTGCGCATGCACGGGAGTGACGTCATCGCGGCTTCGCCGAATGACAGTGGCGGAGCAGCGAGACCCACCAACAAGATGGATGCGGCGGACTACAGGGGACAGCAGTGACTTCGCTGTCTCCTGTGTCAGGTAAGTGACACATAATGGACTACTATGCGATGCACAGTAGTCCATTATGCATTACCTTTGTAGGGAATGAAAGAGGAAGTAAACTCATCAGGGTTTACTTCCTCTTTAACCACTTGCTTACCGGGCACTTAAACCCCCCTCCCAGACCAATTTTGAGCTTTCAGCGCTGATGCACTTTGAATAACAATTGTGCGGGCACTGTACACAAATAAAATTTTTATCATTTTTTCCCCACAAATAGAGTTTTCTTTTGGTGGTATTTAATTACAGCTGGGAGATTTATTTTTTGCTAAACAAACAAAAAAAGATGCAAAAAAAAAAAAATCATGTTTAATAGTTTGTTATAAAATTTTGCAAACAGGTCATTTTTCTCCTTCATTGAAGTGCGCTGATGAGGCGGCACTGATAGGCTGCACTGGTGGGCACTGATAGGCTGCACTGGTGGGCATAGTTAAGGTGGCACCAATAGGCACAGATAAGGTAGTACTGATGGGCACTGATAAGGCGGCACTGATGGGCACAGATAAGATGGCACGGATGGGTGGCACTAAGGGGCACTGATAGGTATCACTGATAGATGGGCACTGATAGGTGGCACTGATAAGTGGCTCTGATAGGTGGCACTGCTGGGCACTGATGGGCGGCACTGATGGGCACTGATAAATGACACTGATGGGCACGGATATGTGGCACTGGGGTGCAGCACCGTTGTTGAGGCAGATTGCGGGCACTGATGGGTGGCACTGTGGGCACTGACGGGGGGCACTTATTTATTGATGGGTGGCACTGGCAGGGGGCAGGTGGGCACTGGCAAGGCTGGCCGTGATCGGGACTGATGTCCCGCTCACGGCCGCCGGTGATCGTCTCTTTTTTTTTCTCCTCGCGCTGACAGCGCGAGGAGGAATAATAGCCGATTACCGGCTCCGTTGTATCACATGATCAGCTGTCATTGGCTGACAGCTGATCACATGGTAAGGGGTCGGGATCGACCCCTTGCTCGGATCGGTGATCAGGTGAGTCTCATAGACTCGCGGATCACAGAGCGCGCCACGCGTCGTCCCGGCAAAGGAGGTCCGCGCTGTAGCCGTCATTTGGCTATAGCGCTGATCTCAACTGGTTAATCTAGGCCTACCTGTAGGTCACAGTGGTCTGTAAGGGTTTACAACCACTTTAACCACTTGCCGACCGCCGCACGACGATGTACGTCCTATTTTTGAAGAGGGATATCTCGGTAACGGCAGCAGCTGCTGCCACAACCGAGATATCCATCTCTTCAGGCGGCGGTCGGCTGTACGATAACGGTGGTCTCCGCGGCGGATTCGCCGCGAGATCACCGCTATCGGCGGCGGGAGAGGTGCCACCCCCCCTCCCGCCGCCCTCCCGCACCTTCCGCCACTTACCGGAGCCATCGGTAGCGGCGGAGGCGATCGGGTCCTTCCATCTGCTGGGCATAGAGACAAGTGAGGCTAAGATGGCCCCCACTCGTCTCTATACCATAGGAGGGCGGAAGCAACGTCAAAACCTCACTTCCGCCCATACCTCTTAAAGGTATATATTTTTTTAAATGTCAGATTTTATTTTTTTTTTTATTTATTTTTTTTTTTTTTTTGCATTTTAGCCCAAATATGAGATCTGAGGACTTTTTGACCCCAGATCTCATATTTAACCACTACAATACAGGGCACTTTCACCCCCTTCCTTCCCAGCCCAATTTTCAGCTTTCAGCGCTCTAGCGCTTTCAGTGACAATTGCGCGGTCATGCTACACTGTACCCAAATGAAATTGTTATCATTTTGTTCGCACAAATAGAGCTTTATTTTGGTGTTATTTATTCACGACTCCGTTTTTTTTTTTTGCGATATAAGCGCAAAAATAGCGGAAATTTGGAAAAAAAACAATATTTTCTTTTTTCTATTTGAAAAGAAATCCAATAAAATCAAATTTTGTCATAGATTTAAGCCAAAATGTATTCTGCTACATGTTTTTGGTAAAAAAAATTCCGTTAAGTGTATAATAATTGGTTTGTGTGATCACGGACATATGTACGCAAATGATCATGTACAGATGTGTGCAGGTGATCATTGGGACATGTGATTTTAGTGGGACATATGTGGGGGACATGTTTTTATTATTAGGGACATGTGTTTTTATTATTTGGGGACATGTATGTTTTGGGGACATGTGTGGGGACTGTGTTTGTAGTGTGTGGTGTGTTGTGTGTTTACACTACACTGATGATCAGTGAGTAAAAAGCTGTAAAAAGCAGCCCATACTCACTGATTATCAGCCGGCTGCAGCGTTCTGCGTGTGAGGAGAGGAGAGCCGATTGCCTAGCAACCGGCTGTTTGTTTACATCACATGACGGGCGTGATTGGACACGGCCGTCATGTGATCAGGAGGGCCAATCACAGAGCCCTCCTGCCGATCTGAGATGTGCCGTGTCCGGGTAACGCAAAAAATGCAACCTGTAGAATTTTTTAAATGTCGCTTATGGAGATTTTTGAGGCTAAAAGTTTGACGCCATTCCACGAGCGGGCGCAATTTTGAAGCGTGACATGTTGGGTATCAATTTACTCGGCGTAACATTATCTTTCACAGTATAAAAAAAATTGGGCTAATTTTACGGTTGTCTTATTTTTTTATTCAAAAAAGTGAATTTTTTCCAAAAAAACTGCGCTTGTAAGACCGCTGCGCAAATACGGTGTGAAAAAAAGTATTTCAATGACCGCCATTTTATTCTCTAGGGTGTTAGAAAAAAAACAATATAAAATGTTTGGGGGTTCTAAGTAATTTTCTAGCAAAAAAAAAACTGTTTTAAACATGGAAACACCAAGTCTGAAAAAGAGGCCTGGTCCTTAAGTGGTTAATAGTGTCACTTAAAGCAGTAATAATCCTAAAGAGGAAACATTTATTATATTTCCGTTTACCAATTCTTAAAAGTTATGGTTGCATTAATTTCCTTTTTTTTTGGCTTTCTTTCTTCTATTGTCATCTGGTGACCCAGCCAAGTAAGTCTGTTGTTTTTTCCAAAGCTCAAGCTCTCCAGCAGAATGTATCAGGCACAGACATGAAACAAACAATTTAACACTGATAAGGGTGCTTACAACGATCAGCTATTATATAAATATAATATATATATATATATATATATATATATAAAAAAAAAATATATATATATATATATATATATATATATATATATATAAAAAAAAAAATATTATATATATATATATAAAATATAATATAATATATTATGTAAAAACGTTAAAAGAAAAAAAAAAACTGTTTGCTGTAACGGAATATAAAATGTGTTCTGGAGTTTGGCTTCAATGTGTTGGTGTACAGTATCTAAATTGGTCAAACGATAATGATGTGATCCTTATGAGATCATAAACTCTGTGCTGTCTTTATTGGTTGGTTTTGGCAGAATGTAAAAGTAAGAAATGAAAACCATTTGCGCAGCGACTCGGAAGGCTCTATAATACTGTAATCTGGCTTTGTGTGTGACAAATCCCCTTAAAATTGGGTGTTGAGATTCGCCTGAGATTCATCGAGTGCCATAGACAGTCCCTGTGCATTGCTGGGACCGCCTGCAGACCCCCCCCCCCCCCCCCCCCCGGGGGCCTTTCATGGAGGGGAATATAGATTGGGTGACGTCTGAAGGGTCTCGGACTGAAAGCCAATTTCCATTTCATTCTCTCCTACCAGATCTGATGGAGAGGGTGAGGGATCCACAAGAAGAACGCAAAATAAATATCCGCAGAGATATTACATAATAATAACGTGTTACATAATACATCCATGGCTGTGTGATAGAACAGCTGGAGGGTCCACCTGCCCCGTGACCCCACATTGCCTTCCCATCATCATTAGCTGAATTTATATTCTGCAACATCACCGTTCTGGATCTCAAACTCTTCACCCTGGAAGAACCCGCGTAGAAAAGTTTGCGATGAACCACAAATATGGGCAGATATAACAATAAATATAAAAATTCAAATATTTAATAAATATAACAATATACGTATACAATAAGTATAAAAATACAAATCTATAACAAATATAAAAATCGAAATATTCAATATGGATAAAAAACACAAATATACACGAAATATAAAATATTATACATTTATATTAAATGTAAAAAAAAAATGTATACTAAACATAGAAATAAAGTTCTATAATAAATATAAAAATATAAACACGTAATATATATATATATACTATAGTGTATTATATGTATTATGTAGGTATTTTTTATGTATTTGTATATATATATATATATATATATATATATATATATATAAAGTTCATGTGTGTGTAAAGGCAGGCGTCCCAATACTTTTGGTAACAAAAATAATAATTATATATATATATCTATATTACCAAAAGTATTGGGACACCTGCCTTTACACGCACATGAACTTTAATGGCATCCCAGTCTTAGTCTGTAGGGTTCAATACTGAGTTGGTCCACCCTTTGCAGCTATAACAGCTTCAACTCTTCTGGGAAGGCCGTCCACAAGGTTTAGGAGTGTGTCTATGGGAATGTTTGACCATTCTTCCAGAAGCGCGTTTGTGAGGTCAGGCACTGTTATTGGACGAGAAGGCCTGGCTCGCAGTCTCCACTCTAATTCGTCCTGAAGGTGTTCTATGGGGGGTTGAGGTCAGGACTCTGTGCAGACCAGTCAAGTTCCTCCACCCCAAACTCGCTCATCCATGTCTTTATGGTCCTTGCGTTGTGCACTGGTCCAAATCATTTGGGACTAATAAAAGAATGAATTCTGAATCTGAATAATCACCACTGGGATTTTATTTTGCTAAACAAATCAAGAGAGACAGAAAACAAAACATTTTTCTTATGCCGGCCATACACGATTTGAATTTCGAAAGAATTTTCTTTCGAAAATCGTATCTAAGAATTTTCGTACGAATTTCGCACCATTAGTGGACTGCAGCAACAGCCGATTTTCGCGCGCAAATCAAATTTGAGGAATCGAACATGTTGGAAATTTTTTGAAAAACATCGGATTTTCTAATCAATGATGGGAGAATCGTGCAAGAAATGTAATAAGAAAAGAAAATTTACGGAGAGAAAAGAAGATTCCCGGCCATGAAAATTATTTTCTGTAACAACGGGTGAAATTGAAGGCTTGGTCGGCCAAATTTCGAAAATCAATAGTGGCAACATCGGATCACAAAAAAAAAAAAAAAAAAACGTTCTGATTTTGAAAAGAAAATTTGTTCAAAATTCGACCATGTATGGCCTGCATTAGTTTCTGCTATAAAATTTTGCAAATAAGTGATTTTTCATCTTCACTGATGGGCATTGATAGGCAGCACCGATGAGCACAGTTCAGGTTGTACAGATGGAAACTGATAAACTGCACTGATTGGCACCGATGGGGCTGCACCGATGGGCACTGATAGGCAGCACTAATGGGCACTGATAGACTGCACTGAATGGGACTGATGGGGCTGCGCTGATGGGCACTGATAGGCTGCACTGATGGGCACAGTTGAGGCTGCACTGATGTGTACTGATAGGCTGTACTGATGGGCACAGTTGAGGCTGTACAGATGGGAACTAATAAGCTGCACCGATGGGGCTGCTCTGATGGGCACTGATAGGCAGCACTAATTGACTGCACTGAATGGGACTGATGGGGCTGTACTGATGTGCACTAGTAGGCAGGACTGATGGGCACTGATAGAATGCACTGATGGGCACTAATAGAATGCACTGATGGGCACTGATAGGCTGCATTGATAGACTGATAATTAGCATAATTAAGCATAATAAGGCATTAGCAAAATTGTGCGAGCTGTGGCGCCAAACTGCGATACTAAGGAATCTCCATAGGTGACAATTTAAACATTTCTACAGGTTACCAGTTTAGAGTTAGAGAGGGGATCCAGTGCTAGAATTAATGCTCTCGATCTAACGTTCGTGGGGGTACCTCACATGTGTGGTGCGATCACCGTTTACATATATGGGCATGACCTACGTATGCGTTCATCACTGCGCAGGCACTTTAAAAACTTTTTTTTTTATAAATGTTATTCCTTTTTTCTTTATATTTTAACAGTTTCTATAAAGAAAAGAAAAAAATATATACTTTTTATTGCTATCTCAAGGAATGTAAATATCCCTTGCGATAACAATACAGCATGATAGGTCCTCTTTATGGACCCCCAATGTTTCCTCCATCCATAAAAGAAAAAGATAAAAAAATAAAATAAAAATGTTTTTGATTATTTGCTTTAAAAAAAAAAAATGGCATTGCTTACACAGGGCCCGAATACCGGAAGTGACATCATGATGTCGCTCCGGTCCTCCTAGGCCATAGAGATGAGCGGAGGCTATCTTTCCTTCATTCATCCCTGGGTCTAGCCGCCACCACCAGTTCCCGGATCGGTTCTCGGGCTTCCCGATCAGCCAGGCAAGCCCAAGAACCACCGGAAAGCAGAAGGGGGGGGGGGGGGGACCTCCTAAAACTGATCTAGTGGTGACTGTACTGCTCGGACCGCATTTGTCACAAAGACTGGGGTCCGAGGGAAAAATGAATACTGGGGTTATGCCATCTAGCTGCAGCCATAACCCCGATATTAAACGTCAAAGTGATGACTTGTTTTCCCAGTTAGATGGTCGGCAAGTGTGAATGTAATTTGTTGTCATTTAAAAAAAAATTTTTTAAATCTAAAGCTTTCATACCTAGAAATACTTCCACGAAGGTGTTTATTGTTGGCGCACTACCTGTTATGGGGTGACAATTGTGACCCTGTCACACCAGCTTCCAGTGGAGACTATGATGATCATCCATGATGAAGCGCATTGCACAGGCAGGCTCCACCTTTGGGAAACCTCAGTGAGAATTGACCTCTTTCATACATTATCCAAAAATGTAAAAATAAAGTTTTGGTTGTTAATATGTCTTTAGGCATGGTAAATAACTCCACCGCTATACACATGGCATCAGGTGATTGGTTGTTCTTATCTCCGGGCTATATTATCTAATACACTGTATATGGGTAGTAGAGTTCTACAATGGTCCTCTCTGCACCTCTCCTCCTCCTAGTAATAAGAGCCAAGCCTTTCTCCTCCAGACTCATTAGTGAGAATTGTCTCCTATCTCTCTGATCTTTCAGGCAATTTTCAGGGACTCCGGGGTTCATGGAGCCAATATGTCTGCTGTCCCCGAGCTTGTAATTAACAAGTACCTTTTAAATCAAGACAAAACCTCATAACTTCCAACTCCTTGAGAGTCATTGTACAGTCCTGAGTGCAGAGGGCTAATTAGCTCTGTAGACGGTGGAATCCCAAGTTGGTATTATTGGCAGTGTGTTGTGGCATACATTGAGGTCACAACCATCTACAATCAACTGGTAAGAGATTCTGCAATGATTGCGTGAAATTTCTCAGGATGGGTTTCCTGATGGTGACAATAGTGGGTTATGTCTGATGTGTGTGTGATAGCCCTGGACCGAAGAGTAAAAATTGGTTCTAATGGATCAGCTGTAAAGTAATTTTTCCTTGAAAGAAGCAGAACCGTAACTTAAAGCAAAGGTAAACTCAATAATTACCTACCTTCCAGTGATGCAATATCTATGAGCTCCCTTACTGGCACCAATTCCTTCTCCAGGTCTTCTTCTGGGTTCTGCATCTTCAGCCATCTTGATTAGCCTACCAAGGATGAAGTAAGGTTGGTCTACTACAAGGGGGTTGGGAGTTGTAACTTAAAGTGGAGCTAAACTCAATACTTAACTACCCACCATTGATGCAAAATCTGTGAGCTCCCTTATTGGTGCCAATGTCTTCTCCAGGTCTTCTTCTGGGTTCAGCATCTTCAGCCATCTTGATTAGCCTACCAATGAAGAAGTAAGGCTGGCCTTCTACAGGGAGGTTGGGGTGAGTAACCTAAAGTGAAGCTAAACTCAATAATTACCTACCTTCCAGTGATGCACTATCTGTGAGCTCCCTTACTGGCACCAATGTCTTCTCCAGTTTTTCTTCTGGGTTCAGAGAAAATTGAGTACTGTCCGTGATACTTTTTTTATTAGCTTTTTTATTTAGCTTGAAGAAGGGGACATACCCGAAAGCTTGTCCTGAAAAATTGTATGTTAGTGCAAATAAAAAAAGTATCACGGACAGTACTCAATTTTCTCTGTCACAATTGCACTAATACGGCTACAATCACATTAAATATCTTCTGGGTTCAGAATCTTCAGTCATCTTGATTAGCCTACCAAGGCTGAAGTAAGCTTGGTCTACTACAAGGGGGTTGGGAGTTGTAACTTAAAGTGGAGTTAAACTCAATACTTACCTACCCACCAGTGATGCAACATCTGTGAGTTCCCTCACCAGTGCCAAATCTTCACTGGGAATTCTTCTGGGTTCATCATCTTCAGCCATTTTGAAAAGCCTGCGGTAGATGAGGTAAGGCTGGCCTACTACAGGGGGGCTAGGGATGGAGCTAAACTCAATAATTACCTATCTTCCAGTGATGCAACATCTGTGAGCTCCCTTATTGGCACCAATTTCTTCTGGGTTCAGCATCTTCAGCTATCTTGATTAGCCCACTGAGGATGAAGTAAGGCTGGCCTACTAAAAGGGGGTTGGGGGTTATAACTTAAAGTGGAGCTAAACTCAATACTTATCTACCCACCAGTAATGCAATATCTGTGAGCTCCCTCAAGGGTGCCAACATCTTCACAGGGTCTTCTTCTGTATTCTGCATTTTCTGACATTTTGAATAGCCTGCTGAGGATGAGGCAAGGCTGGCCTACTGCAAGAGGGTCAGGCCGCGTACACACGGGCGGACTGTTCGCCCAACTTTGTCCGCTGAACAGTGTTTCAGCGGACAGTCCGCTCATGTGTGGGCTTCAGCGGACAGTTTCAGCGGACAGTCTGACGAACAAAGTTTTTTGGAATTTCCGTAAGACAGTCCGCTGAAACTTGGTTTGAGCGGACAGTACACTCGTGTGTAGGCTTGTTCGACAAACTAAGTGTCGCGCATGCTCAGAAAGGATTTACACGGCGAAGGTTGCATTGCAGTGTATTGGACGTCGTATTTTTCGTCCCGACGTACGTGAGCGGACTGTTTGTCGTACTGTTTGACGAACAAAGTTGGGCGAACAGTCCGCCCGTGTGTACGCGGCCTTAGGGGTAGCTAAACTCAATAATTACCTGCCTTTCAGTGATGCAACATCTGTGAGCTCCCTTATTGACACCAATATCTTCTCCAGGTCTTCTTCTGGGTTCAGAATTGTCAGCCATCTTGATTAGCCTACTGAGGATGAAGTAAGGCTGGCCTACTAAAAGGTGGTTGTAACTTAAAGTGGAGCTAAACTCAATACTTACCTACCCACCAGTGATGCAATATCTGTGAGCTCCCTCACAGGTGCCAACATCTTCACTGGGTCTTCTTCTGTGTTCCACATTTTCGGACATTTTGAATAGCCTGCCGAGGATGAGGCAAGGCTGGCCTACTACAAGGTGGTTGGGGGTAGCTAAACTCAATAATTACCTACCTTCCAGTGATGCAACATCTGTGAGCTCCCTTATTGGCACCAATGTCTTCTCCGGGTCTTCTTCTGTGTTCAGCATCTTCAGTCATCTTGATTAGCCTAATGAGGATGAAGTAAGGCTGGTGTAGTTACAAGGGGGTTGGGGGTTGTTACTTAAAGTGGAGTTAAACTCAATACTTAACCACTTTCAGACCGGACCATTTTGCTGGTAAATGACCAGAGGTCTTTTTACAATTTGGCACTGCGCTGCTTTAACTGGTAATTGCGCGGTCATGCAATGTTGTACCCAAACAAAATTTGCGTCCTTTTCTTCCCACAAATAGAGCTTTCTTTTGATGGTATTTGATTGCCTCTGCGATTTTTATTTTTTGCGATATAAACGTAAAAAGACCGCAAATTTTGAAAAAAAAAGATATTTTCTACTTTTTGTTATTAGAAAAATCCAATAAACTCAATTTTAGTCATACATTTAGGCCAAAATGTATTCAGCCACATGTCTTTGGTAAAAAAAAAGTCAATAATTGTATATTTATTGGTTTGCGCAAAAGTTGTCACATCTACAAACTAAGGTACGTTTTCTGGAATTTACGCAGCTTTTAGTTTACGACTGCCTATCTCATTTCTTGAGGTGCTAAATTGGCAGGGCAGTACAAAACCCCCCCAAATGACCCCATTTTGGAAAGTAGACACCCTAAGGAAATTGATAAGAGGCATGTTGAGCCCATTGAATATTTTATTTTTTTGCCTCAAGCGATTGAATAATGACAAAAAAAAATATATATTTTTTTTTTTTACACAAAGTTGTCACTAAATGATATATTGCTCACACATGCTATGGGCATATGTGAAATGACACCCCAAAATAAATTCTGCTGCTTCTCCTGAGTACGGGGATACCACATATGTGGGACTTTTTGGGAGCCTAGCCGCGTACGGGGCCCCGAAAACCAAGCACCGCCTTCAGGCTTTCCAAGGGCGTTACAGTTTTGAAGGCCATAAAATGCCAAGATGGCACAAACCCCCCCCCCAAATGACCCCATTTTGGAAAGTAGACACCCCTAAATTTAGGGGTACACTAGTGAGACTAGGTAATAAATGGCGGGTGCCCTGAAACTATAAAAAAATAACTAACCAACCAGCGTCACCTGTAATAGTTATATGGTGATCACTGGTGAAAGGGTTAACTAGGGGGCAATCAGGGGGCTTTATGCGGTAGTATATGGGGGTCCCTGGCGCTATAAAAAGCTGCGGCGAACCTAAATACCTACCTGCCTAACTAGCGTCACCTGTAACAGTTATATGGTGATCACTGGTGAAAGGGTTAACTAGGGGGCAATCAGGGGGCTTTATGCGGTAGTATATGGGGGTCCCTGGCGCTATAAAAAGTTGCGGCGAACCTAAATACCTACCTGCCTAACTAGCTTCACCTGTGACACTAATACAGCGATCAGAAAAATGATCGCTTATTAGGCTGGGTTCACACTGGAGCGATGCGGGAACGCCACGAATCCGCGGCGGGTTCCCGCATCGCATGCATCCCGGCGGCAGTTCACACTGCCCTATGCGAACTGCTGGGAGTGTCAGTGAAATGTTAATGACACCCCCAGATCAGTTCGCATATCGCAGTGCGATCTGCAAACTCGGATCGCATGGTGTGAACACCCATGCGATCCGATTCTGCTGCGGACCAAAAAAAGGGTCCCGTGCGAATTTGCGGCGGGTGCGATGCGAATTCAGCCATACTATCTGTATGGCTGAACTCGAATCGCACAGAGATCGGATGTGATTTGCACTGCAGTGCGGTGCGAATCACATTCGTTCTCATAAACCGCTGCAATGTGAACCCAGCCTTAGTGACACTGGCGACGGGGGGTGATCACGGGGTTAAACCTTTATTGGGGGGGTTAGGGGGGTACATTAGAACTAAAGGGGGCTAACCCTAACTGCCCTAACAGTTATTACAGTCACAAATGACACCAATGCAAAAAAAAAAATGACATTGGTGTCACTGTGACTGGGGGGCAGGGTTAATTGGGGGGGTGATCGGGGGGGTGTGAGTGTGCCTGGCATGTTCTACTGTGAAGTGTCGTGTTGGTGCAACTCACCGATCCTCTCTCCTCGGTGTCGGAACGAAAAATACCGACACGGAGGAGAGATTACATCACTTCCTCTCCTGTGTTTACATTACAGGAGAGGAAGTGATGTCACGAAGGATTTCTATTCGTCGGGAGCGATCGCGAGGGGGTGGCCATGAATGAATGGCCACCCCCTCATCCCGGATCGCTCGCGAACGAATACCGACCGCCGCAGGCACCGGGCGGGGGCCCGATCGGGCCCCCGACCCGCGGGAAGGCAGGGACGTACAGGTACGCCCATATGCCTGCCCGTGCCATTCTGTCGACGTACATCGTCGTGCGGCGGTCGGGAAGTGGTTAAATACCCACCAGCAACACAACATCTGTAAGCCCACGTACACACGGTCTGAGATTTTGCCAACCAAATCCGTCGGATTTAGTCAGACGGATTGTGTCCGAAACTGTTGTATACACACGGTCGGGCCAAGTTGGCTAAAAAAACGATCTTTCAGAACGTGATGACGTAATTTCGTTACGATGGGACTACATTCAGGCTAGTAGCCAATAGCTTTGATGTAGGAATTTGATCTGAGCATGCGTGGCACTTGGTCTGATGAAAATGCTCTACACATGACCGGATTAGGTCCGTCCGGCCCAGTTGGTCGGGAAATATTTCCAACATGTTGGAAAATTGGATCGGACGGAGATTCGGACGGAATCAGTCCGATGCATACCACACACAGTCGGATTATCCGACGACACGGTCCGATAAGACTTATTCCGACAGATTCTCCGACCGTGTGTACAAGGGCTAAGGTCTCTTATTGGCATCATTGTCTTCTCCAGCTCTTCTTCTGGGGTCAGCATCTTCAGCCACCTTGCTTAACCTATCAAACAAGCTGCTGATTGTGTACCTTTACTTGTTCCTGCTGCTGAACATGCTTAATAAATGCAACTGTTACAAAAAGCCAAGCTGATGATAAGGCCTGTGCTTGTAATTTACATGGGACAAACCCTGATGAAGGGGACACTTGGACCCCCAAAACGCATTGGGTACTTTTTTGGACTGTACCCTGATATTTAATGTATCTGGACCTCTTAGCAGTGGTGTGGAGCTTCAATTTCAATTCTCGTTACATTACACTGCAAGCCGGGGAGACTGGAGATCTTTTGGGGTGTAGACACTGCTTGCCAGGATTAGATCAGTTAAGTTAACAATACTAGTAAGATAACCCTAAGGGTCCGGTGCTCTTTACATCTTCCTCAATTATGTGTCGAATGGGCTGCCTAATGCACCAAAACAGCCTTAAAGGGACAATGCCTTACTAAGGATAAGGAACCGTGGAGGTGACCCTTGGAGACTGGTCGAAAACCCCAGAGTGTGGGGAAGGTGCAGTTTATCTATTTTTAAGGTGAGAGTACACCTTGAGCACAGGAGGTGATGTCACTTAACGTAAAGTGATTTGCAGCACCGGGATTGTGGTTACATTCACCTGAAGAAGATATATACTTTTTACTTTATTTTTATTTCTGATGGGCTGCTTACACTTGTTTGATTAACCACCACATTTTTGGAATATTGAAGTATAGTTGTATTTACAGCACTGGGATTGTGGTCACATTTTGTAAAAGAGTTTATGCACTTTTTTTTTATTTGTATATTTTATCACTGGATTAGGATTTATTACACGTGTAATACATTTGGACTCTTGCAGTACTGGGATTTTGGTGTTACATACTGTTATTTTATGTATGGTATATTGTGATTTATTTTTTGCACAATTCGTTTTTTTGACTTAGGTATATACACTCACCGGCCTCTATATTAGGTACACCTTGCTAGTACTGGGTTGGACCCCATTTTGCCTTCAGAACTGCCATCATTCTTTGTGGCATAGATTCAACAATGTGTTGGAAACATTCCTCAGAGATTTTGGTCCATATTGACATGATAGTATCTCACAGTTGTTGCAGATTTGTTGGCTGCTCATCCATGATGCGAATTCCTCCACATCCCAGAGGTGTTCTATTGGATGAGATGTGGTGAGTGTGGAGGCCATTGGAGGACAGGGACCTCATTGTCCAGTGGTGAGATGATTGGAGCTTTGTGACATGGGGCATTATCCTGCTGGAAGGAGCCATCAGAAGATGGAGACACTGTAGTCATAAAGGGATGGACATGGTCAGCAACAATACTCAGGTAGGCCGTCGGGTTTAAACGATGCTCAATTGGTACTAAGGGGCCCAAAGTGTGCCAAGAAAATATCCCCCACGCCATTACACCCCACCAGCAGCCTGAACCGATGATACAAGGCAGGATGGATCCATGCTTTCATGTTGTTTACACCAAATTCTGACCTGACCATCTGAATGGCGCAGCTGAAATTGAGACTCGTCAGACCAGGCAATGTTTTTCCAATCTTCTGGATTGGAACCTTACCGCTCACTGGATATTTTCTCTTTTTTTGCAGACAATTCTCTGTAAACCCGAAAGATTGCAAAGCATCTTGGGGCATGTAGTCCAAAGATCCAAGTTCTATACCCAGACTGTTATTAAGTCCTGGTTCACATTCATGCGATTCGGCATGCAACTTGACATGTCAAATCGCATGGCAAATTGGTGACAATTGCCGGCAATGGCAGCGTCCGAATAGGTTAGACGCCGAACTTTGCAGCGCCGCACTTATTCCCATAAGTTGTTTCTGTACCACTTTTGGTGATTTTGGGTGCGATTTCCATTGACATCTGTGCAGAAACCTGCACACATCTCTGAAATTGCCCCCCCCCCCCGAAGTCTGGGACTGACATGCGGGAAGGAACCTTCCCGCGGTCAGTGTGAACCTAAGCTGACTGCTATTGACTAAAAATTCCAGCCGGCTGGGGAAGTCGAACAGAATGCTGGGAGAGGATATGAAAAGCCTGTGTGGGGGCAGAATCGCTCTCTTGGTCTGGATCTGCAAGCAGTGACTGGATGCCAGACAGTACTGTGGCCGAGTTTTGGCAACAGGGAAAAGGAGAGTCATCGTGCGTAGGTGTGGGAGCATCCATGGCAAGCCACTTCTGATTGTTCAGTGGCAGCTAGGAGGCTGCTCCTTTTTCATCCATACCAGATCCAGCCGGGCTGCAGAGTAGTGCGACACAGGAGTTGAGCAATGGTTGCCACCTCATCACTTTAAACCCAAACACATATTAATTAAACAGGTTCTGTGGCTGATTAAGGTGGTAATTAAACCCACTTGGTGCCTTATCTGCATTAAATTAGCCTCAGAACCTGTGTAATTAATATGTGTTCGGTTTTAAAGGGAAGAGGTGGCAACCCTAGGTTGAGCTCCATCCCTCGAGCAGGACTCTGCAGAGGCCTACTCCGAGACCCTGAAACTACTCTTCAATACCGGAGGTTGCTGGGACTGGTGAGTGGGCACTTGCCCAACCTCCTACAACAAGGGACACTGCATGCAGCCATTGGGGTACAGATCTGGGGTTAGCACTACAAATATTTTTACCATACAAGGGGACTGTCCCATCCTATTTCTACCAGTGCATCACGCCTATAATACACATCCATCGACAAAGCGTGTTGGGGTAGCATTGAGAATGAATGGCACCACATTGCACCAATAGAAGTGTTTGCAGTAACACGCATTAATGCAATAGGTCCTATAAAAGTATAGTTATCCTGCAGCCAGCACTGAACTATTAGTCTTGGGTGGAATGACCCTTTAATGGTCATGCAATATCTGATGCGCAAAAATTCCTTCTACCTCCATGGATTATTTCCAGATAGCTAATGAACCCATACATAGCCGGCATCGTGTACACAAGGGGTCAGTGAAACACACTGACCAGCACTTGAACCCCCTGCTCTGGGTTGCATAATGTTTTTCCTCTTTCACTTGTGCGTTGTGTGAACACCACGACCCTGAGGCCTCGGAGAGAGACACACAAAAAAAAAAAACGAGAAAAAAAACGCACCTTAGCAGAGAGGAAGCCGGTCTCCCTCCAGCTGCAGAACACAATACACAGGCTGGACCTGCTGCCGAAGCAAAACAACCATTAATCTTATTTTACGAGATCTTCTTATATTACCTCCTTACTAAAATTACTCCGGGGCGGCTTTTCCTTTTGGGGGCCCCCCGGCAAGGGGACCCAGCCATCAGGAGCCAACAAAAGACATCTTCCAGGGACCAGACACATCTGGAAGGTGGGCCCCGCTCTCCTCCATGCTCCCTGACAAGCTCCAGGTGACTTTGATCCGGTAAATAAGGACCGTTCCCACCAATCTGCGCCCGGGGCCCAGTTCCTGAAAAGGAGGATTAGCAATTGTGCATTTCCGATAAAGCAGGCTTTATACCGGCAGCGCTCGGTCACTGAGGAAGAGAAGAGTGTCCCACTGACTCAAAGGTCCCGCTTCCCAGAAGTGGTGTAAATTCTAATCTAATAGAAGGGAGAGGGGGGGGAGTTAAGACGTGTTTTGGGAAAGGAGGTGGTGAGACGTCCTCAAACATAAAATGTGTGCTTTTTTTTAGGGGTGGGGGGCTAATTTCCCGGAAAACCCAAGGAAGACTCCACTTCTAACCAAATTTTTCAATATTTTCTTCATATACTTTCCCCCATCACTAAAGAATCATTCACACATGAGGTTGGAGGGCAGTAAAACCCTGCAGTAGATCTGCGCTTTTACCCCCCCCCCCCCCCCCCACTGCTATCCTATTTATCTGCAGATGCAGCAGCTGGACATGTACATATACTGTAAAAATAGGGGGGGGGGGGTGGGGGGGAATACCGCGCTCTAAAGTGAAATACACCAAAAATAAAGCAGCAACTATAAATGTGAGATACACACATAAACATACAGAAAAAAAGAATATAAAACCATAAAGATAAATATATAACAGCGAGTGAAAAAAATATTAATCAAAAGTGATAATGAAAGTCCCAAAAATATTATTTGAAAGATATCAAAAAGTGTCCATAAATCACATTAAATTTGCACAGAAGATAATGTGAATTGAACCAAGGAAAGTGTAAAATCTTCCACCACCAGAAGTGCCACACACCAAATGAAGTGCGCGCTTACCAACGGGCAAGCAAAGAGGGCTTGTGGCTATAAACCCAGCCGGGGCCTTTATCCACAAGGGTA
The DNA here is from genome assembly GCF_037356315.1 of Lithobates pipiens. NCBI lineage: Eukaryota > Metazoa > Chordata > Amphibia > Anura > Ranidae > Lithobates > Lithobates pipiens. The sequence goes on from NW_027507784.1 coordinate 328,796,957, forward strand.
CGGGACAGCAGCTCCAATGGCACCAAACACAAGAGTGCTAAACAGCAGATAGTCCAATAGTAGAATTCAGGCTCACAGGTGAATAAAAGTGTTAACCCAAAATGACAAAGAGGAAACTCTCCATAGCGTAATTCTGGCATAACATTTATTAGGAAACAGTAAAAACACACTTACGAGAAGCACAGTAAAAATCAGCAGAAGTAGCCGGCCGGCTTGCGAACACCCGTTCACTCAGAGGCACAAACGCGGGGATGTCAGCACATCCTGTCCACCTGACGCGTGTTTCGTCATATAATGACGTTGTTTTTTATTTACATATGCTGTGCCCGCGATGCTTTACTTTGGGGTCATAGCGACCCATTCAAGTGCACATGGTTGAGGTGCTGGTGCCGGGATCAAAGTGTTAAAGCAGGCAGTGCGGAGGTGATACACCACCTTCAAAACCGCCTATCAAATGTTCTCTTAACCACTTGCAGACTGTCCACCGGCAATATAGTGCGGGCGGGCAGTCTGAACAGGCAAAGCCACATAGAGGTAGGTCGCTGCGTGTTGCCAAATCATGACATATCAGGTAAACTTTGCAGCGGGTCGTGAAGCAAGGCATTGCAACTGTGGCATGTAAACACCCCCATCCACTGTATTGCAGATTAAAGGGGTTGTAAACCTTCATGTTTTTTCACCTTAATGCATCCTATGCATTAAGGTGAAAAAACATCTGTCAGTGTCCGGCCCCCCAGCCCCCCGTTTTACTTACCTGAGCCCTGGAACTTGACCTGGCGGAGACACACGCCCTCTCTGTCTTCCCAGGGTTCTTGGCTCTTGATTGGATAGATTGATAGCAGTGCAGCCATTGGCTCCCGCTGCTTTCAATCAAATCCAATGACTGTGAAAAGAGGAGGTAGAGATCCTGTGTTTCTGCAAAGCAGGAAAACAGATCTCTGCCTTCCCACAGTAAAAGCACCTCCCCCATACAGTTACCAAGCCCTCTCTATGAACACATTTAACCCTTTGATCGCCCCTGATGTTAACCCCTTCCCCGACAGTGTCATTAGTACAGTAGAAAGACAAAAAAATAAACCGCGCTAAAAATTTAAGCTCATTGACATACATGAAGAGCATATATGAATTAAAAACAAGCAGCAGCATCAAGTGGGATACACACAAAGGATAACTGGAAGTAAAGAAGCTGCGCTAAAAAGAAGCATAAGTCATTGATCAAATCAAAGCATATGAACATGCAGAAATGTATAAAAGCAAACGGGAGAGTGCCCGCCACCGTAATATGGATCTGCTTACCAGATAGAAAGCACAAGGGGCAGATGGCTATAACCCAGCCGCGGCCTTTAGCTTGTTGATGTCAACACCAAAAACCGCAGATTTGATCCTGCAGATCGCTCACTTCTTCCAACTATGATGTCCGTCTTTTACTCAGGTAATTACCCCAAAAGAGAGAAGACTTTGGTGAAGATCACTCCCTAGAGAGTCTGGAGGGCGACCTATACATTGCAATTTTGCCACACTAGGCACCTGCATTCCGGATGAAACCTGAGAGTGCTGGTGGCAAATTGTCAGAGAGAAGACCCAGCGCTGAATCTAGGGTTGCCCTCTCTCCAGGATTCAGCTTGGACAGTCTAGATTTTGGACCATGTGTCCGGGTTTCAGACTGCATGAAACCCGGACTCATTTATTCACACTGAACTGTGGCTAACTGTCCTGGGCAGGAGGAATAATCTACTACCCCCTCTCCAGTCAGCGTGATCTCTGCCCCTCCACAGAGTTGGGCGATCTGTTGATTCGCCACACAGAGCACTAATCAGAAATGGAGAGATCCTCTGGTCCCCTCCCCTCTAAGGAGGGAGGAAATTCCACCATCCACCTAATTTGTGTGGATAGAGGAATCAGTTTTTTGCATTCAGTCCACAAATCATATGTATTGGAAGAGTTTTATTTTTTAATTATTGTTCTGAGGTTTATACATGTCTGTGAGAGACTAACTTACGTGGCTCAGCATTGTAAGCATATTTTATGGGTACAAGAATGTTCGGGATTGGAGATAAGGTGGCAACCCTAGATGAATCCCAGAGTATGCAAATATGACAGCAGCCTTTACCTCCACTCTAATGCCTTGAAGTGCGATCTTCACCAAAGTCTTCTCTCTTTTGGGGCACTTACCTGAGTAAAAGACAGACATCATAGTCAGGAGTGAGCGATCTGCAAGATCCAAGCTGCTGTTTTTGATGTTGACATCCACAAGCTAAAGGCCGCAGCTGGGTTATAGCTACCTGCCCCTTATGCTTGCCATCTGGTAAGCAGATCCATATTACGGTGGCGGACACTCTCCTGTTTGCTTTTATACACTGTGGTGACATCAACAAACTGAAGTGATCAATTATGGACTTTCTGCATGTTTTGATTTGATCAATGACTTGTGCTTCTTTTTAGCGCAGCTTCTTTACTTCTAGTCATTAGTATAGTGACTGTATATTTTTAGCTCTGATCACTGTGATAGAGTCACTGGTCCCCAAAAAAGTGTCAAAAGTGCCCCTCAGTGCCCGATTTGTCCACCACAATATCTCAGTGCCGCTCTAAGTCGCTGATTACCGCCATTACTAGCAGGGCTCAAGTCCTGCGGGAACGCATGGGAACGGAGTTCCTGTACTTTTTCCACAACAGGAACTCAGTTCCCATTAGCAGCCACATCCTGCAAAACTTTGAAGTATGTGAGCTGTGTGGCAGGTGCTACACCAGCAGCCGCCGACACAGCTCACAATAGTAAGTGCCGCACACCTGACCATTCAGGCAATGCCAGTAGGGGGCCCCATGACAGCTTCCGCTTCGATCTACCTGTCAATCACAGTTAGCTGATGGGTAGATCAGGTCCCTGCTGCTAAGAGATTGTATTTAGTCAGACCTCTTGTGATGCGCTCCTCTCCGCCGACCCCTCCTGATTTTCTGTCTCCTCATCTCCCCCCCCCCAGTCTCCTGCATACTTGCTCTGTGTGTCCCGCAGAATCCCCCCTCCTCTGTCTTCAGTGTCATATGATGAGAGAACCCAAAGGAGGAGCACAGCTATTCTGCTCACAGGACATGCAGGGAGAGAGGTGAGCTGAAGGAGGAACATCAGTTTGGGGTGGGAAGCTGAGCACAATACCCGGCAAAGTTTAATGCCAGGAGGGAAGTTTATGTGGAAATATGTGAAGGGTTGGAATAGCAGCGAGTGTGTGTTGGAGCCCCTGCAGAGTTTGCAGCCCCCCAAGCTAACATACATCTCCTAAGCAGGAACACATCACTATCTCCCCAAGCATTCTGTCCAGATAAAGTGCAGTTAATTTATGACCTTTCCATTTAACCCTGTGTTATCCAAACTCTGTTCAATGAAAAGTGTAAACTCACCACATAAACACTCTATATATAAAATAACATTCCCCAATAAAGATCAGAACATGATGTTCACATTTGCATGGAAGCACAATTGAATGAATGCTGATTATTCCGAGAATTACCGTATTTATGTTTATTGATGATTGTTTTGTTTTTTTATGTACTAACAGCTAAGCTTCATACACACAATACGAAAATTGGGTGAAAAATACCACTTTTGAAGCGTTCGTGCATATGAGCGTAACTTTTTTTTTTTTTTTGGTGGGCGAGTGGATCTTGGGTGGGAGTTCCCACACTTTTTTCCCCAGGACTTGACCCCTGATTACTAGTAAAAAAAAAGAAAATGATTAAAAATTCCTCAAATATATCCCATAGTTTCTAGACGCTATAACTTTTGTGCAAACCAATCGATTATTATTATTGTTTTAACTGACTGAGTAATGTAATGTGAGCTGACACACACAGAGCTGTGCATTCAGCAGCCTCTCTTGTGCCCCTATTCACCGGAAGAAGAAAACCAATTAAAGGCACAGTTACAGCAGCCACTGGGAGAGACTGTACTTAACTGCAGGGAGAGCTGCAATGGATTCTGGGACATGCAGTTCCCACACAAAACGGCCCCAGAGACTGGTATACAGGGAGAAATACAAATCCCAGCAGGCTTTGCTGACAGGAAAGTAAAAAAAAAAAAAAAAAAAGACTCCATTTTGTGTCCTAAGGTAAAGGTGAGTCGATGAGGGAGTGAGAGAGACACAGAGCTGATCTGAGGGGCTGCTGTTACCCATGGAGGGGATCCATCCAGCCACAGCTCCAGAAGTCAATGGGCTGATCCTGCCACGGTTTCAGGAGTCGGACGGACATCCCACCTGAGAGGGATCCCGGCCATATCTCCTGGTGTTCCTGAGGGCGTGGGCCAATCCGGGTACAAGGTGGCCAGTTGGGCCTTTCGGGCCCTTTAGAGGTCACCATGCTCTTTATTCCCTGAAGAAGACTCTGTTGAGTTGAAACACGTGGGGATTACCATGCATGTACATTATTTGGGGACAGCCTCCTAAACAGGGGATAAAACAGGGGCGTCTGCTCACTCTAACATACACTATATTACCAAAAGTACTGGGACTGCCTTTACACACATATTAACTTTAATGGCATCCCAGTCTTAGTCCGTAGGGTTCAATATTGAGTTGGCCCACCCTTTGAAGCTATAACATCAAGTTCCTCCACCCCAAACTCGCTCATCCATGTCTTTATGGACCTTGCTTTGTGCACTGGTGCGCAGTCATGTTGGGACAGGAAGGGGCCATCCCCAAACTGTTCCCACAAAGTTGGGAGCATGAAATTGTCCCAAATGTCTTGGTATGCTGACACCTTAAGAGTTCCCTTCACTGGAACTAAGGGGCCCAAGCCCAAACCCCTGAAAAACAACTCCACACCATAATACCCTCTCCACCAAATGATTTGCAGCAGTACACAAAGCAAAGTCCATAAAGACATGGATGAGCAAGTTTGAGGTGGAGGAACTTGACTGGCCTGCACAGAGTCCTGGACTCAACCCAACAGAGCACCTTTAGGATGAATTAGAGACTGTGAGCCAGGCCTTCTCGTCCACATCGGTGCCTGACCTCACAAATGCGATTCTGGAGGAATGGTCAAACATTTCCATAGACACCCTCCTAAACCTTGTGGACGGCCTTCACAGAATAGTTGAAGCTGTTATAGCTGCAAAGGGTGGGCCAACTCAATATTGAACCCTAAGGACTAAGACTAGGGTGCCATTACAGTTCATGTGCGTGTAAAGGCAGTTGTCCCAATACTTTTGGTAATATAGTGAAGGTGTCAATGGAGATTTAAAGTTAAACTAAAGGGAAAGCTTTTTTTTTTTTTTGCTCTGGATAGAGTGGAGATGGATCAGAACCCCTCTCAGTTTTCAGTGCTGTCTGCAGGGCAGCCATCAGAAATGTTTGGACCCCTTACACAGCTTTAGACCTGGGCCCCCTCCCCCCGAGTCTGACCACCAACATTCACCAGGGTTTGCCTATGGGCCATCCTACCGAATCCGCACATCGGCCACCTCACCTGTACGCACTCAGCCCCGCCTCAATCCTGTATATATGTCAGCCCCCCCTACACACACCTGTATATATGTCAGCCCCCCCTACACACACCTGTATATATGTCAGCCCCCTCTACACACACCTGTATATATGTTAGCCCCCCCCACACACACCTGTATATATGTCAGCCCCCCCTACACACACCTGTATATATGTCAGCCCCCCCTACACACACACCTGTATATATGTCAGCCCCCCCTACACACACCTGTATATATGTCAGCCCCCTCTACACACACCTGTATATATGTTAGCCCCCCCCACACACACACCTGTATATATGTCGACCCCCCAAAACAAACACCTGTATATATGTCAGCCCCCCCTACACACAGACACCTGTATATATGTCAGCCCCCCATACATACACACCTGTATATATGCCAGCCCCCATACACACACCTGTATATATGCCAGCCCCCATACACACACCTGTATATATGTCAGCCCCCCCATACACACACACCTGTATATATGTCAGCCCCCCCATACACACACACCTGTATATATGTCAGCCTCCCATACACACACCTGTATATATGTCAGCACCCCCCCCACACACACACCTGTATATATGTCAGCACCCCCCCACACACACACCTGTATATATGTCAGCCCCCCATACACACACACACACACACACACACACACACACACACACCTGTATATATGGCAGCTCCCCTCACACACACACACCTGTATATATTTCAGCCCCCCACACACACACCTGTATATATATATATCGGCGCCCGCCCCCCCCATAAACCTGTATATATGTCAGCCACCCCTCCAAACACCTGTATATATGTCAGCCCCCCATACACACACCTGTATATATGGCAGCTCCCCTCATACACCCACACACTTGTATATATGGCAGCCCCCCATCACACACACCTGTATATGTCAGCCCCACATGCACCAGTATATATTTCAGCCCCCCCACACACACCTGTATATATGTCAGCGCCCCCCCTAACACACCTGTATATATGTCAGCGCCCCCCCAACACACCTGTATATATGTCAGCACCCCCCACACACCACTGTATATATGTCAGCGCCCCCCCAACACACCTGTATATATGTCAGCGCCACCCTCCATACACACACACCTGTATATATGCCAGCCACCCCCCCACACACAAACCTGTATATATGCCAGCCACCCCCCCCCCCCACACACACACACACACAAACCTGTATATATGCCAGCCACCCCCCCATACACACACACACCTGTATATATGCCAGCCACCCCCCCACACACACACCTATATATATATGCCAGCAACCCCCCCCACACACCCGTATATATGCCAGCCACCCGCCCCCCCCCCCCCACACACACACACACCTGTGTATAAAGAGCTCGATGTCTAAAATCAATGACACCAGGACTGCAGAAACTGTGAGATCGCTTCTATACTGCACAACATGGATCCCCTTCACCCGTCCTGCCTTCTTCTGGCCTGGGCGGGCCCCGAGGCACCTCACAGTTGCAGTGGCTGTACCCCCCTGATGGCGGCCCAGGATTCGTCCTCTCTATTTGTCCTGTTTACCGTTATCATTAAAAGTGAAAGCAAAAGAAAAGCCCAAATTTTGGGTTGTTTCCAGAAAAGTAATAGAGGGAAACCCTCCAATGGGGACAATAGTTCTGGTGGACTGGGGGTCCCCAAGGAATTCTCACTTCCTGTTTTGGCTATGGGACAGGAAGTAAAAGTAAATCTCCCCAGTATGGCAAAGATGGCAATAAATAAAGCAACAAAGTGAACAAAGATGGCAATAAAAACCTGATAAGGGTTGTAACCCTTACCTACCTTATCAAAACCTAGAAACAAAAAAGTGTTGGCTGCAATTGTCAAAAAACAACAAAGAAAAATTCCCAGCTCACTTACCACCCAGCCTGCAACAAACCAAATTGTCCTAACAGTCCACATTAAATCCAGGGGTTTAGTTTTCACACATTTGCAAATAAATGAGCCTTTTTACTGCTTTGTTTGCATGATTTATGCGCAATTTGCGCATTTTTATATAGCGTTTCTGAGCTTTGGAGTTTTTTTTATTAGCCAATAGAGAAAACTATCATTTGTTACATACATTTTTGCTTAGTTGTTCAGCTTTGTTACCAGCTTTTATTAATTTTTTATTATTATTAATTTTTTATGTTTTATATTTTTGTTAGGGTAAGGGGTTAGAGTTAAGGTTAGGTTGGGCTAGGGTTATTTATTATTTATTTATTTTTTGTTAGAATTAGGGTGGTACTACTACTGCTACTACTACCACTAATAATAATACATAAATACATAAATGTAAAATAAATACACAAATAAATAAAAATAAGCATAACTAAATACAATAAACGAATACAGTACATGTAATAATACATACATAATTAACCCCTAACCTTAACCCCTAACCCTTAAAAATAATAACAATAATAATAAATAAAAATAATAATAAACAACTAAACACTCTATCCCTCACATAAAATAAATAAACAAATACATAAATAAATAGTAATAATAACTATTATTATTATTATTATTAATAATAATACTAATGCTACTGTGTTTCTCTGAAAATAATACTGGGTTTTATATTAACAAAAGACACAGTAGGGGTTATTTTTGGGGTAGGTTGTATCATGTAATGTGTATTTGCCAGTTCCTGGGCCCCCTGTCTTCTCTCCCTCCCTGCCTGTCAGCTCAGGAGTCATTAGCATTTAGCATTATAAGTTAAAGTGGTTGTAAAATCCTATAATACACTCTAATACAGTATTATATAATGTACAATGTGTGTGTTTCTGTGATATAATTGTGGCAAGTACCTTTGTTACAGTGCAGCTGGGTGCTTCTGTGACCCGCCGCAGCTATCTTCCCACTGCAAAAGGAGGGGCGGAGATCCCCCTGCTGACAGCCGGGAGAAGAGGAGGAGAGCAGCGGGAGGTCAGCTGATTGGAACAATAATATTACAGAAACACACTCATTGTACATTATATAATACTATAATAGAGTGGATTATAGTATTTTACAACCACTTTAAACTAGGGCTTATTTTCAGGGTAGGTCTTATTTTCGGGGGGAAAAGGTAATATAATTATGATGATGATGATGATTATTATTATTATTATTAATATTAATAAAAATAATGCTTTTTTGGGGGTCGGGTTTTTATTATATTTATTATAATTATTATTATTATCATCAATAATAATAATAAGAAAAATAATGTATTTAATATTTTTTTTACGGTCAGGGGTTAATTATTATTTATTTATATGTTATTACATATTATTTAATTAATTAATTGAATAATTTATTTAATATTTATTTATGTATTTATTTTATATCTATTATATTATATCTATTTTATATCTATTTAATCATATATTATTACTATTTTATTTAAAAAAAAAATCAAATGCCACTTTTCTATTGATGTCCATGGGAATAAAAATGTGCCAAAAACGCGCAAATCTGCCCAACTTGAGCTTCAAAAAAAGTAGGGTTGCCACCTGTCCGGGATTCACCCGGACAGTTCGGGTTTGGATTCATGTGTTCGGGTTTCAGACCACCTGCAACCCGGACACATTATTCAGACCAGACTATGGCTTCCCAGCAGGGTTGCTGGCTGCAGTTGTGTAAGCCAAGAGTGTCTGTTACACTCTCTTTTTCATATTGCCCAAAGCCAGCACTAACAATTACCCCTCCCCCACCCAGACAGGAGAGGAGAGAGGGCTTGATTTGCTCCTCTTCCTCCTACCCCTAACCCTATATGTCTGTCCACACTTCAATCCCCGGTGCTGTGCCTCACGAAAGGAAATTAGGGGCCAGAAATTTGAAGTTCAGCAGTCTCAGATACATCTGGATGAGAGGTGCTGACTTCCAAGGGGTGAGTGAGCTCACCATCCATCCCTGTCTGTGACTGAAGTCTCCCCCTTTCTCTCTCCTGCCTCTGAGTAAGTACACTAAGGTAAATCAGGTTTCTCAGAGCACCCCTTACATCAGATTTCCCCTTTACACCAGAGGCCACAGTGTTCCCCCCTTACATCAGAGTCCTTTCCGTACATCAGAGTACTCAGTGTACCCCCTTAAATCATGGTTCCCAGAGCATCCCTTATGTTAGAGTCCCCAGAGTTCTCCCTTACATCAGAGACTGCAGAGTCCCCCTTTACAGTGAAAGGGAACTCTGCAAGTTCAGATGTAAAAGGGGAACTCTGTGGACTCTGATGTAAAGGAGGACTCTTGTTATTAACTTCATATGATTAGAAATGTTGTTTAATTGCAAAATATATGAATAGTTTATACAATAAACTAAAACTTTGCTGTGCGCCGCTAAATTGTTCGGGTTTGACTTGAAGAAAAGGTGGCGACCCTAAAAAAAAGCTCCAGAACTTTTTCGAGCTTCAGGCATTTGGCTTCAGAGGATTGGAGTGGAGATGTGAACCTTCTCCATAGAGAATAATAGATTTTTTTTCTCCTCCAGCATTTTGGAGCTTTGAGGTACATAACGCTGAGGTGTGAATGGGGCTTTAGACAGAACAATTTGGTTTGTTGCAGGCTGGTTGGTAAATAAACTGGGAATTTCTCTTTGGTGATCTTTGACTGCAATTGACCTGTAAAGCAAACTTGTGGCTTTGTTTACCATATTAAACAGTTTGAACCCCTTCATACCTTTGCATAATGTCAAAACGTGTATCTCTGCAAGGCACCCTCCAGCGTCATTCATGGAAAGCGATTTTAAACCCAAAAGCAAACATTTATCGTATCGTATTACCAAAGCTTAAATGTGATGGCTGCATTTGTTTTCTTTTTATGTTTAATTTCCTTTATTTTCATCTGCTGATCCAGCCAGTAAGTCTGTTGTTTTTCAAAAGAACAAGCTCTCCTGCAGATGTATCAGTTTACAGAGATGAGACAAACCATTTAGCATTGAGAGAGTTGCTTTCAATGAACAGCTTTTAGTCAGGAGAGTCGGGAGCAGGATGGGCGATCTCAGCTGTGTACCGCAACCGCACCAACACCTCCAATATTCCTTCTCTAGGAAGAACTCCCTTCCCGGGAAAGAGTGAGTCCAACCACCCCTTTCCCCAACATCGATCTTCACACCGAGGTCCCCAGATTACTCCGGGGAGAACTCAGATCGTTGTGATCAATCACTGGAATCATTGAACCCTATGTAGCACTTTGCACTGATCATTGTACTCTGTGCTGTATTCTTAGCCACCAGAGACCACACACAGCCACCAGAGATCCCACATAGACACCAAGGACTCCACACAGCCACCAGAGACCCCCACATAGACACCAAGGACTCCACACAGCCACCAGAGACCCCCACATAGCCACCAGAGATCCTGCATAGCCACCATAGTATCCACATGGCCACTAGAGACCCCACACAGCCATCCAGAGTCCTAACATGGCCACCAGAGACCCTGCATAGCCAACAGAGACCCGACACAGCCACCAAAGAACTCGGATAGTCATTGGAGACCCCATACAGCCACTGGAGACCCCACATAGCCACCAGAGACCCCACATAGCCACTAGAGTTCCCATATAACTGCCAGGGACCCCACACAGTTACCAGAGACCCTGCATAGCCACCAGAGTCCCCACATGGCCACCAGAGACCCTGCATAGCCACCAGTGTCCCCACATAGCCACCAGAGAACCGCATAGCCACCAGAGACTCCACACAGCCACTGAAGACCCCATATAGCCACCAGAGATCCCACATAGCCACCAGAGAATCCGCATAGCCACTAGAGACTCCACACAGCCACCAGAGTTTCCACATAACCACCAGGGACCCCACACAGTTACCAGAAACCATTCCTAGCCACCAGCCCACATAGTCACTGGAGACCCCCACACAGACACCAGAGATGCTACAAGCCACCAGAGACCCCACACAGCCACCAGAGACCCCACACAGCCACCAGAGACCCCGCATAGCCACCGGAGACCCCGCACAGCCACCAGAGAGCCCACATAGCCATCAGAGACCCGGCATAGCCACCAGAGACCACACGCAGCCATCAGAGACCCTACATATTAACTAGAGACCCCGAATAGCCACTTTAGAATGAAGAGGTGGGACAAATTTAGATGGGGGGAGGGGGCTGGATTTAGTCTTGCCTAAGGCAGCACAAGATCAAAACGCATCACTATTTTCATCCAATAATATCAACAATGAGGCACAATTTCCCCTACTGACACCAATGTAGGGGCACAATTCTACCCAATGGCACCAAAAATGGGGCACGGTTTACTCCTCCCTTTTCTCCTCCCAATGCCCGCCCCCCCCCCCCCCCCCTTAAGTCTGAAGGACAGTAAACTGGCCCTTAGTTTAAAAAATGTGGAAATCCCTGAGATAGATAGATAGATAGATAGATAGATAGATAGATATTCTCCATGAATCCAGTGTACTGGGAACCTTGGTCGCACACACGGAGGGCTCGGTCCTGGCCGGGTCATGGAATGGTCACAGGGGGCTCAGTGAAGGGTGACTTTTGCCCCAGATTTTTCCCTCGCTGTTCCGTATTAGGCTCAGATAATGAAATGTTCAATAGTTGTGGAAATACCTGTAAAATCTCCAACAAAATCCAGAATTTAGCAATAAAACGAGCAGGGCTAGTCACACTCATTAAAATACCACAAGACAGGCTTTCCGTGGCGTGGCTAAGTGCACTCACTGAGCGCCATGTGGGAAAAATTACATTTCAAGGCTCTTCCAATGTTTTATTAATTTAACCACGTGCTCGCCAGAAGGTGTGTGTGTGTGCGGCGAGGCCAAAAGTCGCGCTGAGGGATTCCGCAGAGCCCTTTAAAATTAATTTTCTTCATTTGGCAGAAATAAAAATGAAAATGGAATACAATTCCTATGCATTTCCATCAGTTCATTCAAAAATGTTATCACTTTTGGGAGACCTGCATCAGGGGCTGATCTGTGTCAGACATGAGATTATTCTGATGATCTTATTGGCTACTGATTAGTCTAGAGCAGTAATGGCGAACCTTGGCACCCCTGATGTTTTGGAACTACATTTCCCATGATGCTCAAACACTCTACAGTGCAGTTCACATCTGGAGTGCCAATGTTCACCATCACTGGTCTAGAAAAATGAATGAGCCAATGATCTGGCAGTGGAATACCTAGCATATCTGGCACGTGGGGTCTATCCATTATTTACCACCACCATACCAAATAAATGATCTGCAGTAATGAATGGTGGGTGTGTCCAAATTGTGCCATCGGTGGGAAGGGCTTATGGGGCATACTTATAAAAAACGGGGTCCACTCACTCTATACCTGGCACACACACGTCACACTCCTTTTACTCACATAATAGGATTTAAATACTGTGCCACAGCAAGAATGTAATGTAATACAATGTCAGCACAATCGTTATTTAAAAAATGAAACACTTCCATTACATGTGTTTTTCTGCACACGGCCTACTTTCAGGAGTATATAGTGTACACCGAGTGCAGTGCTCAGGAGTATGAAATATAAAACAGTGCACATAGAGCAGGACTCGGGAGTGTGGGATGCAGAGAGTGCAGGGTCAGGAGTGCGTATCACAGAGAGTGCAATGCTTAGGAATGTGTAACACATAGCGCAGGGGTCAAAAAATGCATATCACAGAGCGTGCAGGGGTCAGGAGTGTGTAAAACAGAAAGGGCAGTGGTCTGAAGTGTGTAACATAGAAAGGGCAGGGGTCAGGAGTGTGTAACATAGAAAGGGCAGGGGTCAGGAGTGTGTAACATAGAAAGGGCAGGGGTCAGGAGTGTGTGACATAGAAAGGGCAGGGGTCAGGAGTGTGTAACATAGAAAGGGCAGGGGTCAGGAGTGTGTGACATAGAAAGGGCAGGGGTCAGGAGTGTGTAACATAGAAAGGGCAGGGGTCTGAAGTGTGTAACATAGAAAGGGCAGGGGTCAGGAGTGTGTGACATAGAAAGGGCAGGGGTTAGGAGTGTGTAACATAGAAAGGGCAGGGGTCTGAAGTGTGTAACATAGAAAGGGCAGGGGTCAGGAGTGTGTAACATAGAAAGGGCAGGGGTCAGGAGTGTGTGACATAGAAAGGGCAGGGGTTAGGAGTGTGTAACATAGAAAGAGCAGGGGTCAGGACAGGAGTGCGTAACACAGAAACGGCCAGGGTCAGGAGTGTGTGACATTGAAAGGGCAGGGGTCAGGAGTGTGTAACACAGACGGGGAAGGGTCAGGAGTGCGTAATGCAGAGAGTTCAGGGTCACGAATGTTTAACACAGAGTGCAGGGATCAGGAGTGTGTACAGTTGTGGTCATAAGTTTACATACCCCTGGCAGAATTTATGATTTCTTGCCCATTTTTCAGAGAATATGAATGATAACACAAAAACTTTTCTTTCACCCATGGTTAGTGTTTGGCTGAAGCCATTTACCGTATATACTCGAGTATAGGCCGACCCGAATATAAGCCGAGGCCCCCAATTTACCCCCAAAAAACTGGAAAACTTATTGACTCGTGTATAAGCCGAGGGTGAGACATGGCTGTCCATCCCTGTGTGTCCGTCCATCCCTGTGTGTGTGTCCGTCCATCCATCCCTGTGTGTGTGTCCATCCATCCATCCATCCATCCCTGTGTGTGTGTCCGTCCATCCATCCCTGTGTGTGTATCCATCCATCCATCCATCCATCCCTGTGTGTGTGTGTGTGTGTGTGTGTGTGTGTATTCATCCATCCATCCATCCCTGTGTGTGTGTGTGTGTGTGTGTGTATCCATCCATCCATCCCTGTGTGTGTGTGTGTGTGTGTGTGTGTGTGTGTGTGTATTCATCCATCCATCCATCCCTGTGTGTGTGTGTGTGTGTATCCATCCATCCATCCCTGTGTGTGTGTGTGTGTGTGTGTGTGTGTGTGTGTGTGTCCGTGCAGCCTTGTGTGTGTGTCCAGCCTACCTGTGTCCCAAGCCTCCGTCCCGAGCCGCCGTCGTCCCGTGCCTCCTCTGTCCCGTGCCTCCTCTGTCCCGTGCCTCCTCTGTCCCGTGCCTCCTCTGTCCCGTGCCTCCTCCGTCCCGTGCCTCCTCCGTCCCGTGTCGTGCCGATGGATCGCCGCTCCAGGATCGCCGCTCTTCTCGGCGGCCATTCTACAATTCAAAAGCCGCGCCTCCGTCCTCCGCCTGTGATAGGCGGAACACTGAATTTCCCAGCAGCCTGTGTTCCGCCTATCACGGACATCCTCTCATACTCGTCCGTAGTATGAGAATGAACGGATGTCCGTGATAGGCGGAACACTGACTGCTGGGAAATTCAGTGTTCCGCCTATCACAGGCGGAGGCGGAGAAGGAGGCGCGGCTTTTGAATTTTAATGTCCGCCGTCTGTCTGCTCGATACGCTGATCGAGCAGTCAGACAGCGGTGACTCGAGTATAAGCCGAGGGGGCACTTTCAGCCTCAAAAAAGAGGCTGAAAATCTCGGCTTATACTCGAGTATATACGGTATTATCAATCAACTGTGTTTACTGTTTTTATATCATAATGGCAACAGAAACTACCCAAACGACCTTGATCAAAAGTTTTCCATACCCCTGGTGATTTTGGCCTGATAACATGCACACAAGTTGACACAAAGGGGTTTGAGTGGCTAATAAAGGTAACCGTCCTCACCCGTGATCTGTTTGCTTGCAATTAGTGTGTGTGTATAAAAGGTCAATGTGTTTCTGGACTCCTGACAGACCCTTGCATCTTTCATCCAGTGCTGCACTGACGTTTCTGGATTCTGAGTCATGGGGAAAGCAAAAGAATTGTCAAAGGATCTGTGGGAAAAGGTAGTTTAACTGTATATGTAGCGGTACCCCCATGGGGGCTGCTGATTTTGTTCATTACCTTTTGCCGATCACCCCGCTTCCGATCCCCCATGTGCTCACGTGACACCAAACAGTCAAAATTTCAGATTTATATTTCTTTATTTGGGAATAAATCTGTGGGGTGGGGGAGGGGGCTATTCAGTGAGTTATATGAGATGCCCCATCCAACTCCATTAATCTATAGCCGTAGCTTTGTTACTTAAGTCTCTTATAGTGATCCCTTCCTGATTTCATTTCTCTCTATGATACAACACTCCCAAATTTAGACAGAGAAGCATTACTTTGAATAATCCCTTCTGCCAGACTGATAGATATACTATGGGTGTTGGACTCAAACCCACAGGCCATCACTGCCTATTTCCATGACTTGTGTGTCAAACTTCCCTCAGTCCTTGAAAGTGCTTGATACTGAGTTCCTTGGATGCACAATATGAATTTCCGATTTAGCTCCTCTGGGTTTGCACTCCCTTTGCTCTCTCCCAATCAACAGTCCATGTTCTACTCCCAGAAAGTCGATCACCCAGTTCTCTTCCACCGCTTTTTTCCTACTTCCTCCTCCTCCGACGCCGCCCGGCACATCCCGGCATGGGGACGTCCGGTATTACCCCAGCGCTACATGCTGGATTTGTCTCCAGGGGCCAGGCTCTCGGCCTCCCTGGACTCTCCTTCGTCTCCCGAGCTCCGGGATCTCTGAACTCCCGAGCCCCTGGACCTGAACTCTTCCTTCTCCTCCCCCAGAGCATGTGACCCCCTTTTTTATGAGAGACCTCCTCTTGACCATACAAATTAACCATTGGTCAATCCTCTCACGTGGGTTTCCTGCCACTCAGGTCTCAGGCCATCCTCTCTTTCCAGCACAATCCACTGTCAAGCAGAGGAGGTATCCCTGAGCCCAAGTGTATGCGTCCACACCCCCTTCTACTCTGATACTTCAAACCCTGAATCAACAACCAGTCCTATTAAAGAACACGGCCCTGGCTAAATTTTCATGTCTCTATATCCTACACCGGGGGTCAGGAACCTATGGCTCGCGAGCCAGATGTGGCTCTTTTGAGGGCTACATCTGGCTCTCGCCTCTCAATCCGCGGATCGCGTGGTGTGGCGATCCGCGCATTGAGCCTATAGGAAAGGCCGCGGCTTCGGCCTAGCTCCGGAGCCACAGCCATCTTGGTACACCCGGCGGCAGCCTAGGTGAGCGGCGCACTAACGTCATCACCGCCCACCTCATCTGCTCCTGGATCTTCCTGCTAGTGGTGAGCAAGCAGAGTCAGACTTGGGGGAGATGTGCATTTTACAGTGGGGGAGATGTGGGGAGATGTGCATATTACAGTGGAGATGACATGGATATTACAGAGGGGGAGACGTGGATATTACAGAGGGGGAAATGTGGATATTACAGAGGGGGAAACGTGGATATTACAGTGGGGGAGATGACGTGGATATTACAGTGGGGGAGATGACATGGATATTACAGTGGGGGAAGATGTGGATATTGCAGTGGGGGAGATGATGTGGATATTGCAGTGGGGGAGATGACTTGGATATTACAGTGGGGAGATGACGTGGATATTACAGTGGGGGAGACGTGGATATTACAGAGGGGGAGATGACATGGATATTACAGTGGGGGGAGATGTGGATATTGCAGTGGGGGAGATGATGTGGATATTGCAGTGGGGGAGATGACGTGGATATTACAGTGGGGGAGACGTGGATATTACAGAGGGGGAGACGTGGATATTACAGAGGGGGAGACGTGGATATTACAGAGGGGGAGATGACGTGGATATTACAGTGGAGGGAGATGTGGATATTACAGTGGGGGAGATGACGTGGATATTACAGTGGGGGAAACTTGGTTATTACAGTGGGGGAGATAACGTGGATATTACAGTGGAGGAGATGTGGATATTACAGAGGGGGAGACGTGGATATTACAGAGGGGGAGACGTGGATATTACAGAGGGGGAGACGTGGATATTACAGAGGGGGAAACGTGGATATTACAGAGGGGGAAACGTGGATATTACAGAGGGGGAAACGTGGATATTACAGTGGAGGAGATGTGGATATTACAGAGGGGGAGACGTGGATATTACAGAGGGGGAAACGTGGATATTACAGAGGGGGAAACGTGGATATTACAGAGGGGGAAACGTGGATATTACAGAGGGGGAAACGTGGATATTACAGTGGAGGAGATGTGGATATTACAGAGGGGGAAACGTGGATATTACAGAGGGGGAAACGTGGATATTACAGAGGGGGAAACGTGGATATTACAGTGGAGGAGATGTGGATATTACAGAGGGGGAGACGTGGATATTACAGAGGGGGAAACGTGGATATTACAGAGGGGGAAACGTGGATATTACAGAGGGGGAAACGTGGATATTACAGAGGGGGAAACGTGGATATTACAGAGGGGGAAACGTGGATATTACAGTGGAGGAGATGTGGATATTACAGAGGGGGAAACGTGGATATTACAGAGGGGGAAACGTGGATATTACAGAGGGGGAAACGTGGATATACAGAGGGGGAAACGTGGATATTACAGAGGGGGAAACGTGGATATTACAGTGGGGGAGATGACGTGGATATTACAGTGGGGGGAACGTGGATATTACAGTGGGGGAGATGACGTGGATATTACAGTGGGGGAGATGACAACATTACAGTTATAATTAATCAAAATTAGTCGATTAATAAATTTTAAAAAAGAACATTATGACCAACCTACGATCACATTTAATGGATGGAAGTCTCAACGCCTGCATGAAGCTTAACCTCACCACGTATCAGCATCATTGATTAGCAACAGCATAACAACGTTATTAAAAAGAATTCAGAGGTCATGTCATGTCATATTTCTTTGTTCTGTGATTTATCTCTTAATAAAGAACACCTGATAGTTTAATTCAGAGACTATTGTAAAAGTGTTGGTGTTACACATTTACTTGTATTTAGTTTTAGTGCTCATGTACACGGACGTTTTAAAAAACTGGTTGCAAAGCTAGCTCCGACGCCTGGAAAAATCGGCGTTAAAAACACGATTTTTACCGCATTTTGCATTGGCGTTTTTGCGCGTTTTTTAGCGTTAGCGTTAAGTAGCGTTTTTAAAGAAACACATCTCTTGGCTATAGCACTCAGAAAACAAAGAATATATGTTGCGCGTTTATGAGCGTTTTTGCGTGTTTTCCCGCGATTCGTGTTTTTACAGCTCTAGCTCCGCGCCACGGAACACACTGGTCCTGGGTTTTTTTTACAGCTTAAAAACGCCTATGCCATTTGCAGCTTAAAAACGCCTAGGTGGGCATGAAGCCATAGACTAACATGGACAGGCGTTTTTAAGCTGCAAAAAACGCTCAAAAAAGCGGCTGTAAAAACGTCCGTGTGCATGAGGCCTTAAACATATTGTATGGCTCTCACGAAATTACATTTTAAAATATGTGGCGTTCATGGCTCTCTCAGCCAAAAAGGTTCCCTACACCTGTCCTACACTATCAGAAAAATACCTCAAAGCACCTACCTAAAAGTAGCGGGCGCTACATCCACCCCCTATTAAATTCACAACTGTCCTCAGTTTTGGGGAAAAAAAACGAAATTTGAAAAATGTCCATCTTTATAGATTTGAAAAAAAAAGGAAGGCATCTCATATTCTCCTGAGTTAAAGTGGGGAAAAAAAGGATAACAAAAGAATGGACATAACAATACACATCACAACGTCAATCACATATCTTCGCATGTATACACATCCTTTTCTTTTTTTTTTTTTCTTTTCTTCGAACTGTACAACCTTACTACAAAACACTATAACTACTCTGTACTTACAAGTGAAACCAGAGCCCTACTCCCTAAGGAGCTTCTTCTTTAGGATAGACAGCCGTCACAGCTCCGATCCACCTAACATAAAACATAAAATATACACAACGAACTATGAATTATCTTACATTTTACACTTCACCAGAAGTAGGGGGTTTACGATCCTCCTTCTGGTGACAAAATCACAAATGAATGATGGCATGTAGTTCCTTGTCAGGGCTGTCACCCCCTCAAAAGGAGTCTACAAGACCTCCTGCAGAGTGCAGCCTGAACAGACATGCCAGTAGTTGAGACAAACATATGCCCATGGGCCAATATACTTTCTGTTCGGCGCCAAAACAGGAGTCTCTCTTTTCTTTTCAAAGTGGCAAACTGTTGCATACACACGGTCGGACAAAGTTGTCGGAAAATCCGATCTTTCAGAATGTGATGACGTAATTTTGTTACGATGGGACTATGTTCAGGCTAGTAGCCAATAGCTTGGATGTAGGAATTTGATCTGAGCATGCGTGGCACTTTGTCCGATCGGAATTCTCTACACATGGTCGGAGTATGTCCTATCGGACCAGCAAGTTGGAAAATTTGGTCCGACGGATATTCCGATGGAAACAGTCCGATGCATACCACACACAGTCGGATTATCCGACAAAACGGTCCGATAGGACACATTCCGAAGGATTCTCCGACCGTGTGTACAAGGGCTAAGACTGGGTGTGCTGTCCTTCCTTCACAACAAGCACCCTGTCTTTATGTATGGCCCTCCCAAGCTTCCACTCCTTGATATCCTGAAACCGGACCCAAACCTCACTCTCCGGTGTCCGTAGTGGTTTCGGAACATGCAGAAAATTCCACACCAGTTCATCTTCCCACTGCTCTTGGGAATCTTCTATCACCTGCATGACACTTTCTGGAACATAACTCCTCAGCAACTCTTTTCTGCACATTGCGCTGAAATTGTGAAAGCTGCGTAAGTTCTTTAGGCCTTCCCCGCCCAGGCAGAACACAGGAGTCTGGTGAACTGTTCACCCCTGTGTTACATCTTGATGCTCCAGTGGAAGGAGCTGTTGAAAGTCCAATGAGGGGTACTGGCGGCTGTGGATGATTCAGTAACTTCTCCGATGCTCCAGAGGAAACTCCAGCAGAAGTAGGACTCTCCATAAACCATTCCTCTTCATCACTGGAATCAGCCTCTTCTGGGGACGACCACTCAAACAAAAGTTCCAGAGACCCATACCTTAACCCTTGTGGTGACCCCCAGTCCACAGCCCGGCCCTTGCTCACCCGAGGGATCCCCCTCCCGTAACGGCAGCTCCTTCTGGACCGGCACAGCAAGTGTCAGTGTCAGCCAGCTCTTCCGGGACATCTTCCAGGGTCCTTCCACACACAGTAACAGCCTCCCGGTCCCCAGCCAGGCCACAGGCTTCCCCAGCATTACCTTGAAAGTCCGGTAGATGGTTGGATAGTGTAGTACTGTGTCTCCTGCTGCACTGGTCCCAAACCGTGTCAGGGGACTTCTGCAATGGACGCACTGGGCCCAGGCACGAATTCCAACAGTGGGCCGGTAACATTGCGGACACATCATGCACAGCTTCTCCACCCCAGCGATCACTCCCAGAGCCAGTCCTCTGATAACCTCCAAGCAGATGCCAGTATCTACCAACACCTGATCCTGCATTTCGGTGGGCCGCTGCATGACTGATGCACTCTGAATACAGTCAGCCATCTTCCTCTGCCTCGTGGTTTTGGGCGTTGCACGCTGAAAGTTATTAACTTCTCCTCTGGGGCGTAATTCCAACCCCTACTTGTTGGCTCAGCGTGCGAGGAACTGTAACACTACATTTTCCCTGTGCTCCGCAGCGACACCTGCCGGCAGGCACTGTAGAATTGCAGGCTAAACTGGCAGCAGTCACTAATTTCACAGTAAAAATGTCCCCTTGTGATGTCCCAACTGTAAGGGACCAACTTCTCTGCAGCCCCCGTCCGCAACATCCCCTGTGTCCGTGTTTCCAAGGGCAACAGCGACATCCACAAGCCCCATCCATATTTTTAACTGTGAGAGCAGGACAAATTGTTGCAAACAGTGGACGGTTGTCGGCGCTGTAGCCACGCCAGACAACTGTAATCAAATGGCATGATGCCGCTGTGATTGCCACATATGACAGCACATATTACAGTCACTGAATGCTGGACTTCCTTATACATTAAATAGCAAGATCCGGTCCGGTTGCCATGGGCACCGGCCAGCGGGCTGACAGTGAAGGCAAATCTCGGTGGCGATCTCCATATGTAGCGGTACCCCCATGGGGGCTGCTGATTTTGTTTATTACGTTTTGCCGATCACTCCGCTTCCGATTCCCTATGCGCTCACATGACACCAAACAGTTAAAATTCCAGATTTATATTTCTTTATTTGGGAATAAATCACTGGGGGGGGGGGGGCTATTCAGTGAGGTATATGAGATGGTATACAGCTTTCTTCTCTTCAGTCTTCTGAGTATTTCTGATGAATCTCTGAATATTCTTGATGGACTATATTTTTGATTCATTTATTAGAATTTATATGTTTTTAATGAACTTTTCGTTTATTACCACCGTTATTTAGCGCTACACCTTTACCCCCTATTTTTTGTTATTGTTTCCAACAATATTGTGTCAGCAGCTATTTCTAATATCTTTCAGTTTAGCGCAACAAATCTTTTTCTTTTTACCGTCACTTTCTTGGTTCCTGCACTTTCCCCACGTGGTCCTCGATCCAAGAAACCCACGAAGCTCCACCAGCCGATCTCTTCCTTTACATTCAGCTTCGACACTGGATAACTTCCCTCCGGCGCCTTGGCTCCTTCCCATATCAAATGACTACCTGTGAACACACCAGCCAGCATTGCCCAGGCGCTCGCGGCACCATCTCTATGATCTACTCCTTACTAACTGCGGTGGCACTTCCACTACCCTTTCCTATGTGCTTAAATGGGAACGTGACCTGTACCTCATAGATCTTGCAGACTGGAGTAAGGCCTGGTCCAGCATTGCAAAGTGCACTTTTAACACTGGAGGCAGCCTATAAGGTTCTCCTACGCTGGTACTGGGTCCCAGCCTGTATCACCAAGTCAAACCCACCATGCAATGACATATGCTTCCGGGGATGTGGTCAGCAAGGAGATGAACTACATACATGGTGGGCTTGCCCCCATCTTGTAGGATTCTGGTCAAGGGTCTTTGGCCTACTATTTCACTTACCCTTCTGCAAGGACTCCAAATTTGTATTACTTGATTGCTCTATCCCAGGCCTCTTCTCTCACCAGCAGAAACTAGCCACATACCTATTTATCGCAGCTAAACTAACAATAGCAAGGGCCTGGAAAAAGCCGGCTGTTTCATTTCCGGAGGTAAAGAATACCTTGATGCCCATTATGAGTCATGAAAAAATGTCCAGTGCCCTCCACGACTCCCATGCCAAATTTCTCAAGGTGTGGGCCCCATGGTGGTCCTACGCATTCCCTACTTTGCATCCAACCAGTCTAGCACTCTAAATTTAATTTTACCCCATCTCCAGCCTGGGGGACCTATTTCCCACCCCTCTTTGTCCCCCCTTCTTACTCGGCCTGTTTCTGGGCCTCTAGCCCCCCGCCCTGTTCTCCACCTAACCAACACCCACCCCCCCCCCCCCCCAATTGTCGTATGTGTTTTTTTGTTTTTGTTTTCTTATGTTTTTTTTTTTTTTTGTTTTTTTTTGGTGTGCCCCTCCCCCCTTTAAATAAAATAAATAAATACATTTTTTTTCTCTCCCCATTATGGAGACAGCTCCGCTCCCCCTTGTCTACCATAGCCCATGGGGTTTGTGTCAGTTTATAATCTATATCCTTATTGTATGTTTTATTATGTATTTTCACGTGAACTACTTATGCTTCATGTCCTTATCCCATCTGTGGGAATTTGTTATCTGGTTTCCCCCTTTTTATATATTAATAAAAATCATTGCACCAGGAAAAAAAATACTGGAGGAACATTTGCATTCATCAGCCAGGAAGCTGTGCATGGGACGTACTTGAACATTCCAACATGACAATGATCCAAAACACAAGGCCAAGTCCACCTGTCATTGGCTACAGCAGAATAAAGTGAAGGTTCTGGGGTGGCCATCTCAGTCTCCTGACCTCAATATCATTGAGCCACTCCGGGGAGATCTCAAACGTGCCGTTCATGGAAGACAGACCAAGAATTTACAGGAACTGGAGGCTTTGTGCCAAGAGGAATGGCAGCTTTACCATCTAAGAAGATAAAGAGCCTCATCCACAAATACCACAAAAGACTTCAAGCTGTAGCACAGAGACTGTAGGGCTCAGGAGTGTGTAACACAGAAAGTGCAGGGTACAGAATACAACCAAATATGACCCCCTCCTTGTATAAAACCCCCCTCACCCCACATGTCTCACAATACAGAGTCCCCTACAGCTCTAAATTCGCCCTCTGTACAGCCCCCCCACCTCAGTATATAGCCCTTTCCCGATCCACCCCCTCAGTGAAGACGCCCTTCCCTCAGAACAGACCCCCATATCAGCCCATCCCCGCAGTATAGACCCCCTTTCTTCAGTACTGAGACTCCTCATCAGTATAGACCCCCCTCTCTTAGTACAGGCATACCCCACTTTTAAGTACACAATGGGGTTTATTTACTAAAGCTGGAAAGTGCAAAATCAGGCTCACTTCTGCCTAGAAACCAATGAGCTTCTAACCCCAGCTTGTTCAATTAAACTTTAGTAAGAAAACCTGGAAGCTCATTGGTTTCTAGGCAGAAGTGAGCCTGATTTTGCACTTTCCATCTTTAGTAAATAAACCCCATAGTGTACTTAAAAGTAGGGTATGCCTGTACAGACTCCCCCGTCAGTACAGATCTCCCCTCTCCAATCCTAGATGCAGAGGTGGTTCAGAATGAGAGACGTCTTCTGATGGAAACCGAGAAGGAGTCTTCCTCTGCTAATATGAAAATAAATAAGGGCAATGCAGCACCATGCAATAAACAAATCAACAAACACTTAAAAATGTTGGCTGGTGACTTACAGCAGCCCGTAGGTACACCACTGCAGACTGGTCTCATCCTGCGCAGCCTGCGCTCTGGATGGTGTCGATGTTGGTGACCAGGTACACAAGAGAAGAGGATCTAGGAAAGCACAGAATACCAGATTCACAAGAATGCCCAGAGTATAGTATGACATTGGGGTGCTGGCCATAGAGACAAGAAGGAGTACTAGTGGTGGTGCGGTGGCAATAACACGGACTCAGTCCAGATGCCAATGAACGAACTTGTATTGAAGTCAAGTAAAACTGTTCACAACAAGCCCAGCTGAAGGAAGCCCAACTGGGAACACTCACGGATGACAGCAGTGTGTAGAGGAGCAGGCCTCAGCTGAGCTGACAGTGTCTGTCTTGAGGGGGGAAATGGGGTCTAGTCGGTCCAAGCCCAAGTGAGGACCTTTCTAGGAAGAGTAGAGGGTCCTTATGCTTTCCCTACTTGTCTGGAACCTTTCTGTACCATTAACACTCTCCCTGACAGGCAAGTGACTTGTCCCTACACTGTCCACACGCTAAACGCATGCCAAACCCAGGAGTCAGGGTCTTTAATTGACTCTGCCTGACCCAAGATGGCCGCTAGAGTTATACGAGCTGTCAGCATCCAACTGGATCGCTGCCCCAGTGACCATAGATTACCATAGAAAAAACCATACCCCTCCTGACTTCCTCTCCATCTACACTATAGCTGCGGTTGAGCGCCACCTGCAGAAGAGAAAATAGACTGCATCTGCCTACAAGTACATTGGAATGAAGTCTGTGTCTTGTACTGTGCATGCGCAGCAGGGAGCCAGGATGGCACCCTAAACTACAACCCTGAATAGATTAGGACTGCATTGATTGGTATGTAGTGATTAGCTTATAGCTTGGGAATGTTTTTGGATTCTAGTCCAAACCCACCAAGCCCACCAGGAAGCTGTCACCTATACTGAGCCAATCATCTTTGACCAGGGTATTCCCAATGGGGATGAATACATACGGCTGCAGAGAGGAAAATGCCCTATAAACATAGTACAGTGACAGCTTCCTGGTAAATTCACTCAGTGGGTTCGGACTAGTATTCAACAACGCCTGAGCTCATCCCTTATATGCTTCTTAAAAGTCAGCAGCTACACTACTTGTTAGTTTTACGAAAACCCAGGTGAAGTTTTTTTTAACTTGGAAAGTGTGGATAGTATGGTAGAGTGATGCAGTTTTGGTAGTCCAGGTACAGTTTTACTATGTGGCAGTTCATGTATTGCACATACAGTGGAAGAGAGAGTTCTTTCTCTGATCTCCCTATTTCCCAGGAACCCAACACAAAAGCCAGGGGAGCAAATGATTCAGGCTCATTATCCGGGACCGTGTCTTATACTGTTCCAGGTCACGTTCTGATCAGTTCTGTAGAAGCAACTAGACACAGATGCTGGGACCTGAGGGCCACACAATAAGTGTCAAGGGCTGCAGATAGAGCAACCAACCAACCATAACTGTTTGTTTAAGTGCAGAGGACCATAGTAAGAGCACCCAACCAACCATAACTCCTGCTTTTAGTATCAAGGACTACAGTTAGGGCTCCCAACCAACCATAACCACATTTCTTTGTGCCAAGGACAACAGTTTGGGCACCCAACCAACCATTACTCCACCCCTTAGTGTCAAGGACCACAGTTAGGGCACCCAACCAACCATACCCCCATTTGTTAAGTGCCAAGTACCACAGTTAGGGCACCCAACTGACTATAGCCCCATCCCTCAGTGCCATGGACCACAGTTAGGGCACCCAACCAAATATAACCCCATCCCTCAGTACCAAGGACTACAGTTAGGGCACCCAACCAACTATAACCCCATTCCTCAGTGCCAAGGACCACAGTAAGGGCACCCAACTAACTATAGCCCCATCCCTCAGTGCCAAGGACCAAAGTTAGGGCACCCAAACAACCATAACTCAATTTCTTAGTGCCAAGGATCACAGTTAGGGCACCCAACTGACTATAGCCCTATCCCTAAGTGCCATGGACCACAGTTAGCGCACCCAACTGACTATAGCCCCATCCCTCAGTGACAAGGACCACAGTTAGGGCACCCAACTGACTATAGTCCCGTGCCTCAATGCCGAGGACCACAGTTAAGGAACCCAACCAACCATAACTCCACCCCTTAGTGTCAAGAACCACAGTTAGGGCACCCAACCAACCATAACCCCATCCTTTAGTGCCCAGGATCAGAGTTAGGCTACCCAACCAACCATAACCCCATGCTTTAGTGCCAAGAACCAGAGTTAGTTCACCCAACCAACCATAACCCCATCCCTTAGTGCCAAGGATCACAGACCACCCAACCAACTATAAATCCATCTCTTAGTGCCACGGACCATAGTTAGGGCACTAAACCATGATGTCATCTGTTAGTCAGAAGCAGAAACAGTGACAACCCTATATGAATTTATTAGGAATAAGGGGAGTTTTCCTTTAAGTTTAGAGCCCATTCACACACACACATACCAGATTTTCCACTTCTTGGAACCTGAGCACTAAAACAATATCATTCTACCTCTAAACCAATCCGGCTTTCAGGAGCTGGCCAATTCCTTCATATCAAACGTTGGGAGCCTTGACTTGGTCATTAACAATCCTTTAGACAGGTCTTCTTTAAAAGTTTGATAGATTCCATTACCCGATAAAAACATTCTCAATGGGGCCCCATTATTAGCAGTCACACCTGATTCGTCAGCTCGTCTTTCCATAAGTGGAAACAGGTTGTGAAATGGTTCAAATCAAATCCTTTATTTTTGGATTGCAATTACTCCTCCCCCCTCTCAAAGGAAAAAAAAAAAAAAAAAAAAAGAAAACGAATTTTCAGGCATGTGTATGAAAAGAGTAAAATGGAAATGACAGGAAGAAGGATTCCCCACCCTAAATAGCCTCCAGCCTGTTTGGATTAATTTCCAACCGCCGCATTCGCATTCACTTTTAGAAGTGTTGGATTTTGTCAAAGAGAAGAAAAGGGATTTTTTTTTTTGTTTTATTATTGGGAGCCACGACGGGCCACTCCCGCACTTCAACCTGCCAGCCACTTGAAAGAAACCACAAAAAAAAAATCAAAAAAAAATCAACCTAATCCAAAACATCAGACGCCGAACTCCTCACGATATAGATTTCAAATGTTTAAATTGAGAGGCATGACAGGGTAACGAGGCGTGTGCCCCGGACCCTATTCCGTAAAATAAAATGCACATTTCTGGGGGGGGTGGATGGCGGCGGCGTGGTTTGAGGGAGATTTTTTTGGCACGTCTTCGCCTTTGGAGTTACACCCAAACTCTGCAGCGTTGACTTGGATGATTATGCGTCGGAGCCATGCGTCCGTTGAACGCGAGCGATGTATTTTAAGAAGCGGTTTGCCTAAACTCACACACACACGGGCAGGGTTAGGTTTCAGTTGGGGATGCCAGATGCATCACACCGGGTCTAGGCGCTTTACTCTATCACCGGAATGGTACTCTCTCTTCGCTTCCTGACCTGCCGTCGCGACTGCCAAGATCTACGAAAAAAAAAAATCTGAAAAAAAAAAAAAAGCCAAACGCGTTGCTTTTTTTCCTCTCTTCCCTTCCCCGTGTTCCTGAGCAGGTGTTTCAAATCAGCTGCATTAACTAGGATTTTCGTTGAAGTCTTGTAAAATGTATCAAGCAAAAAAAAAAAAAAAAGGTTTTATTTAGCACAGCTATGTACACTTCTGTTTAAGGCAGGAATGTCGGCCGGATTGGCATTTTACTTCTTTTTTTTTTTTTCGGCGGCATTCAGAGTAGCAAGGTGTTTGCCCTGCCCAAGTGTCTGTCTGCGGTGTAATTAATCCCAGCGCAGGTTGCATAAGCTCTGGGGTTTTTTTATGACCGTGGCAGCGCTCTAGTTTTGAGCCGACAGCGCGGTGACACTCTGCAAAGTCCCCCGCAGGCATTTTTCCTGGGTTTTAAAACTATGTCATCAGCGAATTGACTTTTTTTTTTTTTTTCAGCTTGGAGAAGCAGGTAGAAAGTTATTACCCTGGAGGGCGGTTACATTTTATTTTATTTTTTTGTGGGCCAGTCTGCGTCTCCTGCAGACACTGTTGCCTTGGGCAAATCCATTGACTTTCGGAGCCTAAAGGGGGGGGGAGGGGGGGTGATAGCTAAGGTGCAGGAGCAGAAATGATAAGACTCTGGAGTCGGAAGTTCATGATGCTAAAGTTTTACACACGGTCGGACTTTCCGACGGAAAAAATGTGCGACCCGAGCTTGTTATCGGAAATTCCGACCGCGTGTAGGCTCCATCGGACAGTTGCCATCGGAATTTCCGTCGCACAAAATTTGAGATCTGGTTCTCAAATTTTCCGACAACAAAATCCGTTTGCGCAAATTCCGATCGTGTGTACACAATTCCGACGCGCAAAGTGCCACGCATGCTCGGAATCAAGCAGAAGAGCCGCACTGGCTATTGAACTTAATTTTTCTCGGCTCGTCGTACGTGTTGTACGCCACCCCGTTCTTGACGTTCGGAATTTCCGACCAACTTTGTGTGACCGTGTGTATGCAAGACAAGTTTAAAGCCAACATCCATCGGAAGAAAAAAAAATGGGATTTTGTTGTCGGAATGTCCGATCGTGTGTACAGGGCGTTAGTCTTTAGAAAGAAAATGGAATTCTGTGTTCAATTAAAAAATAGAGTATGTGGGACCAATCAAAGCCAATGCAGGCTCTGAAGGTACAAGATGATCCAAATAACAAAAACATATTATAATATAAATAAGAATATAATAACTAACAGAGAGACAGCACAAGGGTGGCTTTATACTAGTAGCTTCATGCTGCACAAACTGTTACGGTGCGTACACACGATCGGACTATCGGGTTTTGCAGCTGAGGTCCGCCGGACTTTCAAGTGACTTGGCCACACACGATCACTCCAAAAGTCCGGCGGATTCGAACGTGGTGACGTAGAATAAGGAAGTTCATAGCCAGTAGCCAATAGCTGCCCTAGCGACGGTTTTAGTTCATCGGACTATCACACAGACGACCAGATTGTCCGCTAAAAGCTGAGTCCGACGGACAATTTTGAAGCAGGTCTTATTTCTAGGCCCGCTGGACTTTTGGGAAGAAAAAGCCTGCTGGAGCCCACACACGATCAAATTGTCCGACTATGTCCGCAGGATAGTCCGATCATGTGTACGCGGCATTACTAGCAGTGCTTTATTATACAGTGAGGGAAGAAGGTATTTTTATCCCCTGCTGATTTTGTACATTTGCCCACGGACAAATAAATGATCAGTCTATAATTGTAATGGTCGGTTTATTTTGACAGTGAGAGACAGAATAACAACAAAAATATCCAGAAAAACACATTTCAAAAAAGTTATAAATTGATTTGCATTTTAATGAGTGAAAGAAGTATTTGATCCCCTATCAATCAGCAAGATATCTGGCTTCCAGGTATCTTCTATACAGGTAACGAGCTGAGATTATGAGCACTCTCATAAAGGGAAGTGCTCCTAATCTCAGCTTGTTACTTGTATAAAAGACACCTGTCCACAGATGCAATCAGTTGTCCAGATTCCAATCTCTCCACCATGACCAAGACCAAAGAGCTGTCCAAGGATGTCAGGGACAAGATTGTAGACCTACACAAGGCTGGAATGGGCTACAAGACCATCGCCAAGCAGCTTGGTGAAACAGTGACAGCAGTTGGTGCGATTGTTCACAAATGGAAGGAACACAAAATAACTGTCAATCTCCCTCGGTCTGGGGCTCCATGCAAGATCTCACCTCGTGGAGTTTCGATGATCATGAGAACGGTGAGGAATCAGCCCAGAACTACACGGGAGAATCTAGTCAATGATCTCAAGGCAGCTCGGACCATAGTCATCAAGAAAACAATTGGTAACACACTACGCCGTGAAGGGCTTAAATCCTGCAGCACCCACAAAGCCCCCCTAATCAAGAAAGCACATGTACAGGCCCGTCTGAAGTTTGCTAATGGACATCTGGATTATGGTACGTTAGGTAGAATTGTATTTAACCCTTATATATAGATTAAAATATCATTAAAATACGAATACACACATATCTTTGTGGAGTATAATGGCCGCGGCCTTTATTATAGGTTTTATTAATATTGTATAAAGCCATTTAAATTTTGAACTATAAAAGCAAAATAACATATTTAACATATCAATAACATCAGCAAAGCTTAGCTATTAAAAGCTCAAGCCAAATAATCAATAAAAGTCCCAAGTTTACCAAAAAGGCAAAAATGGACACACAACCTCATAATAGGCCAGCGACATGGGAAGGGAGGGCGGAATGTGTTCTGATCTTCTTTGTCCGTTATACTGCGGCAACTGACGCACTTTTTTCTCTTTTATAGGGTCTCCTGTTTGTGGCAACCGTTACTAAGCCCCTGGACCAATCAAAGGTAAGTACTCTAACAACATTTAACTGTAAATTAATTAATTAATTAATTCCCTTCTACCAGTGCCCCATACATAGTGGGCGGGGACACTTCTTGCCCCTCCCACTATTATTATTAAGAGGAGAACTGGGTGAAAGTGTTGTCAGATGAGACTAAAATCGAGCTCTTTGGCATCAACTCAACTCACCGTGTTTGGAGGAGGAGGAATGCTGCCTATGACTCCAAGAACATCATCCCCACCACCAAACATGGAGGTGGAAACAATCATGCTTTGGGGGTGTTTTTCTGCTAAGGGAACAGGACAACTTCACCGCATCAAAGGTACAATGGACGGGGTCATATACCATCAAATCATGGGTGAGAACCTCCTTCCCTCAGCCAGGGCATTGAAAATGGGTCGTGGATGGGTATTCCAGCGTGACAATGACCCAAAACACACGGCCAAGGGAACAAAGAAGTGGTTCAAGAAGAAGCACTTTGAGGTCCTGGAGTGGCCTAGCCAGTCTCCAGACCTTAATCCTATAGAAAATATGTAGAGGTAGCTGAATGTTTGAGTTACCAAACATCAGCCTCGAAAAATTACTTGGAGAGAATCTGTGTGTGTATATATATATATGTGTGTGTGTGTATATGTGTATGTGTGTGTGTATATGTATATATATATATATATATATATATATATATACACATACATACATGCACAGTATATATATATATATATATATATATATATATATATATATATATATATATGTATATATATATATATATATATATATATATATATATATGTATATATATATATATATATATATATATATATATGTATATACATACACACTATATTTCCAAAAGTATTGGGACACCCCTCCAAATCCTTGGATTCATGTGTTCCAATCACCTCCATGGCCACAGGTGTATAAAATCAAGCACCTAGCCCTGTATAAGGCTTCTACAAACATTTGTGAAAGAATGGGTCGCTCTGAGGAGCTCAGTAAATTCAAGCGTGGTACTGTGATAGGTTGCCACCTGTGCAATAAGCCCATCTGTGAAATTTCCTTGGTACTAAATATTCCACGGTCACCTGTTAGTGGTATTATAAGAAAGTGAAAGCAAATGGGAACAGCAGCAACTGAGCCACAAAGTGGTAGGTCATGTAAAATGACAGAACACGCTGAAGCTCACAGTACGTAGAAGTTGCCAACTGTCTACAGAGTCAATAGCTAAAGACCTCCAAAATGTGTGTGGGCTTCAGATTAGCACAACAACAGTGTGTAGAGAGCTTCATGGAATGGGTTTCCATGGCCGAGCAGCTGCATCCTAGCCTTACATTGGCAAGTGCAAAGCAAAGCAATGGAAGCAGTGGCGTAAAGCACGCCGCTACTGGACACTAGAGCCGCGGAGACGTGTTCTTTAGAGTGACAAATCACGCTTCTCTGTATGGCAATCCGATGGACGTGTCTGGGTTTGGCAGTTGCCGGGAGAACGGTACTCTTGCCTGACTCCATTGTGCCAAGTGTAAAGTGTGGTGGAGGGGGGATTATGGTGTGGGGGTTGTTTTTCAGAGGTTGGGTTTGGCCCCTTAGTTTCAGTGAAGGGAACCCTTCAAGTATACCAAGACATTTTGGACAATTTCATGCTCCCAACATCGTGGGAACTTGACTGCGCACCAGTGCACAAAGCAAGATTTAAAAAGACATAGATGAGCGAGTTTGGGGTGGAGGAAGTTGACTGGCCTGCACAGAGTCCTGACCTAAACCCGATAGAACACCTTTGGGATGAATTAGAGCAGAGAGTGCACTGATGAGGCAGCACTGATGGGCACTGATCTGCAGCATTGATAGGTGGCACTGATGGGCAGCCTTTATGGGCACTGATAGGTGGCAACTCCCATCCCCGTAGTACATATGTTGCACACCAGAGTTGGAGTTCACAGGACGAGTGAGCACAGAAGTTCCCTGTCTAGTTGAGACCGGCTATAGCTGCAGTAGGTGCATGTGGCGAGCATATGCGCTGGCAAGGATATTCGCCCTCTGCCTGGAAGC
Organism: Lithobates pipiens; assembly: GCF_037356315.1. Taxonomy (NCBI): domain Eukaryota; kingdom Metazoa; phylum Chordata; class Amphibia; order Anura; family Ranidae; genus Lithobates; species Lithobates pipiens. The sequence goes on from NW_027507784.1 coordinate 328,829,664, forward strand.
CTGCAAAGTGCTGATGGTGTAAGATGACTTAAAAAACGTTGGGATCTGTTATTTCCACGTCACATCTCTAATTGGGGTGATCTGAAGCCTTTACCATAAGTATATAAACAGACTTGTGACTTTTTATTATTTGCAGACCGTTGTGTCGCCGTTGGCGGAAACAGGAAAATCTATTATACCAACTAATGTGGTGTGGATGAAATCTGCGGGCATTGGGGACGCCCACACCCCGTTAGCGGAGGAAACCTAAACGCTTGTAACGCCAGATGTCAGGCTGTGTAATCTGGGCAACCACCTGCTTGTTAACATAATAACTTGGGCAGCTCCTGCCCTTCAGTCCCGATATGTAGCTCCTCCTGCCCTCACCTGGTGTGAGGATAACATCAGTGGCCATGCAGGAGGCCTGGGAGAGGACACCCAACCGTGAAAGTGATGGTCCAGATAGGACTGCCGATTGGTCCGGCTCCGGGCCGCTGTCTGCCATTTAGTGGCGGCTGATCTAGACCTTTTCTCCCCAGCCTAACTGTCCTTGTCCTGCCCTTTTCATTCATTGGATTTCAGTTCTTTGCATCATGGAGGCACAGCATCACATGTGGACATTACCTGGCGTGATCTGAATTTGTATGATCCATGATACAAAGATCTGAAATCCAATGAATGAATAGAGCGGGACAGGGACAGTCCTGCCTATGAGTGCCCACTCCTATAGACAGAATAATACAAAGATATTCCCCCACTGGGTGGCACTTTAATGGCTCAAAAATATATTTGAATTAAAAATGTATACGTTTTATTCCAATTCCATAAAAAGAGTAATTTTGTTCACGTTATGTTACATTAAAAAAATGCCACATAACAGGATAAATACATCATTTTACAAATGCGGAATTTACATAAAGATATCCGACACGTTTCAGAGGCAAAGGGCTCCTTCTTCAGGGAAAACTCTGCAGAATGTATAGTGTAATAAAGTAGTACCTGTGGATAAGAAGAATGTATTTCTCAAAAAAACAAGTGAGGAGAACAGGTTGCCATCACTCCCATCCAATCCCCCACCCTGTCAGATAAGGATGGGAGAAAAGGGCTAGGGAATTCCAGCCCCGTGGGCCGGATCAGACGTACTGAGACCACCCCTAATAAATGCATTGGATCTAGCACATGGAATATCCACGTAAAAGTTACTATCTTGATTGCATTGAGAATGGGATATCTGAATCTAAAAAGAACATAAATAAAGCAGAGTTCCATACAGCATGTGTTTGGGATGAAGGCAACTCCTATAGACTGACATTCACCTACCAGGGTATTTGTATCACGCCTCCAAATAGCCAACCCACTGCTTGCATCAGGGCTGACAACTCTTGAGAGGAGTACTGAGGCCAGGGCGCTGTTATGTTTTTACAAAGCTACTTTCAGCACCCCTCCGGTCACTTCCACCAGCCATGAGCTTTCTGCATTGCATAGAGATCCATTAATTACATCACTGGGTTTAAAAAAAAAAGACGTGTCAAGAATATAGAAAGGGCATTTTGGCTAATATCAAGTGCAGTATCTGTTCTGATCAGTTTTCGGAAGGGAGAATGCTAGCGCCTCTTGTTGAGTCGAGACGCTGGCGAGTATCCTTTCTGGTGTAAATGGTAAGGAAGGGTTGAATCTGGTCTTGTGCACAAGACTTGTCCCCAGTTGTAGGCAAGGCTCTCCCTAAGCTGTCTAAATTCTGACGCCTCCTGGTAGGGATGAGGCTGCATTTGTCTGGCCAAAGGTCAGGCTGTGAAAGAAGGCTGTGGTGTATGAGTGGCAGTCCAGGGGTGCCGTAGTTCTCACTGTGAATCGGGCACTTTGAGTTCATGGCACCTAGGTCACTGCCCCATGTCATACTCTAGTGCCGCGTACACATGACCGGACTTTCCGGCAGACTAGGTCTGATGGTCTTCCCGACGGACTTTCTGTGGAGTTCCGACAGACTTTCCGAATGAACGGACTTGGCCACACACAATCACATCAAAGTCTGACGGATTCGAACGTGATGACGTACGACCGGACTAGAATAAGGAAGTTCATAGCCAGTAGCCAATAGCTGCCCTAGCGTTGTTTTTTTTTTCGGTGGAGTTCCGGCGGAAAAATTTGAAATATGTTCTATTTTTTAAAGTCCGTCCGATTTTTGGACAGCAAAGGTCTGATGGAGCCCACACACGATTGAATTGTCCGACTAATTCGTTCCGTCGGGCCTTTGCTGAAGAAAAGTCTGGTCGTGTGTACGCGGCATAGGGCAGTGATGGCGAACCTTGGCACTCCAGATGTTTTGGAACTACATTTCCCATGATGCTCATGCACTCTGCATTGAAGTTGAGCATAATGGGAAAGGTAGTTCCAAAACATCTAGGTTGCCAAGGTTCACCATCACTGCTCTAGGGCCAAGCCTTTTGGCTGAGACCAGGGCAAGTTTTGATTCCTGGCCGAAGGGCCTGCTGTGGTATTGCACCATGGCACTTTGCACTTATTCCCTTTTATTTCCCCCTCTTTATGTGTGATTTGTCACTTTTTTATTTTGCACGGTATACTTTCCCTGCACGATTAGAAGGGTGTAAGTCCTTGGGCCTGCCCTGAAAATCTTGGTAGGGCATTCTGGCTTGGTTCGCCCTCTCTCATGGGGTCTCCCTTCAAGGAAGCCCCACCTAGTACCTGGAGTTGGTCTGTTTCGGGCAGACCTCCCAGAGAACGGGGTCAGCCTGGTTTCGGCTAGGTGAGCCAGTGAGGAACTAGGTCCTTGTTAGGAGCCTTGTGCCCTGGGGGGTCAGGGTAAGCGCCCTTCCAATTTGGAGGAGGTCCATGTGCACCCCCTGTGCACTTTTTTACATTCTCACAGTTTGCGTGTGCACTTTTCTTTTGCACTGGGTGTTAGTCTGTGTGTATTTCACACACCATGGGTTTGAAGAAGAAAAAATACATTTGTGAAGATGAGAGGCTGGTAGAAACGTCAGAGCGGTAAGTAAAGTGTGCAACAACACTTTACTTACCGCTAGGACATGGAAGTAAAGTGTTGTTGGACACTTTATTTACCGCTCTGTGATGTCACCATGTCCTACTGTGAAGTAGGACATGGTGACATCACCAAATGTCTGAATGGGGAGAAAAGGATCAACAGTGCTGCCGAATTCTGCTGTGGTAACGTGTCGGCCTGATGCAGGAAATTAGGCCACAGCTGCAGCACTGGCAGGATCAACAGGTACAAATTTGGAAATGAAGTGAAGATTGCAAATAGGAGATTTATAAATGTGAAAAGGAAAGCTTAAAGGGTAAGTCTACTTTCATGGGTAAAAAATAAATGAGCAAATTCAAAAAAAAATCTAGCATATACTGTTCAATTGCTACACAAGTCGTATTTTAACTGAATGTCAATAAAAATGTCCTTTCCTTTTCAATCTGCAGTAATTTTCTGTAAAATGCATCATGGCCATCTGGAGGTGTTCTGTGTACAGAACGCCCCCTCCCCAGAAATGTAATTTCCTGCTTGTGTGATTGGCTCTCTGATTCTCCCAGGAGTCTGCCCTAAGATACAAGTCAGATTTTGGGCATCCCCTGCAACAAAAATTACATTTTTGGTGAGATACTCCCAATAGGAAATCCCGTCTAAAGGGACGCAGATACTGCCACTTTCCTCATTGGAGCCCTGCAGTTGCAGCAGCTGATTGATAATGATAAAGTCACTCCTATTTACATTCACTCTGACCATGACAAACACACATGGATTTCTTCAGAATATCAAAAGATACTAATCTGCAACAAAGTTTCTTAAAATCTCTGCAATGTACATAGATCACCCAGAGGGGAGTGTTTTTTTTAAAGTAGCTCTCCAGCCCCGTCTATTGTAAAAGCTACGAACTTATATAGATTAACAAAACACAATAGAATAAACCAATCCTTCCCAGAATACTCGGCAGCACTCACTCTTTTTAATCTTTACCCCTTTAACCACTTCCCGACCGCCTCACGCAGATATACTGCGGCAGAAGGACTCGTACAGGCAGAATCACGTACCTGTACGTTGCCCGCTGGAAGCTCCGTGAGTCCGGTTGCGGGTCCCGCGGACTCGATCGCTGCGGGGATAACCGCGATAGCCTCACGAAGAGGAAGAACGGGGAGATGCTAAAGTAAACAAGCATCTCCCCGTTCTGCCTAGCAACAATGTCACTGATCTCTACTCCCTGTGATTGGAGTGCTCTGGTCAGGAATCGCAAAAAAGTGCTCTGGTCAGGAAGGGGGTAAAATCTTCCGAGGCTGAAGTGGTTAAGGGCCACCCTATAGTAGTTATACTGCTGCAGGGCAGCACCTCTGCATCGGCTCTTTCTACTGCTATGATCACACACAGCGGGAGCTGATCGCTGGGCACGGCGGACCTGATGTACGTTGGCACCTTGCCGATGAATCAACAGAGAGGTAGGACGCCGGTCTGTCAGTAGGGAAGGCATGGATCCTGTGTCTCTGCAAAGCAGGGACCCGGATCTATGTCTTCCCCTAGTGAAAAAACCTCCCCCACAGTTAGAAAAACACTGGCTAGGCACACATTTAACTCCTCGATCGCCCCTGATGTTAACCTCTTCCCAGCCAGTGTCATTAGTACAGTGACAGTGAATTTTTATAGTACTGATCAAAAAGTGTCAAAGGTGTCAGTTAAGCCCCTTTCACACGACTGCGACTTTAAAGTCGCTTGATATTGCCACGATTTTACCGCGATTTCAGGGAATGCCTGTGTAAACTTGAGGTCTGTGGACCTCAATTCACATCAAAGTTGGATCAAAGCAGTACAGGGACTACTCTGAAGTCGGTGCGACTTGAAGTTGCAGAGATATGAATGGTACTCGTTGGAAATCATAAATCATGGGGTACGACTTGTCATGCGACTTTGCAGTCCGAAGACGCAGGACAAGTCGTACAGGTGTGAAAGGGGCCTTAGTGTCCCGATTGTACACCGCGATATTGCATATCGCGATCGCCGTAATTACTAGTAAGATAAATAAATAACAAGTTCGTAGACGCTATAACTTTTGCGCAAACCATTAAAAAAATCAATATTGGGATTGTTTTTTAACAAAAATATGTAACAGAATACATATTGGCCTAAATTAATGAAGAAATTCGATTTAAAAAAAAAAAAAAATGTTTTATAGCAGAAAGTAAAAAATATTGTTTTTTTTCCAAAAATGTCAGGCTTTTTTGTTTATATCTAAAAAAAAACGAAGAGGTGATCAAATACCACCAAAAAGAAACATCTATTTGCGGGGAAAAAGGACATCAATTTTATGTGGGTACAACGTTGCATGACTGCGCAATTGTCAGTAGAAGTAACGCAGTGCCGTATTGCAAAAAATGGTCAGGTCAGAAAGGTTGTGGGGGGGCTGGTGAACCTTCTGGAGGTCAAGTGGTTAAGTTGTCACCTAATAACAAGGACCTTCATAGCAGGATCACCAGATCCTATACTTTATTGATAGTTGATGAATGTTAATGATTAAAGTGATATTAACCACTGGGCACTTAAACCGCCTTCCTGCCCAGACCAATTTTCAGCTTTCGGTGCTCTCACATTTTGAATGACAATTACTCAGTCATGCAACACTGTACCCAAATTTTTGTCCTTTTTTTCCACACAAATAGAGCTTTCTTTTGGTGGTATTTAATCGCCGCTGGGATATATATTTTTTTTTTTTTGCGGTATTAATAAAAAAAGACTGAAAATTTGGTAAAAAAAAATAAAAAAAATTATTTGTTTCTTTTAAAATTTATTGCAGAGTATTAGCGAGTATTGGCAGAGGATTGGCAGAGTATTGCACAGTGTTGCAGAGTATTGGCAGATTATTGCACAGTGTTGCAGAGTATTGGCAGATTATTGCACAGTGTTGCAGAGTATTGGCAAATTATTGCACAGTATGGGCAGAGTACTGCAGATTATTGGCACTGAACAGCGCTGTGGACACTTCACATCCAGCCCACAGCGCTGCTGCCATCTCTCTCCCTCTCCCCTCTCATTGTACTGATCTGTACAGAGAGGGGAGGGAGGAACCGCCGGTCTGTTTACAAGTGAACGCTCCGTCATTTCCCGGAGCGACCATGTGGTAAACGGTCGCTATCAGGCGGCCATTTACCGTGATGTGCCGTGTCCTCCAGAACCCGGTGGTCACGGATGTTCCCGGGTGCGCACCCCAAGGGCCGTGTGCAGGGCAGGATTTACCATTGGGCTTGACTGGGCTCAAGCCCATGGGCCCCACCCAATAGGGGACCCCGCCGAGATACATAGCCGAGTGTACTCAGCTCGGCTCCTCTCACAGTCACGCCCAGTCCTGCCCTATGATGGACATAACACAGGGACTGGGCGTGACTGTGAGCTGAGCCGAGTACACTCGGCTACTCTCGGCTCCGCTCGGGACTGCGAGAGGACCCAAGAGCTGCCGAGGGGACCCAATAGCCGCCGAGATACAGAGGACTCTGTATCTCGGCGGCGCCATTTTTAAACTTTAAGACTGCAATAAAAAGGCTGCAAATGACACTGGGGCAAGGCTGTAAATGACAAGGCTACACTGGTAAGGCTGCAGATGGACACTGATAAGGCTGCATTGATGGGCATTTAAATGTAAGTTTTTTTCCTTAAACTTCCCTCATAAACTTGGGGTGCGTGTTATATGCCGGCGCGTGTTATACGCCTATAAATTTGGTAATGTATAGAAGGTAGGGCCCGAAAGTGACTCAAGCCCAGGGGCCCCCACCACCCTAAGTCCTGCCCTGGCCGCATGGGAGCAAGATTCTGGGAGGACGTCCATGGATGCCCTTCCAGAATAGATATTGCATACATACATATGGCATAAGCACATGTTTGGAAGACCATGGGCATCGGTGCACTTGAAGGAGTTGTCTTCAGAATAGCATGCATTGGGTCTGCAGGAGCTTAGTTTTGGGCTCCCTTTTCACACTTGAATGTCGTGTATTTTGCTCTCAACTTTAATGCGATTTTGCAGCGATGTGAAGCAGTGCCAGTGTAATCTTTAGGTCTATCTTGAGGTTTCATAAGCGCATGCTTGCTTATTCCATAATTGCAAGTCTCCATGGGCACGTATTGCGTAAGTGCATGTTTGCATGGACACGCGCTTTGTGTTTTGCCTAACCGTATATTTGCTTAAGCACATACCTACATGCCTCCTTAAATGCATATCGCTTAAACGCATGCTGGCATGTTTTAATTTGAACTGCATACATATGAGTTTAGTTGCATTAAACTGTATACATTTGTGCTTATTTGTATTAAACTGTATACATATGTGCTTTTTTGCCTAGGACTACATACAAATGTGCTTATTGCCTTGAACTGCATACATAGATGCATGAATGGCAAGAATACTTCTATACCTGCATGTTTGCATACCTGGGTACCTGCATACTTACAGGCAGGGCTTTTTTTCAGTGGGAGCGCGGGGGAACGCAGTCCCGGCACCTCCAGCACTGAATGTATTCTATGGCAAGGTGTGCTGGAGGGTCAGTTGATGCTGACTGCTGGGGGAATCTATTGTCACTGGGGATCTATTTTTTTGTGGGGGTCTATTGTTGCTGGAGTGGTATTTTGTTGCAGCGGGCACATTTTTGCCTGGGGAGGGGTCTGTCGTGTGTGGGGAGATCTATTGTTGCTGTGGTGGGGTCTGTTGCTGCTTGGGTAGGGTCTATCAAATTCCATACAATTTAGTAGCACAAAATGATACTTGGTTCTGTACTTTCTAAAAGGAGCGGTACTTGGAGGTGGGTAGGGGGTGGAGCCAAGAGACAGTGCTCGGAGGTGGGTCGGGGGGCAGAGACGAAGGGTGAATCATAAGGGGGGAGTTCCTGCACCTATTCTCTGAGAAAAAAAGCCCTGCTTACGGCGTTGTATAGCAGTTGGCCAACATTGTCTAGGCCTGCATCCTTGTGGAACTGCATATTAGTTTGTCTAATACAGTCACTTTATTATGTAGGTGTTAGACTAGCTAAATGACTTAGAAGGGTGCCACCGCCCTCAGGTTCAGTGGTCTGACAATGTTCACGTCTCCTGTTGGACCAATGGCATCACGGTGATCTGAGCCACTGTGGTGCCTGATCTCGGATCAAGCCTGGTTAGTACTTGGATGGGAGACTGCCCAGGTTTCCCTCCTAAGTGAAGGAGGCATCTGAGTAGGGTTTGGAATCATGTGTCCGGGTTTCAGACTGCCTGAAACCCGGACACATTATTCAGACTGGACTATGGCTTCCCAGCAGGGTTGCTGGCTCCAGTTGTGTAAGGCAAGAGTGTCTTTTACACTCTTTCACACTGCCCAAAGCCAGCGCTAGCAATCCCCTGTCATACACACACAGACAGGAGAGGAGAGAGGGCTTGATTTGCTCCTCTTCTTCCTGCCCCTACCCCTCTGTCTCTGCTCACACTCCAATCCCCGGCGCTGTGCCTCAGAAAAGTAAAGCGGGGGCTGTAAATTTGAAGTCCAGCAGCCTCAGATACATCTGGATGAGAGGTGCTGACTGCCAAGGGGCAAGTGAGCTCACCATCCATCCCTGTCTATGACTGAAGTCTCGCCCCCTCCCCCGTTCTCTTTCCTGCCTCTGAGTGAGTACACTAAGGTAAATCCGAGTTCTCAGAGCACCCCTTACATCAGAGTTCCCCTTTACACCAGAAGCCACAATGGCCCTCCTTACATCAGAGTCCTCTCTGTACATCAGTGTTCCCCCTTAAATCAGGGTTCCCAGAGGATCCCTTATGTTAGAGTCCCCAAAGTTCTCCCTTACATCAGAGTCTGCAGAGTCCCCCCCCTTCAGTCTAAGCCCTTGTACACACGGTTGGAGATTCCGACAACCAAATCCGTCGGATTTTGTCAGACGGATTTTGTCCGAAACTGTTGCATACACACGGTCGGACAAAGTTGTCGGAAAATCCGACGTGATGACGTTATTTTGTTACGACGGGACTACGTTCAGGCTAGTAGCCAATAGCTTTGGTGTAGGAATTTAATCTGAGCATGTGTGGCACTTGGTCCGATCAGAATTCTCTACACATGATCGGAGTATGTCCGATCGGAGCATTTTGTCAGAAAATTTTACCAACGAGTTGGACAACTTGGTCCGTCGGATACTCCGACAGAAACAGTCCGATGGAGACCACACACAGTCGGAATATACGACAAAACCGTCCGATCGGACACATTCCGTCGGAATCTCCGACCGTGTGTACAAGGGCTAAGGGAACTCTACGAGTTCAGATGTAAAAGGGGAACTCTGCGGATTCAGACATAAAAGGGGAACTCTGCGGATTCAGACATAAAAGGGAAACTCTGTGGATTCTGATGTAAACTTCATATGATTAGAAATGTTATTTAATTGCAAAATACAGTATAGTTTATACTATAGAAAAAAATTGCTGTGTGCCGCTAAAGTGTTCGGGTTTGACTTGAAGAAAAGGTGGCAACCCTACATCTGAGGTTGCTGTGTTTGAGAGTATCTCCGACCATAAGATTTTAGAATCTCTGAGGAGGTTGCTCCTTCCTTAGCCAGGTCAGTCTTTGCCTTGGGTCTCGGAGCAAACGTTATGGGCTCATCATTGTAGAACAATTAAATGGTAGCAGCTTTAAAACTGAATAGGGGGGCATGGGGTTTTTCTTTAGACCTCAATCCACTGGGCATCCTTCTGTTTTAGATTGCAGGGCCCATAATCATCAGGGAACGCACAGCTTCATGTGCCGGGTTGTTTCCAGCCTCACTGTAATCGCAGTGGAAAGTTCTCTGTTTTCTTTTTTGTGACCATCCTTCGGGCTGGCCACAGCTTCTGAGGTTCACAAAGCTCCTCGCTCCGATGCTGGACTCGCACAGCTGAAGATTGGTGGTTGATGGTTTGGAATCTAGAAAGGTCGAATTCTTCCTTTCAGGTATTTGGAAGATAATAACCACTGATGAGAGTTTCTCCATTTGGTTTGAGGGTGGCTACAGTTCAGGAGAGTATACTGCCCATAAATATCTTGGAGCTTTTGCCCAGTACACCTTGCTCTGGATTATGATACAGACCAGTTGTAGGTTCTATCCAGTAAAGCCTCTGCAGGGGCTTTTATATCAACCGCCAGGGCAGCACCAGGAGTCATGCGGCTCAGGAAGGTGAACCACGTTCTGTCTGGGACAGCACAAGGACTGTCTCTATCATCCGTGCATATTCCAGGTATAGAATAATGGCAAAAGAAACTCTGCAGGTGAATCGATTAGATTCCAAGTTCTACAAGTTGGGACAGGTTGTGTCCGGGACAAGGGTCCCACTGGCAATAGGGGTAGATGCACTGGTAATACCTTAGGGACCAGTTCTCCCTTATTTGACGCTTTCCCACTGTTTTGACTTCTGCCACATCTTTTGCGAAGAATTCAGAACGGGGTAACACTTAGGCCCGGACGCCCGTATAGGTCAGCCGTCAGTGCCGGGAGGAAGAGCCAGAGCCACCTTCTGTCGAGAACGGACTGAATATGCCAGATCACTGGAAAAGAAAACGTGTTCAGCCCCCTGTAAACTGCATAGGAGGAGGAGGGGTGGAGGAGGGGTGGGGGTGGCTGCATATAGAAGAATAATTCTCTCCATCTTCCTCCCGCAGTAGCGGAATGCCTGCGAGAGGGAGAGGAGAAGCAGGAGGAGGATGGAGAGAATTATTCTTCTATATGCAGCCGCCCCCACCGCTCCTCCTATCCTGCTTCTCTCTGCTGCTACCCCCTGGGCTCTCCACCTTCCCCATACTCTCTGCCACCCCCCCATGCTCTCCACCTTCCCCCCATGCTCTCCACCTCCCCTTCCATGCTCTCTGCCATCCCCCCATACTCTCCATCTCCCCCCATGCTCTCTGCCTCCCCCCATGCTCTCCGCCTCCCCCCATGCTCTCCACCTCCCCCCATGCTCTCTGCCATCCCCCCATACTCTCCATCTCCCCCATGCTCTCCGCCCCCCCATGCTCTCCACCTCCCCCCATGCTCTCTGCAACCCCCCATGCTCTCCGCCACCCCCCCATGCTCTCTGCCACCCCCCCATGCTCTCTGCCACCCCCCATATTCTTCACCTCCCCCTTCATGCTCTCTGCCACCCCCCATACTCTCCACCTCCCCCCATGCTCTCTGCCATCCCCCCATGCTGTCCACCTCCCCCATCCCTCCATGCTTTCTGCCATCTCCCCATACTCTCCACCTCCCCCTATGCTCTCCGCCTCCCCCCATGCTCTCTGCCACCCCCCCATGCTCTCTGCCTCCCCCCATGCTCTCTGCCATCCCCCCATACTATCCACCTCCTCCCCATGCTCTCCACCTCCCCCCATGCTCTCCACCTCCCCCCCATGCTCTCTGCCACCCCACATACTCTCTGCCATCCCCCCATACTCTCTGCCATCCCCCCATACTCTCCACCTCCTCCCATCCCCCCATGCTCTCTGCCATCTCCCCATGATCTCCACCTCCCCCCATGCTCTCTGCCACCCCCCATACTCCCCGCCTCCCCCCCATGCTCTCCACCTCCCCCATGCTCTCTGCCACCCCCCCATGCTCTCCACCTCCCCCCATGCTCTCCGCCACCCCCATGCTCTCCACCACCCCCCATATTCTCCACCTCCCCCCATTCTCTCTGCCACCCCCCCATTCTCTCTGCCACCCCCCATGCTCTCCACCTCCCCCCATGCTCTCTGCTATCCCCCCATACTCTCCACCTCCCCCCATGCTCTCTACCATCTCCCCATTCTCTCCACCTCCCCCCATACTCTCCACCTCCCCCCATACTCTCTGCCATCCCCCCATACTCTCCACCTCCCCCCATGCTCTTTGCCATCCCCCATGCTGTCCGTTGCCCTCCCCGTGCTCTCCACCTCCCCCATGCTCTCTGCTATCCCCCCATACTCTCCACCTCCCCCCATGCTCTCTACCATCTCCCCATTCTCTCCACCTCCCCCCATACTCTCCACCTCCCCCCATACTCTCTGCCATCCCCCCATACTCTCCACCTCCCCCCATGCTCTTTGCCATCCCCCATGCTGTCCGTTGCCCTCCCCCGTGCTCTCCACCTCCCCCGTGCTCTCCGCCACCCCCCCATGCTCTCCACCAGCCCACCTGTGCTCTCTGTCGCCCTCCCTGTGCTCTCCACCTCCCCACATGCTCTCCACTGCCCCCCTGTGCTCTCCACCTCCCCCTATGTTCCACGCTTCCCCCCTGTGCTCTCCTCTTCCTCCCTGTGTTCTCTGCCTCTCCCCTGTGCTCTCTCCCCACCCCATGTTCTGAAGGTTCTTCCCTGTGCTCTCCAACCCCCCATGCTCTTTCCTGGTCCCACCTCATCCCTCCCCCACACCTCTGGTGGGTTCCCCCTCCCCCTCTCAGGGGATCTGTCAGGGAGGACAGTGGGGAAGGGGCCGGTTAACATGTCATGGACTGCTCAATGCAAAATGCCCTAGGCCTATTTTTTGTCCCAGTCCGGGCCTGGTAACACTGATAATGTTAGCCGAATTAGCCCAGGAGGGCTTGGCACACTGACATAGCGAGTCTTGCAGGGGTCGCTCCTGGGACACTCCCAGTTCAGCGGGACCTAATGGTCTTGAGTCCTGTATCTCAGCACTGTTGAGCCCCTGCAAGCCAGCTTCAGGGAACTTCAATTACAGGACTTGGAAACCCGCAGAAATATGTGAGTGGGAGATTTTCTTTTTCTTTCTCAAATCCATACGGGAAAGCAGATTGGCCTTAAGTACTGTTAAGGGTCAGGTTTCGTCCCTATACGTTTTTTTTCCAGGGGCTGTTTCTCACTCCTTGATTCATACAGCATGTATCGTAGACAGTCTCGCCTGTCAGGCCATTCTTGTGTCCTTGGGATGTGAATTTGATCTTGACTGTCCTTGCAGAGGCCACTTTTGAACCAATCGAGAGATTCTGTTAGTCCTTTATCTCGGAAGGTGGCTTCTTTGGTTGCTATCACTGAACTAAGTGGAGTGTTAGAGTTGGCGGCTCTTTCATGCAAGGAGCCCGTTTTTGGTCTCGCATCATATTAAGGTGATGTTGTGTCCTCATCCATTTTTTGCCTAGTATGGTGTCTGGTTTTCACTTGAATCAAGACAATGTCTTGCCTTCTTTTCTGATCCTCAGTTGGCAGGAGTTGGATCACTGCATACTCTGGAGGTAGTTCTGGTGGTCAGAATTACTTGATTTGTTGGTACAGGTCAGGAATCCTGGTTTGTGCTGCCAGTAGAGCCCGGGATGGGCAGGAGGCATCCAAGTTTACCAATTTCATTGGATTTGCCAGTTAATTATTCGAGCCTTGAAAGGGCTCGGTACCAGGTGTGTGGGGGCATCTTGGGCCATCCGCCATCAGGTGTCAGTGGCTCAGGATTTAAGGCCGTTACATCTTCTTTTGTTCATACATTCACAGAATTTTACCAGATATCAAAGCCACAGAGGATACTGCTTTGGCCACAGTATGTTTTAGGCAGTCCTTCTCAGGTGGCAGTTTCTGTGATTCTGTCTCCCTCCCCTCAAGGGCATTGCTTTAGGACAGTGATGGCGGTCCTTGGCACCCCAGATGTTTTGGAACTACATTTCCCATGATGCCAAGGTTCGCCATCACTGCTTTAGGACATCCCCTATAGTCATTATTATGGTTGCTCTGTGTCCCATGATGTCCAATAAAGAAATTAGGATTTTTCCATCATACTTACCTGTAAAATCCTTTTCTTGGAGTACATCACGGGACACAGAGGTCCCTCCCATCTTTTTTGGGATATTCATTGCTTTGCTACAAAACCTGAGGTCCTTCCTGTGTAGGAGGGGTTATATAGGGGTGGACTTCCTGTTTGACTATCTGCCAGTGTCCATCCACCAGTAGGTGGCGTATAACCCATATAGTCATTATTATGGTTGCTCCGTGTCCCGTGATGTACTCCAAGAAAAGGATTTTACAGGTAAGTATGATGGAAAAATCCTAATATTATATTGCAGCTTAGCAATTCTTAAGCCCCGTACACACAAGAGGACTTATGTCCGACAGACTTCCGAAGGAGTCCTGCCGGAGTTCTGCTGGAGTTCCGACAGAGTTCTGACGGACTTTTCGACTGAGCGGACTTGGCCACACACAATCACACCAAACTCAGACGGATTCGAACGTGATGACGTACGACTGGACTCGAATAAGGAAGTTCATAGCCAGTAGCCAATAGCTGCCCTAGCGTCGGTTTTAGTCCGTCGGAATAGCATACACACGAGCGAATTTTTCGAAGGGACCGGGTCCGGCGGAGTTCCGTCGGAACAATTTGAAGCATGTTCCATTTCTAAAGTCCGTCAGACTTTTGCGAATCAAAAGTCCGTTGCAGCCCACACACGATCGAATAGTCTGACGGAATCAGTCCGTCGGACTTTGGATGTTGAAAAGTCCGCTCGTGTGTACGCGGCATTAGATGTGATGGCTGCATTTGTTTTTTTTTGTTTTGTTTTTTTTAGGCTTTCTTTCTCCTACGTTCATCTTGTGATCCAGCCAGTATGTCTGTTGTTTTTCAACAAGCTCAAGCTCTTCCGCAGATGTAGCAGTTACAGGGATGAGAAAAACGATCTACCACTGATGGGAGCATACAATGATCAGCTTTTCTTTATTTCTGGAAAACTTTTATGCCAAAAAAGGGAGGGGGGGGGGGGGAAACAACAGTTTTCTGTAACTACTTATAAAGTTTTAGCTGGATTGTGGCTTCAATTTGTTAGTGTATCTAAATCTGCAAGTACATCTAAAAATTCACCTTCCCTCAGACTGACAATGCTGCTGTCCAAATATGTCCCCTGTGCTCCTTCATCCAGAGTGGAGGCGCTCTAATACAGGAGGTGTGATACTGGCCAGATTACCCGGTGAAAACGGAGGTGGGGGGGGGGGGAGAGAAAACTAGTGCAGCCACCACATCTAATGATTGGGAAGCTGCAATATATTAAATGATATATTTTTGGTTTTGGGTTTAATACTGCTTTAAACCTAATCATCCAAGTTTTCACACACTGCTTCCCCGGGGGAAATGCATACTAATAACGCCATGAACGGGGGCGTATCATGAAATGAGTGGGCCCATGTGCAAGATAAAAATGGGCCCTAGGCACAGAAGAATAAATGCAGCGGGAATGTACAGTGTGGAGTATATGGAGGTGGGTAGTATGTGCAGGAGAGGAGTGGGGTGTGTTTGGTGGTGGGTAGGGATGAGCCTGGTGTTCGATTCAAACCCATGTTCGAATCGAACATCGTCCGTTCGTCCGTTCGTCGAAAACCAGAACTTTGCGGGCCGTTCGCATCAAATTTGTGTGATACGAGCAGCCCACAATGCACTGCACCAGTCGCAGTGCATTGCTGGCTGATGATTGGCCAAGCATGCACTGTGACCCCGCATGCTTGGCCAATCACAGCGCCGACAGCGAGGAGAGCCATAATTGGCCACAGGTTGGATGCCTGTGGCCAATTATAGCTCAGGGGGTTTAGTACACGCCCCACACTATATAAGGCCGCCAGCGCGGCGGCCTTGTGTAGTGTGTTGCGGCGTTCATAGAGGGAAGGATAGGCAGGGACAGTGTCAGCTGTGCTTTACTTCTTTAGATAGCACTGTTACAGTGAGTGTAGTGTTCAGGGAGAGAGCAGGATAGGCAGGGACAGTGTCAGCTTTGCTTTGCTTCCTAACCTAGCGTTGTTACAGTGGGTATAGTGTGCCTCCTGCACAGCATACACCTGAATCTACCCCCCTCATTGCTGGTGTTGTGCAGTTGATTTGTGCAACACAGGCATCTGCCTAATATTCAGTCAGTGTAGTGTGCCTCCTGCACAGCATACACCTGAATCTACCCCCTCGTTGCTGGTGTTGTGTAGTTCATTTGTGCAACACAGGCATCTGCCTAACATTAACATAACATATTTTGGGTACGGGGTTCCCCTTAATATCCATACAAGACCCAAAGGGGCTGGTAATGGGCTGGGGTAGGGGGGCTGATGGGGTAGCCATGCCATTTTTCACAAAGATTTTCATCCATATTGCAAGGACAAGACATTACATTAAAGCCGCAAGCAGTTTTAAATGGCTTTTTTTCCTTTACAAATGTCATTTTGTGCAGGGACTGTTCTAAACATGGGAAACACGTGCCACTTCATAGGCATACTTTAGACACCCCCCAGGTACGATGTTTAAAGGAATATTTCCCTTTTTTTTTTTTCACTTTATGCATCATTAAAATGACTGCTCTAGAAAAAATTTCAGTTTTTAAAACTTCTTTTTGCATTGATACATGTCCCCTGGGGCAGGACCTGGGTCCCCAAACCCTTTTTTGGGACAATAACATGCATATTGGCCGTTATAATTAGCACTTTAGATTTCGAACGTTTGCGTCCATTGTAATTAATAGGGTTCTAACGTTCGTGTGAACTTTCGGTCCGTTCGCAGGTTCTGGTGCGAACCGAACCGGGGGGTGTTCAGCTCATCCCTAGTGGTAGGTAGTATGTGCAGGGAGATGGGTGCAGGGTGTATGGTGGTGGGTAATATGTGCAGGGAGAGGGGTGTGGGGTGTATGGTGGTGGGTAGTATGTGCAGGAGAGGAGTGGTGGGTAGTATGTGCAGGAGAGGAGTGGTGGGTAGTATGTGCAGGGAGAGGGGTGCGGGGTGTATGGTGGTGGGTAGTATGTGCAGGAGAGGAGTGGTGGGAAGTATGTGCAGGGAGAGGGGTGCGGAGTGTATGGTGGTGGGTAGTATGTGCAGGGAGAGGGGTGTGGGGTGTATGGTGGTGGGTAGTATGTGCAGGGAGAGGAGTGGTGGGTAGTATGTGCAGGAGAGGAGTGGTGGGTAGTATGTAAACGGAGAGGAGTGGTGGGTAGTATGTGAACGGAGAGGAGTGGTGGGTAGTATGTGCAGGAGAGGAGTGGTGGGTAGTATGTGCAGGGAGAGAGGTGCGTAGTATGTGCAGGGAGAGGGGTGCGGGGTGTATGGTAGTAGGTAGTATGTGCAGGAGAGCAATGGGATATGTACAGTGGTGGGTATTATGTGCAGAAGAGGAGTGTATGGTGGTGGATATTATGTTCAGGATTATGTCAGTAGGGCAGTGGACGTTGTCAGTAGCTTTTTTTTTATTTTTTATTTTGTCTACAATTTGTCACAATACGTGTCTTTTGTTAACTTTATTTATCACATTTATTAGCGTGACAATTTGAATATTTTAATTTGTACTATGTTTATATTAATGGTTAGTCGCTGCTGTCATTCACTTATTACAGACTATAGCATGGTTGCTGAATAGACTGTAGATGAGCAGGAGGCAAGCAGAATCCAAAGACAGGCTGAGGTCAGGGCAGGTAGAGTTCAAGACTGGTCAGGACAAGCCAGACCCAGGGCTGGTGCAAAGATTTTTGACACCCTAGGCGAAACCTAATTTTGCTGCCCCCCCCCCCTGTCTCCATCCCTGACTCCACCCACTTTGTCCTGCCCATGTATACCCCACCTTTTTAACGTAACGTCCATCAAATGCAGCCTCACCAGCGCCTATCAAATGCAGCCTCACTGGCCCCCATCAAATGTAGCCTCACCAGCGCCCATCAAATGCAGCCTCACCAGCGCCCATCAAATGCAACCTCACCAATGCCCATCAAATGCAGCCTCACCAGCGCAAATCAAATGCAGCCTCACCGGCGTCCATCAAATGCAGCCTCACCGGCTTCCATCAAATGCAGCCTCACCAGCGCCCATCAAATTCAGCCTCACCAGCGTAAATCAAATTCAGCCTCAGCAGCACCCATCAAATGCAGCCTCACCAGCGCAAATCAAATGCAGCTTTACCAGCGCCCATCAAATGCAGCCTCACCAGTGCCCATCACATGCAGCCTCACCAGCGTCCATCAAATGAAGCCTCACCAGCGCCCTTCAATGAATGTTTGCTTGCTTCCAGTCATTCGGGAGTCGGGACACAGACACAGTCCTCTGCTGCTGCGCCTCTGGCACTATGTGCTGCAGAGAGAAGAGATTAGGAACACCAGTGGCCAGGCGTCCTAGGCAGAAGTGTGCCCTAGTTTGCCTAGTGGTAGCATCGGCCCTGGCCAGACTAATCACAGGGATCAAGTACAGGATCGGGCACAGGAACACAGGAAGAGCTGCAGATCAGACACCACTGACTAGTACAACTGCTGCACTTTAATAGGGGTGCCAGTGGCGGGTGCGTGCACACATATGTGCACAGCTATGCCTAGCAAAACAAGCACCCGCAATCCTGTGCAGGCACATCTGTATGCGCCTCAAGCCTTCACCTGTGCTATGGTGGGTATTCTCCTGACTAACACTCCCAGTTAACCTGCATGCAGTATATGTAAGGTACTAGGTAACACATGTGCAAGGTAACCATGGGTCAGGTTCGGTAAAGGTTCGGTATAATGTGGTGTAGGGTTGGTGTAGGTGCAGTCTAGGTTTGGAACAAGTGCAGTAAAGAGTGCAGTATGGGTGTGCTAAGGATTGGGTACACTTGGTGCCCTGCTTTTAGTGGCTCAGTCCCTGCTAGCAGTATCAGCAATGGGCAAATAGTGCTCTCAGTTGTCCCTGTGATGATGCAGTGACCTTTCGCTGTAGAAGGACCCTTGGTCTTTTCCTGAAAGCCTCAGGTGATCAGCGGTGGGAAGCAGAGGGGCAGTGGAAACTTCAGTCTCCCTGCAGCAGCGGAGATGGTACTGTGATGTGAGCGGTGCTGTGCCCGGGTGTCCTCCCTCCCAGTCTCAGGTTCAGATCTCTGCTGGTTTGGTCTCCAGCTGGCAGGCAAATATCCAGAGAAAGGTGCTCTCTCCCTAACTCCCTCGGTGCCAAAAGGAAGAACTTTCCTGGGCAAGTGAAAAAAACAAAAAACAATTATCTCTAAAATTCCTCCTACTGCACTGCCTTCTGGGATCTGTATTGTAACCAATATACTTTGGCCATTTTATGGCTGTCGTATACAACTCCCAGGGTTCTCTGTATATAATTCTATGGGCTTGCTTGACTTTACTCTCCCTCTGCTGGTAGGAAGATGGCGCAGCATAACATTAACCACTTGCTGCCTGCCATATAGCAATATAACAACAGCAAAGTGGTTTAGATATCCTGATCGGGCGTCATATGACGTGATCAGGATAACAAGCTGGCGTGTGCCCATGGAGACGCGGAGAGTGGGTCGGCGGCTTTAGCTGTCAGAGGGGGGTCTGCGCTGATAATCAGCACATTGATTATCAGAGCAGCCTCCATCAGATGTGCCCATCAGCTGCCAGCCTGTGCTCCAGAAAGAGAACACCTGCCAGTGCCCATAAAAGTGCCAATCAGTGGCCTTCAGATGCCACTCATTAATGCCTGTCAGTAGCTCCTCATCAGTGCAACCTATCGGTGTCCATCAGTTTTTTTTTTTTTTAATTGTCAGTCTTTTTTTGTTTATAACGCAAAAAATAAAAACTGGTGAAGAGTGAAAGAGGTGATCAAATGCCACCAAAAGAAAACTCTAGTTTGTGGGAAGAAAATTATAAAAATGTAGTTTGGGTACAGTGTTGTATGACTGCGCAGTTGTGATTCAAAGTGCGACAATGCAGAAAGCTGAAAATTTTGTCCTTGGCAGAAAGGGGGGAAAATGCCTGGTTAAACTTGTTCTAAAGGCACAAGGATTTTTACCTTCATGCGTTCTATGAATGAAGGCAAAAATCAGCCCCCCCCAATATTTAACTGAGCCCCATCGCCATCCAGTGATGTTCACGAGAGGGAACTCTCACTCCTTATTGGCTGAGGCGCAGCGGGAGCCACTGCTCTCAATCACAGCCAGTGAGCCAATTAGGAGGAGGGAGGGCCGAGCCGAGCCACAGCTCTATGTGTAAATGGACACGCAGAGCCGCAGCTCAGGAGCGAGCCTTCTTGGATGCCCCCAGAGCACGCAGCTTGCTATTAGGACACTTGGTGGTGGGGGAACCGAGAAAAAGAGAATCAGGGCCGCTGCACAGAGCAGGTAATATAGTACCCTTTTTAGGCAGGGAGCTCCTCACAAATGTATTTGCCGGGAGTAGTTCTCCTGGTTGATGGAGATCTATTGATTTTTCCCTAAGTTTGGACTTGCTGCACTTTTCTCTTCTGCGACTAGGTGGCGGGGTACTTGGTACTAGATATGAGAAGGGCAACACAAGGTCAGGTTATGGGTATGTGGGGTATCTCAGCCAATGGGCAGGGGATTTCTTGAATCTCTTGGCCTGCTGGGAGAGCCTATATATTCAGGTGGGGTCAGGTGATTGATGTTCTGTGCCACCTGGATGTCTGTCTGGGTGGATGTGTCGCATTGCCCGGTCTGCTAGGCCAGAGATTGAGCCTATCCCGGGCACATCAGGCTGTCTGAGGGCCTACCCAGAAGCAAGAGAGCAGCGCAGGGTTGGGATTGCGGCTTGCAGTCCAACCAGAAGTGACTGTTCTGCCGGCCGGAGAACCTGTTGTGGTTGGAGGAAGAGGAGAAGCTGTCGCCAGTAAGGGACTATCCACCTTATTACCAGGGACCACAGTGAGTAACTGAAACAAGTACCGGAGCATTATTCTCACCAACCGGGGACGGTGAAGAATCTGGAAACTTTAGTGGGTATCAAGCCAGGGACCCAACCAGTGGAGGTGACACTTGCAGAGCAGCCTTGTATGTCAAGCCAGGGACCGAGCCGGCCAGTGGGGTAAAGCTTGAGAGGTATCTAGAGTGACAAGCTAGGGACCCAGCAGAGAAGGGGGGGGGGGGGTGCAGGGGCGGATTGACAACTCATGGGGCCCTCGGGCAATAGGAGATTCTGGAGCCCCCAGGCAATAGGAGATTATGAGGCCACACATTATACACACACACACACACATACAGTATACACACGTAGACATACAATATACACACACAGTATACACACACTGAATAAGCATACACACACTGAAAGGTACTGGAGAGGCAGGGCAGCTATAATCTCGGGATTTAAAAAAAAAACAGATTTTTACATACTGTCCCTGGTTTTATTGAGGCTGGCAACCCTGATGGGGCCCGTTAGTGGCATGGGGCCCTCGGGCAGTGCCCGAGTGCCCAAATGGTCAGTCTGCCCTGGGGGGTGATGCTTGAGGAAGATACCACCGTGAAGATTGGAGGAGCTCAAGGGATTCAGTAGCAGTGAATCAGAGGGTCTAGTGAGAGAGCGGGAGCTCAGTGTATGGAAGAACTACAAGGAGGAGCTGTAGTGAAGCTGAAAGAACTGTTACGCTTTGTGTTAGGAACTGTTAAAGACTGTTGCCATAGGAGACAGCATTCCTGGACGTGCAGATGTGGCTTCTTGCTGGGGGCCTTTCCCTACACGGCTGTCCTTCTATTGAAGTCTCGGAGTCTGCTAATTGAGTTTGCAACTATCTAAGGGTGTTCTGGCCCTAACTCTCTTTCCCCTCAAAAATACAAAAAGGACTGTTAAGAGAAATAAAACCTCTTCTACATCCAAGAAGTGTCTGGCGCCCAATGACTTTCACCATCTTTGAGCCCACTATGCCCCACAACCCACTACATACAGAGGGATGTCAGCTGGCCCTGGCGGTTCTCATCAGACCAAAGGAGGCCTGGGAACTTGCTACATAAGTGTGTGTCTGTATGTGTATATATATATATATATATATATATATATATATATATATATATATATGTATATATATATTAAACAAGATCTTATTATCATTTCAAAGTGGAGCTCCAGCCCCCCCCCCCCCCCCCGAAAAAAAAAAGGCAGCAGCTACAAATACTGTAGCTGTTGAATTTTACTACAAGGACACTTACCTGTCCAGGGATCCAGTGTTGTCCTCCCCCCAAGCCAATTCTTCAATTGGCTTTGGGTCCAGGTGCTGGCATCTTGACTAAGGGAAACCCGCAGTAAATCCCTGCGGCTTCACTACCAGTTTCCCACTGTGCAGGAGCAAGCTGGGCTGTGCTTTGTGAATGGTCCCGCAGTCTTTAGGGACCTGTGATGTGGTATCTGTGATGTGACCCAGAAGGTGGTGGGGGAGGGAGGGGGGCAATTTCCATTAAGATCAGACAAAGTAGGAGGGGGTACCTGTCGAGACCAGGTACCCGCTTGCTCCCCCCCAAAAGTGGCAAATGCGGTGGGGGGGGGGGGGCTGGGTGTGGGCGTGGATGTAAGTAAGAAGAAATTCCCCTTTGGGTGAAATTCCACTTTAATATCACAGTAGAGAGAAAGGCGCAAATAAAGAGCAATGTCTCCCTCTCCATGATGTTGTAGCCCAGTACCTGGCTACACTGCACCAAGGGTTAAATACTTCTAAAGGGATACAGACAGGGGTGGACTGACTACTCATGGGGCCCCCGGGCAATAGGAGATTATGAGGCCCCCAGGCAGAGACTATGGGGCCACACAGTAGACACAAACACACACATACAATCACACAGTATACACAGACATGTTTCTATTGGCTGAGAAGGTACTGGAGAGGTGGGGCAGCTATAATCTTGGGATTTCTAGACCAAAAGGATGTAAGGGACTTTTCAGAGACAGATGTAAAAAAACGAACAAATTTTTGCATACTGTCCCTGTTTTTACTGAGGCTGGCAACCCCGATGGGGCCCCCTAGTGGCCCAATGGTCAGTCCGCCCCTGGATACAGACCCTCATTAGAACAGAGTGCACCGGGTGATTATAATGAACCAGATCCTCCCATTCAGAATAAGTCTGCCCAGGACATGGTGAAACAAGCAGCAGCTATTTCTCCTCAGCAACAAAAGGTAGGAATCGGCTACTTTTTGTATTTTTGCTGGAGTTGCACTTTAACGCTTCCCTGTAAACGAAAATGTTTTTTGGAGTTGGACTTCAAGGAATGAGACGGACTCCATGTGCTAAGGTATTTTCGGAGTTGAAACCGAACACAAGATAACGTAGACCTGGAAGGAGGCAGCTGAGGAGCAAAATAATCAGGAGGAAGGAAGAAAGGGAGAAGGTGAGATGTTGGTGAAGGATGGAAAGCGGACGAGAAGGTGTGATGAGAGGAAGATGAAAGGCTCCGGAGGAAATTGGAATGGGCGGGAATAGAACTGGCAAAGAGAAGAAGAGGATTAGTATTTGAAAACCAAGGAGGTGAGTGGAAGGAGCAGACGCTCTGCCTTTGAAGGTTGCAGAACGACAGCAGATTTATGTTTTTAGCACCGAAGATACAACCAGCTCAGGTATCACACAGCCTGTCCGGGCGGAAAGAACCGCAAATGGCAAAAAAAAAAAATCCAGCTGAAAGCTGAACTCCGGGGGGGAAAAAAATATTTGGGATTTTTTTCTTTGTACCATTAAAGCACCTCTATTGAGCTGTGTCCCATGTGTGGATGGCTGCCGCATTACTTAAAGTGACACTAAAGTGGACTTTGGAAAGCTCCAGTCTTGACAGTTCTTTACCTAGAAGAGCAGATAAAAAGTCAAGCAACGGGCTCACCGATAGAACACCTGCCTGCCGAGCGTCTGAGATAAGCAATTAATGAAGTGTGACAGAGCACTTGCTGGAATTCAAACCATCTCGGCCCATCGTACAGGTGAAACAACGTTGTTAGGCAAATTTTACATACATGTCAAAACCATAAGCATCAAGATGAGAACCATAGAACGTCTCCTTCTCGTCAGAGAGACGGAAATGAATTTGTGGAATGTGTTAGCAAAGCACAAAATGAACAGGGGTACAAATATAGACCCCCCCCCCCCCCCCCCGGAGGCATGATTTAATTTTCTGACTTGAGTACGGGTGGACAGCTCGCTTCCCGTCACCCCTGGGAACGCCACGTATATGTAAATGTATAATCAGTAACTTTTCACTTCGTCTTAGCAGGTTGATAGATTCCCATGCAGAATGCAGCCATGAAAGCCTTCCCAAAAGAAATTGAAAATAAATAAGATGGATGTGGATATAATCACTTTGTAGAGAAAAAAAATTGCTGCCAGAGGAAGTCATCCTAGTTGTATTTTTTACAAAAGGGTTAATAGTGTGATGTGGTGTGCCTTCCTTTTGCATGTGTCACTCCCTGTTGAGAAGTGTCACTCCCTGTTGATTAGTGTCACTCCCTGTTGATAAGTGTCACTCCCTGTTGAAAAGCGTCACTCCCTGTTGAGAAGCGCCACTCCCTGTTGAGAAGCGTCACTTCCTGTTGAGAAGCGTCACTTCCTGTTGAGAAGCGTCACTTCCTGTTGAGAAGTGTCACTCCCTGTTGATTAGTGTCACTCCCTGTTGATAAGTGTCACTCCCTGTTGATAAGTGTCACTCCCTGTTGAGAAGCGTCACTTCCTGTTGAGAAGCGTCACTTCCTGTTGAGAAGCGTCACTTCCTGTTGAGAAGTGATATATGCAAGAGGAGGTCGAGACTTGTGGTCTGTTGGGAGTAAAAAGTGTGCCCATACACATGGAGACATGTTTGGGGATGCTGCACAAGTACTTTACTTCAGTAAGTTCCGATTAAGTATCAGTGACTAGTCTGATTCTTTAGAAGAGAGAGCGAATTCTACAGTCATTCCTGTTTTGATGAAGGCTTCATAGCCGAAACGCGTCAGGATGTACTCTGTACCTGTACCCATGTAGCAAATAAAGAACTTTTATTCAAGAGCACACCGAGTTGACAGCCTTTCCTGATTAAGAATTCTACAGTGAAGACTATTTGGGTCTGGCATTATTAGGTTCTGTAGGTAGGGTGGTTTGGCACATGATGCCCCCTATTGGACGGCTGGCTTCCAGTCATAGGGTCCTCTGGAGAACATAACCAGTCCTAGGAACCTGGCCTGGAACCAAGGTGTGCAAGGCAATATGCAGCATTGTGGGGGGGGGGGGGTCCTCTCTGTGCTTCAGGCTGAAGAGTGAGGGAAGTCTGCACTCAGAGCTGTTCCCTTCGAAATTACTCTGTAGTTAGTGCCGTAAAAGAAGTTCTGATTAAGTATCAATGTCTGGTCTGATTCTTGGAAAGTGAGAGCGACATTTACAGTGAATACTATTTGGGGAGTAAAGTGTAAACCTACAAGTTAACCCTCAGGATGGAGAAGAGTGTCAAGAATAGGAGAAGGAGCACCAGCTCAGGAGCCGTGGTGGTTGGCGATGGAGGTTCTGTAGTTATGGTGATCTGGCACATGATGCACCCTACAGGGTGGCTGTTTTTCTACCTTGGGGCTCGCTGCAGAACAGAACCAGTCCTAGGAACCTGGCCTGGAACCATGGTGTGCAAGGCCTCATGAAGTATATGGGGGGGGGGGGGCACTCCTCTCTTTGCCTTCAGGCTAAATTGGAAACGTGTATTGAAGAGCCGGTGGAAGGAAATCAGCTCTCAGCGCTGCTCTCCTCAAAATAACTGTAGTTAGTGCCGTAAATGTAGTTCTGGTTAAGAATCAATGTCGGGTCTGAGTGACTCTTGGGAAGAGAAATTCTACAGTCTATACTATTTGGGGAATAAAGTGTAAGCCTATAAGTTAACCCTTGGAATGGTGAAGAGTGTCAGAATTAGGAAGAAAGAGAACCGGCTCATGAGAGGGAGCAGTGCTAGTTGGTGACAGAAGTTCTGTAGGTAGGGTGGTCTGGCACATGATGCAACCTACTGGGCAGTTGGGTTCCTATCTTAGGGCCCGCTGCAGAACAGAACCAGTCCCAGGAACCTGGCCTGGAACCATGATGTGCAAGGCCTCATGAAGTATGTGTGGGGGGAGCTCCTCTCTTTGTCTTCAGGCTGAATTGGAAAAGACGTGTATATTGAAGAGCTGGTGGAGGGAAATTGGCTCTCAGTCAGCACTGCTCTCCTCAAAATGACTGTAGTTAGTGCCGTAAATGTAGTTCTGGTTAAGAATCAATGTCTGGTCTAACTCTTGGGAATAGAGAGAGAATTCTACAGTGAATACTATTTGGGGAGCGAAGTGTAGCCTACATGTTAACTCTCGGGATGGTGAAGAGTGTCAAGAATAGGAAGGAGAACCAGCTCGGGGGAGGGTGCAGTAGTGGTCAGTGACGGAGGTTCTGTAGGTAGGGTGGTTTGGCACATGATGCATCCTACCGGATGGCTGGGTTCCTGTCTTAGGATCTGCTGTGAAACAGAACCAGTCCTCGGCACCTGGCTTGGAACCATGTGTGAGAGGCCTCACGGAGTATGTGGGGTGGCTTTCCTCTTTGCTTTCAGGCTGAATTAGAAAAGTAGTGTGTAAGGAAGAGCTGGTGGAGAGAAATGCAGAGAGCACTGTTCCCCTCAATATGACTCTGTATTAGTCCTGAGACAGGTGTCACTGGCAAGAAAAGGGACCTTATTCTTCCCTGTGGGGGGCGTAAAGTAGTTTGGCCTCTGGCCATGAGGGGGTGCTGAACCAACATACGTGACAGTAACAGCATCAACAGCATTCAGTTCCTTTATACTAAAACGCTTGTGTCAAGTGCCTTTCAGGGGCCTGTTCTGAAATTTGTGCAAACATGCAAACCCTATTAAAGTCTATGGGACATGAACATTAAAAATCAAAAGTGCTCATTTTAAAGGCTTATATGCAAGTTATTTCCATAAAAAGTTTATAGGAACATATATCAATGCAAAAAAAAGTTCTTAAAACTGAATTTTTTTTTCAGGAGCAGTGATTTTAACAATGCTTAAAGTGAAACAATAAAAATGAAATATTACCTTAAATATCGTAATTGGGGGGTCCCCTTAGTCTGTCTCTAAAGTGGCGCATCTGTGTGATGTGCTTTACTGTGCTGCAGCAAAATGACATTTCTCCATCCTCCCCCCCTCGGATCTGGTATGGATATTAAGGGGAACTTCACAGAACTTTTTTTTTTTTAAATGGGGTTGGGCCCCCCCCCCCAAAATCCATACCAGACCCTTATCCGAGCAAGCAGGAAAGGTGGGGGGATGAGCTAGTGCCCCCCCCTGAATCATTCCAGGCCGCTTGCCCTCAACATGGGGAGAGTACTTTGGGGTCCCTCCCAAAGCACCTTGCCCCCATGTTGATGGGGACAAGGGCCTCATCCCCACAACTCTGGCCCAGTGGTTGTGGGGGTCTGCGAGCGGGGGGCTTATTGGAATCTGGAAGCCCTTCTTTAACAAGGGGGCCCCCAGATCCCGGCCCCCCTATGTGAATGGGTATTGGTTACATTGTACCTCTACCCATTCACCAAAAAAAATGTCAAAAACGAAAAACCACAAAAGACAGTTTTTGACAATTCCTTTATTAAAAAAAGTGTCCCACGATGTACATCCATCGTCAATCACGCCGCCCAACGGTGTATAATTTGCTATATTCCACGTTTAGGTATGAGCTAGGGCTGCTGTGAGGGGGGGGGGGGGGGACAACTGGAGCACCGTTATAGAAAAGACTATTACGGATGTAGGGTCGGTGGCGCTGCCCGTCACCCGAAGAGTGACCCTCCACAGTGAGTCACTCTTCCCGGGTGAATGTGCAACAGTAGGGTAATATTCACTTCCGTCACCTGAAGAGCGATCCTCCAATTAAGTCGCTCTTCCCAATTGAAAAGTGAGAAGTCTATCTATAAATTTGGATTTTCAAATTTCTGAATTTCCAAACTCCGAATTTTCGGATTTTCAGAATTCAGAAATTCGAAATTCCAAAAATTCTAAAATCTGAGAAAAGAAAGAAAATCTGTAAAATTCCAAATAATAACTAACTATTAAATTATAGGTATTGGAATTTCCTTTCAAATTTGTAATGTAACAAATGCAAATTTATCTGAATTTACTAATTATCCGAAATAACGAATGCCACATCTAAACAAATGGAATGGAACAATTTAATAATCTCATAAGGTATATAGACAATAAAGCCATCTCAGGAGATTTCTGATATGGCGCATCAGTAACTAAGGAGCAAATTTGGAAGTCATTCTCCCAAAATGTTGTAATCCGGGGGTATATCCACCATATGTGGATCATTGTATCTTTACCTTACCCCCCCCCCCCCTGCAGCGCCAGTACTTTTCGGGATAGTTTGGGGATATTGTTCTATGGAGCCTCATAGGGCATAGTTAAAGCGGAGATCCGGCCATTTAAAAAAATAAAAAAAAAGTAAGCAACTACAAACACTGTAGCTGCTGACTTTTAATAAGGTCACTTACCTGTCCAGCGAGCCCGCGATGTCAGCCCCCGAGGCCGATTCATCCATTGAATCGGGTGCTGGCGCCGCCATCTTAACTAAGGGAGACAGGCAGTGGAGCCTTGCGGCTTCACTGCTCGTTTCCTACTGCGCATGCACGAGTCGCGCGGTGCTTTTTGAATGGCCGGCTGTGTTCTGGGACACACACAGTTCCCAGAACACAGGGCACCCCATTCCCCAGAAGACAATGCGTGGAAGAGAAGAATGAAGATTACCGCGGAGTAGGAAGTGGCAGATTAGGATGATCTGCCTAGAAACAGCCATTTCTGGAAAGTAAAAAATTTTTTTATTTTTTTACATCTTTTTTTT
The DNA here is from genome assembly GCF_037356315.1 of Lithobates pipiens. Lineage (NCBI taxonomy): Eukaryota > Metazoa > Chordata > Amphibia > Anura > Ranidae > Lithobates > Lithobates pipiens. The sequence goes on from NW_027507784.1 coordinate 328,858,121, forward strand.
TTTACATTTTTAGGAGCATTTTTATGAAATTTTTTTTTTTAGGGTGGACCTCTGCTTTAACAATTTGTAATCCTTTTCTTGTTTATATGCCGAGAGGCTAGATTTAAAAGTTAGAAAGAATGATCTGGCCAATACATTTATATTGTAAAGCGCTGCGTAAACTGTTGGCGCTATATAAATCCTGTATAATAATAATAAATAATAAATAATAATAATGATTTTTTTACAATCTTCTCTGGAGATACTATGGCCCAATTGCCTCTCCCACTCTCTGGTATAATATGGCTGGTTAGGGAATGCATGGGACAACAATATGTCATATATATACATTATATATATATATATATATATATATATAATTTTTTATTTTATTTTTTTAAAAGGTGTGAGAACCCTCTGGAAGTCCATTGCATAGAGATTCAAATGGAGTTAAATCTCTATGGAGTGACCCCTTTTCCAGAAATTTTATATAATACTGCTGAAGGTGGAAGTAGTATAACCAGCGACCTGGATAGTTACACTCTGCAGTTGCTATTATATTAAATGATTTGGAGTCCCTTCGTTTTAAGCATTTATTTGATTGGTGAAGGGGCCAAAGTTGTCCATCGTAAAAACCTAGTCGAGGATAGACCCAGCGGGAAATTCAGGGTTACCCATGATTGGAGTAAAAGGGCCAGAGGTTGAAGCCCTTGTACACACGGTCGGAGATTCCGACAACCAAATCCGTCGGATTTTGTCCGTCGGATCTTGTCCAAAACTGTTGCATACACACGGTCGGACAAAGTTGTCGGAAAATCCGATCTTTCAGAACGTGATGACGTAATTTAGTTACGACGGGACTACGTTCAGGCTAGTAGCCAATAGCTTTGATGTAGGAATTTGATCTGAGCATGCGTGGCACTTTGTCCGATCGGAATTCTCTACACATGATCGGAGTATGTACGGTCGGAGCAGTTTGTCAGAAAATATTTCCAGCAAGTTGGAAAATTTGGTCCGACGGATATTCCGACGGAAACAGTCCGATGCAGACCACACACAGTCGGAATATCCGACAAACTGCTCCGATAGGACACATTCCGACGGAATCTCCGACCGTGTGTACAAGGGCGAAGAGATACCGAATTTTTTCGAATGGTGGAATCCCAAACTTTTAATAAAGATAATGTCAGAGGTGAAAATGTTTGTCTAGAGGGGCGAAATTATTATGTTAATTCAATGTTAATTCTTGCTCGATAGTTACCCGCCGTTTTGATTTACCGTAAATAGATCCAGTCCACTATTCTAGTCAATATGGATGCTGTAAAGTGTAATTCCATATGTGGTAAACCTGCCCCCCCCCCCTGTTTTCCGCATTACTAGGATGTCATAGCGGAGTCTAGCTGTGGAGTTTGGTCAGAGATATCTTAGGCCGCGTACACACGCGGGGACTGTTCGCCCAACTTTGTCCGTCAAACAGTTTCGGCAAACAGTCCGCTCAAAATTAGCATGGACGGACATGGCCACACACGACGGACGAACAGTTTGCTGAAACCGTGCGCGATGACGTGAACGGCACGTACGACGGGACGAAAAATACGACGTCCTATACACTGCATTATAACTTTCGGCGTGAAAATCCTTTCTGAGCATGCGCGCAACTTTGTTTGACGAACAAGCCTACACACGAGCAGACTGTTCGCTGAAACAAGGTTTCAGCGGACAGTTTTTCGGAAATTCCGAAAAACCTTGTCCGTCAAACTGTCCGCTGAAACTGTCCGCTGAAAGCCCACACACGAGCGGACTGTCCGCCCAAACACTGTTCAGCGGACAAAGTTGGGCGAACAGTCCGCCCGTGTGTACGCGGCCTAATAGGCTCGTTCGTAGTAAACGAAAGAACGCCCTTGGGAGTGTAAGCCCTTGTACACATGGTCGGAGATTCCGACAACCAAATCCGTCGGATTAATTCCGGAAGAGGTCCAGGAATGAAGTTGCATACACACGATCGGACTAAATTGTCGGAAAATCCGATTGTACATAATGTGATGACGTTATTTCGTTACGACGGGACTACGTTCAGGCTAGTAGCCAATAGATTTGGTCTAGGAATTTGATCTGAGCATGCGTGGCACTTTGTCCGTTGGAGTAGGCTACACATGATCGGATAATGTCCGATCGGAGCATTTTGTCGGAAAATTTTACAAAAGTTGGTCCGTCGGATATTCGGACGGAAACAGTTCGATGCAGACCACACACAGTCGGAATATCCGACAAAACGGTCCGATAGGAAACATTCTGTCGGAATCTCCGACCGTGTGTACAAGGGTTTATAGGTACAGGACCATTTTTAAGGCAGGGCAAAAGGGGCAGCTTCCCTGGACGCCATCATTCTTGTGGGGCCCATACTTGCCAACTATACCAGTTTAAAACCCCTTATCCCTTGAAGTTTTAGTCCCGTGCTGTGTCCCGATATCTCAGTGCAAACTTCTGCTGCAGCTGCCCAGCTCTGCCCTATTGCCATGGGCAGATGACTCACCTGCAGACCCTGTGTTTACATATAAATAACCTGCATTTATATGTAAATAGTGGTGCCATTAATATGTAAATAGTCGTGGACTGCGGCATTGATATGTAAATAGAGGCAGCATTCGTGAGGTCACATCCACCATTACTTCTGCTAAATGCTGCCGACTGAGGAGGTAAAGGAGCATGCTTGAAAGTCCTGCCTACAATTGTGGTCATTAAGCCATTGCCTGTTCTGCAAAAGTAAGCAAATTGGAGGTGAAATCTGTCTTCAAAACAATATGGTGCCCCAGCACCCTGATTTTTGGTGAATGTGAATAAGCAGGCAGGCAGTGAGGAGATGATGTGCTGTAACCTTTAGCAACCAATCAGTGAGCAATAATGCTGTGCGCTAACCTCTTGCAACAAATCAGTGAGCATTAATAACATGCTGTAACCTCTAACAACCAATTAGTGAGTGGTATAGATGTTCAGTAACCTCTAGCAATCAATCAGTGAGCAGTATTGATGTACAGTTATCTCTAGCAACCAATAAACAAGCAGAAGTCATGTGCTGTTACCTCTAGAAAATAACAGTGAGCCATAATGTGTGCTGTAACCTCTAGCAGCCAGTCAGTAAGCGTTAATAATACATTGAACCTCTGCAAACCAATCGCAATCACTGCCTGATCTGATTCAGTAAACTGATGTTGAGTCTAGCTCCTATTTATTGTATGTCTCAAAGCATGTGGAGAGCGAAATTGCGTGGAAGAGGGGGCCCAAGAAAATGTTCGCCCAGGGTCCAGTCAATATTAAAGACGGCCCTATATAGGTAGCTTTTGGAAAAAATATAAAAAAAAGGGGTAAAATATAAATTTTATATATAGCCATTCTCCCTTATCAGGAGTGTTTCCCCCTTTGCAAACTCTGATGTAGGGGAGGGCTCTGGAGACCAGAGAACCTCTTACATCAGAGTTCTCCTTTAGTCTGCACCATTCCCCTTTACATCACAGTCCACAGAGTTCCCCTTTGCATCATGGTCCACAGAGTTCCCCTTTGCATCATGGTCCGCAGAGTTCCCCTTTGCATCATGGTCCGCAGAGTTCCCCTTTGCATCAGGGTCCATAGAGTTCCCCTTTGCATCAGGGTCCGCAGAGTTCCCCTTTGCATCAGGGTCCGCAGAGTTCCCCTTTGCATCAGGGTCCGCAGAGTTCCCCTTTGCATCAGGGTCCGCAGAGTTCCCCTTTGCATCGCGGTCCACAGAGTTCCCCTTTGCATCGCGGTCCACAGAGTTCCCCTTTGCATCGCGGTCCACAGAGTTCCCCTTTGCATCGCGGTCCACAGAGTTCCCCTTTGCATCAGGGTCCGCAGAGTTCCCCTTTGCATCATGGTCCGCAGAGTTCCCCTTTGCATCATGGTCCGCAGAGTTCCCCTTTGCATCAGGGTCTGCAGAGTTTCCCTTTGCATGAGGGTCCGCAGAGTTCCCCTTTGCATCAAGATCCGCAGAGTTTCCCTTTGCATCAGGGTCTGGAGAGTTCCCCTTTGCCTCAGGGTCCGCAGAGTTCCCCTTTGCATCAGGGTTCGCAGAGTCCCCCTTTGCATCAGGGTCCGCAGAGTCCCCCTTTACCTCAGGGTCCGCAGACTCTGGTGTCCTGTAAATGGGAACTCTGATGTAAAGGGGGCTCTGGGAACCCTAATGTAAGGGGCAACTCTGTGGACTCTGATGCAAGGTGGAATTCTGTAAAGGGCCTTGAGATTAGTGGGAAGGACCCCGGGCTCGGGTCAGATGGCTCTTCATGGTAACAAAATGCAACGCAATTGAAAAGAGAAAAAAGGTTCACGCTCTTCTATTGTGTGATTTCTTGCGTAGGGCAGGCCAGTGAAACTAATGGGCTGCCCTAAACAGACCGTGCAAAACGCGCACCAACATAGGTGTGAACGAAGCCTTGGGCATACTTTATGTTACAGTCAATGACGCATATTGCCACAGCTGACATTGCCAGCTGATACACAGTTAGCCCCCCCCCCCAACAAAATTTTGCAATGGGGCCCCATGATTTGTTGTTATGCCCCTGACATCATTGTATACTCTTTTTAACAAATTCTTACAGCTGATCTTTCCGTGAGACTAAAAAAAAGGACGCCAGCTTTGCATTAAATGATGAAAATAAAATCTCCAATACATTCATTTGTGGGACGGCATTAAAAGATTCTGAGACGGTAAATTCAGTAAAAGACGAGATTTGTGCTGCTTTAATATCAGTTGTAAATGTTTCTAAAATAAAATTTGAATTTATTACCATTTACAGCTTAAGAAAATGGCCTTGGCTGGAAGACAAATTGTAAATGCAAAATTTCACATTTCGTGAACAAAGTTCATTCACAGTATTTAAAGGAAAACTCCACTTTCATGGGAAAAAAAATAGAAAAAAAAATAATATAGTGTATAAAATGGCTACACAAGTCATATTGTAATTAAATGTTCATAAAAATCACCTTTTGCTTTCAACCTGCAACCGCTGTCATTTTCTTTAAATTGTGTAAATTACGTCCCCCCAAAAATGTCATTTCCTGCTTGTGTGATTGGCTGACTGATTTTCCCAGAAGTCTGCGCTATGATACAAGTCAGATTTTGGGATTCCCCTGCCACAAACATGCAATTTTTGGTGAGATACTCACATCTAAAGGGATGCAGACCCTGCCACATTCTTCATTACAGTCCTACAGGTGCAGCAGCTGATTGATAAGTATGAAATCACTCCCATTCACGTTCACTGTGCCCATGGACACAGACAAACAAACAGCTATTTCCTCAGAATAAGAAAAGGTAGGTATCTGCAGCAACGTTTATTAAAGTGGTTGTAAACCCTTACAAACCACTTTGACCTACAGGTAAGCCTAGATTAAGGCTTACCTGTAGGTCCAAGCAATATCTCCTAAACCTATATGGTTTAGGAGATATTTGCCCGAAAACGGGCACCGCTGTCTACGGCGCATGCGCCATAGACAGCGGCGCGCAGGCGCACTGAACGCGGCAGTTCCAAAAATGGAGCTGCCGCATTTATCGACTCCCGTGCGCATGCGCGGGAGTGACGTCATCGCGGCTTCGCCGAATGACAGCGGCGGAGCTGCGAGACGCCACCAGCAAGATGGATGCGGGGGACTACAGGGGACAGCGCGACTTCGCTGGCTCCTGTGTCAGGTAAGTGACACATAATGGGCTACTATGCGATGCGATGCGATGCATAGTAGTCCATTATGCTTTACCTTTGCAGGGAAAAAAAGAGGAAGTAAACTCATCAGGGTTTACTTCCTCTTTAAATCCCTGCAATGCACAAACAGATCGCATAGAGGGGGGTTTTTTTTTCCTCAACAAAAAAGGAATGACTCTTTAACCACTTAAGCACCAGACCATTTTGCAGCTAAAGGACCCTATTTGGCGATTCGGCACTGCGTCGCTTTAACTGACAATTGCGCGGTCGTGCGACGTGGCTCCCAAACAAAATTGGCGTCCTTTTTTTTCCCCCACAAATAGAGCTTTCTTTTGGTGGTCTGGTTTGATCACCTCTGCGTTTTTTTATTTTTTGCGCTATAAACAAAAATAGAGCGACAATTTTGAAAAAAAAAAAAATGCATTATTTTTTACTTTTTGCTATAATAAATATCCCCCCAAAAATATATAAAAAAATATTTTTTTTTCCTCAGTTTAGACCGATACGTATTCTTCTACATATTTTTGGCAAAAAGAAAAATCGCAATAAGCGTTTATTGATTGGTTTGTGCAAAATTTATAGCGTTTACAAAATAGAGGATAGTTTTATGGCATTTTATTAATATATTTTCTTTTACTAGTAACGGTGGTGATTAGCAATTTTTATTGTGACTGCGACATTATGGCGGACACGTCAGACGATTTGACACATTTTTGGGACCATTGGCATTAATACTTATTAACGAATTAACTAATGTTGTAAAGCGCTGCGTAAACTGTCGGCGCTATATAAATCCTGTATAATAATAATAATACAGCGATCAGTGCGATTAAAAATGCATTGATTACTGTAAAAATGTCACTGGCAGTGAAGGGGTTAACACTAGGGGGCAGTGTAGGGGTTAAGTGTGACCTAATGTGTTTTTTTTTTACTGTAGGTGGGCGTGGCTTGGCGTGTGACGTCACTGCTCGTCGTTCCCTATGACAGAGAACAGACGATCAGTGACAGGCTCACTAGCATGAGGAGAGGTTTGTTTACACAGACCTCTCCCCGTTCTTCAGCTCTGTGACCCGATTGTGGGACACCGGCGGCGATCGGGTCCCGGGGCCACGGTCACGGAGCTGGGTTCTTAAAGGGCAACGTACCTGTACGTGCTTGTGTCCAGCCGTGCCATTCTGCCAAAGTATATCGGCGCGAGGCGATCCTTAAGTGGTTAACCACTTCAGCCCCGGACCATTTTGCTGGTCAAAGACCAGACCATTTTTTGCGATTTGGCACTGCGTCACTTTAACTGACAATTGCGTGGTCGTGCGACGTGGCTTCGAAACAAAATTGACGTCCTTTTTTTTCCCCACAAATAGAGCTTTCTTTTGGTGGTATTTGATCGGTTTTTTTTTTTTGCGCTATAAACAAAAATAGAGCGACAATTTTGAAAAAAAAAACACATTATTTTTTACTTTTTGTTATAATAAATATCCCCCAAAAATATATAAAAAAACATTTTTTTCCTCAGTTTAGGCCGATACGTATTCTTCTACATATTTTTGGTAAAAAAAATCGCAATAAGCGATTATTGATTGGTTTGCGCAAAAGTTATAGCGTTTACAAAATAGGGGATAGTTTTATGGCATTTTTATTAATATTTTTTTTTTTTTACTAGTAATGGCGGCGATCATCGATTTTTATTGTGACTGCGACATTGTGGCGGACACATTTTTGACACATTTTTGGGACCATTGTCATTTATACAGCAATCACTGCTATATAAATGCACTGATTCCTGTGTAAATGACACTGGCAGTGAAGGGGTTAACCAGTGGGTGGCAGTGTAAGGGTTAAGTGTTCCTAGGGGTGTGTTACTAACTGTGGGGGGCTGGGCTTTAATTTAGTGAACACTGATCTCTGCTCCAATCACATGGAGCAGAGATCAGCGTCAGTAGTTGCTAGGCAGAATGGGGAGATGCTGTTTACAACGGCATCTCTCCGTTCAGCCGGCGCGTGAGACGATCGCGGGTATGCCCGCGGCGATCGAGTCCGCGGGACCCGCCACCGGACTCACGGGAGTCCTGACTGGCACGGTCGATGGCAGGGCGGCAAATTTAAAGGGACGTACAGATACGCCCATTTGCCTGCCCGTGCCATTCTGCCGACATACATCGCCGTGCGCTGGTCGGGAACTGGTTAAAGGAGATCTACGGTCACAGCATACATCTTTTTCATTTTATAAAAACAGCATTGTAATAATTGAAAAAGAGAGGAAATGGGGTTGGGACTTTATATGAGGCAATAACTACGATTTACCTCCATCCCCGATAATTTGGAATAAGAGGAGCGATTTTGGACTTTATATGAGGCACACTGCTACATAACATAAGTTAGCCCCTGTACACACGGTTGGAAATTCCGAAGGAAAATGTCCGATCGGACCGCGTTGTCGGATAATCCGACCGTGTGTTGGCTCCATCGGACTTTTTTCGTCTGAGTGTCTGACCAATAAAGTTTGAGAGCTGGATATAAAATTTTCCGACAACAAGATCCGATCGGACTTTGTCCAATCGTTTGTAGAGAATTCCGATCGGACAAAGTGCCACGCACGCTCAGATCAAACTACGAGACCAAAGCTATTTGGCTACTAGCCTGAACGTAGTCCCGCCGTAACAAAAGAAACGTCATCACGTTCTGAATGATCGGATTTTACGACAACTTTGTCCGACCGTGTGTATGCAACACCAGTTTCGGACAAAATCCATTCAAATCAGACGGATTTTGTTGTCAGAATGTCCGACCGTGTGTACGGGGGCTTAGAGCCAATCAATGTAAACATTATTTAATTAGTACACATGGCATACATAACATTGTAACATTGTGTATCTAAATTAAGATAGCATAATCAATAATAGATCACGTATAGAACTTGTATGTAAAATCGGGACAACAATATGTCATATATATATATATATATATATATATATATATATATATATATATATATATTTGGAATATTATATGGAATATTGCTAGATAAAACATTTTATCTAGCAATATTCCATTATGATCTCCATCTATAATATTTTTACCCATATACTACAGCTAGGTAAGAGTGGTTGGGATCCTTTTTGCTCCCCCTCTTCCTTTTATATTTTATATTTTGTTTCTTACTATATCATTTTTGGTGATTTTTTTTTTCTAGACATTCCCAAAATCCTGCATCTGCTCCTGACGAGTGGTACAATAACCACGAAACGCGTAGAGCTTTACTATGATGCGACGTTGCAGTTTCCCACATTTTATCATCTTACCTGATTACCATCACAATACTATTATGAACCAATTCATCATTGTTTATATATCCATATGATACTATCACAATCTGGTATACATACTCTAGGTCAGGGATATGCAATTAGCAGACCTCCACCTGCTGCAGAACTACAAGTCCCATGAGGCCTAGCAAGACTCCGACAGCCACAAGCATGGCACCCAGAGACAGAGGCTTGATGGGACTTGTAGTTTTGCAACAGCTGGAGGTCCGCTAATTGCATATCCCTGGTGTAGGTCCATTATTATATTTAAAAGGGATGAATACCGCGCTAAGCCAAAAAATTATTACATTTATTGTCTTGAGTTTAATATGTAATATTTACCGATTTTACATACAAGTTCTATACGTGACCTATTATTGATTATGCTGTCTTAATTTTTTTATACAGTATGTTACAATGTTATGTATGCCATGTGTACTAATTAAATAATGTTTACATTGATTGGCTCTAATTTTGTTATGTAGCGGTGTGCCTCATATAAAGTCCCAAATCTCTCCTTTTATTCCAGCATTGTAATAATAATCCAAACAATAGTTATATTTGTCAATCCAATACAGCAGTAACTTGGGTTATGAGCACAATTCGTTCCAGAAGCATGCTTGTAATCCAAAGCACTCTTATATCAAAGCCAGCTTCGCCATAGGAATCAATGGAAATTCAGATGATTCGTTCCAGTGTCACTGTTGTTTGTTAGTGTATGCAGCACCGCATGTGGCCACGGGTGGGGGTGCTGGAGACACCTGGAATCCGATCGTTTTAACTCCGATCGTTTGTAGACAATTCCGACGCAAAAACTGCCACACATGCTCAGGATGAATTACGAGACGAAAGCTATTGGCTACCTGGCCTCTTTATAGTCCCATCGTACGTGTTGTACGTCACCGCGTACTGAACGATCGGATTTTCTGACAACTTTGTGCAACCGTGTGTATGCGAGACAAGTTTGAGCTAACATCCGTCAGAAAAAATCAGATGGATTTTGTTGTCGGAATGTCCAATCGTGTGTACAGGGCATTAGTCTTTTGACTAAAATGCCATTTTAGTTTTAGTCGTATTTTAGTCATCTCAGTTGTTTTAGTTTTAGTCGACTAAAATAGTATTTATTTAGTCGACTAAAATGTTTTAGTCATTTTAGTCAACGAAATTAACACTGCTTGTGGGTTTACCTAATCATTTTTTTGTATAATTCTCCTTTAAGGGGGCGTGGCAGGGGGGTGTGTCCTATGCATCCATACTTTTGCTAATAGGTGTTCCTCGTTCCCATCTCACAAAGTTGGTAGGTACGGCGCAGTCTGTCTCAAGCGCGCGGGGGGCACTGATCGTCGCCCACCCATGGCGTTGGTGGGAGTGGGGGGGGCAGGTTTGTTTGCCCCTCTCCCCCATACCTCCCAACTTTTTGAGATGAGAACGAGGGACACATATTAGCAATAGTATGTAGGCATAGGACACACCCCTGCCACGCCCCCTTAAAGGAGAAACATACAAAAAAAAAAGATTAGTTTCGTTTTTGTTTTGTCTTTTTTTATTTTTTTTTAGCACTACTATTTCCTTTTATATTGGCTTTTGACATTTACAAATGCAGCAATTTAGAAATCAGATGAAAGGTTTAGCACTGGAAAACACTTTTTCAAAGCTAAAAAGTGCATTTTATATACAAAACTATACAGATCAGACCAAAATGAGGGACAGATGAGGGGGGGAAGAGGGACAGAGGGACATTGCTCCAAATCAGGGACAGTCCCTAAAAATCAGGGACAGTTGGGAGCTATGCCCCCCCCCCCAAAAAAAAAATATTGAACACCAGCCCCCACTGCCCAAATGTGCGATGCATGCTGTGCGAAGATCACCCCGTGATTTGGAATTTGTGATGCTGTCCGTGATTCCAAATCGCAAAGTGTGAACAGAGCCGAATGTTGCTTGTGCTCCTTTGTTTGGAGGACAAGCGATCACAGGCAGAATCACTTTTAAGGTGCCAATAAAGAATAATGGCACCCAAAAAGTGTGTAGCGGGCTCTGCAGCGATTTTGGGGATCACAGGCAGGATCGTCATGCTTTTGCCCACCGTTCCAAAATCGCAGAGTGTGAATAGAGCCTAATGCCCCGTACACACGGCCGGACATTCCGACCACAAAATCCGTCTGATTATTTCCAACGGATTTTGGCCGAAACTTGTTGCATACACACGGTCAGACAAAGTTGTCGGAAAATCCGATCGCTCGGAACGAGGTGACATTCGTTACGTACGACGGGACTACGTAGAGGCTAGTAGCCAATAGCTTTGGTCTCGTCATTTAATCTGAGCATGCGTGGCACTTTGTCCATTGGAATTCTCTACAAACGATCGGAAAAAGTCAGATCGGATTTTGCTGTCTGAAAATTTTAGATCCAGCTCTCAAACTCTTTCCGTCGGGATTTCCGACAGGAAAAAGTCCGATAGCGCCCACACACGATTGGATTTTCCGACAACATAATCCGATCGGACTTTTCCGTCTGAATTTCCGACCGTGTGTACGGGGCATTACACAAACGGGACATAATAAAAGACACAAATATTTGCAGATGTTTGTTTTATAATAAATAATATTATTGCAAAACAGACAGACTGTGATGTAGACAATCCCACCAATCATAGAGACTCAGCCTTAGAATACAGACTCTGATCCAGCAACTAATTGGAGAACAAAGACAGATATCATCATGTATATAAATGATTATAGGGAAGCAGACAGAGGATGCAATGGGAGAGGCACAACATATATTAATAGGAGAGCAGACAGACTGACTGTATATTATTGTTACTTTAGTGGGAAGGCTGGAAGCAGGTCCAGCACATGTGCCTGTATGTATAGATGGGATGGAGGCGAGGGGCAGACACATATATAGAGGCAGACTGCGGAGAAGAGACGGGAGAGGGCGGAATGAAGGAGGAGAGAGCAGGGAAGGGCAGGAATAAAACCAGATCTAGGAAAGGTGCAGACAGAGAAGTGAGAGAAAGTGCAGAAGACTGCAAGAGCTCAGACAGGGGCAATCCATCCCTGGGAAGAGACCACAGCAGATCCCAAGACCGGGGAGCTAAAGAAATCAGATCCCAGGAAGGGACAGGGGGAGGTAGCTCTCCAGAGACAGGTATAGATAGACAGGGGCAGTAGAAAGAAAAGAGTAGTAGATTCTTTGAAGAGGGGCAGTAGATCTTTTTGGTGAGGGACAGTGGATACGTCATAGAGGGACAGGAGATGTTTTTGTGAGGAACAGTAGATCTTCTAGAGAAGGACAATAGACATTTTGGTGAGGAACAGTAGATCTTCCAGAGAAGGACAGTAGATCTTTTGGTGAGGGACAGTAGATCTTCCAGAAAAGGACAGTAGACCTTTTGGTGAGGGACAGTAGACCTTTCGGTGAGGGACAGTAGACCTTTCGGTGAGGGACAGTAGACCTTTCGGTGAGGGACAGTAGACCTTTCGGTGAGCTACAGTAGACCTTTTTAGTGAGGGACAGTAGATCATTTTTGGTGAGGGACAGTAGATATTTTTGCTGACGGACAGTAGACCTTTTTGGTGAGGGACAGTAGAACTTTTGGTGAAGGACAGTAGATCCTTCAGAAAGGAGCAATAATAGATCACTTGAGCAGAGGGTAGAAGAAACCTTTGGCAGGGCTAACAAAAAAGGGGGTACACCAGATCCCTTGACCAAGAGCGGAAGAAGTTGCCATCTCATCCGTGCCAACCCCCCCCCCCCCCCCGCCTAAAAAAATGCAGTTCTCTGGCCATCTGTTGCTCTTTCTGGCCACCCTGTGTGCCCCAATCAACAGCGAGGTCCTTTTCCGCTGCCCACAGTGCACCCCGGAGCGCCTGGCCACCTGCCCGTCTTCCCGTCCACCCTGCATGGAACTGGTGAGAGCCCCGGGCTGCGGCTGCTGCTCGGTGTGCGCCCGGCTGGATGGCGAGTCGTGCGGGGTCTATACCGCCCGCTGCTCCTCTGGACTGCGCTGTTACCCCAACCCGGGCTCCGATCTCCCCCTGCAGGCGCTGGTCCAGGGGCAGGGCACCTGTGCCAAGAGGAGAGATGCAGAGTATGGCAGCAGCCAGGAGCGCTGGCCAGGTAGGAATGTTAATTCACCTTTTTATTGTTATTATTATTATTATTGTTGTTATTATTATTATTATTCAAGATTTATATAGCACCAACAGTTTGCACAGCACTTTACAATATAAAGGCAGACAGTACAATTACAACACAATTCAATACAGGAGGGTTAGGTGAACTCTGCTCCTTAGGGCTTACTACCAATTGCCACCGTCCAGTTGCTGAGGAACTACAAGTCTCAGCTTTGCTTGCCATACTTATCAGGAGCTGTAAGGGTGAAGGGTTCCCATATCTCTCTAACTTTACAATGATATATTATTGGATATGTTAAGCTGGCCATACAATATGCAGACTTATTGTACAATCTTCTTTAGACCTACCAACAGCTATGCTATTTGATTGGACAGAAATTGGTTGGATTGTAAAGGTCTGTCCCCATATTACATTGTTTTGGTCAATTTAAATTGGACCCTCCGGGAATTGTATAATCAGATTGTAGTGTGTATCGCCGCCCTCAGGGGCATTGCTAGACTTTGGAACCTAATAGGTGCCTGAACAAGGTCGACTAGAGTTTAGGAAGAACAAACCCAATTGCCCCCCCCCCCCCAAGATATATGAGCATTATGTGTCAGAAAAAATCCCCCCCCCCAAAATAAATAAATAAAAAAATTGAGCACAAATCTGCATGCTCACCCCCTAAGCACATAGCTCAAATCCTCTGTCCCAGCACAAATTTCCCCTCTCAAAATAATATACATATATGTATTATATATATTTTTATATATATATATATATATATATATATATATATATATATATATATATATATTATTTTTTTTATTTTTTTATTTATGTATTTATTTATTTCCCCTCCTAGCACAATACCTTTACATCTCAAATTTCCCCTCCTAGCACAAATCCCCCCTAATCATCCCTAGTAGCACAACCCCCCCCCCCCAAAAAAATATATTTCCCCTCTATTACTTTAATAGCCCAAACCCCCCAACATTTTAATCTGGTGCCCAGCGGGGCCCCTTCTCTATTAGGACTCTAGAAATGCCCCCGTCCACCCTGATGGGAATGTAGAAAGATCAGATCTGAAGGTGAGCATACACAATGCGATCACAGCAACAGATTTGGGAATCCTTGTGATAATCCTGTCGTTGTTTCATGAAATGCTCATAGGTGCAAAAAAAAAAAAAAAACTTTTTATAAACAATCTGTAGATTTGAATGAAAAAACAAAAGCATCAGAAAAGGCAGGGCTTATTTTCAGCGGGAACGTGGGGGAACGCCGTTCCGACACCTCCAGCACTAAATGTATTTAATGGCAAGGAGTGCGGGAGGGTTTATTGATGGTGCTACTATGCTTCAGTTACGAATGAACACAGTGAGTGAGTGTGTTCATTTAGAAAAAGAAGGCACAGGTAACTGACAAATTTATCAGCCTCTTCCCCCACTCTCCATCCTAAAACATCCCCCGCAGTAGCTGAGAGGAGGGGAGGGAAGCCAGCAGCACTGTGGGACGGGGGGCCAACGGAGGAAGCGGCACTGCATGTAGTGACTAAGGTGTGCTCATGCACACCTGGCACACCCCCTGTCCACGCCTATGGGGAGGGGTCTATTGTTGCTGGCTGCTGGGAGATCTATTGTTGCTGGGGTGGATCTAATGTTGCTTGGGGGGGTATATTTTTGCGGGGGGTCCACTGTTGGTGTGGGAATCTTGTGTTGCTGGAGGGTATATTGCTGTGGGGTCTTATGTTGCTGGGGTGGATCTAATGTTGCTGGGGGGTATATTGCTGCAGGGGTCTGTTGTTGAAGAAGGAATCTATTGTTGCTGGGGGGGGGGGGGGATCTGCTGTTGCTGGCTGCTGGGAATCTATTTTACTGCTTTTCTTGTTCCCATGAACAAATTCCATACAAATTACTTTGCCCCACAAAAAATATACTTTGTTTTTTATTTTTTGAAAGGGGCAATACTGAAAGGTGGGTAGGGGGTGGAAATAACTGGTGGTGCTAAGAGGCGGATAGGGGTGGAAATAAGGGGTGGTGCTAAGAGGCGGATAGGGGTGGAAATAAGGGGTGGTGCTAAGAGGAGGGTAGGGGGTGGAACCAAGGGGTTGTGCTAAGAGGTGGGTAGGGGGTGGAAATAAGGGGTGTTGCTAGGGGGTGGAAATAAGGGGTGGTGCTAAGAGGTGGGTAGGGGGTGGAACCAAGGGCTGTGCTAAGAGGTGGGTAGGGGTGGAAATAAGGGATGGCGCTAAAAGGTGGGTAGGGGGTGGAACCAAGGGGTGTGCTAAGAGGTGGGTAGGGGTGGAAATAAGGGGTGGCGCTAAGAGGTGGGTAGGGGGTGGAACCAAGGGCTGTGCTAAGAGGTGGGTAGGGGTGGAAATAAGGGGTGGCGCTAAGCGGTGGGTAGGGGGTGGAACCAAGGGATGTGCTAACAGGTGGGTAGGGTTGGAAATAAGGGATGGCGCTAAAAGGTGGGTAGGGGGTGGAACCAAGGGGTGTGCTAAGAGGTGGGTAGGGGTGGAAATAAGGGGTGGTGCTAAGAGGTGGGTAGGGGGTGGAACCAAGGGCTGTGCTAAGTGCTAAGAGGTGGGTAGGGAGTGGAAATAAGGGGTGTTGCTAGAGGGTGGAAATAAGGGGTGGTGCTAAGAGGTGGGTGGGGGTGGAACCATGGGGTGTGCTAAGAGGTGGGTAGGGGTGGAAATAAGGAGTGGTGCTAAGAGGTGTGTAGGGGGTGGAACCATGGGGTGTGCTAAGAGGTGGGTAGGGGTGGAACCATGGGGTGTGCTAAGAGGTGGGTAGGGGTGGAAATAAGGAGTGGTGCTAAGAGGTGGGTAGGGGGTGGAACCATGGGGTGTGCTAAGAGGTGGGTAGGGGGTGGAACCAAGGAGTGTGCTAAGAGGTGGGTAGGGATGGAAATAAGGGGTGGTGCTAATAGGTGGGTAGGGGGTGGAATCATGTGGTGTGCTAAGAAGTGGGTAGGGGGTGGAACTAAGGGGTGTGCTAAGAGGTGGGTAGGGCGGGAAATAAGGGGTGTGCTAAGAGGTGGGTAGGGGGTGGAACCAAGGGCTCTGCTAAGCGGTGGGTAGGGGGTGGAACCAAGGGCTCTGCTAAGAGGTGGGTAGGGGGTGGAACCAAGGGGTGTGCTAAGAGGTGGTTAGGGGGTGGAACCAAGGGCTCTGCTAAGCGGTGGGTAGGCGGTGGAACCAAGGGCTCTGCTAAGAGGTGGGTAGGGGTGGAACCAAGGGGTGTGCTAAGAGGGGTAGGTAGGCGGTGGAACCAAGGGCTCTGCTAAGCGGTGGGTAGGGGGTGGAACCAAGGGGTGTGCTAAGAGGTGGGTAGGGGGTGGAACCAAGGGGTGTGCTAAGAGGTGGGTAGGGGTGGAACCAAGGGGTGTGCTAAGAGGTGGGTAGGGGGTGGAACCAAGGGCTGTGATAAGAGGTGGGTAGGGGGTGGACACAAGGGGTGGCTCGGAAGGTGGGGGTACCTGCATCTTTTCTGTGAGAGCAAAAAGCCCTGAGAAGAAGGATCCTTTTTTGGACCGATCGTTCGATGCGATGTAAAAATGAGTCGCCTGGCTGCACGTAAAGATCCTTGCCCTTGCTTGCGGCTAGCGTCACAGTTGTGCGCCTGCATTTTTTATGTGCTCTCATTGAAGTCTATGGGGCCAAAAACACACATTGCCATATAAAAAAGAAAGTACCAGTAGAGGAACGCAGAGGTGGGAACAAGTCCCATAGAAAATAATGGTAATCCTCTTGTCGGTGATCACGTGTAAAGTTTCACAGGTGTGAATGAGAACTTGTGTTGCTTTTACAAAAAATACATTTTTGCTAGAAATGCAGGAAAAAACGCAACAAAAAGATTTCCCTTTAAATCCTATGGGACTCTTCACACCACTGCGCTGTGCTTTGAAAAGTCCTGCATGCTGCATCTTTGTTGTGCTTTTCAAAACTGCACCAAAAAACGCAGCTGCCCATTGAAATAAATGTCAAAAATGCACTGCGTTTGCATTTTTGGTGCATTTTTGAGTCAGATGTCCATGTGTCACAGGTGCATGCTGGGAGTTGGGCACCTAGAAAACGAACCGGAAATGCATATGTGTTTTTAATGCATTTTTTTTTTCAGTGTTAAAGTGCCCTCGTGGCCACGCACACTTCCATTATTATACAAACAAAACAATCGAACAACGAGAACTTCCCTTCTGATCAGTTTAAGGCTGGGTTCACACCATAGCGATGCGGGAACGCCGCAAATCCGTGGCGTTTTCCCGCATCGCATGCCTCCCGCCGGCAGTTCACACTGCCCTATGCGGACTGCTGGGAGTGTCAATGAAATGTTAATGACACCCCCAGATCCGTCCGCATATCGCAGTGCGATCTGCACACTCGCACAGGAATCGGATCGCATGGTGTGAACACTCATGCGATCCGATTCTGCTGCGGACCAAAAAAAGGGTCCCATGCGAGTTTGCGGCGGGAGCGATGCGAATTCAGCCATACTATCTGTATGGCTGAACTCGCATCGGTACGGAGATCGAATGTGATTTGCACTGCAGTGCGGTGCGAATCACATCCGGATCTCTCACCCACAGCGGTGTGAACCGGACCTAAAGTGGTTGTAAACCTCAGACATGAAATATGAACAAAGTATATCCCTCTATAGTGTGTACTTGTCTCAGTCCAGAGCACTGTCATTTCTCTGCTGCCTCCTTCCTCTGCTATCAACATAAGTCACTTCTGCCAAATTTTCCTGACACCAAGAGAAATATGGTGACAGGGGAGGGACCTCTGGCACACAGCCTGTAATTGACAGCCACAACTCTGTTCCTGTGTGATGTGTGGAGGGGGTGGGGTGTGTCCCTTCCCTCCAATCAGATCTCAGAGCTCTCCTCACTGAGCTCTGCAGAGTGTCATTTCAACTCTCCACTCCTTTTGTTTTCTGACAGTTCAGACAGGCTTTATAAATTCTGGACTGTGAACTGATGTAGAGAAGAGAGGGCTGCAGATATAGAAGTACAACCTATGTAGGAGGATTTGTTTTAGACATGTGCGGTTCGTTTCGTTCCGAATTTAAATTCAGACAAATTTTCGTTTTTCAGGAAATTCTGTTGTATCCGAATTTCCGAATTTCAATAGTAACGGATTTAAACTAATCTGAAATAATGAAAACAAAAATTTGGATGAAATTTGATTTTGAATAGCTTTCGAATCAATTTCGAATAATTTTTGATTTTATTTTCCAGTTTCCAAAGAGAATAAAATAGAATAGAAAATAGAGGAATAGAATAAAAGACTCAAATAAAATAGAAAGAATATAACCATCTTCTGATATTCGAATTTCAAATAGAATACATTTGAATACATAAGCAAACAACAGAATAGAAAATAACAGAATATATAAAAAAAAAAAGAATTGAATAGAAAAGAATAGAATTGAAAAAACAATAGAATTGAAAGAATATAACACTTTCCCAAAATTCAAATCGAATCAATTTGAATTTTAATAGAATAGAAAAGAATAGATTAGAATAGAAAAAACACAATAGAATAGAAAAAAAATTAACCATCCTCTGAAATTCGAATTTTGAATAGAATAAAACCTAATTAAAATAGAATAGAAAAAATAGAATATAATAGAAAAAACAAAATAGAATGAAATAGAATGTAACCATCATCCAAAATTCTAATTTTGAATGCCGTTTGAATGGAATTTGAATCCATTTGAATTTGAAAAATTCAAAACGATTGGAGTTCGGAAAATTTGAATCAATTCGAATACAAATAAACAAAACTAATTCCGAAAACAAACTAAACAAATTAAACAAATTTAACTAAATAAATTTATGTAAATAACAAATCGAATCAAAACAAAACAAGCTTTTTCCTTCTGCACGTGTCTGATTTGTAACACCTGAGGCCGGTCACTTCACTGGGTATATGGAAGGGTTTGCAACCACTTTAATGGCAGCACCTGTAAATGGGTTCAATCCAGCAGTGAGGAGTTGATATAAGGCTTCCTCACCACCAGTCCAGTGCCCACTGAAGAGGGATCTGAATGCAGATCGCATTTCAGAGACCAAAACTCGTGCCCTAAAAATGCCTAGGTGCCAGTTTTCCTCTGCTGCTTACTTGGCCATGTTTCATTCTTCCCTACAACCAGAGCCAGGACAAGATCATCCCGTGCCCAGGGCAAAGATGGCAACTTGCCCCCCCCCACCCTCCATCATTATGTGCAAGCTTATGAGGAGGAGGGGAGAGAGAGCACAGCTCGCACCTCCTCCCGCCTCTCTCCTTATCTCCTTGCTGCTACCAGTGCTGGGCTGACAGAAGTAGTGATGCCATTGTCACTACTCCTGTCAGCCTTATAGTAGAAGGAACTTGCAGCGCCCCCATCCCTACAATACATGCTGCGCCAAGGGCAGCTGTCGCCCTTGTGCCCACCCCTTGTTCCAGCCCTGCCTACAACACAGATTTTTCCCCTTTCAACAGAACAGTTTAGGTCACGTTCTTGAGCATGGATAACAATGATTGTAGGTATCTGAAACATATAAACCTGTGAAACGGCACATTTGTTCTTAGGCTATTTTCTTTCCAGGTCGAATGTTATTCCTAAGGCCTCTTTCACACGGGGCAGATCAGTAATGATCCGCCCCGTTAAGATCCGCTCGCTCAGTGGGGATCGCTCCGTTGTCCCCGCTGAGCTGGCTGCGGACAGGGCGGTCTCCGCACACTGTGCGGGGACCGCCCTGTCAGCTCTCCGCTCTCCTCTATGGGGATCGGACGAGCACGGACCGTGTGTCCGTGTTCGTCCGATCCGCTCTGCAGACGGATAGAAAAATAGGATTTTCCTCCGTCTGCAGAATCGGACTGTTGCGGAGGCGGACGAAATCGGGTGTCTGCGGATGCTCATCCGCAGACACCCGCTATCCCATAGGGATGAATGTATGTCCGTATTTCATCCGCAAACGGATGGATGAAATACGGACATACCATCAGCATGTGTGAAAGGGGCCTAAACCCCCCCAAAAAACTCCAGCTTAGAATAAAAAGATCATGATTGGCTGCCTTTACGGGTTAGTTTTTTTTTTTTTAATTCATCAAAGCAACTTAAAAAAAAAAAAGTATTTTAACCACTTGCAGACCAGACCATTTTGCTGGTCAAAGACCAGACCACTTTTTGCGATTCGCCACTGCGTCGCTTTAACTGACAATTGCACGATCGTGCGACGTGGCTCCTAAACAAAATTGACGTCCTTTTTTTCCCACAAATAGAGCTTTCTTTTGGTGGTATTTGATCACCCCTGCGGTTTTTATTTTTTGCGCTATAACCAAAAATAGAGCGACAATTTTGAAAAAAACGCATTATTTTTTACTTTTTGTTATAATAAATATCCCCCAAAAATATATAAAAAAAACATTTTTTTCCCTCAGTTTAGGCCGATACGTATTCTTCTACATATTTTTGGTAAAAAAAATCGCAATAAGCGATTATTGATTGGTTTGCGCAAAAGTTATAGCGTTTACACAATAGGGATAGTTTTATAGCATTTTTATTAATAATTTTTTATTATTTTTTTTTTACTAGTAATGGCGGCGATCAGCGATTTTTATAGTGACTGCGACATTGTGGGGGACCCATCGGACATTTTTGACACATTTTTGGGACCATTGTCATTTATACAGTAATCACTGCTATATAAATGCAGTGATTCCTGTGTAAAGGACACTGGCAGTGAAGGGGTTAACCAGTGGGTGGCAGTGTAGGGGTTAAGTGTTCCTAGGGGTGTGTTACTAACTGTGGGGGGGTTGGGCTTTCATTTAGTGAACACTGATCTCTGCTCCAATCACATGGAGCAGAGATCAGCGTCACTAGTTGCTAGGCAGAATGGAGAAATTTTGTTTACACAGCATTTCCTCCATTCGACCGCTCCGTGAGACGATCGCGGGGATGCCCGCGGCGATCGAGTCCGCGGGTCCCGCGACCGGACTCACAGGGGTCCCGATGGCAGGGTGGCATTGAATATTGGACGTACCTGTACGCCAATATGCCTGCCCGTGCCATTCTGTCGACGTACATCGTCGTGCGCTGGTCGGGAAGTGGTTAAAGACCGCTGCGCACATACTAAAAAATTGCAACAACCACCATTTTATTCTCTAGGGTGTCTACTAAATATATATATATATATATATATATATATATATATATATATATATATAATGTTTGGGGGTTCTAAGTAATTTTCTAGCCCAAAAAAAAAGATTTTAACTTGAAATCAACAAATGTCAGAAAATGGTTTAGTGTTTAAGTGGTTAAACTTTTTTCACTTACACACGAATTCTATTCCATTGACAAATTGTTACAATGTTTATACTTAAAGTGAAGGGCCACCCAAAAAAATAAAATGCATTAAAAATCTTAAAAAATAAATACAAAAAATACATTTTTTCACTTACCTGAAACCGCTGTTGCTAGGCAGTCTTCCTAATCTGCCTCTTCCTATTCCGCTGCACTTCCTCCTCTTCGGTGAGCGCCCCCGTTGCCTTCTGGGACATGTGTGTGTCCCAGAAAACAATGGGGCCATTCACAAAGCGCCGCAAAACACACGCATGCGTAGTAGGAAACGGGCAGTGAAGCCCCAAGGCTCCACTGCCTGTTTCCCTTTGTTAAGATGGAGGCCCGGCAGCTGATCCGATGGACGGATTGGCCTCGGGGCAGCCGACATTGCGGTATCACTGGACAGGTAAGTGTCCTTGTTAAAAGTCAGCAGCTACAGTGTTTGTAGCTGCTGACTTTTAGAAAAAAAAATGTATTGGCCGGAACGCCCCTTTAAGTTCAACTGATAAAGAATGTTGTGATTCTTGGCAGACTGCCCAGTTTTTCTCTTCCTTTCTTTTGAGAGCTTCAAAAGAGCAGAGAGAATTATTTGCATAGAAAGAATCGTGAAACACTTTAGTCACAATCGCGATAAAAATTCTTGACGACCAATTGTGCAGCTCTAGTGCAAATACTTAGGGTTTATTGTATAAAAAAAAAAAATAGATGCTGCACTTACATCAATAGGATATTAAAATCGAACAAACAAGACGGTCAGCTCGCAATGCAGCCCGTAGTCCGGGACGGGCGTAAACACGGTGACGTCAGCACGTCGCCACTCCCTACGTGTTTTGTCACAGATTACGTCATCCTGGGGGACAAGGACAACGTCATCTGTGACGAAACGTGTAGGGAGGAGCGATGTCACCTGTGATGAAACACGTAGGGAGGAGCGATGTCACCTGTGACGAAACACGTAGGGAGGAGCGGCGTCGCCTGTGACGGAACGCGTAGGTAGGAGCGACGTGCTGGAACCCCTCTGTGATTGATTCTCTGTGGGCGGCAGAGGCAGCGGGATCTCCCTGGATGATCAAAGGCCCTGACTGGGTTTAGAGCCACAAGTGTCTTGGACCTTCCTTGACACCAGGAGGTCTCATGAGCTGGTAAGCGGCCATCCTATGAGGTGAAGGTTCCTTTTTCTCTATTGTCACAACCTTTCGTGGTGAAGTTATCCACAGTCAAAGAATTATATGGAAATCACGTCACCACATGGACTTGTTTTTGCACATCTCATATAGACCTTTCATCACTCCATTAATAATTTTTTTTAGCGCCTTTTTTTGGTTTATGTGTTATGTTGTGTGTATCTCACATTTAAATTGCTGCTTTGCCCGGCCTCATTTATGATATTATCATTCATTAGATGATTTTTGATAGCGCTTTATTGCCCTTAATTTAATTTGAATGTTA
Source organism: Lithobates pipiens (assembly GCF_037356315.1). Taxonomy (NCBI): domain Eukaryota; kingdom Metazoa; phylum Chordata; class Amphibia; order Anura; family Ranidae; genus Lithobates; species Lithobates pipiens. Next base: position 328,881,011 of record NW_027507784.1, read on the forward strand.
TTCGTACAGAATGAACCAAAAACAAAAGACATTACGGCCACTAGGTGGAGCTGATGATCATGGGCTATAAATACTTTGTTGCTGTGATTGTCAGCGCCATCTAGTGTCCATAACACCTGTATTTATCCCGTTCACTCTATGAAGAATAACATTTGACCTGGAGAGACAACAGCCTAATAACATTTGTTTTGCTTCACAATGGATAGATGACGACTTCTGCATTTTTTTTTTCTTTGGTGGCTGCGGTTGGATATTTGATCCTTGATTCCCCCCCAAAAAAATAAAAAAAAGTTGAAGGTCACAGACAGGATGGGCACTTTTAAATGCAGACAGGCTTCAAAGTTCTGCCATTCTTTTAGCATCACCACCAGTCCTATTCCAAGACCTCCTAATCGCAGGGATTGGCTGCGCAGTGTCGCATCATTCATTGTTGCAAAAGCCGTAAAAAAAAAAAAAAATGCTGAAATCTGCATTTAAACTCGCTGCTGTGCCGAGAGGCGAATAAAATCGGTCACACCGCCGGTTTCATAATGTGCTTTTCACGTTCTATTTGGCTTCTAACTGCGGCACTAATAGCAGAGCATGTGCTTCCAGCTGGGTTATGATGTAGGCCTTTGCCTAAGGGAGCCATGCTGATGGGGCAGCATGATAATGTTCTTATAATCGCCACTTCCCCGTGTTTATTTATATATTTTTTTCAGTCATTAGAATGGAAACAATGTTGCGGAAACAGGATGAGAATTATTGCAACATTTTGTACTTTTTATGTTATTAAATTTGCTTTTGTATTTACCGGTTGCCGCCTGAAAGGACGTCCTCGGGTTGAAGGGGTTATACCGGGATGATGCCCGCTCCTACAGCCATCATTCCAGCATTGATCTTTTCAGCCGGCGATTCCCTTTCAATCAGAAGTGATCTGAGTGGCTAATTAGTCGATCACTTCTGCGGGTGGAGGAAGGGGGTTCCACCCCGCCACCCATGGCTGCCGCCACCTCTCCCGGGCTCTGCCGTCCTATTGCGGAGCCTCGGAGCAATGCGGCTGGTGGCTGCCCTGTGCAGAGAGAGAGACACTGACTTTGTTCCCCTCTCTCTATGTAACCCGGGGAGAGACGAGCAGGGCCGCTGATAAGACAGTACAGCCAGCCCTCCTGTACTGGGCCTGGGCCCCATCACTTCAAAAGGGGGGCCCAAGCACCTGCTGAGCAGGGGGTCCGGCTGTTCTGTCTTATTGCAGACACCGATTCCTTTTTCTCTCCATCTGCAGTGCTGCCGGCTTCTTCTCCTCTCCCTCCCTCCGGCTGCACTGCAGGGGGATTGGTTCTTTCACATGCGCCCCTTCCAACTGCTGTCCGGGCCCCTCTGTGTGCCCCATCCTCCCCACCACGCACTGCCAGCTTCCCTACTCCCCTGCAGGCACAGGGGTATGTTGCTTACTGGCCCCTTCCTTTCCTGAATGAACACAGTGAGCAATCAGTACCAATCACTTCTGTGACCATTCATCACGGAAGCATAGTAAACTTTGTTTATTATGCTAGAATTTGTGAATGAGCAGGAAGTCTCAGAGCATTTCCTATTCTTTCATCTGTGCAGCTAAGACTGTAGAGAAAGGGAACGACAAACTTATGTCTTCGGTCACTTTTGGCTGGAGGGGGGGGTCAGGTAAGCTGCATGGGGCCCCATGATTTCTAACAGGCAATGAGTTGTTTGTCACTTCAAGTTCCGCCTCTTTGTAAAGCAGGCCAGTAAAGCAGCCAATCAGACCGATCTGTGTCTGGCTGCATGGGAGGCCAGAGGAGAGAATTGGGGTCTAATAGACCTCAGATCTCTCCATAAAGAGGACCTGTCATGGCCCATGTTGTCACAAGGAAGGTTGTTCATCCCTTGTGATAGCAATAAAGTTAATTAAAAAAAAAGTGTAAAAATATTTTTCTATAAAATAAATAAGAATAAATGTATTCTTTTTTAAAGTGCCCCCATCCCACCGTGCTCACTCGTAAATGCGAACACATATGTTACTCCCCCACGCCTAAAACAGTGATCGCACCACACATGTGAGGTATTGTCACCAACATCAGAGCGAGAGCAATAATTCTAGCGCTAGACCTCCTGTGCAACTCTAAACTAATAACCTGTAAAGGCGTTTAAAGCATCGCTAATGGAGAATTTTAAGCATCGTAATTTGCCGCCATTCCATGGGCTGACACAGCGTGAAATCTTAGCACTCACCGTAACAACATCTTTCACATTATATTTAAAAAAAAAAAAAATGGCCTAACTTTATTTATTTTTTATTTTTTATTTATGAAAGTGTTTTTTCCCCCAAAAAATGCATTTGAAAAAACGATGCACAAAGAGCGTGTAAAATAAAAAATTGCAACACCCACCATTTTATTCTATTGGGCCTCTGCAAAAAAAAAAATTATATATATATATATATATATATATATATACACACATATATATGTATGTATGAAAACAAAAAGAGTGTATTTTTACATGTAGGAGCGAAGTGTCAGCATTAGCCCAGATGGGAAGTGGTTAATTCTTGGCCAAAGCAAATAGAAGAGAATTCAATCCGGATGGCCGCACTCCAACAACGATTTCTTTATTGGTTGAGGCCGGGTTCACACTGGTGCGACACGACACTCGTCCTACTTTGGATCCGACTTTGCCCTGCGACTTGAAGCCAGAGACGCGTCCGACTTCAATGAACGGGGATCCGAGTCGGATCCCCGCCAATACCAGGCACTGTGTTTGGTATGAATCTTGAGGGGGAACTCCACGCCATAGACATAAAAACAGTGAAAACCAAATACATGTATTAACATATGTATATAGTTTCATTATTGCTGGAGGAAAAATATGTTTATAGGAACACCTGCAAAAATTGGCATCAACACCAAAGAATAAAAAAAATAAAAAATAAATACACACACACACACCACACACACACATATATGTCATTAAATGCAGTATTCCGTATACATAAAAAAGAGCTTTGTTTAATTATGTTAAGACTTCAAAGCAATCTTTCCAGCAAAAAAAACAAACATATAGAACACTTAGGGCCGGTTCACACAGCGAGGCGATGCGAGGCGACACGGCTCGCCTCGCCTCGCTCCCGCAAGTCGCCCCCGTTCTGCACAATGGAACCGTTCTGAGAGGAGCGACTCGAGTCGCTCCGACTCAGAAAAAAGGTTCCTGTACTACTTCTGGGCGACTTCGGGGGCGACTTGCATTGACTTCTATACAGAAGTCCTCTGCAAGTCGCCGCTGAGGTCCCCGCAGGTCGCGGCGAGGCAAGTCGGAGACGCCTCGCCGCGCCTCGCTGTGTGAACCGGCCCTTATTAGCCCCTTATTGACTGCAATGATTCTTACATAAGGCTACTTTTCTATGTATCTTTTCTAGATTTCAATATATACATTTATATATAATATAAACTGTCCAAAGCAACATCACTTTTTATTTCTTGTAGCCATGCTGACTGCGTACACCGAGGCCCCATTCACACCTCCACGTCGTGTGAATGTGCGTTTTCATGTGACATGCACAGGGCAGCTAATTCATGGACTGGGCTGCCCTATGTGCACCAAAAAAGCTCCCACGCCTTTTTTTTGGCGTTCAGCTGAATGCTTATTTTACTGAGCATTTTGGCACAATTATTGCTTTTTTTTTTTTAAGTTATAAATCATATTCCTATTAATTAGGTCTGTATCTAATAAGAACAATACAATGGAGAGGTATTTCCGGCCTCCAAATCTTTCAACTGTATATGCAAGAGATCCTGTTATTTAGGTTTGAGATCCTGAGATCCTGTTATTTAGGTTTGAGATCCTGAGATCCTGTTATTTAGGTTTGTGTCTAATCAGAAAGTCCAGCACTAGGTATGCAGTTGTTGCCTGTTCTTGCAGACTGAAGTTTCCAGATGGGCTCTGTCTGTAGAGGAACAATAGAGAGGTGCGTCCTGCCTCTAACTCTCGCAGCTATGTGTGTAACCTGAGATCCTGTTATTTAAGTCTGTGTGTGCTATAAGAAAGCCCAACACTAGGTATACAGTGGGTAAATGCTCCTGCAGACCGAAGATCCTAGGTGTTTGTACAAGAAAGGCAAACGAGGTATGTAAAGCCTCTGAATCATTCAGCTGTGTGTGAAACCTGAGATCCTATTAGTTCTGTGTCTAATAAGTAAGCCCAGCACTAGGTATGCAGCTCATAGGCATGCGCACAGGGTGTGCCAGGTGTGCCTGGGCGCACCCTAATCACCCTGTTTTGCACAGATTTCCCCCTGCTGCTTGGCTGCAGAAAAAGGGACTGAGGAATCTCTGCCCCCAGTCCCTTTCTCTGTCTCAAAAGTGAGACAGCAGGGGTCTGTTTAGACCTCTAATATTTCACCAAAGCACCTCAATGGGGCTCCTTAAAAACTGTAAAAAATATAATAATAAAAATATTGTAGAAAATGAAAAATAAAATAAAATGGTAAGTAATAATAAAATAAATGAAATAACAAAATATTTAAAAAAAATAAGGATAAAGTAAATAAAAAAAAAACTACTGACACCAATCTGTGCCCTACTGTCCATTGCCCTGTTACTATATATATATATATATATATATATATATATATATATATATATATATATATATATATATATATATATATATATATATATATATATAAAATGTGTGTGTGTTCGAGCTTTGGGGTGCATACCCTAATGCAATAGGCTGTGCACACCTACAGTGCCTTGCGAAAGTATTCGGCCCCCTTGAACTTTTCAACCTTTTGCCACATTTCAGGCTTCAAACATAAAGATATAAAATTTTAATTTTTTGTGAAGAATCACCAACAAGTGGGACACAATTGTGAAGTGGAACGAAATCTATTGGATAATTTAAACTTTTTTAGCAAATAAAAAACTGAAAAGTGGTGCGTGCAAAATTATTCGGCCCCTTTACTTTCAGTGCAGCAAACTCACTCCAGAAGTTCAGCGAGGATCTCTGAATGATCCAATGTTGTCCTAAATGACTGATGGTGATAAATAGAATCCACCTGTGTGTAATCAAGTCTCTGTATAAATGCACCTGCTCTGTGATAGTCTCAGGGTTCTGTTGAAAGCGCAGAGAGCATCATGAAGACCAAGGAACACACCAGGCAGGTCCGTAATACTGTTGTGGAGAAGTTTAAAGCCGGATTTGGATACAAAAAGATTTCCCAAGCTTTAAACATCCCAAGGAGCACTGTGCAAGCGGTCATTTTGAAATGGAAGGAGTATCAGACCACTGCAAATCTACCAAGACCTGGCTGTCCCTCTAAACTTTCAGCTCAGACAAGGAGAAGACTGATCAGAGATGCAGCCAAGAGGCCCATGATCACTCTGGATGAACTGCAGAGAACTACAGCTGAGGTGGGAGAGTCTGTCCATAGGACAACAATCAGTCGTACACTGCACAAATCTGGCCTTTATGGAAGAGTGGCAAGAACAAAGCCATTTCTCAAAGATATCCATAAAAAGTCTCGTCTAAAGTTTGCCACAAGCCTCCTGGGAGACACACCAAACATGTGGAAGAAGGTGCTCTGGTCAGATGAAACCAAAATCCAACTTTTTGCCCACAATGCAAAACGATATGTTTGGCGTAAAAGCAACACAGCTCATCACCCTCAACACACCATCCCCACTGTCAAACATGGTGGTGGCAGCATCATGGTTTGGGCCTGCTTTTCTTCAGCAGGGACAGGGAAGATGGTTAAAATTGAGGGGAAGATGGATGCAGCCAAATACAGGACCATTCTGGATGAAAACCTGTTGGAGTCTGCAAAAGACCTGAAACTGGGACGGAGATTTATTTTCCAACAAGACAATGATCCCAAACATACAGCAAAATCTACAAAGGAATGGTTCACAAATAAACGTATCCAGGTGTTAGAATGGCCAAGTCAAAGTCCAGACCTGAATCCAATCGAGAATCTGTGGAAAGAGCTGAAAACTGCTGTTCACAAACGCTCTCCATCCAACCTCACTGAGCTCGAGCTGTTTTGTAAGGAAGAATGGGCAAGAATTTCAGTCTCTCAATGTGCAAAACTGATAGAGACATACCCCAAGCGACTTGCAGCTGTAATCGCAGCAAAAGGTGGCTCTACAAAGTATTAACGCAAGGGGGCCGAATAATTTTGCACGCCCCACTTTTCATTTTTTTATTAGTTAAAAAAGTTACAAAAATCCAAAAGATTTCATTCCACTTCACAATTGTGTCCCACTTGTTGGTGATTCTTCACAAAAAATTTAAATTTTATATCTTTATGTTTGAAGCCTGAAATGTGGCAAAAGGTTGAAAAGTTCAAGGGGGCCAAAATACTTTCGCAAAGGCACTGTATGATGCAGCTATTGACATCATCTGTCAACTGAAGTTTCCATATGGGCACAGTCTGCAAAACAGTGTGTAAACCCTCTGAATAATTCAGCTGTGCATAACCGGAGATCCTGTCATTTAGCTCTGTGGCTAATTAGAAAGCCCAACACTAGGTATGCAGTTGTTGCATGTTCCTGCAGACTGAAGTTTGTGTGCATAACTTGAGATCCTGTTATTTAGATCTGTGTCTAACAAGAAAGCCCAGCACTAGGTATGCAGTTGCTGACTTCTTCTGCAGAGTGAAGATCCCAGGTGGGCACTGTCTGAACAAGAAAGGCAGAAGAAGTGTGTAAAGCCTCTGAATCATTGAGATGTGTGTAACCTGAGATCCTGTTGTTTAGTTCTGTGTCTAATAGGTAAGCCCAGCACTAGGTATGCAGCTGTTGACTTATTCTGACTGAAGATACCAGATAAGTACTGTCTGTATAAGAAATGCAGAGGGGTGTGTACTTCGTCTAAATAATTCAGCGGTGGGTCATTGTTTGACACAGATGTAAATGTTATTTACATCTCTGTTAAATAACAAAGCCCAGCACTAAGAATGCAGTTGTTGACTGTTTTTACAGACTGAAGTTTCCAGATTGGCTCAGCAATAGATGAGTATGTTCCGCCTCTAAATCTTGCAGCTGTGCATATAACCTGAGAGCCTATTATTTAGATCTGTGTCTAACAAGAAAGCCCAGTACTAGGTATGCAGTTGCTGACTGCAGATTGAAGATTCCAGACTGTCTGTACAAGAAAGGCAGAAGAGGTTTGTAATGCCTCTAAATCATGCAGTGGTTGACTTCTTCTGCCGTCTGCTGTTTCTATATGGGCACTGTCTGTATAAGAAACGCAGAGGTGTTGTAATGCTTCCAAATAATTCAGGTGTCTATAACCAGAGATCCTATTATTTAGATCTGTGTCTAATAAGAAAGCCCAGCACTAGGTATGTAGTTGTTAACGTCTTCTGCAGAGTGAAGATCCCAGGTGGGTACTGTCTGTACAAGAAAAGCAAGAAGAGGTGTGTAATGCCTCTGAATCATTCAGCTGTGTGTGCCTTGAGAGCCTATTGTTTAGTTCTGTGTATAATAAGTAAGCCCAGCACTAGAGCTTACTTAGCAAGTGACATGTTAGGTATCTATTTACTCAGCGTAACACCATCTTTCACATTATACAAAAAAAAAATTGGGCTAACTTTACTGTTTAGTTTTTTTTATTTTTTATTCATGAAAGTGCCTTTTTCACAAACAAAAATTGCATTTGAAAGATTTGCTGCTTGCAAGGAGCCTATTCATTTCTATGGGAATTGAGCAGCCGAACAGACAGAGCTGCTTATCCCAATTTTACAGCCATGTAGGTGAGCAGCACTGAAACCAGACAGTGTGTAGTTCATTTTCTTTAGAAAGTGGCCACGGCCTGAGTAAAAAAGCCTGTCCCCTGACTGCATCCTGTAGAGAAGGACCCTTGTCCTCTGTAAGACGTGTTTTCTATGCAGGGATCTGGCACATCCCTGAGTCAGATCTATAGCTCTGCAATCTGCAAAGTTCATACTCCCTGCTGATTGGAGAGACCTAGCTCTGACTTGGAATGCTGCAGAGAAACCACGGCTTCCAGAGGACTATGAGCCTTCTCTACAGCATGCAAGCAGGGGACAGGCTTTTCAACTTGGGCTTTTCAACTTGAAAGATTTTTCGCCAACTTGGCCCGACCGTGTGTATGCAACATTTTCGGACACAATCCGTCGGACTAAATCCGACGGGCAAAATCCGACGGATTTGGTTGGCAAAATCTCCGACCGTGTGTACGTGGGCTAAGAGGTGGGAAATACTTCCTCTATTGCCCATAGATAAACAGTGTCCAGCTGGAAACTTTGGTTTACAGGTGCAGTCAACATCTGTATACCTAGTGCTAGGCTTTCTTATTAGACACAGACCTAAATAATTGGACCTCAGGTTACTTACATACACACACACACACACACACACACAAACACACACACACACATAGAGCTAAAAGATTCAGAGGCAGAACACCTCTCTGCCTTTCATGTACAAACAGTGCCGATATGGAATCTTCATTCTGCATAAGAAACCAACAACTGCATACCTAGTGTTGGGCTTTCTTATTAGACATGGATCTAAATAACAGGATTTCAGGTTATACACAGCTGAGATATTTAGAAGCATTACACACGCCTCTGTTTTTTTTATATAGACAATGCCCATATGGAAACTTCAGTCGGTAGAAGACATCAGCAGGTGCATACCTAGTTCTGGGCTTGCCTATTGGGCACAGAACTAAACAATAGGATCTCAGGGCACACACACAGCTCAATGATTCAGAGGCATTGCACACCTCTTCTGCCTTTCTTATACAGACAGTGCCCAGCTGGGATCTTCACTCTGCAGAAGATGCCAACAACTGCATACCTAGTGCTGGGCTTTCTTGTTGGACACAGATCTAAATAATATATTTTTTTTCCAAGGGGTGCGCTAACAAATTAGATTAAATTGAGGGTGCCAGTCATTTTTTCCAGTTTATTTTTGGAGTTTTGCCTTGAATGTGTCAGATTTGGCTTTTTGTTTCTCCTCTTTTTTTTGTGTGTGTCATACCAATACAAAGAAAGAAACATGAGAATGCCTAAAACATTTGTAATTGCAACCATTTTCTGGGCGAAGTGGTGCGTTATCTGACAGAAATGCAGGGGTGCCACTGCCAATATTTTTGGGCATTTTTGCCCATGACTGTATGTAATATTTCAACTTTATTTTAAAAAAGGAAAAAAAAAAGTCCAAAATTTCGATTTAGTCCTAAACATTGTATGAAACGTGTATTGAAATATGTTCCCCTTTTGTGTGTATTTTTATTTTATTTTTTTACCTAGTTAGACATTAACTAAAACGACTGGATTGTCTTTACAGATTAATCCAGACTTTAAAAGCTCTCCTCGGGCCCCTGGGGCGGGCTAGCTTAGGACAGGTAATGGAAAGAGTCACTTGTTTGGAAAACGCAAAGTCCAAAGTTCCAGAGATTGGTTAACGAATTAATGATCTGAATCGAAGCGCGGAACAGAGAGAGCGCTGGTCTGCCAGTGGCTTGGGGGTGGGGGTGGGGGAGCGAAGTGGAAGGGGGCAGTTTAAGCCAGTTTTCACAGCAAACCTCTAATAAATGTTGTTTTTTTTTTTTTTGGAGAACCCGATATTTGCAGTGCCTTGCAGCCATCAGCTTAATAACTAATATGGAAGTCCGAGGACGCGGCCACAGCCTCCAGCTGAGATGCAGAAACAGTCTGCAGACAGCGACGCTGAGGCTCACCGCTCCCACTGACTGCAGAGGATTCAGGAAAGTAGAACCCCAGGCCATTGGGATACATTGTAACGTGTGAACAAAAGATGGGGAGATGTTAAAAAAAAAAAAGTGATCTAGGGAGCCTTAAGTGCGGCCCCTGACATCATCAACGTGCCGCACATCATATTCAGCGAATGTAATGCTACTGAAAGCTGTCAGATTGTGCAACAGGAGATGGCCATAGACTGGGCATGATGCAAGAAATGGCCAGAGACTGCAAACATGCAACAGGGGGTGGTCAGAGATTACGGGGATGATACCAGAGATGGTCAAAGACTTCAAACAAGGAGATGGCCACAGACTGCAGACCTGCTATTGAAGATTAGAGACTATGGACATGATACAAGAGATGGTCAGAGACTAAGGGCATGTTACCGTCAGAGACGGTAGATGTGATACGGTAGGGCGGGGGTAGGTAGCCTCGGCCCTCCAGCTGTTTTGAAACTACAAGTCCCATGAGACATTGCAAGACCTTGACAAACACAGGCATTACTCCTAGAGGCAGAGGCATGATGGGATTTGTAGTTTGACCACAGCTGGATTGCCGAGGTTACCTACCCCTGCAGTGGATGATCAGAGACTGCAGACATAATACAGGAGACGATAGGAGCCTAGGGGCAACATACAGAAGATGGTCAGAGACTGTAGACAGGCTGCAAGAGATGGTCAGAGACTGTAGATGGGCTACAAGATATGGTCAGACTGTAGACATGCTATGGTAGATGGTCAGAGACTGTAGACAGGCTACGGGAGATGGTCAGAGACTGTAGACAGGCTACGGGAGATGGTCAGAGACTGTAGACAGGCTACGGGAGATGGTCAGAGACTGTAGACAGGCTACGGGAGATGGTCAGAGACTGTAGACAGGCTACGGGAGATGGTCAGAGACTGTAGACAGGCTACGGGAGATGGTCAGAGACTGCAGAAAGGTTACAAGAGATGGTCATAGACCCTAGACATGATACGGGAGATGGCCAGAGATCGCAGACATGCAGCAGGAGATGATCAGGAGCTGCAGGCATGATACAAGAGATGGTCAAAAAGTGTAGATATGCTACAGGAGATGGACAGAGATTAAGGCCATGATAAAAGATTGTCAGAGACTGCAGACAGGCCACATTAGATGGTCAGGAATTACTTACAGGCATACCCCGCTTTAAGTACACTCACTTTACATACACTCGTGAGTAAGGACATACCCGTGAGTTTATGTAAAGGGTCTCTCAAGCTAAAGCTGCAGCTGAGTAATCCGTGCACAGAGTACCCCCCCCCCCCACTTGGAAACACACTCCCTGACCCCCCCCCCCACTACAGTCACTGACCCCCATCTACAGCCCCTGACACCCCAGATGTGAAAAAAGGTATTGCTTCACTTTAAGTACATTTTCGTTTTACAAACATGCTCTGGTCCCATTGTGTACTTAAAAGTCAGGTATGCCTTTACATGATACAGGAGATGGTCATGATACCTGACAAGGCCATAGAGTGTAGACATGCTACAGTAGATAGTCAGAGACTAAGGGCATGATAACGAAGATGGTCAGAGACTGCAGACAGGCCACATGAGATGGTCAGGGACTACAAACATGATAGAGGAGATGATCAGAGAGTGCAGACATGATACAAGAGAGGGTCAGAAGCTACAGGCATGATACAAGGGATGGTCAGAAATTGTAGGCATGCTACAGACGATGGTCAGAAACTAAGGGCATAATGCAGTAGATAGACATAGACTGCAGGCATGCTACCAGAGATTATCAAAAGCTATTGACATGATACCTGGCATGGTCATAGAGTGTAGACATGCTACAGTAGATGGTCAGAGCCCAAAGGCATGATAACGGAGATGGTCAGAGACTTGCAACAGGAGATGGTCAGAAGCTACGGCCATGATAAAGGAGATGGTCAGAGAGTGTCGACATGCTATAGGAGATGGTCAGGGACCAAGAGCATAATCCAAGAGATGGTTAAAGACTGTAGACATGCTGTAGAAGATGGTCAGAGGCTACAGACATGATGCAAGAGATGGTCTAAGCCCCTGTACACACGGTCGGAGATTTCGACAACCAAATCCGTCGGATTTTGCCCGTCGGATCTTGTCCAAAACTGTTGCATACACGCGGTCGGACTAAGTTGTCGAAAAATCCGATCATTCAGAGCGTGATGACGTAATTTAGTTACGATGGGACTACGTTCAGACTAGTAGCCAATAGCTTTGATGTAGGAATTTGATCTGAGCATGCGTGGCACTTTGTCCGATCAAAATTCTCTACACATGATCGGAGTATATCCGATAGAACCAGTTGGTCGGAAAATATTTCCAACAAGTTGGAAAATTGGGTCCGACGGATATTCTGACGGAATCAGTCCGATGCATACCACACACAGTCGGATTATCCGACAACACGGTCTGATAGGACACATTCCGATGGATTCTCCGACCGTGTGTACAAGGGCTAAGACTGTAGATATGATATAGGAGTTGTTGGGGACTGAGGACATGTTTCAGGAGATGGCCATAGATGGGAGGCACATTGTATGAGACTGTAATGCCGTGTACACACGGTCGGATTTTCCGGCAGAAAAAGCCAGACGGAATCATTTCATCGGATAGTCCGATCGTGTGTGGGCTTCAGGGGACTTTTTTTTTTTTGAAAATTCGGACAGACCTAGAAATAGAACATGTTTTAAATCTTTCCGACTAAATCAATTTCTGTCGGGAAAACCATTCATCTATATGCTGTTCTGACGGACCAAAAATGATGCAAGGGCAGCTATTGGCTACTGGCTATTGAACTTTCTTTTTCTAGTCCCGTCATACTTGTTGTACGTCACCGCGTTCTAAACGATCAGACTTTGGTGTGATCGTGTGTAGGCAAGCCTGTTTCATCGGAACTACGTCGGAAACTCCATCGGAAAAACCATCAGAGTTTATTCTGAAGGAAAAAATGGTTGTGTGTATGCGGCATTAGAGATCACAGCTATTACAGCCTCTTTACAAATGAATGCACCCCCATCTGTGCTCTTATTGGCCCCTTTAAAGTGGTTGTAAACCCTTACAAACCACTTTGACCTACAGGTAAGCCTAGATTAAGGCTTACCTGTAGCTCCAAGAAATATCTCCTAAACCTATGCGGTTTAGGAAATATTTGCCCGAAGACAGGCACCGCTGTCTACGGCGCATGCGCCGTAGACAGCAGCATGCAGGCGCACTGAGCGCGGCTTTGTCAATGACGAAGATGCCGCGAGTGTTGGCTCCCGTGCGCATGCGCGGGAGGGACGTCATCACTGCTCTGGCGAATCACAGCGCCGGAGCAGCGAGACCCACGGAGACCCACCAAGAAGATGGACGCTCGGAACTACAAGGGACAGCAGTGACTTTGCTGGCTCCTGTGTCAGGTAAGTGACACATAATGGGCTACTATGCGATGCATAGTAGTCCATTATGCTTTACCTTTGCAGGGAATGAAAGAGGAAGTAAACTCATCAGGGTTTTCTTCCTCTTTAAGTACTTCTTGTGCCACTTTTAATATTTCCGTCAGCAAAATAAAAAACCAGAGGGAAAAAAAAAGAGAAAAGGCATGGACAGCAGAAAAAGAACAGTATTAAAAAAAAAAAAATCAAACCACACAGTACTAAAAAAAAAGTCAAACCACACAATATTAAAAAAATCAAACCACACAGTATTAAGAAAAACAAACCAACCAGTGAAATCAAGCCACATGGTATTACATAAATCACATCATGCAGTCCAGACAGTATTAAAAAAATAAAAAAAAATCAAGCAACACAGTATTAAAAAAAAAAAAATTAAGCCACATAGTATTAAAAAAAAAAATCAAGCCACACGGTATTACAAAACTAAAACTACACAGTCCACATAGTATAAAGAAAAAATCAAGCCACGTATTATTAAAAAAAAAAAGCCACACGAAATTACAAAAATCAAGCCACACAGTCCACACAGTATTAAAAAAATCAAGCCACACAGTATTAAAAAAAATCAAACCAAACTGTATGTAACAGTTTTTCTTTGATGGCTTGTGTAAGCACCAAAACACATTGCATTGCTGTGCGTCAAACAGACCATACAGAATGAATGAGCTGAAATACACAACGCACTCAAAAATGCAGCGGGTAACATTTTGTTCTGCAGTTCAAAGGAGAGGACGTTGTGTTGCACCGCACTGTACTGTGGTGCAACACACATGTGTTTAGGTGCCATTCACAGTGAAGTGGTTAATCTCATAATCCATCTCTATATTTATAACTGGCGCTTTGCTAAGTGACCAGCGACACAAGCAGTCTCCGATCAAAGCACGTTGGGATGACTTCCAGTTCCACAATGTGGTAATATTCCATGAATTGGGGACGGTATTTGTTCTTGTAAAATGCTTTTGTGCCGTTTTTGGCAGAGTATAGCCTTGTAACCTTTTTTTTTTTTTTTTTAATACTTTGTAGATATTTATTTAGAATTGCATAAACGTCTGCTGGGTTTAGAATTCCATTAATTACATGGGATTCATTCGCTTGAAAGGTGCAATCTTTTTCCCAGTACAGAAAACTGACCCTCTTTTTCTTTTTTTTTATCTGCCCAAGCAGCTTAAAAAGACCCTGTTGCTAGACCAACCATTTCCATGATAACCCCCTTATTAGATTTTATGTGCAGTTTTTATATTTTATATATGTTTTTTTTTTCCTGTAAAAGCCTTCCTTTGTATAGCCATCCAAACATATTGAGACTGCTTCTGGGCACCGTCATCTTGGATGTGATAGCAGCTGCAGCAGACTAAGCCCTTGTACACACGGTCGGAGATTCCGACGGAATGTGTCCTATCGGACAGTTTTGTCGGATAATCTGACTTTGTGTGGTCCCCATCGGACTGTTTCCGTCGGAGTATCTGACGGACCGACTTTTCCAACTTGTCCGTAAAATTTTCTGCCAAAATGCTCCTATCGGACATACTCCGATCATGTGTAGCCTACTCAGACGGACAAAGTGCCACGCATGCTCAGATCAAACTCCTAGACCAAAGCTATTGGCTACTAGCCTAAACGTAGTCCAGTCATAACGAAATAACGTCATCACATTATGTACAATCGGATTTTCCGACAACTTTGTCCGACCGTGTGTATGCAACAGTTTCGGAAAAAATCAGTTGGACAAAATCCGGCAGGCAAAATCCAACGGATTTGGTTGTCAGAATGTCCGACCATGTGTACAAGGGCTCAGAGCTGTCATTTAACCAGTTGCCGACCGCCGCACGACGATGTACGTCGACAGCATGGCACGGGCAGGCATATTGGCGTACATGTACGTCCCTGCCTTCCCGCGGGTCGGGGGCCCGATCGGGCCCCCGCCCGGTGCCTGCGGCGGTCGGTTTTCGTCCGGGAGCGATCCGGGACGAGGGGGCGGCCATTCATTCATGGCCACCCCCTCGCGATCGCTCCCGACGAATAGAAATCCCCCGTGACATCACTTCCTCTCCTGTAATGTAAACACAGGAGAGGAAGTGATGTATTCTCTCCTCCGTGTCGGTATTTTTCGTTCCGACACGGAGGAGAGCGGATCGGTGAGTTGCACCAACACTCTACACACACAGTAGAACATGCCAGGCACACTCACACCCCCCCTTTACCCCCCGATCACCCCCCCAATTACCCCTGCCCCCCAGTCACAGTGACACCAATGTCATTTTTTTTTTTTTTTTTTGCATTGGTGTCATTAGTGACTGTAATAACTGTTAGGGCAGTTAGGGTTAGCCCCCTTTAGTTCTAATGTACCCCCCTAACCCCCCAATAAAGGTTTAACCCCGTGATCACCCCCTGTCGCCAGTGTCACTAAGGCTGGGTTCACATTGCAGCGGTTTATGAGAACGAATGTGATTCGCACCGCACTGCAGTGCAAATCACATCCGATCTCTGTGCGATTCGAGTTCAGCCATTCGCCGCACCCGCCACACCCGCCGCACCCGCCGCAAATTCGCACGGGACCCTTTTTTTGGCCCGCAGCAGAATCGGATCGCATGGGTGTTCACACCATGCGATCCGAGTTTGCAGATCGCACTGCGATATGCGAACTGATCTGGGGGTGTCAGTAACATTTCACTGACACTCCCAGCAGTTCGCATAGGGCAGTGTGAACTGCCGCCGGGAGGCATGCGATGCGGGAACCCGCCGCGGATTCGTGGCGTTTCCGCATCGCTCCAGTGTGAACCCAGCCTAATAAGCGATCATTTTTCTGATCGCCGTATTAGTGTCACAGGTGACGCTAGTTAGGCAGGTAGGTATTTAGGTTCGCCGCAGCTTTTTATAGCGCCAGGGACCCCCATATACTACCGCATAAAGCCCCCTGATTGCCCCCTAGTTAACCCTTTCACCAGTGATCACCATATAACTGTTACAGGTGACGCTGGTTGGTTAGTTATTTTTTTATAGTTTCAGGGCACCCGCCATTTATTACCTAATAAAGGTTTAACCCCCTGATCACCCGGCGGGTGTCATTTGTGACTAATAACTGTTAGGGCAGTTAGGGTTAGCCCCCTTTAGTTCTAAGGTACCCCCTAACCCCCCCAATAAAGGTTTAACCCCGTGATCACCCCCCGTCGCCAGTGTCACTAAGGCTGGGTTCACATTGCAGCGGTTTATGAGAACGGATGTGATTCGCACCGCACTGCAGTGCAAATCACATCCGATCTCTGTGCGATTCGAGTTCAGCTATACAGATAGTATGGCTGAATTCATGTCGCACCCGCCGCAAACTCGCGCGGGACCCTTTTTTTGGTCCGCAGCAGAATTGGATCGCATGGGTGTTCACACCATGCGATCCAAGTTTGCAGATCGCACTGCGATATGCGAACTGATCTGGGGGTGTCATTAACATTTCACTGACACTCCCAGCAGTTCGCATAGGGCAGTGTGAACTGCCGCCGGGAGGCATGCGATGCGGGAACCCGCCGCGCATTTGTGGCGTTCCCGCATCGCTCCAGTGTGAACCCAGCCTAATAAGCGATCGTTTTTCTGATCGCTGTATTAGTGTCACAGGTGACACTAGTTAGGCAGGTAGGTATTTAGGTTCGCCGCAGCTTTTTATAGCGCCAGGGACCCCCATATACTACCGCATAAAGCCCCCTGATTGCCCCCTAGTTAACCCTTTCACCAGTGATCACCATATAACTATTACAGGTGACGCTGGTTGGTTAGTTATTTTTTTATAGTTTCAGGGCACCCGCCATTTATTACCTAGTCTCACTAGTGTACCCCTAAATTTAGGGGTGTCTACTTTCCAAAATGGGGTCATTTGGGGGGGGGGGTTTGTGCCATCTTGGCATTTTATGGCCTTCAAAACTGTAACGCCCTTAGAAAGCCTGAAGGCGGTGCTTGGTTTTCGGGGCCCCGTACGCGGCTAGGCTCCCAAAAAGTCCCACATATGTGGTATCCCCGTACTCAGGAGAAGCAGCAGAATTTATTTTGGGGTGTTATTTCACATATGCCCATGGCATGCGGGAGCAATATATCATTTAGTGACAACTTTGTGAAAAAAAAAAAAAAAAGTTTGTAATTTTCCCGCAACTTGTGGCAAAATATAAAATATTCCATGGACTCAACATGCCTCTCAGCAAATAGCTTGGGGTGTCTACTTTCTAAAATGGGGTCATTTGTGGGGGTTTTGTGCCATCTTGGCATTTTATGGCCTTCAAAACTGTAATAGGTAGTGAGAAGTGAACTCAAAAATGTACGCCCTTAGAAAGCCTGAAGGCGGTGCTTGGTTTTCGGGGCCCCGTACGCAGCTAGGCTCCCAAAAAGTCCCACATATGTGGTATCCCCGTACTCAGGAGAAGCAGCAGAATTTATTTTGGGGTGTCATTTCACATATGCCCATAGCATGTGTGAGCAATATATCATTTAGTGACAACTTTGTGTAAAAAAAAAAAATATATATATTTTTTTGTCATTATTCAATCGCTTGAGGCAAAAAAATAAAATATTCAATGGGCTCAACATGCCTCTTATCAATTTCCTTAGGGGGTCTACTTTCCAAAATGGGGTCATTTGGGGGGGTTTTGTACTGCCCTGCCAATTTAGCACCTCAAGAATTGAGATAGGCAGTCGTAAACTAAAAGCTGCGTAAATTCCAGAAAACGTACCTTAGTTTGTAGATGTGACAACTTTTGCGCAAACCAATAAATATACAATTATTGACTTTTTTTTTACCAAAGACATGTGGCTGAATACATTTTGGCCTAAATGTATGACTAAAATTGAATTTATTGGATTTTTCTAATAACAAAAAGTAGAAAATATCATTTTTTTTCAAAATTTGCGGTCTTTTTACGTTTATATCGCAAAAAATAAAAATCGCAGAGGCAATCAAATACCATCAAAAGAAAGCTCTATTTGTGGGAAGAAAAGGACGCAAATTTTGTTTGGGTACAACATTGCATGACCGCGCAATTACCAGTTAAAGCAGCGCAGTGCCAAAGTGTAAAAAGACCTCTGGTCATTTACCAGCAAAATGGTCCGGTCTGAAAGTGGTTAAAGAGGAGCTCCAGTCTTCCCCCAAAAAATGTAAAGTCAGCAGCTACCAATACTGTAGCTGCTAACTTTTACTGTAAGGACACTTACCTTTCCAGAGATCCAAGAGATCTTGATCATCGATCATGTTGGAACCCGAGTCAACCATTGGCTTTGGGTCCAGGTGCCTGCATCTTAGGTAAAGAAAACCTGTAACTTTGTGTATGTGCTTTGTGAACGGTCCTGCAGTCTTCTGGGACCTGTGTGTGTGTGGGGGGGGGGGGGGGGGGGGAGGAGAGGGGCCAAACATCCTCGTAGATCGTCGCTGCGGTGATCTAACCAGGAAGTGGGAGTGGGTACCTGTCAAAACCTTCCCCCAAAAAGTACCAAATGTAGCAGTGGAGGGTACAAACAAGCAGAGCTTCCCCTTTTGGTTGGAGCTCCGCTTTAAAGTGGAAGTAAACCCTCCTATCGGTTTCAGTCAAGGAAGCTGCCATCTTGGCCTTTAATAATTCTTCAGCTGCCATAATGCTGTACATATGATCAGTTATGACACCAGCCATTGGATGGTTTGAAAGTTTGGTTGAGAGCACAACCAATGTGAAAGTTAGCATTTCCAGCATGCCGGGAATGTAAGTGTTTTTTTGAAACTGGTTTTACTCCCGCTTTAAGTGAGACTCTCTAACAGCGATTTCTCAAACAGGGTTCTGTGGAACCTTAAGGCTCCTCCAGAGATTGCTAGGGGTTCCTTGAGCCATGTCTTGTTGACATTTCCATTGTATGGTGCCTTCATAGTTCCAGGGCCATCAACACTAGGCAACCCAGCAACATGACACCAATTATTCCTCCTGACCACCAATGTAAGGGGCCAGTGACCCTTATTAATTAGGACACCCTTTAGCAGCCATTCACAACCAGTGTTCTGTAGAACCCTAGGGTTCCTCCACAGGCTGGTAGGGGTTCCTTGACAGTGGATTGTTGACCTTCTATTTGATGGTGCCTGCATAGTTCCAAAATCATCAACATTTGGCAAGCCAGCGACATGACTCCAATTATATTTTTTAGTTGTCTGTAATGGTTGCATTATTCCTACTGACCACCAATGCAAGGAGCCAGTAAATGATGTTGCATGAGAAAACTTTGATGGTAATAGGCTTTTCAGTTTATCACAGCGGTGTTAGGCAGAGTTGAAGCCAAGACTCTGTACAGGCCTTTCGAATTCCTCCACACCAAACAAATTAAACCAAGTTTTTATGGAGATGATGGTTGAGAAGATCTGGCTCATTCCAATTAATCCCACAGACCTTCAATAGGCTTGAAGTCAAGGGTCTCTGCAGGACACTCCAGATCCTTTGCACCAAATTCAACAAAACATGTCTTTTTGACGATGTTAGATGGAATGCCTGGCTCAATCCAATTCATCTTAAAGGTATTCAGCAGAGTTGGGCGAACAGTTCGAGGAGAGCAAAACACCCGAACACCCGAATTTGCGGGCAGGTTGGTGGGATGTTCGCCCGCGGATCGCTCCTCAAATGCCCTGTGCACTGTATAGTGCATAGCTGGCTGTTAAGGAGCAGACCGGGAAGCCAACCGCTTCATCCGTAACTAAGGATGAGTCATCAGCTGTCAATGGGCTTCCCCGCTGACAGCTGAATAAAAAAGAAACACTGCCGGTAGTAGAAAAAAAAGAAAAAAAAATGACGTAGGGATCCCCTTCCCAAACCATACCAGGCCCTTCATGTCTGGTATGAATTTTAAGGGAAGCCCCACACCAAAACATAAAAAAATCTGGCATGGGGTCCCTTCCAAAATCCATATCAGACCCTTATCTGGGCATGCAGCCCGGCAGGCCAAATGCCCTCAACATGGCTCTGCCCACCCCCCCCCCACCCCAATGCACCTTGTCCCTATGTTGATTGGGACAAGGGCCTCTTCCGAAAACCTTGGGCGGTGGTTGTGGGAGTCTGCGGGTGGGGGGCTCATTGGAACTTGGATGCCCCCTTTAACAAGGGGTCCCCCCAGATCTCGCCCCCTATGTAAATCATATACCCTTACTCATTCATCAAAAAAGTGTCAAAAATAAATAAAGACAGGAGGCAGTTTTTGACAATTCCTTTATTAAAAACATTTTTAAAAAACAATGTCCTCCGATGTGTTTCTTGGAGCCTTTTCCCAGCGCTTTTTGGTCCTTTTACTGCAAAAACACAAATAAAAAGCTAAGGCTCCTAAACGCTACTAAAATGCTACTATAAAAAGATGTATATACCAGCGTTTTTTAATCCATCGTTTTTTCCAGCATTTTTTTTACCTTAAAAAAAGTGTGCATGGAGCCTTACACAGGCGGGCTCTGTAAAGCGGATCTGCCTGCTTAGTGGGGGGACCTGTCTACTATACAGAGTGGACATGAACACATCACGCTCTCCTCTATGGGGCGGTTTGATGGAAATGGACTGCCTGTCCATTTCCATCGACTGCCATCTGATTTGATCTGCCAGACAGATGGGCAATATATCCCCCATCCGTCTTTTTTTGGCGGACAGGATCGGATGGTGGTGGGTTTCAACAGACAGGAAGAGGTGGGACAATTTTAGTCTTGCCTAGGACAACACAAAATCAAAATATACCACTGGTCCTACTAGATAGGTTTTTATTGGGCTTTAAATAAAGAAGATGCATGTATAAAGGTATACAGCCTTGGCCAAAAGTTTTGAGAATGACACAAATATTAATTTTCACAAAGTTTGCTGCTTCAGTGTTTATGATGGCAATTTGCATATACTCCAGAATGTTATGAAGAGCGATCCGATGAATTGCAATTAATTGCAAAGTCCCTCTTTGCCATGAAAATTAACTTAACACCATAAAAAACATTTCCACTGTATTCTTGAAGAAGGCTTCAGAGTGCCAAAAAAAGTCCAGCAAGAGCCTGGACCGTCTCCTACAGTTGATTCAGCTGCGGGATTGGGGCACCACCAGTGCTGAGCTTGCTCAGGAATGGCAGCAGGCAGGTGTGAGTGCAGGTAATTTTCTCTGATCCTATTGTTTGGGACATCTGGAGAAGAAAAGGTGAGCTCTACCATCAGTCCTGTGTCATGCCAACAGTAAAGCATCTTAAGCCCTTGTACACACGGTCGGACATTCCGACGGAAAATGTCCGTTCGGACCGTGTTTTCGGATAATCCGACCGTGTGTGGGCTCCATCGGACTGTTTCCGTCGGAATATCCGACTGACCAAGTTTTCCAGCTTGGCTATAAAACTTTCCGACAACATGATCCGATCGGACCTTGTCCGATCATGTGTAGAGAATTCCGATCGGACAAAGTGCTACGCATGCTCAGATCAAATTCCTACACCAAAGCTATTGGCTACTAGCCTGAATGTAGTCCCATCGTAACGAAATAACGTCATCACGTTCTGAACGATCGCATTTTCCGACAACTTTGTCCGACCGTGTGTATGCAACAGTTTCGGACAAAATCCGTCGGACAAAATCCGACGGATTTGGTTGTCGGAATGTCCAACCGTGTGTACAAGGGCTTAGAGCATTAATGTGTGGGTTGCTCCTCAGCCTAATGCACGGTTGGATTTTCCGACGGGAAATGTTGGATGTGAGCTTGTTGGCTGAAAGTCCGACCGTGTGTATGCTCCATCAAACATTTGTTGTCGGACTTTCTGCCAACAAATGTTGGCTAGCAGGTTCTCAAATTTTCCGCCAACAAAACTTTGTTGTCGGACTTTCCGATTGTGTGTACAGAATTCCGTCGGACAAAAGTTCACGCATCCTCGGAATCAAGTACGAGCCGGAAGCGATCGGTCTTGTAAAACTAGCGTTCGTAATGGAAATATCACATGACTATTGAACTTCGTTTTTATCAGCTCGTACTACGTCTTGTACGTCAACACACTCGTAATTGTTGGCCAACATTTGTGTGACCGTGTGTGTGCAAGACAAGTTGGAGCCAACAACCTTCGAAGAAAAATACATGGTTTTGTTGTAGGAAAATCCGATTGTGTGTATGGGGCATTAGAACACAGCCATGAATAAAGAATGGTACAAAAACATCCTCTGAGAGCAGCTTCTCCCAACCATCCAAGAACAGTTTGGTGAGGAACAATACCTTTTGCAGCAGGATGGAGCACCTTGCCATAAGGCAAATATGATAACTAAGTGGCTTGTGGAACAAAACATCCAAATTTTGGGTCCATGGCCAGGAAACTCTCAAGACCTTAATCCCATTGAGAACTAGTGGTCAGTCCTCAAGAGGCGAGTGAACAACCCCCCCCCCCCTTCCCCCCCAACACAAATTCTGCCAAACTCCAAACATTGATTATGCAAGAATGGGCGGCCATCAGTCAGGATGTGACCCAGATGTTGATGGCAGCATGCCAGGGCGAATTGCAGAGGTCTCGAAAAAGAAGGGTCAACACTGCAAATATTGACTCGATGCATAAACATCATGTCATTGTCAATAAAAGCCTTTGACACTTATGAAATGCTTGTAATTATATTTCAGTATACCATAGTAACGTCTGACAAAAAGATCTAAAAACACTAAAGCAGTAGACTTTGTGAGAATGAATATTTGTTTAATTCTCAAAACTTTTGGCCATGGCTGTACATTAGATATAAAAGGGCTATAGAAGGGTTATCGGAGCCGTGCAGACCCTATATGGGCATTGTGTCCGGGTGCCGTTCCGTGCGCTGACTGCGCGGTAAGAAATATTTATGTCACTGGATTACATTGTTGGTTTGGCCGCTCGTTATGTTATGGGTTTGTTTCCCCCTAAGAGGCTTACACACAAGATTATGGCTCGGCCACAAAAATCACTTTGACTGTTACCCAACACTCGCTCTGTGCCAATCTCTTCAGGTCAAAACTGAACAAGAACTAAACTTTACGTTCAGCTCTGGATTTCTGTTTAAACATCAACACATCCAAAAGTGATATTTTAGTTGACGATAGAGCCTGGAGAGCTTGGTCAGACCCTGGCTTCTTGAAATACAGAAAGCAATGCTAGACCAAAACTGGATGAAAGAGTCCAAGACAACTTTAATTGTTGGTAAATAGGGCATGCAAGAGCAGCCAATGGGTTTCGGGGGCAACACCACCCCTTCATCAGAGCTCAACACAGTGACTTTACAGATCTGTATTAGGATTGGTACTGAACTCCCTTCATGGAGTACCAGCTTGACTAGAAGTGTGCACGACAAAAAAAAATGATTTAGTTTAGGATTTGTTCGCTAACCACTTGCCGACCGGCTGCAGTATATACAGTTGTGCTCATAAGTTTACATACCCTGGCAGAATTTATGATTTCTTGGCCATTTTTCAGAGAATATGAATGATGACACAAAAATGTTTCTTTCACTCATGGTTAGTGTTTGGCTGAAGCCATTTATTATCAATCAACTGTGTTTAGAAACGACCAGAAACTACCCAAATGACCCTGATCAAAAGTTTACATACCCCAGTTCTTAAAGAGGAAGTAAACCCTGATGAGTTTACTTCCTCTTTCATTCCCTGCAAAGGTAAAGCATAATGGACTACTATGCATCGCATAGTAGTCCATTATGTGTCACTTACCTGACACAGGAGCCAGCAAAGTCACCGCTGTCCCCTGTAGTCCGGCGCATCCATCTTCTCGGTGGGTGTCGCCGCTCCACCGCTGTCATTTGGCGAAGCCGCTATGACGTCACTCCCGCGCATGCGCACGGGAGCCGCCACTCACGGCATATCGCCGTTGACCGCGGCTCGCTCAGTGCACCTGCGCGCCGCTGTCTACGACGCATGCGTTGTAGACAGTGGTGCCTGTCTTTCGGCAAATATCTCCTAAACCGTGTAGGTTTAGGAGATATTTCATGGACCTACAGGTAAGCCTTAATCTAGGCTTACCTGTAGGTCAAAGTGTGTTGTAAGGGTTTACAACCACTTTAATACCGTGTAGTGCCCCCCCTTTAACATCAATGAAAGCTTGAATCTTTTGTGGATGAGGCTCTTTATCTTCTCAGATGGTAAAGCTGCCCATTCCTCTTGGCAAAAAGAGTTCCTGTAAATTCTTGGTCAGTCTTCTCAGAGTGGTTAAATGATATTGAGGTCAGGAGACTGAGATGGCCACTCCAGAACTTTCATTTTATTCTGCTGTAGCCAATGACAGGTGGACTTGGCCTTGTGTTTTGGATCATTGTCATGTTGGAATGTCCAAGTACATCCCATGCACAGCTTCCTGGCTGATGAATGGAAATGTTCCTCCAGTATTTTTGATAGCACACTGCATTCATCTTGCCATCAATTTTGACCAAATTTCCTGTGCTTTTGTAGATCACACATCCCAAAACATCAGTGATTCACCTCCGTGTTTCACAGTAGGAATGGTGGACCTTTCATCATAGGCCTTGTTGACTCCTCTACAAATGTAGCGTTTATGGTTATGGCCAAAAAGCTAAATTTTGGTCTCATCACTCCGAATGACTTTGTGCTAGAAGGTTTGAGGCTTGTCTCTGTGCTGTTTGGTGTATTGTAAGCCGGATACTTTTTGGCATTTGCGTAGTAATGGCTTTCTTCTGGCGACTCCACCATACAGCCCATCTTTCTTCAAGTTCCTCCTTATTGTGCATCTTGAAACAGCCACACCACATGTTTTCAGAGGGTCCTGTATTTTACCTGAAGTTATTTGTTGGTTTTTCTTTATATCCCAAACAATTTTCCTGGCAGTTGTGGTTGAAATTTTAGTTGGTCTACCTGACCGTGGTTTGGTTTCAACAGAACCCCTTATTATCCACTTCTTGATTAGAGTTTGAACACTGCTGATTGCCATTCTCAATTTCTTGGATATCTTTTTATATCCCTTTCCTGTTTTATACAGTTCAACTATCTTTTCCCTCAGATCCTTTGACAATTATTTTGCTTTCCCCATGACTCAGAATCCAGAAACGTCAGTGCAGCACTGGATGAAAGGTGCAAGGGTCTGTCAGGAGTCCAGAAACTCACTGACCTTTTATACACACACACTAATTACAAGCAAACAGATCACAGGTCAGGATGGTTACCTTTAATAGCCATTCAAACCCCTTTGTGTCAACTTGTGTGCATGTTATCAAGCCAAAATCACCAGGGTATGTAAACTTTTGATCAGGGTCATTTGGGTAGTTTCTGTTGTCATTATGATTTAAAAAGAGTAAACACAGTTGATTGATAATATATGGCTTCTGCCAAACACTAACCATGAGTAAAAGAATAGCAAGAGGGGGAGCCAATCAGCGGGTCCGGCGGACATGATGTCCACCGACCAACTACGATCTCTCCCCAGAGAAATAGAACGGCGTTCTGCTTTGTTCACAGTCAGAGATGAACACATCGATACTCTGTTCCTGCTAATCAGGAACACGGATCACTGTGTTCATCTAGTGATTCCATCCCCCACACAGTTAGAAAGCACTCCCTAGGGACACTTTGTTTGCCCCTAGTGTTAATCCCTTCCCTGGCAGTGTCATTAGTAAAGTGACAGTGCATATTTTTAGCACTGATTACTATAGTATTGTCACTGGTTTCCAAAAAAGTGGCAGTTAGGTGTCCGATTTGTCTGCCGAAGTGTCGCAGTCCTGCTAAAAAATCGCTGAATTTCCGCCATTACTTACATTAGTAAAAAATAAATAAAAAATATGCCATAAATCTATCCTCTAGTTTGTAGACGTGATAACTTTTGCCCAAACCAATCAATTTATACTTATTGGGATTTTTTTTGACCAAAAAATATGTAACAGAATACATTTTGGCCTACATTTATAAATAAATTTGATTGTTTAAATTTTTTATTGGATGTGTTATATAGCGGAAAGTAAAAAATATATATGTTTTTTTTCAAAATTGTCGGCCTTTTTTTGTCTTATAGCGCAAAAAGCAAAAATGCTGCAGGCACAGACGGGGGGGGGGTATGGTCAGTTTCAGGACACAGAGCAAGGGAGCAGTAAACATATTATTATTACTGGCCCCTTCCTGTTTTGAATGAACACAGTGAGTGATAGGTACCTATTGCTCCTGCGTTCATTCATAATTGAATCATAGTGTACTCTGTTTACTATGCTGGTTTTGAATGAACAGGGAACCTCTGTACAGATTGCTTCCTGTTCATTCACTCTGCAGTGCAGAGAAAGGATTGCAGAGGAAGGCTGCAGGGAAAGGATTGGCGATCTGTGTCCCCAATCTCTTTCTCTGTCGGTTTAGGGGTCAGTTCTAGACTAATATATTTCACCAGGCCGAGGGGGGGGGGGTTGATGTGGTGGCGGTGTTATGTGCGAGTGAGGGGGGCAGGTTTGTTTGTGCCCCCCCCCACAAATGTTAAGCACCAGCCGCCACTGGCGAGCACCACATTGTTCAGGAGCACTTTGCTCTCAGGCTCGCGTGATGCACTATAGATCCTATTTCACGTGGTCTTTGTGATTTTGTGAAATGCTACTGGCACCTTTAGGGGCTCCTTCACATGTGAGATTGGGGGTGGTAAAGCTTTGTGAGTGAGCTGCTATTTTTATGCCGCTTCCAGACCACCCCACGCACCCCACCGATCATCAGTGCCCTGATTGCAATATAGTGTCACCAATAAGTTCCCACCATTGCCAGCAATCAGTGCCCACCAGTGGCAGCAATCAGTGCCTACCACTGCCCACAAGTGCCACCAATCACTGCCCATCACTGCTGTTGATCCATGCCCATCAGTGCCTCCCATCAATGCCCAGTGCGCCTATCAGTGCCCACCAGTGCTGCATATCAGTGCCCCCTAACAGTACCCTTCAGTGCCGCCTATCAGTGCTCATCTGTGCCACATATCAGTGCCCATATCACCTGTCAAATACTCTCTGAAGAGTGATCCACGTTCGGATAGCACCTCAAGTGTGAACGAGCCCTTGGAGTTCCTGGATGGTTTTGTTGGAATGTTCAGAGTTCCTCTCTGGGCTTTAGAAAAGTACTCTGCATGGATAAACAGCAAAGCCATGCCGGACTGCAAGGGGCTTGCTGATGTGTGCGCTTGCCAAACAGAAAAGGAACCCTGTGATTAGCACAAAGTATAAGCTTATAATTGTGGAGCCGGTGATGATAAGTGAAGGTTTGGTAAAAGTAGTACTTGTACAAAATCAGTTCATGTTCTTCCTCTGTTTGAACTTGCTCACCTCGCCCGATCAGTGTAGAGGGTGAGAGCTTTAAGAAAGAGGCACTAAACTTACCAACCAACTCCATTTTTCTGTATTATTAAATAACCGCCCAGAAATGGAGAAAAAAACCCAGATCTGGCTACAATACTAACCTCATCTCTGGCACTGTCCCTCACAGACTCACTGCACTCCGATGCAACGCTTGTAGGCAGGTGCAGTTTGTTTTATCCACTGCAGGTGGCGCTCTACTGTATCGGCAGTGCAGAGGGAGAGGAAGTCAGGAGGAACATGGTTCCTCTATAGTTTCCTGGGTCACTGGGACAGTGACACGGTTGGATGCTGACAGCCCATGTGACCCTGGTGGCCATCTTGGGTCAGGCAGAGTCTATTTAAGACCCTGGCTCCTGGGTTTGCGTGTGGGTAGAGTAGGAACAGGTCACCCATCTGTCAGGGGCAGTATTAACATTAGGGAAAGCTTTGGGAGTGCATACCTCCCAACTTTTTAAGCTGGGAATGAGGGACACCTATAAGCAAAAGTATGTAGGCATAGGACACGCCCCCTTAAAGGAGAGTTTTACCCCCAAAAATGATTAGCCAAAGTGATTTTTTTTTACCACTACTATTCCTTTATAAGAATTAGGATCATGTTTAGCACTGTGAAACCTTTTTTGAAAGATAAAAAGTGCATTTTTTTAATACAACTATATAGATCAGATCAAAATGAGGGACAAATGAGGAGGGAAGAGGGACAGAGGGACATTGCTCCAAATCAGGGACAGTCACTAAAAATCAGGGACAGTTGGGAGCTATGGATGTGCCACTCTTCTTGGAAAGCTCCCCATTCAGGCTCAAGCTGGCCAGGCTGCATTCCGCGCCTCAAAACAAACACTGTCAGTTTGGCCAAGACCAACTCTGCTACTCTCTGCTATCATCCATGAGTGTTCCCAGCTAGGCTTCCTCCCACCAGGCACGTTGTGAACTGTTGCTTCAATACCAGTTCCATTATCTGCAACTGGACTGAGTGTGTGTTATTGCTGCCGCACCACGCTGTACCCAACCACACGTTGAATGCGTTCTGGGATGCCCAGGGTCATCCAACCCCCTTCCTGTGAGTCCAGGCCATCAAGGATATGGCCCCTGGGGGTAAGTCAACATGGTGGCCAGGGCTCACGGTACTCCTGGACCTCAGCACTGGAGGAGAAGAGGAAGGTCCTGTGACGTCACTTGACCAGCTTGAAGTTGGCAAGAAAAAATACATGTATAATTGTATTTTTTTAAAATAGTGGCATGGGGGGGGGGGGGTCACAAAATGCTTGAGTGTAGAGGTAAACTCTCTTGAGAGATTTTGCCAGTACGGATGAGTAGAAGGCTTTCATTCACTGTACAACAAATTGTCACACTTTTATCATTGGCAAATTTTCACCCAAAGAGTAACTTCTCAATTATCACTCATTGAGTGACAAAACTGAAAAAATATTATTTTGGGGGGGGGGGGGGGGGGGGGGTATTTTGTCAGGGTAGTTTAGTTTATTTGACTTAGTTACAGAACTTCTATTAAAGTGGAGTTCCACCCAAAAGTGGAACTTCCGCTCATCTGATCCCCCCCCTCCGGTGCCACAATTGCCATTTTTCAGGGAGGGGGTGGGGGACTGGATACCCGTCTTTCCCACATCCGGGAGCCTCAACCGTGGCTATTGACATCACGGCTCGGCTCCCTCCTCCTCCCTCCTCCTTCCCCTGTCGCCGGGCCAGTAGGATTCCCGGCGTGAAGTCGTAAGGCTACACTGCTAGGTACCCTTAACCGCAATGCTGGCTGCAGCACTCGACAGCTGATGGAAACATCAGGTGCGGTGCCAACATCGCTGGACTCCAGGACAGGTAAGTGTCCTATTATTAAAAGCCATCAGCTGCAGTATGTGTAGCTGCTGGTTTTTAATTTTTTACTTTTTTTTTTTTTCTTGGACGGACCTCCGCTTTAATGCACAATCTAGTAATTCACAACAAACCCGGTGTTAAGACACCCGACCAGGAACAACAGTTCACCCGACCAGGAATATCAACAATGTGTAGCAGAGCAGGTCTAGTTGTGGCTGGTCTGAGCTCAAATGGGGAGGTCTCCATAAGGATGGCATGTCTTTATCCTTTTCCCTACATAACTGGAACTTGCCGTTAATCACTGTCCCTGTCCGATGAGTGACCTATCCCTACACTACACACATACAAAATGTGTGCCAAGCCTGGGAGCCAGGATCTTAAATAGGCTCTGCCTGACCCAAGATGATGATTTTGGGGAATCTGCCACTTTTGAAAGTCAGAAAGTGTCCATTTTTTGTCAGCCTTCCAGAACTTTGAGTGCCTTTTAACAGCTGGATTGTAAGCCAGTTCTAGTGCTGGGGCCTACTGTACAATGTTTTCAGTGGTGAAGGCTTGGAAACCCTGGCTCCACTGCTCCAGCTCTACACTTCTTGGCCCTTGGGCTACTTTGGGAAAAAACACTTTTAACTTTGCTTACAAGAGGCCCATCAAATTCAAGTGGTTACCAGCCCGGGGCTTTGGGGGGACATACAAAAACATCCGGTGACCAAAAACCACTAGGGTTGCAGGTTACAAGGTGCTTGGTCTCACCGGGGAACCCATCTCGCCATCGCCAACTTGGTGGACCTGCCTTTACCACGCCACCACACATCTCCAAACCAAGCCTGTCTCCATCCTTGCTCCCCAGGTATAGTCTTACTGTCTGTTCTATAGGAATAATGTGTCCACATCCTCCTTAAATTCGTCTTTATTGTGTGGGAAC
Organism: Lithobates pipiens; assembly: GCF_037356315.1. NCBI lineage: Eukaryota > Metazoa > Chordata > Amphibia > Anura > Ranidae > Lithobates > Lithobates pipiens. The sequence goes on from NW_027507784.1 coordinate 328,911,206, forward strand.
TTTAATAGGCATCTTGCATGGGTGTCCAACTTCAGATTTTTTTGCACACCAAAGGTTTTTTTTTCTTGTCTTTGCAACCTAAAGATATCCTGGTGGTGCCCACTCAGAGGAGAACAGATTGCAGTCTCTGGAAGTGGAAAGTTGCAAAACGGGAACTTTGCATTCTAAGCCAGTGTTTCTCAACCTTTTTTCAGTCAAGGCACCCTTTAAAATCTTCCACAATCTGGAGACACCCCATTCTAAAATGTAAAAAGACTAAACTACAGCTTTACATAATGCAACAACATCCACACATGTAGGACACCCACCACACCTATGCACATTAGTACTGAATAGTATTCCAGGGTTTCTCTTTTCCCTCAGTTTCTCTCCCTCACTCAGCTAATGTGACCCCATAGTGTGGCGTAGGGGACGGATGCTCTGCAGGTACCCAACGTAATTCTTATCAACCAATGACGTCATTGGTTGTTAGGACGCCAACGGCTAGAAGGTTGTAATGGTGCACAATGAAAACCCGTGGATGGCAATGGCTTGTGTTAGTGCTTCAACCATCCCCGCACCATGGTTGATGTGGTGTCAGGATGATTAAATCGCATTATTTCTATAATTACATTGTAATATAAAATGAAATAGTTCAACTCACCATAATGCAGTATCGGTGGGAGCATGTCACTTGCCACCGTTGCCTGCCATCAGAGGCAGCTTGTGACCTGCCACATCACCTGCCATTGGATGTGGATTGTCACTTGCCACGTCACCTGCCTTCAGATGCAGCTTGTCACTTGCCACGTCACCTGCCACCAGATGTGGAATGTGACTTGCCAAATCGCCTGCCACCAGATGTGGAAATTCACTTGCCACGTCGCCTGCCGCCAATTGTGGAATGTCGCCTGCCACCAGATGCAGCTTGTTGTCTTCCACTAGATGTGAATTGTCACTCGCCACGTTGCCTGCTACCAGATGTGGATTGTCACCTGCCACATTGCCTGCTGCTAGATGCGGATTGTCACTGCATTGGTGGCAGCACTGGTCCATTTACTACAGAGGCAGGCCTCTGTGCAGTGGTCAGTTCTGAGTGAGTGCAGGAGAGCGGTGATGCGGGGTGGGCAGTGAGAGATGATATCATCTCTCAGTTCCCAGCCCCACCTCAGTCATTGAAGAGGCCCGGCTGTGAGGATGGAAGAGGGATGAAGCGGGGTGGATGGGCGGCCGGAAAGAGATGATGTAATTTCTGCTTGCCCGTCCACCTGCTTCTCTCATACGCCCACCCGCTTCTCTGATACGCCTGCCCGCTCGCTTCTTTCATCTGCCCACCCACTTCTCTCATCCACCTGGCTCTCTCATCCTCCCACCTGGCTCTCTTATGCCTCATGCTGCACCTGCGACCTGGCTGGGCCGGTGGTTGGGGACCCCTGAGTTAAAGGACACGGGATGTGCACATTGGCTCCGTGCAGGACTATAGAGTGTAGCTGCAGAGTGGAGAAAACTGCTTTTGTATTTCTCTGTATTTTGGTATACCTGGATGGGGCCCGGTAGTTTGTAGATTCCATAGTGTCTTGGGTGGGATGGAATCTCCAACCATGTGTTCAAGTTTTGTGGATGACCAGCAGGGTGTGTGCTCAGGTGCACATAGGCCTTATAATGAAGGTATAGGAATACCTCAGGGCTCCCAGTTGGAGACGGCTGCATCCAAGGGAGACAGGAGGTCTCTTGGGGTCAGAGGCTGAATGTGGCAACCATAGCATGTGTGTCTGCAAGAGACAGTAAATGGCCTGAGGACTAAGGCCAGAGCAGAGCTGTGGGCACTAAAGAGATACTGTGGCTAAAGCTGAGTGAGAGCTTCAGAGCCAGGTGAGCTAGCATTTTCTGTTTGTGTATTTTCTGGAGAAGAACCCCTGTTTAGGAAACCCTATGTGTTACAGACTTTCTGTTGGCCTTTTAAAAACAAATGGGCTGCCATGCCCTAAAACTAAAGTGCTGACTGATGTGAATCGCTTGAAAATGCATCTACCACTAGAGTGAACGGTCCCCCATGTTAAACTATGTAGCGATACCTCCGGAGCGATGCCACTTGGTATAACAGGTTCTCTATTCTTTGCCTTGACTCTGAAAATGACATCAACCCCTTTGATACACCTGGCTACACAAACTGTCATTGCAAGCATGTATAGGAATAAGAATATAATTATCCTGCACTCATCTGTACCCCGGTACCAAGGAACAGACACCACATTGATTGACTGTAGATAGAGTGAATATATTATCACGGTTTAAAGTAAATGACAACGCATACATAAGTGAGCAGAGTTAATTTACTTACAGTACACTGATCAGTGGAGTAGCAGCTTAGGATAAAGTACTGCACCCAATAAGCAAAGTCAACACATCAACGAACAGTGAAAGCAATAAATGAAATTATCCTGCAGCAACTCCTCTGCTACCAGTAGCCTATTCCCTCTTTATCATGCACTTAGAATGCATGGTAAAGACCATGAAGGCATATGCTGCTACCTAAGGAGACACCTCTGACTATGGACAACCAGGGCAAAGTTCCTGTAAAACAGTTTGTTGCTATACAGTTCTTAGCTCTAAGTCTTCAGCTGGCTAGTGTTGGGGCCCAGTCTTTAAGGTGGTGCACATAAGTACAGTCCCTTTAAAGTCCAGCATGGAGTGATTCAAACACACTAATTAGATGGTCGGTCTCTCTACTCTTAGTCTTTGCTAGTAGCGGTAGAACAATCACAGCCCCAGTCCCAGCAATACAGCAACTCTTTACCCAGGGTTTGTTGCCAATTCTTCCACCTCGGCACTCAGGGCGCTCTGATCACATCAACCTGATCGTCGGTGCTCCAGTCATCGGTGGTAGCATGCAATAGCGGAGGGGCGCACTCTCTGGTCTCCCTGCAGCAAGAGGAAGTCCTTTGGTCTACAGCCTTGGAAAATGCAGCTTCTTTTACCTCCTCCTAGCAGTCTTCCTTCTGGAAATTGTAATCCATTGATCTACTGACCTCCATAGTAGAACCCTTCCTCCAATCTACATCTCCCACAGTCAGGACCGTTTTGAAGGCAGGGCAAAAGGAGCAGCTGCCCTGGGTCCCATCATTGTAATGGGGCCCAAAGCAGCTGCCTCATACTTGCCAACTATCCCAGTTTAAATTCCCTTATCCATTGAAGTTTTAGTCCCATGCTGTGTCCCGATATCTCAGTGCAAACTTCTGCTGCTGCTGCCCAGCTCTGCCCTATTGCCATGTGCAGATGACTCACCTGCAGACCCTGTGTTTACATGTAAATAACCTGCATTGATATATGAAATAGTGGCCGCATTAATATGTAAATAGTCATGGACTGCCGCATTGATATGTAAATAGTGGCAACATTCATATGTATATCATGTCCCCCTGAGGTCACATCCACCATTACTTCTATTGAATGCTGCCCACTGGGGAGGCAAAGGGTCATGCTTGAAAGTCCTGCCTACAACTGTGGTCATTAAGCCTAACATCAGCCTGTTCTGCAAAAGTAAGCAAATTGGGGGTGAAATCCTTCTTCAAAACAATATGGTGCACCAGCACCCTGATTTTTGGTGAATGTGAATACGCAGGCAGGCAGTGAGGAGATGATGTGCTGTAACCTTTAGCAACCAATCAGTGAGCAATAATGCTGTGCACTAACCTCTTGCAACCAATCAGTGAGCATTAATAATGTGCAGTAACCTCTAACAACCAATTCATGAATGGTATAGATGTTCAGTAACCTCTAGCAATCAATTAGTGTGCAGTATTGATGTAAGTAATCTCTAGCAACCAATCAACAAGCAGAAGTCATGTGCTGTAACCTATAGAAAATAACAGTGAGCCATAATGTGTGCCGCAGCCAGTCAGTAAGCTTTAATGATACACTGTAACCTCTGGCAACCAATCGCAATCACTGCCTGATCTGATTCAGTAAACTGATGTTGAGTCTAGCTGCTATTTATTATATGCCTCAAAGCATGTGGAGAGCGAAATTGCGTGGAAGAGGGGGCCCAAGAAAATGTTTGCCCAGGGTCCAGTCAATATTAAAGATGGCCCTGCCCACAGTTCAGTGTGGTGGTCAGCATCCAGGACTCTAAAGTTCCCTCTGCTCGTTAGCTCCCTCTGCTGGCTGAAGGCGAGATGGTGTTAACCCATTTAGCATAATAGCGCACAATTGCAGAGCAATTGCACAACAGTGTCGTGAAATTGCTCTGGATAATCCGCCACCGAGCTCCAACTGCAATAGGACAGGTAAATATTCTATGTTTGCTTTGCAGAAGCAGCTTCAATTTGAACCTTTATGTTATTGACAGAGTAAGCGTACCATGTAGGCAAATTTTGGGTGACGTTCCCCATTCTCCTGGGAGAACAAAGTGTATCTAAAGCTAACTTTTTTTTACATTTTTTTAATAGTTTATTGAAAGATTAGAACTCCTGTTTTTTATTGCTGTATGTCAGCCAGCTGGGGAGATTCATTCTCTCTATTTGCTCTGGTGGTGAGATGACCATTGGTGGTGACCATTTGTGGTGACCATTTGTGGTGACCATTGTCACGGAGACTGAAAGTCAGGGAAAATCCCACATTTTTAGTTGTCGCTGGAATAGAAAAGAAGGTGAAATTTTCCAACGGGGACTGGAAAATCTCCAATGATGACGACTGTTCTAAGAGGGGATTTTCATCACTTTGGAGGGATTTCCTCTCACTTTCTGTTGTGCCTGCAGGACAGGAAGTGAAGGGAATGCTTTTTAATGGGACACAGATGGCAAAAAAAAACAAAAAAAACCGCACACACAGGCTTTTCCCATTCCTTAGCCAATTCAAATGGAAAAAATTTTTTTTCTACGGTATATACGTTAATCTCATGAGACGAATATAACAATAACTCAACAATCTAGTGCAGATAAAGCAATTTTTGCAGTAGGACATCTTTATCAGTCTTCGGTGAATTGCTCCACAGTACCTTTAGCCCTGGTTCACATTGATGCGATTTGGCATGTAATTTGACATGTCAAATCACATGCCAAATCGACGGCAATTGCCGGCAATGGCAGCGTCCGAATCGGTGCCACCCCGCATTTGCGGTGCCGTGCCCAAAAGTAGTTTCTGTACTACTTTTGGAGATTTCGGGGTGCGATTTCCATTGACATCTGTGCAGAAACCCGCACAGATGTCTCTGAAATCGCCCCCAGAGTCGGGACTGACCATGCAAGAATGAAATTGTGTTCACTGCCCCTTTCACACTGGAGTGGGAGCGGCGTCGGCGGTAAAGTGGCACTAAAAATAGTCGCTTTAGCGGTGGTATGCGGCCGCCAGTGGGGCGGTTTTAACCCCTGCTAGTGGCCGAAAAAGGGGTAAAACTGCCCGTGGCGCTTTGCCGGCGGTATAGCCTGTTGATTTCAATGGGTAGGAGCGGTTTAGGAGCGGTGAATACACCACTCCTTCACCGCTCCAAAGATGCAGCTAGCAGGACTTTTTTCACCGTCCTGCTAGCGCACCGCTCCTCCGGCTTTCACACTGGAGTGAAAGGGGCCAGATTTTTTCAGGCACTATACAGGTGCTATTTTTAGCACTGTAGCGCCTGAAAAATGCCCCAGTGTGAAAGGGGCCTTACAGATCTCTTAAAGACTTAAAGACCCCTTTCACGCTGAGGCGGTTTTCAGGCGATTTAGCGCTAAAATTAGCGCCTGAAAAGCACCTGAAAACTGCCACCTATTAATTTTAAATGGGTGTTTTCACACTGGGGGCGGTGCGCTGCGGGAGTGTAGAAAAAGTCCTGCAAGCAACATCTTTTGGGCATGTTTGGAGCGCTTCAAAATCGCCCCTGCCCATTGAAGTGAATAGGAAGCGCTTCCAAAGCACCTTAAAAGCGATTTGAAAACGGTTGTTTTTTTTTTTTTTAAAAGCTCCCCGCCAGTGCCCGAAAAGCACCACAAAAGCGCAGCTAAAACATTGCAAAAACGGGCAGCGCTTCAGTGTGAAAGGGGTCTAAATGATTTGAAATGCACACTATTTAACCGCTTAAGATCCACCCCATGCAGATATAATGCGGCAGGGTGGCCCTCCTGTGCAAAATAATGTACAGGTACATGATTTCATTCACAAAGGCGTGTATGCGTGCCAGCGACCTCCTTCCGCTATGATTGGGCACAGCAGGAGCCAATCAGTGGGTCTGGCGGACGCGATGTCCACCGTGACCCGCCGATCATTCTCTGGAGAGGCAGAATGGCGGTTTACCAATGGGAACAAGGCAGACCTCCGTTCTGTGAGAGAAGAAGGTGGAGATCTTGTGTTTCTGCTAAGATCTGTCTTCCTCCAGTTACAGCATTCCCCCCATAGTTAAAAAATAAATAAAAAATCGCTGATCTCCGACACTACTAGTAAAAATAAATAAATAAATAAAAATTCCATAAAAATATCCCATAGTTTATAGACGCTATAACTTTTGTGCAAATCAATTAACATACGCTTATTGTTTTTTTTTGTTTTGTTTTGTTTTTTACCAAAAATATGTAGCAGAATACATATTGGCCTAAATTGATGAAGAAATTAGATAAAAAATAAAAATAAAAATATTGGATGTGTTTTATAGTATAAAAGTAAAAATATTTGTTTTTTATTTCTATTTTTTTAAATTTTTTTTTTTTTATTTATTTTTTTTATAACACAAAATACCACCAAAAGAAAGCTCTATTTGTGGGGAAAAAAGGACATTAATTTTATTTGGGTACAGCGTCGCATAACCGCGCACTTGTCAGTTAAGATAATGCAGCGCCGTATCGCAAAAAATGGCCTGGTCATGAAGGGGGGTAAACCTTCCGAGGCTGAAGTGGTCAGTTTACAGTATCTCTTCCCTTTCTGTATGTGGATGATGGCACTGTAATTATTTTAAAACTCTAAGTAGCTTTTTTACTAATGAATATACATCTCACATGACCCAGCTCTCTCCCAGCCTGTCTGCAGGAAAACATAAGCAGGGGGAGCTTCGAGTCTTCTGCTGCTGGTCACATGTTAAAAAATAAATAAATAAATAAACAGCCTTTAAGATAGAGTAAAAATAAATAATTCACACCAATAAACTGTTTTAAATTGTCATACAAATATATATTTGAAATCAAATTTTTATTATTTTTTAGCAATAACATAGTGTGGGTGGATTTCCGCCAGTCACAGGCTGTGTCACGCCCCTCCAGCCTGTTTCTTAGAATAACAGGGAGGTGAAGCCTCCATCAATTGATATAATAACCCGCCCCCATTGTGTTTAGCAACACCCCTTCTTTCTCCTCTTTGGCTCACTAACTTTGATTGACAGCAGCAGGTGGCAATGGCACCTGCTGGTGAGTCCCGGACAGCTGAGGAAATCTTGCAACATCGCTGGATCGAGATAAGGCTGCTGCACACAGAATTTTTTTTTTATCTGAATGCATAGAATTTAAAAGCTTCTGCCTTTAGAACCACTTTAATTTAAACCATTTTAGATAACTACAAACATATACCGTTTTGTGCCGGGAGCAAGTTCAGTCGCGTACCCTGAATACTGTAACAGTGCTGTCACTGGCAGCTCCTGATCACACAGTTCAGATTGGGAGTTCCACACATCCTTAAACCCTGCACTCTGTACACAGCACATGCCTGCACTCTGTATGTAACACACTCCTAAATCATGAAATCTGTACATAGTGCACCCCTAAACCCTGCCCTCTGTACACATCACATCCCTGACCTCTGCACTCTGTATGTGATGGACTCCTGAACCCTGCACTCTGTACACAGTACACCCCTGAACTCTGCACACTACATAACACACTCCTGAACCATGCACTCTGTACACTACATAACACACTCCTGAACCCTGCACTCTGTACACTACATAACACACTCCTGAACCATGCACTCTGTATGTTATGCACCCATAAACCCTCCTAAAACCCTGCACTCTGTACACAGCTCACCCCTGAGCTCTGCATACGTTGCACACTCCTGAACTCTGTACCTGGTATGCCCCTAAACCCTCTTAAACCCTGCACTCTGTACGTAACGCACTCCTGAACTCTGCAATCTGTACGGAGTGCACCCCTGAACTATGCATATGGCACCACTGGAGCCGCACTCTGTACATAACAAGCCCCTGAACCTCGCACTCTGTACATAACTCAATCCTGTATTCTGTATGTAGCGTAATCCTGCACTCTGTATGTAGCACACTCCTGAACCCTGCACTCTGTAAGTAGCACACTCCTGAACCCTGCATTCTGTACGTAGCACACTCCTGAACCCTGCACTCTATACGTAGCACACTCCTGAACCCTGCATTCTGTACGTAGCACACTCCTGTACCTTGCACTCTGTACGTAGCACACTCCTGAACTCTGCACTCTGTACGTAGCACACTCCTGAACCCTGCACTCTGTATGTAGCACACTCCTGTACCTTGCACTCTGTACGTAGCACACTCCTGAACCCTGCACTCTATACGTAGCACACTCCTGAACCCTGCACTCTGTACGTAGCACACTCCTATACCCTGCACTCTGTATGTAGCACACTCCTGAACCCTGCAGTCTGTATGTAGCACATTCCTGAACCCTGCACTCTATACGTAGCACACTTGTGTATCTTGCACTCTGTACTTAGCACACTCCTGTACCTTACGCTCTGTACGTAGCACACTCCTGTGCCTTACGCTCTGTACTTAGCACACTCCTGAACCTTGTACTCTGTACGTAGCACACTCCTGAACCTTGCACTCTATACGTAGCACACTCCTGAACCCTGCACTCTGTACGTAGCACACTCCTGAACCCTGCACTCTGTAGGTAGCACACTCCTGAACCCTGCACTCTGTACGTAGCACACTCCTGAACCCTGCACTCTGTATGTAGCACATTCCTGAACCCTGCATTCTATACGTAGCACACTCGTGTATCTTGCATTCTAGCACACTCCTGAACCTTACGCTCTGTACTTAGCACACTCCTGAACCTTACGCTCTGTACTTAGCACACTCCTGAAGCTTGCACTCTGTACGTAGCGTACCTCAGATACAACCGACCCTTTGAGGGAAACCATATGGCTGATGCAGCCCTCAATAAAATGCAGTTTAACACCCCTATTCTAAGGCCCTGCTGTATCTGACTGCAAGCCTCAGGAGATTTGCAGTGAGATTTGTCTATCACTGCTGTGCTGTTCACTGTTCTTCTTGCTGTATATAAGTATCAACCTTGAACTTTGCAGAGATAGCAACAAAGATCGGCGCAGCAGACAGTAGCTATGTGGTTAAGTCGAGGCAATAGAAGGCGTCTGGTATACAGATGGGGTGCGAGGGGGGGAGGGGTTCGAGTAGATTTTAAACATTTTTCCTTAAAAGAAAGAGGGCCTAAACACCCACCTTTGCTACCAATTTTTATTGCTGTTTTTAAGACTCCAGGTGCACAGGAGAAAAAAAATAGAATGTAGCCAAATGTAATAACATCTCCCAAAGTAGAGGAGGAGGACCCCCCGACCCCCCCCCACCCCCCCGTCCCATCAGGAGGTGTTCAAGAAACACTGACAGCTGAGGCTGTCGGCCGTTCCGTTGCGGTTAGCGTGTCTCGTTACTGTAATTGGCTCACATAGCAGGGGGATTTACTGTGCACCTGTAGACCAACGCTCGCAAAGTGTTCGTGGTCTCCGAAGACGGATTTAACACTTTGTGTTATTATTTTACCTGACTCCTCTCCAACCACCCCCCCCCCCCCCGCCTCTTTCCCCAGACCAGGGAGCATTAAAAAGACCCAAACCTACGTAAAAAAAAAAAACTACAGCTAAAACCACAGAATAATCAAGTATTTTAAATGCATGCTTGCAGTGGTTTACCATTTTTTTTTCTTTTATTCATGTAGCACTGACCCCCGAAGGAGCTGCTGGTCTTATTGGGCTTACCGTTACCTTCTTCTTTGCTTCTCCGTCTAGGGCAGGGATATGCAATTAGCGGACCTCCAGCTGTTGCAAAACTACAAGTTCCATCATTCCTCTGCCTCTGGCTGTCATGCCTGTGGCTGTCAGAGTCTTCCTATGCCTCATGGGACTTGTAGTTCTATAACAGCTGGAGGTCCGCTAATTGCATATCCCTGGTCTAGGGGTTCCCATGGCCTAAAGAATGTGGAAACTGACACTGAACTGAATCTTCTTTTGGGTTATTTATTTGTAACAGAAACAGAGTCTTTCGATAAAGGGTAGAGGGTTATGCCGCGTACACACGAGCGGATTGTATGACGTACTTAGTCCGTTGAAACACATTTCAGCGGACAATCCGCTCGTGTGTGGGCTTCAGCGGACTTTTTCAGCGTGTAGTCCGGAGTACTAAGAGTTTCGGTTTTTTCCAAAAATCTTTACGTCGTACTTTGGTTTCAGCGGACAATACGGTCGTCAGTATGCTAGTCTGACAGACTAAGAATGGCGCATGCCCAGAAAGGATTTAAAGGGCGGAAGCGCTGTCTTGTAAAACAAGTGTTCGTATTGAAGCTACGTGCTGTACGTCATCGCGCAAGCTTTCGTCGGACTGTTTGTGTATCCGTGTGTGGTCAAGTCCGTTCAGTGGAAAGTACGCCGGATTGTCCGTCGGATTGTATGACGGACTAAGTACGTCATACAATCCGCTCGTGTGTACGCGGCATTAGGAGTAAGTTCAGGTACTTAGGTTGCAAAAAATAAAGGAAGTCCTTGTAGTAAATCCAGAGAATAAAGACCATTTCACAACTGAATTTTACATCCCCCGGATAGACCTCCTCTCACTAGGCCTAGCAGCTGGTAGGGTGTTTGACAAAGTCTCTGCCACAGACTTGTGATGTACACTTGAGCGTTACTGAGGGATGTGGATAAATTTAAAGAGCTATCATACAGTACCAGGTTCTCTCAGCCGATCCGGCGATACCGTATGAGTGTGGATCCAGTTTGTGTCCTTCAACTAAGCCTCCAGGCTCCTTCAGAGAAGCCAGCCTTGCGCACGGCCTTCTCCTGAAGCGTCCTCCCCTGGGGTTCTTCAGTTGCTGGGCCTCTCCCTTCATATGAAATGGCACCGGACCACCCTTGGATCAGTAGGCCCCAAAATCCACTCGGGCCTATTCCTGCAGTTGCGTTGCCTCAGGCCAGCCGGCCCCGAGACTCGGAATGCATGGTTCCGCACCCCAGGCCAGGAGGGCCATGGAGCTGAGTCAGGAGGACCACCAGAACCAAACAGACAGAAAATCAAAGATGGAACACCGAACCACGTGGCGTCGGTACCTTAAATACCACCTCCCAGAATGCACAGAAGGAGAACACTCCCACTGGGCTGGTTCCGAGAGAACTAGTGGCATTCAATGCACCCAGCTAGACTGCGTTTCTACTCTTGCCGGCGGTGACAGCGACACCTGTGGTCAAGGAGAACCCAGTGCAACCCAGCTGGACTGGTACTGAAACCAGAAATTTAGAGACATAGTCCTGAAACCCAACTGTGGTTTCAGGCAAATTAACTTTAGAAAAAAACATAGTGCCTGCTCGTCGGGAGCCAGCGCTACATTCACTTGGACAGAAGAAACTCTATTGCTGGCAGCCACAGCAGTCTGAATACAAATGACAAATAGAAAATGTATCTATGCCTATTGTAAGGGTACCACATCCATATTATATACAGGTGGATCTAAAAAAAATAGAATATCATCAAAAAGTTACAGTAATCGATTTCAGTAATTCAATTTAAAAAGTGAAACTCATATTATATAGATGCGTTACACACAGAGTGATATATATTTCAAGCATTTCTTTTTTTACATTTTTATGATTATGGCTTACAGCTCGTGAAAACCCAAAATTCGGTATCTCCGAAAATTAGAATATTACATAAGACCAATAAAGAAAAAAGGATTTTTAATACAGAAATGTTGGCTTACTGAAAAGTATGTCCATGTACAGTATAGTAAGCACTCAATACTTGGTTGGGACTCCTTTTGTATGAATAACGGCATCAATTCAGCGTGGCACGGAGGTGATCAGCCTGTGGCACTGCTGAGGTCTTATGGAAGTCCAGGTTCCTTTGATAGCGTCCTTCAGGTCACCTCCATTGTTGGGTCTGGTGTCTCTCATCTTCCTCTTGACAATACTCCACAGATTCTCTATGGGGTTTAAGTCAGACGAGTTTGCTGGCCAAGCAAGTACAGTGATACAATGATCATTAAACCGGGTATTGGTACTTTTGACCGTGTGGGCAGGTGCCAAGTCCTGCTGGAAAATGAAATCCGTATCTTCATAAAGCTGGTCAGCAGAGGGATGCGTGAAGTTACATAGTTGGCAAGGGGTTGAAAAAAGACACAAATCCATCAAGTCCAACGTGTGTGTGTGTGTGTGTGTGTGTGTGTGTGTGTGTGTGTGTGTGCACTTTTATATCAATATTACATTGTATATCCCTGTACGTTGTGGTCGTTTAGGTGCTTATCTAATAGTTTTCTGAAATTATCTATGCTCCGTGCTGAAACCACAGCTTGTGCAAGAGAATTCCAAATTCTTACCGCTCTTACCGTAAAGAACCCTCTACGCTGTTTCCAGTTAAAATGCTTTTCCTCTATGTTTAGTGAATGGCCACGTGTCTTATTAAATGGCCTTTTGCGGAAAAGTTTTATCCCTATTGTGGGGTCACCAGTACAGAATTTGTACATTGAAATCATATCCCCTCTCAAGCGTCTCTTCTCCAGAGAGAATAAGTTTGGCGCTCGCAACCTTTCCTCATAACTAATATCCTCCAGACCCTTTACTGTCTTTGTTGCCCTTCTTTGTACTCCCTCCATTTCCAGCACATCCTTCCTGAGGACTGGTGCCCAGAACTGGATAGCATACTCCAGGTGCGGCCGGACCAGAGTTTTGCTGGCATAATTATTGTTTTAACTGGGGTTATTTCCCTTTTTAATGCATGCCGATATTCTATTGGCTTTGCTTGCAGCAGCTTGGCATTGCATGCCGTTGCTGAGCCTATCATCTACTAGGACCCCCAGGTCCTTTTCCATACTAGATCCCCCCAGAGGTTCTCCCCCCAGTGTATAGATTGCATTCATGTTTTTGCCACCTAAAAGTATTATTTTACATTTTTCCACATTAAACTTCATTTGCCATGTAGTTGCCCACCCCATTCATTTGTTCAGATCTCCTTGCAAGGTTTCCACATCCTGCGGAGAAGTTATTGCCCTGCTTAGCTTAGTAACATCCGCAAATACAGAGATTGAGCTGTTTATGCCATCTTCCAGATCGTTTATGAATACATTAAATAGGACAGGGTCCCGAGGGTCCCCACTTTCCATATTGGACCATTCCAAAAATGGAGTACTCCCCATTTATCTCTACCCTCTGAACTCACCCTTGTAGTCAGTTTTCAATCCATGTACTCACCCTATGGTCCATGCCGACAGACCTTAGCTTCTATAGTAAACGTTTGTGGGGAGCTGTTTCAAATGTATTTGAAAAATCCAGATACACCACATCTACGGGCCTTCCTCCATCTAGATGGAAGCTCTAATCCTCATAGAAGGTTAGTAGATTTGTTTGGCAAGAACGATTCTTCATGAATCCATGCTGATTACTGCTAATGATACCATTTTCATTACTAAAATCTTGTATATAGTCCTTTATCATCTCTTCAAAGAGCTTACATACTATTCATGTTAGGCTAACTGGTCTGTAGTTCCCAGGGATATATCTTGGTCCTTTTTTAAAGATTGGTGCTACATTGTCTTTTTTCAAAATAAGGCTGGTACCATTTCAGTCAGTAGACTGTTTGTAAAAATTAGGAACAATGTTCTGGCAATTACTTGACTGAGGGTGCAGGCCATCTGGTCCGGGTGATTTATTAATGTTATGTTTTTCAAGTCTGTTTCAAGTCTGTTTCGGATTTTATCTTCTGTTAACCATGGTGATGCTTCCTGTGACGTGCCATGAGGATAAACATTGCAGTTTTGGTTACTGATGCCCCCCGTTTCCCTCGTGAAGAGAAGAATACATTCAAAACCTTTGCCATCTCACCATCCTTTTTAACCAGAATCCTGTAGTCATTCTTTATGGGGCCAATATGATCTGTCCTCCCTCTTTTATTATTTATGGCATTTTTATTACTCTGCTCTGCTATGTGCCTTTTCGTATTCTGTCTTAGCAGCTCTTAGTACACCCTTACATTTCTTATTGCATTCTTTGTACAGTTGGAATGCTGATGATATTCCCTTGTATTTTTGAAGGCCTTCTCCTTTGCTTTTATATAAATTTTTACGTTGGCATTAAGCCACCCAGGGCTTTTATTAGCTCTTTTAAATGTATTACCCTTTGGGATGCACAGGCTAATACATCTTATTTAATATGCTCCTACAGCACACCCATTTTTCCTCCATGTTATTTGTACCTAAGATTGTATCCCATTTAATATCTTCTAGCAAGGAGAGTAGTTTCTGGAAGTTGGCTCTTTTGAAATTCAGTGTCTTTGTATTCCCCTTATGCTTCCTATTTGTGTGATTTATGCTGAAACTAATTGACCTGTGATGGCTGTTTCCTAAGTTATATTTTTACATCCGCGATCAAGTCTGTATTGTTAGTAATCAGTAGGTCTAGTAATGCATTGTTTCTTGTTGGTGCATTTACCATGTTACTCATGAAATTGTCCTGTAAGACATTTAGGAAATGGTGAGCCTTAGATAAATGTGCGGTTCGTTCCGCGTAGTCTATATCTGGGTAATTAAAATCCCCCATTATAATGACACTTCCCATCCTTGCCGCCATTCCAAACTGTGATAGGAGGTCTGTCTCCAGCTCGTCCCTCAGGTTAGGGGGCCTATAGCATACTCCTAGTATTACTTTCTCCTTGGTTTCATCCCTTTTTAACTCTACGCATAAGGATTCCACCTCCTCCCTAGCTCCCCTAGTGATGTCATATCTCACATGCACCTGTATATCATTTTTGACCAACACCAGCAGATGACATGGCTCCCCAAATCATCACTGACTGTGGAAAATTTTTCATTTCATTTGGAAAACAAGGTTCCACAGTCTAGAGGAAGAGTGGAGAGGCACAGAATCCAAGTTGCATGAGGTCCAGTGTGAAGTTACCATAGTTGGTGTCCAAAGTCCAAAGTAAGAGCAGCCCTCTACCAGGAAATTCTAGAGCACTTCACGCTTCCCTCTGCCGACCACCTTTATGGAGATGCTAATTTAATTTTCCAGCAGGACTTGGCACCTACCCACACTGCCAAATGTACCAATACCTGGTTTATTGATCATGGTATCACTGCTTGATTGGCCAGCAAACTCACCTGACCCAAACCCCATAGAGAATCTTTGGGGTATTGTCAAGAGGAAGATGAGAGGCATCAGACCCAATAATGCAGATGAGCCGAAGGCTGCTATCAAAGCAACCTGGGCTTCCATAACACCTGAGCAGTGCCACAGGCTGATCACCTCCGTGCCGCATTGATGCAGTAATTCATGTGTTATGTAATATTCAAATTTTCTGAGATACTGAATTTGGGGTTTTCACGAGATGTAAGCCATAATCATCAAAATAAAAATAAAAAAGAAATGCTTGAAATATATCACTCTGTGTGTAACAAATCTATATAAAATATGAGTTTAACTTTTTGAATTTAATTGCTGGTTTGACAGTTTGGTTGAGAGCACAAGTAGTGTGACAGCTAGCATTTTACGGTATGCCGGGAATGTAACTGTTTTTTGAAACTGAAAGCCTTTGTACACACGGTCGGACATTCTGACAACCAAATCCGTTGGATTTTGTCCGACGGATTTTGTCAGAAACTGTTGCATACACACGGTCGGACAAAGTTGTCGGAAAATCCGATTGTACATAACGTGATGACGTTATTTCGACGGGACCAGGTTCAGGCTAGTAGCCAATAGCTTTGGTATAGGAATTTGATCTGAGCATGCGTGGCACTTTGTCCGTCGGAGTAGGCTACACATGATCGGAGTATGTCCGATCGGAGCATTTTGTCGGAAAATTTTTCCGGACAAGTTGGAAAACTTGGTCCGTCGGATACTCCGACGGAAACAGTCCGATGGAGACCACACACAGTCGGATTATCCGACAAAACGGTCCGACCGGACACATTCTGTCGGAATCTCCGACCGTGTGTACAAGGGCTAAGACCGTTGGGTTTACTTCTGCTTTACCTTTTTTTTTATTGTCCATCACATGGAGGACAAAAAAGTCCCCTATTTTATGATTTTTTGGTAACGGGTTCTATTCAATGAGATGTGATGTCAAAAAACGTTGCTTTCCAGGTTCCAGGTCAGGTCAGCTCAGTCCCCCCCCCCCCCCTTGGTGGCACCCACTATTCTGGTCCCAGGCCCGCAGATCCCAGGATACATGGCAGAGGGGAGGGTGCACTTTATGGGGGATGTCAAAGCAATCCGGAACCTCAGAAATGCCAGACTGCTTTCATCTAAGCCCCTGTACACACGGTCGGAGATTTCCACAACCAAATCTGTCGGATTTTGCCCGTCGGATTTTGTCCGTCGGATCTTGTCCGAAACTGTTGCATACACACGGTCGGACAAAGTTGGCGAAAAATCCGATCTTTCAGAACGTGATGACGTAATTTCGTTACGATGGGACTACATTCAGGCTAGTGGCCAATAGCTTTGATGTAGGAATTTGATCTGAGCATGCGTGGCACTTGGTCCGATCAAAATTCTCTACACATGATCGGAGTATGTCCGATCGGCCCAGTTGGTCGGGAAATATTTCCAACATGTTGGAAAATTGGGTCCGACGGATATTTTGACGGAATCAGTCCGATGCATACCACACACAGTCGGATTATCCGACGACACGGTCCGATAGGACACATTCCGACGGATTATCCGACCGTGTGTACAAGGGCTAACAGGTGGCGGTTTGCTTGTCGGTTATACACACACTTGTCAATAGCCGGTGAGATCTTTTTGTAGATTTTTGACACAGGGCATATTTTTTTTTTTCTTTATTGTATAGGAGGTCCACCTTAAATATCTTCCATTTTTCTAATAATCTCTTGAAACCCTTCCACTTATCATCCTAGCAGAGAAGGAGTCTAAGGACTTTTGCACCCATCTATTTTCATTGGGACCATCAGCAAGCAGTTTTCTGATCCTCATTAACTCTCCTCCCCTCAATTGTACATTAACAATTCTTGTGAAGTTTGTCCCACTCGATAAACTTTCCAGGAATGGAGGGTGTGGGCCTGCTGTGTGACCCTGTAAACTAGGACTTTGAGCAAGAACAACAAACCAGCGTGGTGGAATGGGCCTCGAAAATGTGCTGCACTGATAATACGGCCTGTGCAGTTCTCTCTGTGTTCTATGGAAACCCAACTATTCTGTCTCAAGTGTTGTATCTATATAAAAGATAACCCTACATGTTCATACATTTATGACTAGGTTATGGTTACTATACACTAATCAGCCATAAATTATGACCACCCACCATAACCTGGTGAGGCATGAACTCCACTAGACCTCTGAAGGTATGCTGTATCTGGTACCGAGTCATCAGTAGCAGATCCTTTAAGTCAGGAGTCTTCAAACTATGGCCCTTCAGTTGTTCAGGAACTACAATACCCATCATGCCTAGTCATGTCTGTGAATGTGAGTTTTACAATGCCTCATGGGACGTGTAGTTTCCGCAACCTTCTTTCATTGCTCTGTGGTCCAGTTCTGATGCTCACGTGCCCATTGCACGTGGCTGTGGACACAGGTTAACATGGGCACCCTGACTGGTCTGTGGCTTTGCTCCCCCAAGAGCATCAATGAGTGTTGCCTACCCATAACCCTGTTGCTGGTTTTCCTTCCTTGGATCACTTTTGGTCGGTCCTGACCACCGTAGACCAGGAACATCCCATGAGAGATGCAGTTATGGAGATGCTCTGACCCAGTGTTCTAGACATTAGGATTCGGCCCTTGTCTATGTCACTCAAATCCTTACACCTGCCCATTTTTTTCTGCTTTCAACAAATCAACTTCAGGGACAACATGTTCACTTGCTGCCTAATATATACCTGCTGTTTTGAGGTGCGAACAAGATGCTCAATGTTATTCACGTTTTCTGTCAGTCGTGATATCGGCTGATTGGTAGACGTCCCCGTTTCGAGGTGTCTGTCCTTTGAAAACATGCATCCCCGGCCAGTTTAGTACACATATTTTACTGCACATGTGCCAACCCATCAATCTTACTGTGCAGATGTGGGTGGGTGCAGCGGTCACACGCAGCCCAGGTGCAATAGAAAGAACTTGTATTGTAGTCAGATAATAACAGTTCACAACAAGCCCGGCAGGAAGGCAGCCCGACTGGGAATACTCATGGATGAACAGCAGAATGTAGCAGAGAAGATCTCAGCTGAACTGACAGCATCTATCTTAAGGGGTGGAATTCGGTCTGGTTGGTGCGTCCCCAAGCCAGAAGGTTTCCAGGAAGAGAGGCAGATCCCTATGCTTTTCCTATTCATCTGAAACCTTCCCCTGCTGCTATTACTGGATGGGTGATCTGTCCCTACACTAGCCACATGCTAAATGCACACCAAACTTAGGAGCCAGGGTTTTTAAACAGACTCTGCCTGACCCAAGATGGCAGCCAGAGTCACATGGGCTGTCGGCATCCAACAGATCGCTGCCCCAGCAACCCAGGAAACCGTAGAGGAACCAAGTTCCCCATGACTTCCAATCCTTCTGCAATGCTGCTGCGGTTGAGCGCCACCTGCAGTGGAGAAACTAGACTGCACCTGCCTACACAGGCACCAACAAAATACAAAATACAAAACACCACGGCCATTTGTGCTTTTTCTTTTTTGAAGCCTTCAAGGCTTCTCTCCTCACTAAGCATGCATATATTGGTGGCTTTTATTTAATCTGTTTGTCTTTATACCTAAGGATGATTGCCTCTTGTTCCAAAAGTCTCTGAGCAATTGTTTGAGGATGTTGAAAATGGAGTTATTTTTATGAGTGTGGCAACAAATGAGGGTGTGATTTTGGGATGTGTGGTTTAAAGCGGGCGTGGTCAATTGAATTCTTTTTTTTAATTTTGAAAATTTGGTAACCTTGGGCAAGGTTGATATTCTAAATCAGGGCATCACAATAATTGGCTTTGTGATGATTAGGGATGAGCTTTGGGTTATTATTATTTTATTATACAGGATTTATATTTTATATTTATAGAGTCAACAGTTTACAATATAAAGGGAGATACAGTTACAATACAATTTCAGTTCGATACAAGCCATTTGGGAAGGCCCTGCTCGTAAAAGCTTACAATCCAATAAGGTCCAGGTTGAAAAGGAGTTTGGCCCAAACCCAAGCCTGTTCAGAGTTTGGCGAAAGGGTTAAACAAACTCGTCCATGCCTCCAGCTGCTGTTTGTTTACAAACATACCAGGAAGCCTGTCATTTAGTAGCAGTAGTTACATTACTACCAGGAAATTACATCACATATCCCTTACTACTCCCGTTGCAAATGACAGATGCCTGCCAGATTTTGTGTGTAAACAAGTTGGCAGGGATTCGGGTGTGAAGGACTAGATTTAGCCATGACCATTTTTGGTCAAGAAATTCACCCATCATGCTTGCAGGGATTTGTCATTTGCAATAGGAGTAGCGATGGGTGAAGATTATTGGCCGCGTTCATTGTGACTGGATGGGTCTGCATTCTTGGGCAGCATGAATTATGTTGGATTTACTTTAGGGAACATTGTTTATGTATCACTCTTCTAGATAGGTTGCTAGGATGATAAGTGAATTTCGTTCTTTTTGGCACCTCCTGTTAATATTGTAGCAGCTGTTGATTTCTTTGGGCTGTTCTAGACCTCAGAGGTTGCAGGTTTGACTGTTTCCCCCTGCCTTCTGGATGTTTCCAGAACATAGGGCTGGGAAAGGCAAATTGGCAGATTGAATAATTTATATTGCTTCAGACAATCCCTGGGGAAGTGTGCCCAGTAGGTGGCTGGGGAGGACATAAATAATCTGGGGTCTGGAGCAGCCAGGTTAGTGTCCTTTAGGAATTCCATGGCCTCAGGGGCTCTGCCCCTCTGAGGCAGTTTTAGTGATGTTTGCTGATGTCCATCAAGGTCCCAGCTGTGGCAGAGCTCTTACCAAGCAGTCTCACTTGAGGATCTGGTCTGGGGGACTCACTGGAGAGTGAATTGACTGTTGCTTGTGTCACTGGGGGCCTCTGCACTGTCTGGTAAAGAACCAGTTAAAATCAGTGGCACCTTCGGGGGTATTGCTACTGCAGCCAATCCCCCGTGGGGGATGCTGGATGTAGTGGTTCACCTGTCACTCTGCCCAACCTGGCATTCATCTCTGACACTCAGACAGAACCATCCATAAGCTTTGTTTTTTTTATTAAGGGGTTTGAACTTGGATGGGCAATGGGAAATTATGGGATGCCCAGGAATATTCAGCACAACTTGCTTGGGACTTCTATATGCACTCCTGTATATACACTCCAGTCTTCTCTCCAGCACAAACTCTTGCTTAAAGTGGTTGTAAACCCTTACAGACCACTTTGACCTACAGGTAAGTCTAGATTAAGGCTTACCTGTAGGTCCAAGAAATATCTCCTAAACCTCCATGGTTTAGGAGATATTTGCAAAAAGACAGGCACCGCTGTCTACGGCGCACTGAGCATGCCATTGCTAATGGCGATATGCTGTTAGTGGCGGCTCCCGTGCGCATGCGTGGGAGTGACGTCATTGCGGCTCCGGCCAATCACAGCGCCGGAGCCACGATACCCAGAAAGAAGATGGACGCTCCGTGGAAGAGGGGACAGCGGTGACATCGCTGGCTCCTGTGTCAGGTAAGTGACACATAATGGGCTAGTATGTGATGCATAGTAGCCCATTATGCTTTACCTTTGCAGGGAGACAAAGAGGAAGTAAACCCATCAGGGTTCTCTTCCTCTTTAAAGATGAATGATACTTTTAAAAGATTTTTTTTTTTTTAAGGAGTACATGTCCCATATGGCAGTGACCAGCTACCCAGGCCTATTTTTTTTTTTTAAACAAAAACTTGCAAACTGGCCTTGAAAAAGGGCAGTAAAAAAAAAAAAAAAAAAAAAAAAAACGATCCTGAAGATTTCAACGACATTCAGCGATATTAGCAGATTTTTTTTTCCTGGCATCTCTGAACCTCCTGTGAACCGAGCTTGCACCCGGCTTGTTCATCCCTAATAATTAGCATTTAATACCTGTTTTGCTCCTGTGTAGGGATGACATACATAATTAGCAAGATATAAATACCGCCTGGGGGATTGGGGCTGTCTGTAGCTGCACTTCTATTGGTGAATTTGATGGGGAGAGTAAGGTAGGTTGGATAGGGTGTCCTTTATCTATCGTTTTGCACAGAGTGGCCCCAATCCTCCTCTTCTGGGGTTCCCCCGGCAGCTCTCGCGGCTCCTCCCCGCATCAGATAACCCCCTAGGAGAAGCTTTGGCCCAAGGGGGTTACCTTGCGGGCGCGCTCCCGAGTCCAGCATTCGAATTCGTCTCGAATGTATTTGGATGTCATTGGATTTGATTGACAGTAGCAGGGGCCAATGGATGCGCTGCTATCAATCTATCCAATCAAGAGCCGAGAACCCTGGGCAGAGAGATGGCGCGTCCCCGCTGGGGCAATTTCCAGGGCTCAGGTAAGTAAAACAGGGGGGCCAATCACTGCCAGGTGTTTTTTCACCTTAATGCATAGAATGCCCGGGGACCCGCCGATCGTCTCCGAGGCAGACAGAACGGCGGTCTGCTTATGTAAATGAGGCAGATCCCTGTTCTGTGACAGGAGAAGACAGAGATCTTGTGTTTGTGCTAAGCAGGAACACAGATCTCTGTCTTCTTATGCCCTGTACACACGATCGGACATTCCGACCACAAAATCCGTCAGATTTTTTTCAGACGGATTTTGGCTGAAACTTGTGCTGTATACACACGGTCGCACAAAGTTGCCGGAAAATCCGATCGTTCGGAATGAGGTGACGTATAAAACGTACGACGGGACTGCGTAGAGGCCAGTAGCCAATAGCTTTCGTCTCCAAATTTTTTCTGAGCATGCGTGGCACTTTGTGCGTTCGGAAATTCTCTACACACGATCGGAAAAAGTCTGATCGGATTTTGTTGTCGGAATATTTTAGCTCTCAAACTTTTTCCGTCGGAAATTCTGGTGGAAAAAGTCCGATAGAGCCCACACGCGATCGGATTTTCCGACAACATAATCCAACTTTTTCCTTTGGAATTTCCGACCGTGTGCATGGGGCATTACAGTACAAGCACCTCCCCCACAGTTGGCAAGCACTCCCAGGAAACACAGTTACCCCTTGCTGATCGCCCCTGATGTTAACCCCCTCCCTGCCGTGTCATTAGTACAATAACAGGGCATAGTTTTTTTTTTGTTGTTAGCACTGATCACTGTATTGGTGTCACTGGTCCCCAAAAAGTATCAGTTAAGCCCCGTACACACGAGAGGACTTATGTCCGACAGACTTCCGAAGGAGTTCCGTCGGAGTTCTGCCGGAGTTCCGACGGAGTTCTGACGGACTTTTCGGCGGAGCGGACTTGGCCACACACAATCACACTAAACTCCGACGGATTCGAACGTGATGACGTACGACTGGACTCGAATACGGAAGTTCATAGCCAGTAGCCAATAGCTGCCCTAGCGTCAGTTTTAGTCCGTCGGAATAGCATACACACGAGCGGAGTTTTCGAAGGGACCGGGTCCGGCGGAGTTCCGTCGGGAAAATTTGAAGCATGTTCCATATTCTAAAGTCCTTCGGACTTTGGCGAGTCAAAAGTCCGTTGCAGCCCACACACGATCGAATAGTCTGACGGACTCAGTCCGTCGGACTTTGGATGTTGAAAAGTCCGCTCGTGTGTACGCGGCATTAGGTGTCCGTTTTTTCCGTTGCAATGTCGCAGTCCCACTATAAGTCGCTGATCACTGCCAGTACTAGTTAAAAAAAAATGCCATAAATCTATCCCCTATTTTGTAGACGCTATAACTTTTGCGCAAACCAATCAATATACGCTTATTGGGTTTTTTTTTTTGTTTTTGTTTTTTTAGCAAAGATATGTAGCAGAATACATATTGGCCTAAATTCATGAAGAAATTTGATTTTTTTTGTATTTTATTTTATTTTTTTTACTTTTTTTTTATTTGATATGTTTTATAGCAGAAAATAAAAAATATTGTTTTTTATTTTTCACAATTGTTGGCTTTTTTTGTCTATAGCGCAAAAAATAAGAACCGCACAGGCCGATCAAATACCACCAAAAGAAAGCTCTATTTGTGGGGGAAAAAAGGACGTCAATTTTATTTGGATACAACATCGCACAACCGCGCAATTGTCAGTTAAAATAACGCAGTGCCGTATCGCAAAAAATAGCCTGGTCCTGAAGGGGGGGGGGGGGGGGATAAATCTTCCGGGGCTGAAGAAGTTAATATGGATTTAACCAGATTTCTCTTTGGGACTATAAAGCGTCCAAACAAGGACACACTGTTTCATTTTCTTATTTACAGATTTTTTTTGTTTGTTTGGCTTTCTCTTCTGTCCGGTTGGGTCAGTTTAGTGATCTCTGTGAACTCTGCTCTCTCCCTCTGAAGAATGGGGAAAATACACATTCCAATGGCAAACAAACACACCGCCACAGCCTCGGCCCCCGATACTGTACCCACTGGCCTTGTCCCCGAGAAGTGTTGCCGGGATCACCTCCTGTGACCTGATCTGCGGTAAATATGTGGCTGGCTGGGATTTAGCCGAGCCGCACACAGAACTTTGACCCCGCAGGTCCCAACATGGGCCCCCTAGTGGTGCCACTTCTCAGAATCTCATTTTCAATTACAATGAAGCAGATATCATCAGCATGGAAGTCATTGTTCGATCGGACCTCCGGCCTTCCCTTCACTCTGGCACAGTTTTACCGACTCCTCTCCTGGACTGAAAGGGCTTCCTCTGATTTCACCGGACACTGCGAGCTTCTCACAATGTGCATTAGAAGCTGCAGCAAGTCAGATAGAGCCTGCCTCATTTCCTGAGCTGGAGGATAAGGGAAGGTTATGGTTAGTGTTATGGTTGGGGATAAGGGAAAGTTATGATTAGGGATAAGGGAAGGGCTAGGGTTAAGGGAAGGTTATGGTTAGTGTTATGGTTAGGGATAAGGGAAGGGTTAGGGATAAGATTAAGGTTATGATTAGGAATAAGGTAAGGTTATGGTTAGGGATGAGGGAAGGGTTAAAGATAAGGTAAGGTTATGGTTAGTGTTATGGTTAGGGATAAGGGAAGAGTTAGGGATAAGATAAGGTTATGGTTAGGCATAAGGGAAGGGTTATAGTTGGGGATAAGGGAAAGGTTATGGATAAGGTAAGGTTATGGTTAGGGATAAGGGAAGGGTTAGGGATAAGATAATGTTATGGTTAGGGATAAGGGAAGGGTTAGGGATAAGATAATGTTATGGTTAGGGATAAGGGAAGGGTTAGGGATAAGATAAGGTTATGGTTAGGGATAATGGAAGGGTTGGGGATAAGATTATGGTTGGGGATAAGGGAAGGGTTAGGGATAAGATAATGTTATGGTTAGGGATAAGGGAAGGGTTAGGGATAAGATAAGGTTATGGTTAGGGATAATGGAAGGGTTGGGGATAAGATTATGGTTGGGGATAGGGGAAGGGTTAGGGATAAGATAATGTTATGATTAGGGATAAGGGAAGGGTTAGGGATAAGATAATGTTATGGTTAGGGATAAGGGAAGGGTTAGGGATAAGATAATGTTATGGTTAGGGATAAGGGACGGGTTAGGGATAAGATAAGGTTATGGTTAGGGATAATGGAAGGGTTGGGGATAAGATTATGGTTGGGGATAGGGGAAGGGTTAGGGATAAGATAATGTTATGATTAGGGATAAGGGAAGGGTTAGGGATAAGATAAGGTTATGGTTAGGGATAATGGAAGGGTTGAGGATAAGATAAGGTTTTGGTTGGGGATAAGGGAAGGGTTGGGGATAAGATAAGGTTATGGTTAGGGATAAGGGAAGGGTTAGGGATAAGATAAGGTTATGGTTAGGGATAATGGAAGGGTTGGGGATAAGATAATGTTATGATTAGGAATAGGGGAAGGGTTAGGGATAAGATAAGGTTATGGTTAGGGATAATGGAAGGGTTGGGGATAAGATTATGGTTGGGGATAGGGGAAGGGTTAGGGATAAGATAATGTTATGATTAGGGATAAGGGAAGGGTTAGGGATAAGATAAGGTTATGGTTAGGGATAATGGAAGGGTTGAGGATAAGATAAGGTTTTGGTTGGGGATAAGGGAAGGGTTGGGGATAAGATAAGGTTATGGTTAGGGATAAGGGAAGGGTTAGGGATAAGATAAGGTTATGGTTAGGGATAATGGAAGGGTTGGGGATAAGATAATGTTATGATTAGGAATAGGGGAAGGGTTAGGGATAAGATAATGTTATGATTAGGGATAAGGGAAGGGTTAGGTATAAGATAATGTTATGGTTAGGGATAAGGAAGGGTTAGGGATAAGATAAGGTTATGGTTAGGCATAAGGGAAGGGTTATGGTTGGGGGTAAGGGAAGGGTTATGGATAAGGTAGAGGTTATGGTTAGGGATAAGGAAAAGGTTAAGGATTACATTTTTGTTTGTTGATCTGTATTTAGATGTACCACCATTTATCCCTGAATAAAATAGTTTGCAAAAAAAAAAAAAGGTTAAGGATAAGGTAAGGTTATGGTTAAGGATAAGGTAAGGTTATGGTTAAGGATAAGGTAAGGTTATGGTTAGGTATAAGGGAAGGGTTAAGGGTAAGGTAAGGTTATGGTTAAGGATAAGGTAAGAAAAACAAAACAAAAAAGGAAGGCGCACTGACCTAGTGCATTACCATAAATAGAGCTTTATTATAAACAGAACATATAGCAAAATGGCTACTCACAAACGAGTATTGATAAAAGGCATAATCAATACAATTGGATCCATCGCACCGAACATCGACACATCCAGATCTGATGTCAGATGAATTGACGAATACCCCAATGTAAACGGCTGACGTGTTTCAGGAGAGAACCCCTTTCTTCAGAGCCAAGACAGGCAATGAAGGAACCATGGTACCTGTAATGCCCCGTACACACGGTCGGACATTCCGACCACAAAATCCATCGGATTTTTTGCGACGGATTTTGGCCCAAACTTGTCTTGCATACACACAGTCGCACAAAGTTGAAAATCCGATCGTTCAGAACGCGGTGACGTACAACACGTACGACGGGACTATAAATGGGCCAGTAGCCAATAGCTTTCCTCTCGTAGTTTATTCTGAGCATGCGTGGCATTTTTCCAGTCGGAATTGTCTACACAGGATCGGAATTTAAACGATTGGATTTTGTTGTCGGAAAATTTTAGATCCTGCTCTCAAACTTTGTGTGTCGGAAATTCCGACGGAAAAAGTCAGATGGAGCCCACGCACGATCGGATTTTCCGACAACACGATCCGATCGCACATTTTCCGTCGGAAAGTCCGACCGTGTGTACAAGGGCATAAGACTAGATATTCAGAGCATCTCACCCATCCCCCACCGTCAGAAGCAGGGGCTGCTGGTGTTTTTTTTTTTGGGGGGGGGGGGGGCGGAAAACAACCACACCTCTCCCACCCGTCCGCTATCTCCCGGTCGGTCCGGCACTTACCCCATCTGGGTGGCGGACAGCTGGCAACAGCCCCTGTGTCCTCTGCTCCGTCATGACGGCTTCCGCCTTGTGTCTCCTCCCCTCCTCCTAGATGTCCAATAGGATCACCTGTCCTTTCAGCCAATCGGTTGACAGGTCTCAACACCCACTTTCTGATTGGCTGAGAGGAGGTTCAGTGTTACAAATAGTAAAAATGAATTGGCTATTGTAACACACCTCGGTGGGTTCGTTGGCATTCTCTGCGCCCCAAACCCACCCTATTTTGAAGCCTATTTTAGCCTCTGGCTCTAACTAGGTGCTTCAACCCCCCCCCCCCCCCATTGGAATTCATGCGTCTGGCATCCTGCATAAGGGATGGACCCATAGATAGGGGGGCGGCGCCCCTGCACCCTTAATAAATGGTCCTTCCCTTATATCACAGTGCACCCCCTTACCTTGAGTTGATACCGGGATGAAGCTGGATGCAGAGCTGGGAAGCTGAAAAGTCAGAGTCTGGAGGAGGACCAGAGGAGGGCTGGAGTAAGCTGCCAGAGTCTGCTGAATGCTGAGACCAGGGGAGATGGAGATGAGGGGGTGCTGCGGCTGCACAGAGAGGCACAGGATTTGTAGGAGTTCTCCTCTCCTCCCTGCTGCCGACTGCTTAGATGGGGGGGTTGTTTCATAGACATGCCTCTCTGCAGTTAAATAGAGAAGCGCAGGATCTGGAGGAGGAGTTCTGTCCTCCTCTCTACTGCTGACTACTTAGACAAGGGGGGGGGGGGGGGTGGGGCGGAGATGAGGGTGGAACCACAGCTGCAGTAGAGGTTTGAGGGTCACCTGAAATGGCCTGGTGGGCTGCATTCGACCCACAGGCCTTGTGTTTGACACGTGCTCTAGAATATTTATACCCCTGTAGTAGACACCACTACTCCAGGGATCTCCACTTATGTCCGGGTAGGGTTGGCACCTGTCCAGGATTCACTCAGGCAGTTTGGGTTTGGAATCATGTGTCCGGGTTTCAGACTGTTTGAGACCCTGAGACATTATTTAAACTGGACTATGGCCTCCCATCAGGATTGCCGACTGCAGGTGTCTAACCTGAGAGTGTCTGTTACACTCTCGTTCACACTGTCCAAAGCCAACACTAACAACCCCCCCCCCCCCCCAAAAAAAAAACACACAGATGGCAGAGGAGAGAGGGCTCGATCTGCACCTCGTCCCCCCACCCCTACCCCTCTTTGCCTCCCCGGTGCTGTGCCTCAGAAAAGGAAAGTTGGGGTTGGAAATTTGAAGTCCAGCAGCCTCAGATACATCTAGATGAGAGGTGCTGATTGCCAAGGGGTGAGTGAGCTCACCATCCATCCCTGCCTGTTACTGAAATCTCCCCCCTTCTCTCTCCTGCCTCTGAGTGAGTACACTAAGGTAAATCAGGGTTCTCAGAACACCCCTTACATCAGAGTCCCCCTTTACACCAGAGGCCACAGTGTTCCTCCTTACATCAGAGTCCTCTCTGTACATCTGAGTTCTCAGTGTTCCCTCTTAAATCCGGGTTCCCAGAGTATCCCTTATGTCAGAGTCCCCAGAGTTCTCCCTTACATCAGAGTCTGCAGAGTTCCCCCTTACAGTGAAAGGGAACTCTACGGGTTTAGATGTAAAAGAGGAACTCTGTGGACTCTGATATAAAGGAGAACTCTTGTTATTATTTAATCGCAAAATATATGTATAATCTATACTATAAAAAAAATTCTGTGCGCCGCACAGACGAACTGAAGAGGCGGGGCGGTGACTTCAAACTCAGAGAATGCTTTGCATGCATTGAGAAAATGCCAAGCTTTCTGTGAATGGAGTCCATGCACAGCAGCCGATTTCCTGCGTTTTTCAATGCAGCTCGATATGAGACCCAGGCGTTAGTAGAGGTCACTGTAGTAGCGGTGTAGTAGCAACATATATTATTATTTCCAGCTTCTGATCCACAGCTATGATATATGGACTGGTCTAAGCACGACCAATGCAGCAATATAAAAAGATACCATATTTAGAAGTCCACTTTAACCACTCCAGCCCCCGGAAGGTTTCACCCCCTTCAAGACTAGACCATTTTTTGCGATACGGCACTGCGTTGTTTAACCACTTCTGGACCGCCGCACGCCGGTATACGCCGGCTGTTTGAAGAGGGATATCTTTGTTATGGTATCAGCTAACTTCCATAACCCTGGTATCCTCTTCTTCAGCAGGCGGTCCAGTTTCCGAAAATAGTGGTCTCTGCAGCGGATTCGCCGCAAGATCACTTTTATCGGCGGCGGGATAGGCCCCCCCCCGCCGCTCTCCGGTGCCCTCCGCCACTTACCGGAGCCGTCAGTAGCGGTGGAGGCGTTCGGATCCTTCTCCTTCCTGGGTATGGAGATGAGTGAGGGGAAGATGGCCCCCACCTATCTCCATATCATTGCAGGGCGGAAGCGACGTCAAAACG
Source organism: Lithobates pipiens (assembly GCF_037356315.1). Classification (NCBI taxonomy): domain Eukaryota; kingdom Metazoa; phylum Chordata; class Amphibia; order Anura; family Ranidae; genus Lithobates; species Lithobates pipiens. The sequence goes on from NW_027507784.1 coordinate 328,940,363, forward strand.
CCACTTCCGCCCATAGCTCTTCAAGGGACATCTTTATTTTTTATTTTATTTTTTTCAAATGACAATTTTTTTTATTGCATTTTAGTGTAAATAGGAGATCTGAGGTCTGTAACTCAAAACATGCAACCTGTAGAATTTTTTACACGATGCCTATGGAGATTTTTAAGGGTAAAAGTTTGTCGCCACTCCACGAGTGGGGTGCAATTTTGAAGCGTGACATGTTGGGTATCAATTTACTCGGCGTAACATTATCTTTCACAATACAAAAAAAATTTGGGCTAACTTTACTGTTGTCTTATTTTTTTTAATTCAAAAAAGTGTATTTTTTCCCAAAAAAGTGCGCTTGTAAGACCGCTGCGCAAATACGGTGTGACAGAAAGTATTGCAACGACCGCCATTTTATTCTCTAGGGTGATAGAAAAAAGAATGTATGTTTTGGGGTTCTAAGTAATTTTCTAGCAAAAAAAATTCTACAGGTTGCATGTTTTGAGTTTGAGGAGGTCTAGGGCTAGAATTATTGCTCTCAAAGTATTGCAACGACCGCCATTTTATTCTCTAGGGTGTTAGAAAAAATAATGTATGTTTTGTGGTTCTAAGTAATTTTCTAGCAAAAAAAAAACATTTTTTAACTTGTAAACAACAAATCTAAAAAAAAGAGGCCCAGTCCTTAAGTGGTTAAGGACGATCTTTTGTTACTCATTGGTGGTTGGCTGGTGCTCCGTCCGGTCTCCATTGGAGCTCTGTAGCTCCCGTACCGCACATCTAACTGCAATATTGACTCTTACCCCCATCCCAATTGGGGTAATTACGGGGGAATGTGAAGTTTGGGACTTCTGGCTGTCTTTTAGGGTTATAATTCGCCTTTCTCGTGTGTTGACATCACCGCAGTTTCAGCTCACTAATTCCGTCTACAAGAGCGGGGGAACTCCTCTATAATCGTCGTTGGCCTGTCAACCTGATGAGTTGATGTGCGCCAGAGGCCGTACTTAACTCGGCGATGAATCGAGATGAAAAATAAGAAAGAGAAAAAAATGTTTTGCTTTGCTTGCCAAAGGGATTCCAGCCCCGGGGGCCAGACTTACAGAGAGCCCAACGTGTTTTAACAGCCAAAGCCGGGAAAACGGTTACGCCTCGAATTAGTGTGTTACTTTCAACTACGCTCCTCCATGACAGACGGGTCGTGAAGCAACTTGCACTGGCGGCATGGAGGATCCCGGAAGATGCATTTAAAGTAGAACTCCGGCCAAGCAGCTGAAGTGAAGGCTGATACGCGGGCTGCTTTTTGGTGAAACATCGCAACGGCGTTTATTTCCGAGTGCTCCGTTCCGCAATCTCTGCCACCATACTTATTTGGTTATAAATGAGTGTTGGGTTCTTCCCATATCCTAAAAATTAAACAAGCTTTCCGCGCTTAGGAGTGATGCAAACTGCTGCCTCCCTAAAACAAACAAAAGGGAAATGGCGCTGTTCTATGAAGCCAACATAAATTGTAAATTGGAGATGGTAAAGGTATTAAACGTGATACAGGGGAACAAATTCCCAAACACAGGTGTGAGCAGGGGCGGACTGACAACCAGGGGCGGACTGACAACCAGGGGCGGACTGACAACTCATGGGGCCCCCGGGCAATAGGAGATTATGGTGCCCCCAGGCAATCAGAGATTATGGGGCCACACAGTATACACACACACACACAGTATACAATCACACAGTATACACAGACATGTTTCTATTGGCTGAGAAGGTACTGGAGAAGTGGAGCAGCTATAATCTCAGGATTTTTAGACCAAAAGGATGTCGGTAAGGGACATTTCAGAGACAGATGTAAAAAAAACACAGATTTTTACATACTGTCCCTGGTTTTACTGAGGCTGCAAACCCTGATGGGGCCCCCTAGTGGCCCAGGGCCCTCGGCAGTGCCCTAGTGACCGAATGGTCAGTCCGCCCCTGGGTGTGAGGCTGTGTGGACTGTATAGTGAAGGCTGTGTAATGGCTTATATAAATGATAAAACGTATCAAGCAAAAAACAATAAAAAAAATATATGTGGTAATAAAAATTTATAAGCTTGGTCCCTCCTGGGGTGAGTGGCGTGTCATGGGGTATGGACAAACTCTTATGCCTTGTACACACAATCGGACATTCCGACCACAAAATTCGTCTGATTTTTTCAGACGGATTTTGTGCGAAACTGTTGTTGCATACAGACGGTCCGACAAAGTTGGCGGAAAATCCGATAGTTCGGAACGTGGTGACGTTCGTTCATTCCGATGGGACTACGTTGAGGCTAGTAGCCAATGGCTTTGGTCTCATAATTTGATCTGAACATGCGTGGCACTTTGTCCGATCGCAATTCTCTACAAACGATCAAAAAAAGTCTGATCTGATTTTTTTGTCGGAAAATTTGAGCTCCTGCTCTCAAATCCGATAGAGCAAACACATTTTCCGACAATATAATCCGATCGGCCCTTTTCCGTCTGAATTTCCGACCATGTGTACAAGGCATTAGCATTCCACTAGTAGTGTCCTCCTCTCTCCACTGTGAGCTGGGGGCATTTGGGCATCCACATGAAATTTTAGCAAAAAGAATGGACCCTCATAGCGTACCACCGTAAAAAAAAAAAGTATTTTATTGTAAAAATGTAAAGGCATTGAAGCCTAGCTTAAAAGGTGGGGAGCTCCAATTGCTCCAAATGCCATAAAACAAATAAGCAAGACAATCCTGGGGTCTGGGCGGCGTGCATTCCACAGACTGTGCTGAGAGAAACCGGTAGTACGTACCAAGTCCCAACTTGCGCGTTTCGTCACAAGACGTCGTCTGAAGTGCCATATCTTCCCATATCCTCCACCTCCTAAATGACTTACCAGCTCCCAGTGCCTGAAACAGGTGGCAATGACTTCATGCATCTCAGGAGTCTTTGAGGCCATCTAGAACACGCTGTGCATGCGCAGCTTCATGTCATCAAGGGGTTGGCTACAAGAACCCGTAAAAGACAACCACCCACCTGATGACATAAGCAAAGAAGATGGAGCAGTACCTGGCATGCCGTGCACAGATTACAGAAGGACAGTCTCGGATGTGCGAGTATGTGCTTTACCCAGGAAACCAGGTAAGAATGGGGAATAAAACGGGGGGGGGGGGGGGAGTAATTTTTTAAGGAAGGGGCATGGGGGCAATAATAAATATATGATCCCTGCAGGTGAAAACAATACATAGTGTTTCATGGTAAAAAAAAAGTTCAGGATATTTTTTTTTGGGGTGCTCATCCTTATTCTGGAGTGGTGTAACCTAATACTATTTTTTTTTTCAGAAATATTTATTTATAAATCGGCAAAATATTATGAGACTATAGAGTTGTATTTTATTTATTTTTTGTCACTGTTATGCAGACTTTATGCCAACACTTAAGGGTGTATTTAAAAAAAAAAAACGGTTTGCAACTGCATATATATTAGTTCAAAGTCACAATTCTGACTTTGAAACTCAGAATTGTGTTTAAATTCTCTTAGGATGGGGTGGCCCCCAGGGCTCTTCCATAGAACTTTGACTTCGAAACTCAGAATTCTGACTTTCGGTATCAGAATCTGTACTTTTAAACTTGGAATTCTGACTTTTAATCTCAGAATTCTGATTTTTAATCCCAAAATTCTGATTTTTAATCTCTAAATTCAGATTTTTTAATCTCTAAATTCAGATTTTTAATCTCTGAATTCTGACTATTATGCCCTGTACGATCGGATCGTGTTGTTAGAAAAATCCGATCGTGTGTGGGCTCCATCTGACTTTTTCTGTCGGAATTTCTGACACACAAAGTTTGAGAGCTGTGTTCTCTAAATTTGCCTTCAAAACTCTGAATTCTGACTTTTAATAGCAGAATTTTGACTTTAAAATTCTGAATTCTGAGGCGCATGTGCGGCGTGTAAGATGGCGGACGTGTGAGAGCCGAGCTCCGGTGCCCGTCTCCTTGTCTGCGGCTCCTGCATCCCTAAATTGGCATCTACCACTCCAGGAGCATTATCATCTGCAGCCAGTGGCCCCCGGGCACCCTATGGGAAAGATTGGCTACCAGAAAGATATCTACTGCGGATTTATCCTGCCGTCACAGTCTCGGCCCAGCCAGCACATGGAGCACTTCCTCCTTAGGCTGCAATCCCCAGCCTTAAGTAGACCAGCCAACCCGCTGGATCACACCGATCTCCTCCTAGCGGCTGAAAATACACCTCAAGAGGACCACATGTCCCAGCTAACAAACACAGCTCTCTGAGTCTACAGCCACGGTTGCTGTACTGGACTTAAAGCTACAAAGCCTGCTCCAGGACCTGACTCACAACATTGCCAAAGAGGTGGGTAAAATTGGACATCAGCTCAGAGGGGAAATTGACCTACTTGAGGAACACACCGATACTTTAGAAAACAACTTTGATGAGCTTGTTCAGTATGTACCGTATTTATCGGCGTATAACACACACTTTTTTCCCCCTAAAATCAGGGGGAAATCGGGAGTGCGTGTTATACACCGATCCCCCGCTGTTGCTGCCGTTCTCTGCGGCTTCCGGGTATTTTTTCGGCCCCACACAGCCGTTCTCAGCTATCTTCAGCCATTCTTGGCTATTTTCGCCCACACTTGGCCGTTCTCGGCGGCTTTCGGCTTTCCGAAAGCTGCCGAGAACGGCCGAGTGTGGCCGAAAATAGCCGAGAACGGCCAAAAATAGCCGAGAACGGCCGAGAACAGGACCGAAAATACCCGAAAGCCACCGAGAACTACAGAGCGCCGATGAGATACACAGGACATCTGTATCTCGGCGGCGCCATTTTTAAATGGCAAACACACTGACAAGGCTGCAATGGACTGACAAGGCTGCAATGGAAGGCTGCAATGCAAGGCTGCAAACAACTGACAAGGCTGCAATGCAAGGCTACGAATGACACGGATAAGGCTGCATTGATGGACATTTAAATGTAAGTTTTTTTCCTTAAACTTCAATCCTAAAAGTTTTTTTCTTTTAAATTCCCTCCTAAATTTGTGGTGCATGTTATACGACGGTGCGTGTTATACGCGGATAAATACGGTACTTGCTGCTATTAAACACACAGTTTTCACAACTCCAATTACAACAAGAAGATTTGAAGAATAGGGAACGCCGTCAAAATTTTAAGGATTCAAGGTGTCCCAGAAACTATCGGGGACAAAGAACTATGTCCATATCTCCTGGGCCTTTTTGTCACCTTGGCACCCCATATCCCGGATATCGATTGGCGCCTTGATAGAGCTCACTGGTCTCTGGCCCCCAAACCGCCCTCTGGCTCCAACCCAATAGACATTATTGTTCGCACTACTATGAAAGCAAGGAAGCTCACATAACAACACATGCAACACGTAATAGACTTTAAGACTTTAAGCACGCTAAGATTCAACTTTTTTAACATTGGCTAAAAGGCGCAATCTGCCTCTAAAGATGGTGTCCAGTTCTCGTTAAGAGACCTCCATGAGAGTGAAGCCTTCATCAATCTGGGACTTCCACCCATTCCTGATGATGAACTTCAACTTCCTGCCCCAAACCCAAAACCACATATGACACCGGCCAAGATCTGGACCCTGGTCCATTGGAGATCGCAGAAGGCCTCTTCAACTCCTCAATGAGCTTACAGACCTCCCACCTCCAGCAGATCTTTTTCAATTTCATGGACATACGGCGATTAGTTTGTCTATGCTATAGACTCCAAAGCAGGAGTCGTTTACTTCTATCTAGAAGATCCCCCTTCGGCTGTTTCAAGGTTTTTTCTTTTTTGTTACTCTGGTTGTCTCCCACTGAACTTTGTTATATGCTACTCAGAGGAGACGGGACCTCACCATTGGATCTTGCAGGTAGCCATGCACCTCACCATTGTCCTAGGCCAGTGATGGCAAACCTTAGCATTCCAGATGTTTTGGAACTACATTTCCCATGATGCTCGTGCACTCTGCAGTATAGTGGAGCATCATGGGAAATGTAGTTCCAAAACATCTGGGGTGCCAAGGTTCGCCATCACTGTCCTAGGCTTTTGCCTTGGACTCCTGCAGATATTTTCTCCTTCAGGCCTTTCAAAAAAATGCTTTTCTATGATTTTCTCCATTTCTTTTTTTTAACTTAATTTTCAGGTCTTTTTTTTTACCTTCTCTTGGCTCTCGGTTATGTTTTTTTTTTTGCATCATTTCAACATATCTGCCTTAATGTTTTTCATGATTTTTGCACCATGGATCAGTAATGGTCTGCTTATTATCTGTACTTCATTAGCTACATGCCTCTATGATACAGCATGGTTCTTAAAATCTCTTCTTGCAATGTGATGGGCTTGAATTCCATTCAAAAAAGATGGATAGCTTTGAAGGAATTCAAGTCTTCGAAAGCGGATGTAATTATGATTCAGGAGACTCATTTCTGACCTGGGGGCTCTTTCAAGTTTGCCTCCAAGCATTTCTCTACTACCTTTACGGCATTCAACTCCTCTGGGAAGGCTGTAGTTGCGATTTTAATTAACCGTTCCAACCCAATACGTGTTCTTTCTTCCTGTCTAGACCCCCATGGTCGGTTTGTTCTCCTGAGTTGTACTCCTGAGTTATTCTCTCCCCAACACATCATTTACTTTGGCTAATAAGCCCCGAATGTGGAGACAGATTGGCTTTCACACAAGGGTATTTGAGAAGCTACAATCTTTCTCACAAACTTTTATGGTTATAGGCGATTTTAATGTGTGCATGTCCCCGACCAAAGATGGAGTGGAGTGTTCCAAAACATTCCACGGATCCAAACTCAGAAACTATCCAATTCCTTTTGTCAACTGATTAGATCTCATATTCTTTATGATACATAGAGAGTGAAGCACCCTACCCACAAACAATGCATGTTTTACTCTCCCCCTCATAAACATTATTCTAAACTGGATCATTTCTTTGTAACCACCCCTCTACTACCTTATGTACTCCTATCACTTGGTCAGATCATGCACCTATTAACCTGGATATTGTTTTATCTTCTCCAAAGCCCAAAACATGTCATTGGCGTCTCAATGAATCCTTGCTACGAAATCCAAACTCAACTGCAACAAAATTTTTCTGAAATTTTCCAATTAAAATGAGGGTTCAGTGTCAGAGATTTCTACCTTGTGGGAAGCCCATAAAGCGTTTTTCAGAGGTGAGTGCATCTCTGTAGACTCTCCTCTAAAACGAGAAACCACCAAGCTGAAAGCTGAGCTCCTTACTCAGCTGCGGTCTGCGGAGATGTGCCTACTACACTCCCCCATGGTGGAATGCTTGTGAGCTATTGTTTCGATATAACCGCATTAAATCATTCAACATGAACAAGATATCTAAATCGTTACTGTGGTCTAAACAAAAATTTTATGAGTATGCCAACAAACCGCATAGGATGCTGGTCAACAGACTTAAACCACGTCCATTCTTGTCAATCCCCAATCACTTAATGCAGCCAGATGGCACCACTACCTATTGCCCCCTTGGTATGTCTAAGGTGTTTGGTGATTTCTACCAGGGACTCTATGCCCTTGTACACACGGTCGGAAATTCGGACGGAAAATGTCCAATCGGACGGTGTTGTCGGATAATCCTACTGTGTATGGGCTCCATCAAACTGTTTCTGTCGGAATATCCGACGGACAAAGTTTTAGAGCTGGGCTATAAATCTTTCCATCAACATGATCCGATAGGACTTTGTCCGATCGTTAGTAGAGAATTCTGTTCGGACAAAGTTCCACGCATGCTCAGATCAAATTACAAGACCAAAGCTATTGGCTACTAGCCTGAACGTAGTGCCGTCATAATGAAAAAACGTCATCACGTTCAGAACGATTGGATTTTCCGACAACTTTGTCCGACCGTGTGTGTATGCAACACCAGTTTCGGACAAAATCCGTCGGACAAAATCAGACGGATTTTGTTGTCGGAATGTCCGACCGTGTGTACAAGGGCTATGACTGTTTGAGCTCTGAATCTAATTCCCACTTTACACAGGCAAAGTTTAACGACTTTATGGAATCTCTACAATTACCTGAGATATTCCCCGGACAACGATCTACGATTAACGCACCTATCACTGCCGTGGAAATAGTGGAAGTGATAAAATGTTTACCGTCCCATAAATCCCCAGGCTCCTTTATATCTACTACAAAACATTTCTACCAATATTAAGTCCGTATTTATTGACCCTATTTTCTTCCTTACTAAAAGGTACCCACCCACACTCAGTTTTTGCATGCATTTATAACTGTTATTCCAAAACCGGGTAAGGAACCCTCATTACCGGACAACTACCGAACCATCGCATTATTAAATTCAGATTATAAAATATCTACAAAAATTCTAGCCAACAGACTTTAGCCATTATTGCCGTCATTGATACAGTTAGGCTTTGTTCCAACAAGACATGCAGTCCATAACACCATACGAACGATAGACTTGATAGACCTCCTGACTAAGACGAAACACCCTGCCATTGTTTTAAGTTTGGATGTACAAAAAGCCTTCGATCGCTTAAGCTGGCCATTTATGTTTGAAGTCCTTTCCAGATATGGGTTCTCGGGCACTTTCATTCAGGCTGTAAAGGTTCTATACTCAAAACCTTTTTCCCAAGAGCGGCTGTCTTCTCATCTGTCACAGCTGTTTCCCCTGAGCAATGGCACCAGATGGGGTTGCCCTCTGTCGCCCCCTGGCTTTTTATTCCAAGTTTGGAACCCCTTGGCCATCAGGTCCCATCCGGCCATTCATGGGGTGCCGCTGCAACATCAGGAATATACGTTGTCGCTTTTTTGCCGATGATATTTTGTTAACTTTCACCCATCCCCATATATCTCTAGCCTCCCTACTTGAAATCTTGGCCTCCTTTGGATCTATATTGGGGTTTAAAATGAATCCCTCAAAAACAGAAGCTCTACCCATTAACATCCCATCAGGCCAACTCATTCATCTCCAACATAACTTTAAATATTGCCAGTGAACTCATGCACTTAAATATTTGGGCACCCATATTACACCCTCTTACTCCTCTCTATATCAGGCCAACTTTCCCCCTATGTTCACGGAGATCTCTCCTTTATTAAATCAATGGACCTCTCCCCCTATATCTTTTCTTGGAAGAATTAATGTTCTCAAGATGTCGATACTTCCCAAATTTCTATACTTATTTGAGACATTCCCAGTCTCATTTCCAATATCGCAATTGAGGGTTCGCCAAAGGAAATGTCTCCACTTTATATGGAACAATGCCTCCCATAGGATTGCAAGCTCAGTAATTCCAGCTCTAAGGAGCCACTCCGGACATCATTAAATATTATTATGCATCACATCTGCGAGTATTGACTTCCTGGATATCTAGGAAGGCCCCGAACAGATGGGCTGAGATTGAAATGGGAGTTACCGATCCAGTACACCCATGTTATATGTTATATGTTATGGCCCTCCTCAGGCAAACACATGCCTCAGTTGAGATCCTTATGCCTGGCTCCAATGCTCTTTACCCTATCAATCTGGAAGAGATGCTCGGAGAGTTTTTCCCTTTCCTCTTCCTGCCCTCCATTTTTAAATGTACTTTTTAACCCGGACATCCCTGATAGTCTATCCTATGTTTGGATGCTGCCATGGACTTAAGCGGGAATCTTTCAATTTCGGGAACTTGTACACCCATTGACAGGTGGACTCCTGTCTTTTGCAGACCTTCAAGTGAAACAGCAGATCCCCACATCACTTTTGTACTCGTATATGCAATTTTTCTCACTAAAGCTCCCTCAAAATCTTTGGAAAAACCCACCAATTTTGAACTTTTATGTGCTAATGGCCCATATGAATCCCAATTAATTTCATCCATATATAAAATTAAACCTGAAGCCTCTCCCCTAACGACATCCACCCATAACTATATGAAGAAATGGTCCCATATATTACAGCGACCTATATCCTTAACCACTTTCAGACCGGACCAATTTGCTGGTCAAAGACCAGACCACTTTTTGCGATTCGGCACTGTGTCGCTTTAACTGACAATTGCGTGGTCGTTGCGACGTGGCTCCCAAACAAAATTGACGTCCTTTTTTTCCCACAAATAGAGCTTTCTTTTGGTGGTATTTGATCACCCCTGCGGTTTTTATTTTTTGCGCTATAAACAAAAATAGAGCGACAATTTTGAAAAAAACGCATTATTTTTTACTTTTTGTTATAATAAATATCACCCAAAAATATATAAAAAAACATTTTTTTCCCTCAGTTTAGGCCGATACGTATTCTTCTACATATTTTTGGTAAAAAAATCGCAATAAGCGATTATTGATTGGTTTGCGCAAAAGTTATAGCGTTTACAAAATAGGGATAGTTTTATAGCATTTTTATTAATAATTTTTTATTTTTTTTTACTAGTAATGGCGGCGATCAGCGATTTTTATTGTGACTGCGACATTGTGGGGGACCCATCGGACATTTTTGACACATTTTTGGGACCATTGTCATTTATACAGTAATCACTGCTATATAAATGCAGTGATCCCTGTGTAAATGACACTGGCAGTGAAGGGGTTAACCAGTGGGTGGCAGTGTAGGGGTTAAGTGTTCCTAGGGGTGTGTTACTAACTGTGGGGGGGGTTGGGCTTTCATTTAGTGAACACTGATCTCTGCTCCAATCACATGGAGCAGAGATCAGCGTCACTAGTTGCTAGGCAGAATGGAGAAATGCTGTTTACAACGGCATTTCTTCATTCGGCCTCTCCGTGAGACGATCACGGGTATGCCCACGGCGATCGAGTCCACGGGTCCCGTGGCCGGACTCACGGGGGTCCCGAACAGCGCAGGAGCGCGCCGCCGGCGGCGCGCTCCCGATGGCAGGGCGGCAAACTTAAAGGGACGTACATGTACGCCCATTTGCCTGCCTGTGCCATTCTGTCGACGTACATCGGCGTGCGCTGGTCGGCAAGTGGTTAATAGACTGGGTGAAAATTTGGGAGTCCTTGTCCAAAATGTCACGCTGTGCAGTTGCAGAGAGAAACCGCAGTTAAGATTCTTCTTTTCCTGGTATAGAACCCCAGACATCCTACACGCATGCAATTTAACAGCTTCTAGACAATGTTGGAGATGTAATGAAGCCATGGGCACCCACATCTTCCGGGAGTGCCCCTCTATTAGCCCTTTCTGGACTCAAATTCAAGAACTTTTGCAGAAGTTCTCAAACACCCCCGTACCTCTGAACCCCATACACTTTTTATTAGGCCTCCCTTTTTCAGGTATCTCTAAAGCCTCAAGGAGATTAACGTCTTTCATCTTACTAGCTGCAAAACGAGTTATACCTAGATACTGTCTGTCCACTTCCCCTCCTACTTTCCATCAATTTCTTTCTACAGTGGCTGATATTCGTAGGATGGAACATCTGACTAGACATGTGCAGAGTGAAATATTTCGTTTCGGAATTTAGTTTTCGTCCGAAAAATACATTTAGTTACTCCCGAAATTTGTTTTTATTTATTTATTTTTTCCTTCAAAAATTGCATTCGTCTGAAAATCCACATGAAGTACGGTCGAATCTGTCTTTGAAGGCTTATGGTGTCTGTGGAATGTATAAAGAAGATTCGACGGAGCTGCTAAACTCTATATAGCCTATAGGCGGAGCATTTGACTCCGGAAATGTACGATTGGAGCGTCGTACAGTTTAGATGCTCCGTCGAATATTATTGTAAACGTGTGTGTTTTTCGTTGCTTTGTCGAATCTCCGTCATTCATGTTGAATGAATGGTCTAAGTCTCACTGTGTCAGGTGTCAGATAGTGAGTGACTGATAATAACGAATATGGCGGCAACCCATTGTGAGAGCGACATGGAGGCATTGGAGGATGTTCCTGGGCCATTTACAAGTGTTTCTGTATATATATTATATACTCGTTCAAACAGAAACTGGTGGACTGGTGATAGCGATCACTGATCACACAGGTGATAAGATTCTATAATAATAAATCCCCCCCCCACAACACATGCAGCCTCTGAGGCTATCACAACAACACTAGCAGCAACACTAGTATCACTATAAGGTTCTCACACTAACACAACAGGTCAGATTATTAGGAAAAAGCTAAGTTGAACTGTAGCTTGCTACACTATTGTTCTGCTGCTGTGCTTATGCTTAAAGCGGGAGTCCACCGGGACTCCGCGTTTTTTTTATTTTTTTTAAAAGCCAGCAGCTACAAATACTGCAGCTGCTGACTTTTAAATAGTGACACTTACCTGTCCAGCGCGCCTGCGATGTCGGCACCCGAAGCCGATCGCTCGCTCGGCTGCCGGGTCCCGCCGCCATCTTGGGTATGGGAATCAGGAAATGGAGCCTTTCGGCTTCATTTCCCGGTTCCCTACTGCGCATGCGCGAGCCGCGCGGCGCAATCCGGACGGTCCCCGCTGCCTCTGGGAGCTGTGTGTTTCCCAGCAGGCAGCGGGGCACTTGCTGAAGGGGGCGGGCGCTTGCGGAACGGGGCGTAACGTACGCCCCGTTCCGCAGAGAGCTAGCCCGAGAGTGGGTGCAGTTACCTGGATTATCCAGGTAACTGCACCCCCCTCCCCCCTGAAAGGTGCCGATTGTGGCGCCGGAGGGGGGGGGGATTCCGATGAGCGGAGGTCCATTTTAGGGTGGACCTCCGCTTTAATAATAATTTGAGTTCTCTGAAGTGACAATTCAAACGGACCAGCTAAGATTGACTGTCTTCTGAAATGATTCAGTGTGTGTGTCTCTCTCTGCTAGCAATCGTAAGTGAAAATAAGTTGGCTGTACGTGTGTACTTAGTTCTAGCTATTTTTACTGCTCCTCCTCCTCATTTGGTTACAATAAGCCAATGACATTCATCATCATCATTATTTTTATTATACTTCCCCCACCCAATTCCAGAATCTTTTCTCTCTGTTGAATCTTTTCTCTGTATGTCGAATCTTTTCTCTCTGCCGAATATTTTCTCTATAGAATTTTGGACTAATAGAGGTAAGGTTGGGCACATTCGACCACAGGTTCAATAGACACAGATTGATGCAAGCTAGGAAAAAGGAGAAACCAGGTCGGGCAAAGAATTATCGAGGCACCTCATCCCAATAAAATCAGATGAAAAAAGAAAGAGAACGAAGCAGGACTGTTACGGTGCTATACAGTCAATTTAAAAAAAGGAAGGATGACCCCCTCAGAGGGGAGTGCAGAGACACAAATACTATATAATGTAAAAATAGACAAAAGCTTTATTATATATAAATATTAAAATGAAATTGAGTTTCAAAATTACAGATACCAATACAATAATTAGGGGTAAAATATCCACACTTGATTAATTGATTCAACTGGAATTATACTTGGCTGTTCTGATGGAGTCCCAACATGTTTCGCCTAAACAAAGGCTTCTTCAGGAGAGCCAGTAATTGCATAAGGTGGTCGTAAAAATAAGAGTTCACTGTAGGTGAAATACAACAAAAGCTGTGAATTAGATCTCAAAAATATAGTGCAGCCCAATCCCTTCATGCTCATACATTTTGTAGAAGACATCAAATAAATTTAGAGAGACTTGTATCTGGGATAAATAATACGCCTACCTATCTCCAACCAAGAGCCTCACCAACACGATTAGGTAGAGACACCTATAGGACATGGAGAGCGGACCAATAAAGAGATCCCCAAATGGTGGCTGCAGAAGATAAATGTAACAGACAAATACCCACTGTCATTAGAATTTATAGGGCCCAATGGGCTCCCATTATTAAATGACCATACTACAGGAAGTTACAATGTGATTTGACACAGATTGATATTGTCAGAGTCACGTTGAATCTCCTATTCTACATCGAATTGTTGTAACAACGAAAACGAAAATAAAGCATTTATTTATGTTGGATCTTTTGTTTTTTGGATTCTGCGCTTTTGTTATCGTTTGTCAAAACGAAAATACCTGAAATTCAGATGAAAACGAATGCAGGTGTCTACATCTGACTGCATTGATTGATGATTCATTGCCTTCCTTTTATAAGATATGGAAAATTTGGGATGAATCTGAGTACTCCCCTAAAAATAACGAATCTTAAATATTCTGTCCCGTTTACACCAACTGTTATGTCTCTGGTAACGTTTGATTTTTGGTCTCCTTGGTGCTAACTACTTGTTATATTGTCTTCATGATTCTTTGATGTTTTACTTCTTTTATTATCTTGTATGGTATAGTACATATAAATTACTGACCCGAGATGGAGAACTGTACCATCGGACTATACCATACCATACCATACTCTTCATGTCTTACCCTTAAATACATGTAATGTTTCTTTATGTTGAAATGCTTTACTCTATGTACCACATTGTAAGAATTCTAAAAGTGTTATAAATAAACAATTAAAAAAAAAACACCTCTGAATTCCGACTTTGAAATTCAGAATTGTGTTTACGTTTTTTTAGGGATGGGATGGCCCCAGGGCTCTTCCATAGAATTTTGACATTGAAACTGAACTCTGACTTTCAGTATCAGAATTTGTACTTTTAAATTTGGAATTCTGACTTTTAATCTCAGAATTCAGATTTTTAATCTCAGAATTTCAATTCTTAATCTCTAAATTCTGATTTTTAATTTCTGAATTCTGACTTCAAAACTCTGAATTCTGTCTCCTTATCTCTGAATTCTGACTCTTAATCTCTGAATTCTGACTCTTAATCTCTGAATTCTGACTCCTAATCTCTGAATTCTGACTCCTAATCTCTGAATTCTGACTCCTAATCTCTAAATTCTGACTCCTAATCTCTGAATTCTGACTCTTAATCTCTGAATTTTGATTTGCAATCTCAAAATTCGGACTTTGGAACTCTAAATTATGACTTTTAGCCCTGGTTCACACAGTGTGGATTTTAAATTTTGCAAATAGTGTGATTTCAAAGCTGCGGATCAGTGCAATTTACACCTCCGATTTCATTTTGGCTTGCGACTTTGTTTACCAGAAGTCTATGCAAGTAGCAATAAAATTGGGGAAAAAAAGTAGTGCAGGAACCTTTCATTAGTCACAGCAATTTGAAGGGTTCCATTGCCGGCAATGGGGAGCGAATTTTCATTCTGTTTGGAACTGTGAAATCAAATGACAAATCACACCGGTGTGAATGAGGGCTTAATCTCTGAAATCTGACTTCGAAACTGAAAATTTTTACAATTAAAATTTAGAATGGCCCAAAGTTTTACGTTCAGAATTTTTACTTTAAAACGAAGGATCGTGTTTAAGAAATTTTAGGGTGGCCTTAGCGCTCTTCCATAGAATTATGACTTTTAAACTCAGAATTATGACTTTGAAGCTCAGAATTGTGTTAAAAAAAAACTTGAGGATGGTCCCAGGGCTCTTCCATAAGATAGCGATATCATAGGAAATAAGTATTCTCCCCAGTTCCATCTAGTGGCTATAATGCGGTATTTTTCCTATTTATACATTAGAGTGGCAGGAAATACAGCCTGAGAACATTCAATTTGGTCTTGTTGGCAACAAATTGAATTTATATGCAGATTCAATGGATGATTGCAAATATTTTTATTGATACACCCCTTTTACAGTATTTGGAAGGGCCTACCCCAGAGGCAGTACAAGACACCATGAAAGGGCTCCCTTGACCCTCAGTTGTCCCCTTTCCCTCCAAGCCCTGTGGTGGAACACCAGGGCCCGGCCACAAGAGCGACCTTTGAGACCCTGGTAGATCCCCCACTGGTGTCAGTTTTTATTTGTTTTTTTTATAAATTTTTACAATTTTTTTAATTTATTTTACAATATTATTTTTTACAAATTTTTGTAGGACCCCATTGGAGGGATTTGGTGAAATATCAGGGGTGTGAACAGACCTCTGATGTTTCACCTTTGCGACAGAGAAAAGAGATTGAGGGCACAGCCTTCAATCTCCATCTCGGCAGCCTCAGCTGCACAGAATGAAGGGACAGGAATATCTCTGAACAGAGGCTTCCTATTCATTCACAAACTGAAGCATAGTAAACACCGTTCTATAAATGGACAGAGTCAGTGGTCGGTCCCCCTGCTCTCTATTCTGACACTTCCCCTGCTGTAACTGGCTGGTGAAGGTGCGGGGGGAATCTGATTGAGTTGTCGGAGACAAGGGGAGACCACGAGAGAGCACAGGGGCTTGGGGGCAGCAGAAGACCTCCTGCTCCTACTTTTGGGGCAGTTCACCATGGTCCTGAGCTCTCCTGTTTTAGAGGAACCACCACAGGATGAGGGAGTGGCAGGGGAGTAGGGCAGGGGCATAGCTACAGGGGTTGCAATTGCGACCCGGCCCCATGCTCCAGGTGGCCCATGCAGCCCCCTGTACACCTGGACAGGAGAGGCAGCGGGGGCAGATATAGACAAACCAATCACCTTCATCTTCCTCCTACAGCCATTATATATTTACAGGAGGGAGAGGAGGAGAAGTAGACATTTCAGCAGCTGCAGGAGGAAGGTAGAGGGGATCGGTTCCTCTATGGTTGCCCCTGCTGCACCTCCTATTCTGGTGTATAGGGGGGCCACCTGGAGCACGGGGCCGGGTCACAATTGCGACCCCTGTAGCTACGCCCCTGTCCTACTTTCCTGCCGTCACCCTCCTCCTGTGGTGGTTCCTCTAAAACAGGATAGCTCAAGACCATGGTGAACTGCCCCAAAAGTAGGAGTGCAGGAGGAGATGGAGGAACATCTGTCCCCTGATCTCCTGAAAGTAATGAAGGCAGAAGCAACAAGCATAAACCTCCATGATATTACTCAGCAATGGCATTCCTGTACATTCGGTGTTGGCATGGAGGCATAGCATTGTAGGCAGCCAAAGACTGATGATGAGGGCAGCACCACAGGTAAGCATCCACGTCTTCTTTTTTTAGGAACTCTTTTTTTTTTTTTTCAAACAGGCGATAGCTTTATTAAGACAGCACAAAATGCGTCAGAGTGCTGATTTTATTTCACTGCTATTACGTAAGATGAAAGCTGATTGACAGTTGACAGCACAGAGTGTCACACCTCCAGGTCTGATAATGAATGTGAACAAATGCGGCAATCTGCAGAATCTCACTTTGTTACTGTGTCATCTTTCATTGTTTATTAGTGTTTTTTCCTCTTTTTTATTTACAATGTATCAAACCCAAGAACAAAAATGTAACCTATTGCAGCTCCAGAAGGTTTTACCCCTTTCCCGACCAGGCAATTTTCTGCTGTCCAGCACTGCACAACTAGTAAAGCTCGGTCCAAAAGGGGAAGCACTTTTCGGGGGGGTTGGGGGGTTTGACCGTGGTGAACTCAGCCAGAAGCTCCTCCTCCCCCCTCCACCAGGCCATTCGCAGAGCGCAGTAGGAGACCTTCTTCACTGCCGGTTTCCCTTAACCGAGATGGCGGGAGTAGCAGCACCCGAAAGATGATTGAAAAATCGGCCGGGGTGAAAACATCGCTGGATTCTTGGACAGGTAAGTGTCCTAATATTAAAAGTCAGCAGCTACAGTATTTGTAGCTGCTGCTTTTTATTTTCTTTCTTGAAGGATTCTGGAGGTCTTCTTTAAATTGCCGACCAGCCGCCGTCGTTATGCGGCGGCAGATTGGCTCCCCTGCGCGAATTGCCGTAGCTGTACAGCGGCTGCTTTAAGGGTTTGACGCCAGAGTCGATGCGCATGGCCGGCGGCCGCAATGTCCGCCGGCGACCCCCCTAGTGTTAACCCCTTCCCTGCCAGGGACATGTATACAGTAATCAGTGGCTATTTTTTAGCTCTGATCGCTGTATAAATGTCAATGGTCCCAAAGAAGTGTCCAACCTGTCCCCCGCTAAAAAACGCTGATCGTCGCCATTACTAGTAAAAAAAAAAATAAAAATTTATAATAAAAATGCCATAAATCTATCCCCTATTTTGTAGACGCTATAACTTTTGTGCAAACCAATCTATATACACTTACTGCATTTTTTTTTAACAATAATATGTATACATATTGACCTAAACTGATGAATATATATTTTTTTAATTTAGGATATTTATTATAGCAAAAACTAAAAAAATATTTTTATTACATTTTTTTCAAATTTGCCGGTCTTTTTTTGTTTATAGCGCAAAAAATAAAAACCGCATAGATGATCAAATACCACCAAAAGAAAGCTTTATTTGTGGAAAAAAATGAACATCAATTTTGTTTGGGTGCACGATCGCGCAATAGTCAGTAAAAGCGACATACTGCCGTATCGCAAAAAAAAAAAAAAAATGGCCTGGTCATTTAGGGGGGAAATCTTCCGGTTCTTAAGTGGTTAACTGACAATTGTGCGGACATGCAAAGTTGTACCTAAACAAATTTTTTTCCCCCCACAAATAGAGCTTTCTTTTTGTGGTATTTGATCACCTCTGGGTTTTTTGTATTTTTTATTATAGAAATGAAAAAATATATATTATATACTTTTTTGATATAAAACATATCCAATAATAAAAAAAATATTATTTCTTCATAAATTTAGACCAAAATGTATTCTGCTACATGTCTTTGATATAACATTTTTTCCAATAAGTGTATATTGATTGGTTTGCGTGAAAGTTATAGTGTCTACAAACTATGGGATATACACTATATTACCAAAAGTATTGGGACGCCTGCCTTTACACGCACATGAACTTTAATGACAGGGCCCTCTGATTCCTTCTGTATTGAATTTTATTGTAACTGTACTGTCTACCCTGTTGTAAAGCGCTACACAAACTGTTGGCGCTATATAAATGCTGTATATTAATAATAATTATTATTAATTATAAATATATTATTATTAATAATAATCCCAGTCTTAGCCCTTGTACACACGGTCGGACATTCCGACAACAAAATCCGTCAGATTTTGTCTGACGGATTTTGTCCGAAACTTGTGTTGCATACACACGGTCGGATAAAGTTGTCAGAAAATCCGATCGTTCAGAACGTGATGACGTTATTTCGTTAGGACGGGACTACGTTCAGGCCAGTAGCCAATAGCTTTGGTCTAGGAATTTGATCTGAGCATGCGTAGCACATTGTCCGATCGGAATTCTCTACAAACGATTGGACAAAGTCCCATCGGACCATGTTGTCGGAAAATTTTATAGCCCAGCTCTAAAACTTTGTTGGTCGGATATTCCCACGGAAACAGTCCAATGGAGCCCACACACAGTCGGATTATCCGACAACGCGGTCCGATCGGACATTTTCCGTCAGAATGACCGACTGTGTGTACAAGGGCTAAGTCCGTAGGGTTCAATACTGAGTTGGCCCACCCTTTGCAGCTATAACAGCTTCAACTCTTCTGGGAAGGCCGTCCACAAGGTTTAGGAGTGTGTCTATGGGAATGTTTGACCATTCTTCCAGAAGAGCATTTGTGAGGTCTCCGCTCTAATTCCTCCCAAAGGTGTTCTATCCAGTTGAGGTCAGGACTCTGTGCAGGCCAGTCAAGTTTCTCCACCCCAAACTCGCTTGTCCGTGTCTTTATGGTCTTTATACTTTCCCACTACACATGTATGAGCCGCACTGCGTTTTGTGAACAATCTTGCAGCCTTCTGGGACCTGTTGTCAGAAACTATGAAATCAGACCGAGACAGAAGTACAGTTAAATCACACTTGTTTAATAATAAAAGTAAATAGAACAAACGTAGTCAAAACATATCCAGAGTTCAGTAACCGGAACGGATAGTCAGACAAGCCAGAAGTCAGGGATCAATGTAGTGGAACAGCAAGCAGAATCTGGAGCCAGAAGGGATGTCAGCAAAGTCTTGAACAGGATCGCAGGAGTTTCTGTGATGTTGACCAAGGTGAAGGCAGAGCTCCTCTGGACTGGACAGCTTAAGTAGGCAGGACTGACGAGCAGGATATCATCAGCAGCTGAGTAACTGTGGAGAGATGGGAGCTGGCAATTAGCCGACAACCGGCCAGCTCAGAGAAGGAAGGGCTGAGCCCAGACCTGACACCTGTGCTGTGTCCCAGAAGGCTGTGGGCAAAGAAAAGGGGAATCCAGGTCAAGGGGAATCTAGGTGATTGAGGTGGAAGTGAGGTGAAGTCAAAAACAGGTACCCGCTCCCCAAGAAAAAAAAAATCTGAACAGGAGAGGGGAGAGGCATAAAAGCTGAACTTCCCTTTTGGGTGAAGTTCTCCTTTAAGTAGGTCCCCCTTTTGCCACCAAAAACAGCCTTGGACACCACTAGACCTCTGAAGGTATACTGTGGTACCTGGCACCAAGCCATCAGTGGCAGGTTCTTTAAGCCCTGTAAAATGTGAGGTGGGGCCTCCATGATTTGGAATCGTTTTTCCAACACATCCCACAGAAGTTCGATTGGATTGAGATCTGCAAAATCTGGAGGTCAAATCAACACCTCAAACTCGTTGTGTTCCTCAAACAATTCTTGAACCATCTTTGCAGTGTGGCGGGGCACATTATCCTGCTGAAAAAGGCCCCTCCCATCAGAGGATAACGTTTCCATGAAAGGCTGTACTTGGTCACCAACAATGTTTAGTTCGGTGGTACGTGTCAAGTAACATCCACGTGAATGGCAGGACCCAAGGTTTCTCCACATTGCACAAAGCATCGCACTGCCTCCGCCGGCTTGCCCTCTTCCCATACTGCATCCTGCTGCCATCTCTTCCCAATGTAAATGACGCACACCCACCCGGGCATCCACATGATGGAAAAGAAAACATGTTTCAGTAGATGAGGCCAGCTTCTTCCAGTGCTCCGTGGTCCAGTTCTGATGCTCACATGCCCATTGTAGGGGCTTTTGGCTGTGGACTTGGGTCAGTATGGGCACCCTGACCGGTCTGCAGCTATACAGCTCCATACACAACAAACCGCAATGCCCATTTTTTTTCCTAATTTCAACATCCACAACTTCAGGGACAACATGTTTACTCACTGCCTAATATATCCCACCTACTGCCATTGTAACCAGCTAATCGATGGTATTCCCTTTACCTGTCAGTGGTCATAAAGTTGTGGCTGATGATGTTTGGGTGGAAGACGTTTTTTCGGCAGTTACAATACTTTCTATAGACTTTGAGCTGTTTGGTTGGATTTGCACATTTAATTGACCCTTCATGGGGTTTCTGTGTTACCATTTGTAATATATTTGCCTCTTGGGGGTTCTCTGGCCCCCACAGCTCCAGATGAAGGACAGAGAGGAATGCTACAACCACACTGACCGCGATCGAATGCCGGGGACAGAGTGACGGGACGCAGCGTGGCAGGGACCCGACACGAGTTGGCATACAGAGCAGCTCTCGGGTGAAACAATAACAAAACAAAGAATTTGTCTCGAATTCGAGCTACTTTTGCATAAGAGTTGGCTGGCGGGATTCTGGCAGTGAAGCTCTTTGTGACACATCCCAAAACCCCCAAAAGGTTCTCTCCGTTCTCCAATCTCCGGTGCACTCCACAACAAATGACAGAAGATAGATGGAACCCTCATTGAATTTAGTCTGAGAAACCTATAAACAAGGGTTATATACAGGGGCGCTGCTAGGTGGCAAAAGGACCAGGGGCTTCAGCCCATCCAAGGCCGAGGCCGGAAACGGGGGGGGGGGGGGGGTGTTGTACGGACACAGGTTTATTTGGCTGGGCCGTGACACTGGCGGTAGTGACCTACATACACTGACCTACCTACACTCACCTGCCTGACCTACCTACACTGACGATAGTGACCTGCCTACATTCACCTGCCTGACATACATACACTGGACATTTACATACACTGACCTACATACACTAACGGTAGTGACCTACCTACACTGACTTGCCTGAACTACCTATACTGACTGACCTACACATACACTGACATTTACATACACTGACCTACCTACACTGACATTTACATACACTGACCTACCTACACTAACATTTACATACACTGACATTTACATACACTGACATTTACATACACTAACATTTACATACACTGACCTACCTACACTGACATTTACATACACTAACATTTACATACACTGACCTACCTACACTGACATTTACATACACTGACCTACCTACACTAACATTTACATACACTAACATTTACATACACTGACCTACCTACACTGACATTTACATACACTAACATTTACATACACTGACCTACCTACACTGACATTTACATACACTAACATTTACATACACTGACCTACCTACACTGACATTAAAATACACTGACCTACCTACACTGACCTACCTGCACTGACATTTACATACACTGACCTACCTACACTGATCTACCTACACTGACATTTACATACACTGACATTTACATACATTGACCTACCTACACTGACATTAACATACACTGACCTACCTACACTGACATACCTACACTGACCTACCTGCACTGACATTAACATACACTGACCTACCTACCCTACACTGACATTAACATACACCGACCTACCTGCACTGACCTTTGATATATATATATATATATACATATATATATATATATATATATATATATATATACATATATATATATATATATATATATATATATATATATATATATATATATATATATACACACACGCACACAGTACACACGCGCACTATATTGTCATAAGTATTGTCAAAAGTATTGTCAAAAGTATTGTCAAAAGTATTGTCAAAAGTATTGGGACGCCTGCCTTTACACGCACATGAACTTTATTGGCATCCCAGTCTTAGTCTGTACGGTTCAATATTGAGTTGGCCCACCCTTTGCAGCTATAACAGCTTCAACTCTTCTGGGAAGGCCGTCCACAAGGTTTAGGAGTGTGTCTATGGGAATGTTAGACCTAGACTGCACCTATACCGCATTATACCAAACCTATGCCGCATATGAACCACATCTTTCTTGCACCTGTGCCGGGGCTATACTATACCTGTACTACATGCAGGTTAACAGGGACTGTCATTAGGTGCAAAGACACTCCTAAAAGGGCCCCAACGATAACCGGCAGAAGAACATCTCAAAGGACTCTCCCTCCCTTTATAATTATTCTGCAAGCCCCCTTTGTTCCCCTGCCCCCTCTGCTACTATCCTTCTTTTCTTTCTACTGCTCACTGCTGCATTTCAGGAGGCGTTTCTACTGTTTTGCTGATCTGGACTCCAAATGTCATCGTATGTCTAGTTCTTACCGTACTTAATGTGATCCCTCAGAGGTGTTTTTTTTTTTATTTTATTTTTTATTTTTACATTCTGCTTAAAAATGAGTAAATCAGTACTGCTTGGACCTTGAAGAAGGGAACAATCCCCCGAAAGCTTGTCCTGAAAAATTGTATGTTAGTGCAAATAAAAAAAGTATCACGGACAGTACTCAATTTTCTTAGTTCTTACCGTTAATGAGATTGTATGCTAAATTGTGTTATTATCATTGTTAATCCATTTTATGCTTGCCTGGTTACCAACCAGATTGGGTGAAAATATATTAGGTTGCCTTTACTACCTGGTTCAGTGCCTATTTTCTTAGATATAGCGCTACTATTGGGTACTAAGTGTTACTTTTAGTGATCTCCTGTGATATTGTATGTTTGTACACTCAACCTGGTGTGTCAGAGGGGTTGAGGTTCTTGAGAAGGTCGAGGCAAAGAACAGAGGATTTTTGGTAAACTCATTCAATGAATGCAAGCTGAGATAACATGCACTGCATTGATGCATTGATGCCAGGAGACAGTAACCAGGAGATAAAACAAAGTTCAGGAATATTCCCTTTATCCCATTGTTTTTGCAAATCTATGTACACTACAAACTGTATGACTGAATCGGTTCTGATATCGCTGTTTTACTAACCTCACAGCTTATTATTCTAAATAGGAAACCTGCATTTTCTTTGAAAATATTAAAGATTTTAACTACCAGCAAGAATAAGTCCTTACATTTAAAGAGCACCTGTCATTTCAGATCCATCATGGCAGCGTCTGTTAGCGGGCATCCCCCTCACCCGCTGCCGCCACGTCCCTCACCTTGTTGGGTCACGCTTGCCCATTAAAGTGAATGGGACTGTCGTTGAGTCAACAGCGGGTCAGAGGAGGATCTGCTGCGGGACAGAGATGACAGTTGCTCTTTAAAAGTTATGATTTAAATCAAGCTTTTTTTACTAGTGATTTTAATCGATTTAAATCAAATCCACCCTTGCCTAACCTGCCGGGTCCCTCCCAAAGTTCTGCTCCCTGCACAGGCTGTGTGCCGCACAATGATGATGGCACTGCTGCTTTTACAAGGTCATGCAGTGCCTTGAAAAAGTATTCACACCCCTTTAAATTTTCCACATTTTGTCATGTTACAACCTAATAGGTAAATATCTTTTATTGGGATTTTATGTGATAGACCAACACAAAGTTGCCCATAATTGTGAAGTGGAAGGAAAATGATAAATGGTTTTCAAAATATTTTACAAATAAATATGTGAAAAGTGTGGGGATGCATTTGTATTCAGCCCCCTTTACTCTGATACCCCTAACTAAAATCTAGGGGAACCAATCGCCTTCAGAAGTCACCTAATTAGTAAATAAAGTCCACCTGTGTGTCATTTAATCTCAGTATAAATACAACTGTTCTGTGAAGCCCTCAGAGGTTTGTTAGAGAACCTTAGTGAACAAACAGCATCATGAAGCTCAAGGAACACACCAGACAGGTCAGGGAAGTTGTGGAGAAGTATAAAGCAGGACCAGGTTGTAAAAAAATATCCCAAGCTTTGAACATCTCAGGGATAAAGTTGTGTAAGTGTGGCAAGAAGAAAGTCATTTTTGAAAGAAAGCCATAAGAAGTCCCGTTTGCAGTTTGCGAGAAGCCAAACATGTGGAAGAAGGTGCTCTGCTCAGATGAGACCAAACTTTTACTTTTTGGCCTAAAAGCAAAACGCTATGTGTGGCGGAAAACTAACACTACACATCACCCTGAACACACCACCCCCACCGTGAAACATGGTGGTGGCAGCATCATGTGGTGGGGATGGTTTTCTTCAGCAGGGACAGGGAAGCTGGTCAGAGTTGATGGGAAATGGACGGAGCCAAATACAGGGCAATCTTAGAAGAAAAGAAGAAAATAAAGTCCGCCTGTGTGTAATTTAAATACAGCTTTCCTGTGAAGCCCTCAGAGGTTTGTTAGAGGACCTTGGTGAACAAACAGCATCATGAAGGCCAAGGAACACAGCAGACAGGTCAGGGATAAAGTTGTGGAGAAGTATAAAGCAGGGTTAGGTTATAAAAAAACATCCCAAGCTTTGAACATCTCACGGAGTTCTGTTCAATCCATCATCGGAAAATGGAAAGAGTATGGCACAACTGCAAACCTACCAAGACATGGCCGTCCACCTAAACTGACTAGCTGGGCAAGGAGAGCATTCATCCGAGAAGAGCCAAGAGGTCCATGGTAACTCTGGAGGAACTGCAGAGATCCACAGCTCAGGTGGGAGAATCTGTCCACAGGACAAATATTAGTCGTGCTCTCCACAAATCTGACCCTTATGGAAGAGTGACAAGAAGAAAGACATTGTTGGGAATAAATGCCCTAAGAAGTCCCGTTTGCAGTTTGCGAGAAGCTATGTGGGGGACACAGCAAACATGTGGAAGAAGGTGCTCTGGTCAGATGAGACCAACATTGTACTTTTTGGCATAGAAGTAAAACGCTATGTGTGGTGGAAAATGAACACTGCACATCACCTTGAACACACCATCCCCACTGTGAAACATGGTGGTGGCAGCATCATGTTGTGGGGATGCTTTTCTTCAGCAGGAACAGGGAAGCTGGTCAGAGTTGATGGGAAGATGGATGGAGCCAAATACAGGGCAATCTTAGAAGAAAAACATGTTAGAGTCTGCAAAAGACTTGAGACTGGGGTAGAGGTTCACCTTCCAACAGGACAACGACCCAAAACATACAGCCAGAGCTACAATGGAATGGTTTAGATCAGTGATGGCGAACCCTGACACCCTAGGTGTTTTGGAACTACATTTCCCAGTGTAGCTGAGCATCATGAGAAATGTAGTTCCAAAACATCTGGGTGCCAAGGTTTGCCATCATTGGTTTAGAATTAGATCAAAGCATATTCATGTGTTATGCTCTGTACACACGGTTGGACTTTCCGACGGAAAATGCGCGATCGGATCGTGTTGTCGGAAAATCCGATCGTGTGTGGGCTCCATCTGATTTTTTCCGTCGGAATTTCCAACACACAAAGTTTGAGAGCAGGATCTAAAATTTTCCGACTACAAAATCCGATAGTTTAAATTCCAATCATGTGTAGACAATTCCGACGGACAAAAGTGCCACGCATGCTCAGAATAAATTACGAGATGAAAGCTATTGGCCCGTTTATAGTCTGAACGATTGGATTTTCCGACAACTTTGTGCGACCGTGTGTATGCAAGACAGGTCTGGGCCAAAATCCGTCGGAAAAAACCCGACAGATTTTGACGTCGGAATGTCCGACCGCGTGTACAGGGCATTAGAATGGCCCAGTCACAGTCCAGACCTAAATCTAATTGAGAATCTGTGGCAAGACTTAAAAATTGCTGTTCACAGACGATCTCCATCCAATCTGACAGAGCTTGAGATATTTTGCAAAGAAGAATGGGCAGAAATGTCCCTCTCTAGATGTGCAAAGCTGATAGAGACATCCCCAGAAAGACTGTAATTGCAGAGAAAGGAGGTTCTACAAAGTATTGACTCCGGGGGGCGCCATACAAATGTACCCCCCACACTTTTCACAGATTTATTTGTAAAAAATTGGAAAACCATTTATCATTTTCCTTCCACTTCACAATTATGAGCCACTTTGTGTTGGTCTATCACCTAAAATCCCAATAAAATACATTTACGTTTTTGGTTGTAAACATGACAAAATGTGGAAAATGTCAAGGGGTCTGAATACTTTTTCAAGGCACTGTATCTGGCTTTTCCAAGATATTTGATGTTCTACAAAGTGCATTTGCATCCTTTGTGGCTACTGAGGTATATACGGGGATTGATTTAGTAAAACTGGCGAGTGCAGCTGTGCGTAGAAACCAGGGACGGACTGACCATTCGGGCACTCGGGCACTGCCTGGGGGCCCCATGCCACCAAGGGGCCCCATCAGGGGTGCCAGCCTCAATAAAACCAGGGACAGTATGATAAAATCTGTGTTTTTTTTTTAAATCCCAAGATTATAGCTGCCCCGCCTCTCCAGTACCTTTTCAGTGTGTGCATGTGTATTCTGTGTGTATATTGTGTGTCTGTGTGTGTATACTGTATGTGTGTGTGTGTGTATGTATGTATGTACTGTGTGGCACCATAATCTATTGCCTGGGTGCCCTATAATCTCCTATTGCCCGGGGGGCCCCATAATCTTCTCTTATTGCCCGGGGGGCCCCATAATCTCCTATTGCCCGGGGGGGCCCATAATCTTCTCCTATTGCCCGGGGGGCCCCATAATCTCCTATTGCCCGGGGGGCCCCATAATCTTCTCCTATTGCCCGGGGGGCCCCATAATCTTCTCCTATTGCCCGGGGGGCCCCATAATCTTCTCCTATTGCCCGGGGGCCCCATAATCTTCTCCTATTGCCCGGGGCCCCATAATCTTCTATTGCCCGGGGTCCCATATTCTCCTATTGCCCGGGGGCCCTATGAGTTGTCAGTCCGCCCCTGGTAGAAACCAATCAGCTTCCAGTTTTTTGGTCAAAGCTTAATTGAATAAATTGAAGTTAGAAGCTGATTGGCTACAATGCAGAGCTGCACCAGATTTTGCACTCTCCGGTTTTAGTAACTCACCCCCACAGTATTTTAATAAAAGTGATTGCACCAGGAGTTTAGCCTTAAATAGGCAGCAGATGGGGGGTCAACCCAGAAAAAGATGACAGAACAGGGAGTGGCCAAAAAAATGAAGGGGAAATGGAATTTAACTCCTGTCTACGTATTGCAGGCAGGATAAAGTATTTCCTTGGTATCCACTCCTCTACTTTAGACCCCTTTCACACCACACCGCCCATTGAGTCGGCGGCAAAACGCCGCTATTTTCAGCTGCGTTTTACCGCCGGATTTGCGGCGCATTTTGGCCACTAGCGGGCCGCTTTTACCCCCCGCTAGCAGGCGAGAAAGGGTTAAATCCGCCGGCAATATGCCGCAATAGCGGCGTTTTGCCGGCGGTATTACAGCGCTGCCCCATTGATTTCAATGGGGAGCAGCGGTGGAGGAGCGGTAAGCACACCGCTCCTAAGAAGTTGCTGGCAGGACTTTTTTCTAACGTCCTGCCAGCGCACCGCTGTAGTGTGAAAGCCCTCGGGGCTTTCACACTACACACAATGGTGCAGCTTCTTTAGGGCAGATTGCAGGCGCTATTTCTAATGCTATAGCACCTGAAAAACGCCCTGGTGTGAAAGGGGTCTTAAAGCTGAAGTTTAGCCTGCCTATATTTTGCCTTCCCTGGTTCACCCCTCCCCCCCATCAACATGCTATTTTTTAAAAATAAAACTTTTCCATTTTTTTATATTTTAGGCCCAACAATGTCATCATTCGGCCTCTGTGCTTCTCTATGCAACGCAAGCAGATCATGTCTGGCGGGAGGGGCTGTACCATATTTCTTGCTAGAAAATTACTTAGAACCCCCAAACTTTACTTTTTTTTTTTTTTTTTAGCAGAGTATGTAGGGAATAAAATGAAGATTTTTGCAATTTTTTTTTATGTCACGCGGTATTTGCACAGTGGTTTTTTAAATGCAATGTAAAAAAAAATAAAAAAACCCATTTTAACTAATTGAAAAATACAAAACTCAATATATACCCCAATTTTTTTGTCTAATGTGAAAGATGATGTTACTCAGAGTAAACAAATACCTAACATGTCACGTTTCGAAAATTGCGCACACTCATGGAATGGCGACAAACAACGGGACCTAAAGTGGTTGTTAAGTCACTCTAACATTTATATACTATCCACACCCATCTCCTAATGCAGTGTCCCCCTCTGTGCGTGATTTATTTAAATAAATGCTGTATATAACTAATTTCTAAGTACCGATCGGCGATCACATGACCGGCCGGCTCTCTCTTCTTCCTGTCTGACAGATGCAGGAGGGCGGGGCCGAGATTCCCCTGCTGATGTCAGTCAGGAGGGGAGGAGGAGAGAGTTGTCCGGTCACATGATTGCCGATCGGCTCTCAGAAATGAGGTATATACAGAATTTTTTTTCAATAAATCACGCAAAGAGCTGGGCACTGTATTAGTAGATGGCGCGTATGGTATATAAATGTTTATGTTATTCCAGCAGCAGGAGGGGAGGGGGCGGGCACTGTCACTAGCTGACAGGCAGGGAGGGTAGGGGAGGAGAGGAAAGAGGAGGAGGCCACAGATGACGGAAGCATGTAAACTGAACACTGTGTCAGGGCTCAGCAGTCATGATAAACCGTGGTCAGTTTACAAAGGGGAGGGGAGGAACTCGCAGGATCAGACAGATAGTTCAGGTGTTACAGGGGGGCAAATGACGCGGCACAAGCACTGTGCTGTTATTCATTCTTTAAAGGAACAGGATCCATTTTAAAAAATTTTTTTAGGTTAACAAACTCTTTAAAAACCTCCATAGGCGATGTTTTAAACACCTTTACAGGTTGCCTGTTTAGAGTTACAGAGGAAGTTTAGCTCTAGAATTATTGTTCTCGCTCTAACGATAGTGGTGATACCTCATGTATGGTGCGAACCACCAGTTATTAAAGCATTGCGTCCACCGGACCCGGCTCCCCCTCTGACCAATCAGTGTGTGTGCGCTCCCGCTATCTATTGCAGGTAAGGACGTATACAGTGCCTTGCAAAAGTATTCACCCCCCTTGGCTTTTTACCTATTTTGTTACATTACAGCCTTTTGATGGATCAGAACACAATAGTCTAAGTTGTTGAAGTAAAATTACAAAAATATATACATAAAACTATTTTTCATAAGTAAAAAAAAAAATGATAATTGGCATGTGCGTTGGTATTCACCCCCCTTTGTTATGAAGCCCATAAAAAGCTCCGGTGCAACCAATTACCTTCAGAAGTCACATAATTAGTGAAATGATGGCCACCTGTGTGCAATCTAAGTGTCACCTGATCAGTCATTACATATACACACCTTTTTGAAAGGCCCCAGAGGCTGCAACACCTAAGCAAGAGGCACCACTAACCAAACACTGCCATGAAGACCAAGGAACTCTCCAAACAAGTAAGGGACAATGTTGTTGAGAAGTACAAGTCAGGGTTAGGTTATAAAAAAATATCCAAATCTTTGATGATCCCTAGGAGCACCATCAGATCTATCATAACCAAATGGAAAGAACATGGCACAACAGCAAACCTGCCAAGAGACGGCCGCACACCAAAACTCATGAACCGGGCAAGGAGGGCATTAAAGCGGTAGTAAACCCGCTATTTTTTTTTTTTTTACACCTGCAAAGCAAAAGGCATAATGAGCTAGTATGCACCGCATACTAGCTCATTATGAAATACTTACCTTAGAACGAGGCCCCGACATCTGGCCCGATCCACGCTGAGGGAGCCGACATGCTCCCTCTGCGTTTCTTCCGGGTATCGCGGCTCCGGCGCTGTGAGTGGCCGGAGCCGCGATATCGTCACTCCCATGCATGCGCACGGGAGATTTCATTCCGGCCGCCCGGACACTGCCGGATTTTCAGGCCGAGAATCCCCTTGTGCGCATGCGCTGCTGCAGTCAGCGGCGCATACCGAGGGGAATATCTCCTAAACCGTACAGGTTTAGGAGATATTTTTTTTACCTACAGGTAAGCCTTATTATAGGCTTTCCTGTAGGTAAAAGTACCAAAAATGAGTATACAACCACTTTAATCAGAGAGGAGCACAGAGACCTAAGGTAACCCTGGAGGAGCTGCAGAGTTCCACAGCAGAGACTGGAGTATCTGTACATAGGACGACAATAAGCCGTACGCTCCATAGAGTTGGGATTTATGGCAGAGTGGCCAGAAGGAAGCCATTATCACTGAATATGAAAACTTCACACTGGACCTCATGCAACTTGGATTCTGTGCCTCTCCACTCTTCCTCCAGACTCTGGGACCTTGATTTCCAAATGAAATGCAAATTTTTCTACAGCCAGTGATGATTTGGAGAGCCGTGTCATCTTCTGGTGTTGGTCCACTGTGCCTTATCAAGTCCAAAATCAGGGCAGCCCTCTACCAGGAAATTCTAGAGAACTTCACGCTTCCCTCTGATGACTGGCTTTATTATGATGGTGATTTCATTTTCCAGCAGGACTTGGCACCTGCCCACACTGATAAAAGTACCAATACCTGGTTTAACTACTTAAAGACCGCCCGCCGCAGAAATACCACCGTAGGGCGGCTCTAATGGGCGAAAAGAGACATACCTGTATGTCATTTCATGCAATGGATAGCGGGGGGCACACGCGTGGTGATTGGCAAGAGGGGGAAGCCAATCAGCGGGTCTGGCAGCGCCATTTGTTCCCCAGAGAGGCAGAATGGTGATCTGCCTATGTAAACAAGGGAGATCGCTGTTCTGACAGGGAAGGACACTGTGATCTTGTGTTCCTGCTAAGCAGGAACACAGATCTCTGTGTTCTCCCAGTTAGTCCATCCCCCACACAGAAATCACCCCCCCCCCCCCCAGGGATACACTTAACTTTTTGATCGCCGCCATTACTAGTAAAATAAATAAAAAAAATGCCATAAAAATACCCCATAGTTTGTTGAAGTGATAACTTTTGCGCAAAAAAAAATCTGTATATGCTTATTGGGATTTTTCTTTAACCACTTAAGCCCCGGACCAATTTGCAGCCAAAGGACCAAGCCCCTTTTTGCGATTCGGCACTGCGTTGCTTTAACTGAAAATTGCGCGGTCGTGTGATGTGGCTCCAAAACAAAATTGGCGTCCTTTTTCCCCCACAAATAGAGCTTTCTTTTGGTGGTATTTGATCACCTCTCCGGTTTTTATTTTTTGCGCTATAAACAAAAATAGAGTGACAATTTTGAAAAAAGTTCAATATTTTTTACTTTTTGCTATAATAAATATCCCCCAAAAAAAAATATAAAAAAAAAATGTCTTCCTCAGTTTAGGCCGATACATATTCTTCTACATATTTTTGGTAAAAAAAAAAAATCACAATTAGTGATTATTGATTGGTTTGCTCAAAAAGTTATAGCGTTTACAAAATAGGGGATAATTTTATAGCATTTTTATTAATATTTTTTTTTTTACTAGTAATGCCGGCGATCAGCGATTTTTATTGTGACTGTGACATTATGGCGGACACATCAGACATTTTAAACATATTTTTGGACTGTTGTCTTTTATACAGCAATCAGTGCTATTTAAATGCACTGATTCCTGTGTAAATGACACTGGCAGTGAAGGAGTTAACCACTAGGGGGCAGTGTAGGTGTTATTTATAACGTTATGTGTTTTTTTTGGTCTGGCATGTGTCGTCACTGATCGTCTTTCCCTATAAAAGGGAAGAGACGATCGGTGACAGCCACAGTAGGAAACATGGGGAGAGGTTTGTTTACACAGACCTCTCCTCGTTCTTCAGCTCTGTGACCTGATCGCGGGACACCAGCCGCGATCGGGTTAGTTGGTCCCGCAGCCACGGTCTCAGAGCTCAGGACCAGGTCGGGAGCGCGCCGGCCGCGGCGCGCTCCCAACCCACAGCTGGCCACTTAAAAAGCAACGTACCGGTATGTGCTTGTGCCCAGCCGTGCCATTCTGCCGACGTATATGTGCAGGAGACGGTCCTTAAGTGCTTAGCAAAAATATGTAGCAGAATACATATTGGCCTAAACTGATGAAGAAATATGATTTTTTTTTTACATTTTTTTTATTGGATATGTTTTATAGCAGAAAGTAAAAAATATTGCTTTTTTTTTTTTCAAAATTTGTTGCTTTTTTTTTTTGTTTATAGCACGAAAAATAAAACCCGCAGAGGTGATCAAATACCACCACAAGAAAGCTCTATTTGTGGGGGAAAAAGAGGACTCCATTTTATTTGGTTACAGTTAAAATTGTCAGTTATTGTAGCGCAGTGCTGTATCGCAAAAAATGGCCTGGTCATGAAAGGGGGAAAACCTTTCGGGACTTAAGTGATTAATGATCATGGTATCACTGTGCTTGATTGGCCAGCAAACTCACCTGACCTAAACCCCATAGAGAATCTGTGGGGTATTGTCAAGAGGAAGATGAGAGACACCAGACCCATTAAGGGAGCACGGGCGCCGCTCCCCCTATCCATCGCCACCCCTCCATCCGGCCCTTTGCAGAACACCGAATGCATGAATTACAATGAAGATCTGGACAGGTGATCCTATTGGATGCCTAGGGAGGATGGGAGGAGCCGCATGCTGGAAGCCCCCATGATCACGGCCGGATTTCCCACAAGGCCACCGAGGCCAGGCCTCGGATCGGCAGTGGTGCCGGGGGCAGCGCCACTCTTGCGGCAACTTCACGGCTTTCGCGGCCTTCGCGGCCACCCCCCTGCACTAACATCATTCGGAGCTCTGTATAGAGATGGAGCGATCACTGATATGGTGTAGTTCCCCGCTATCACCTGCAGAAGGCGCCATCACACTCGTGTCTGGCAGCACCTGTAGAGCTGCAGGCTCCGCCCAATGAAGTACTAAAACTCCGGATCTCCATAGAGACCAATTCTCCGGTGTTGGTCCCCGTTATGTAGCGGGGTGAATGGAGAACCGGAGAGGAGACACTCCGGAGAGGGTGAGCGGGGGAGGGGAACCTACCAGAGACATAGGGTGTACCTACAGGGGGAGGGGAACCTACCGGAGACATGTGGTGTACCTACCGGGGGAGTGTATATAGAGACGATAGGGGGGTGTATATAGAGGGGTGTATATGGAGATGATAGAGGCATGTATATAGAGATGATAGAGGGGTGTAGATAGAGATGATAGAAGGGTGTATATAGAGATGATAGAGGGGGAGTATATAGAGATGATAGAGGGGTGTATATAGAGATGATAGAGGGGTGTAAATAGAGGGGGGAGTATATAGAGATGATAGAGGGGTGTAGATAGAGGGGGGAGTATATAGAGATTAGCGAGGGGTGTATATAGAGTGGACAGATTGATTGATGCAGTAATTCATGCAAAAGGAGCCCCGACCAAGTATTGAGTGCATACTATACTGTACATGGACATACTTTTCAGTAAGCCAACATTTCTGTATTAAAAATCCTTTTTTTTATCGGTCTTATGTAATATTCTAATTTTCTGAGATACTAAATTTTGTGTTTTCAGTAGCTGTAAGCCATAGTAATCAAAATCAAAAGAAAGGAAATGCTTGAAATATATCCCTCTGTGTGTAACGCATCTATATAAAATATTTAAAGGTTTCACTTTTTAATTGAATTACTGAAATAAATTGATGATATTCTAATTTTATGAGATGCACCTGTATACGTAGATGGGTGGGGGCCCTTCAGAAGGAGTGGGTGGTCCTAAGCAGGCTGTATTTGCATGCAGACCACCCTAAGTAACGCCCCCACACGTGATGCAGAACAAACCTATGCAATTCGCTTCGTTCCAAACTAATTTTTTTAACTTATTTCGACAAATTTAGCGATTTGACAAATTTTTCTGAATATTCGTAAATTTGAAAATTCGTGAATTTCGAAAATCCGAAAGCCCAAAAATTCTGAAATCTGAAAAAATAACTTAAATTATAGGTATTGGAATTTCCTTTCAAATTGGGCTGTTATGCCCCGTACACACGATTGGAATTTTCGACGGAAAAACCTTGGATGGTTTTTCCAACGGAATTCCGCTCAAGCTTGGCTTAAATACACACGGTCACACAAAAGTTCTCTTAAATTCCGACCACCAAGAACGCGGTGACGTACAACACTACGAGAAAGAAAACACTACGATCCGTGAAAATTAAGTTCAATGCTTCCGAGCATGCGTCAAATTGTTTCCAAGCATGCGTAGGAATTTTGCGCGTCGGAATTGCTACAGACGATCGGAAATTTCCGATCGGAACTTTTTCCATCAGAAAAGTAGAGAACCTGCTCTCAATCTTTTGCTGGTGGAAATTCCGCCAGCAAAAGTCCACTGGAGCATATACACGGTCGGAAATTTCCGACCAAAAGCTCTCATGGGACTTTTGCTGGTGGGATTTCCGATTGTGTGTACGGGGCTTTAGTGAACGTAACGAATACAATTTTTTTTTCGAAGTTACGAATGCCATATCTAAACAAATGGAATTAACCGCTTCAGCCCCGGAAGATTTTACCCCCTTCCAGACCAGAGCACTTTTTGCGATTCGGCACTGCGTCGCTTTAACTGACGTGGCTCCCAAACAAAATTTACTTCCTTTTTTTCCCCCACAAATAGAGCTTTCTTTTGGTGGTATTTGATCACCTCTGCTGTTTTTATTTTTATTTATAAACAAAAAAAGAGCGTAAATTTCGAAAAAAAAAAAACGCATTATTTTTTACTTTTTGTTATAATAAATATCCCCCAAAAATATATAAAAAAAACATTTTTTTTCCTCAGTTTAGGCCGATACGTATTCTTCTACATAGTTTTGTTAAAAAAAAAAATCACAATAAGTGATTATTGATTGGTTTGTGCAAAAGTTATAGCGTTTACAAAATAAGGGATCGTTTTATGGCATTTTTTTAAATAATTTTATTTTTACTAGTAAACTAAACTACGGTAGTTACTAGCAGCGATCAGCAATTTTTAATATGGCTGCGACATTATGGCGGACACATCGGACATTTTTGACACATTTTTGGGACCGTTGTCATTTATACAGCAATCAGTGCTATACAAATGCACTGATTCCTGTGTAAATGAGACTGGCAGTGAAGGGGTTAACCACTAGGGGGTAGGGTAAGGGGGGTTAAGTGTGTCCTGGGGAGTGTTTCATACTGTGAGGGGGCTTGGCTGTGTGTGACACGTCACTGATTTCTGCTCCCAATCACAGGGAGCTATGATCAGTGTCAGGAGGCAGAACGGGGAGATGCTTGTTTACATCAGCATCTCCCCGTTTTTCCTCCCCGTGAGACAATCGCGGGTATCCCCGCGACGATCGAGTCTGCGGGACCCGCGACCCGATTCACGGAGGTCCCGGCCGGTGTGCTCACGATGGCATGGTGGCAAATTTAAAGGGACGTAGAGGTACGCCCATTTGCCCAGCCGTGCCATTCTGCCGACGTACATCGGCGTGCGCCAGTCGGGAACCGGTTAATAATAATAATAAAAACGTTTTATTATTCGTTATTACTCATTCATTCTGTTCCATTTGTTTAGATGCGACATTCGTTATTTCTGATAAGCTGTAACTTCGGATAAATTCGTATTCATTATGTTCACTAACAGACGAATTTGAAAGGAAATTCTAATACCTATAATTTAATAGTTACTAGTTGGTTATTATTTCAAATTTTCTGATTTTCTTTCTTATTTTAGGATTTTCTGGTTTTTGAATTTATGAATTTGAAAATTGACAAAATTTACAAATTTTCGAATTTTCGATTTTACGAATTGCGATCCTAACGAATGAAATGAAAGACGAACCCCCCCCCCCCCCCAAAAAAAAAAAACAAATAAAACGAAAACTAACAAATTTTTTCGGCAGTGCACATGTCTAAGCCCTTACACATGGTCGGAGATTCCGACGGATTAATTCCGGACGAGGTCCGGAAGTGATGTTGCATACACACAGTCGGACTAAGTTGTCGGAAAATCCGATTGTACATAACGTGATGACGTTATTTCGTTACGACGGGACTACGTTCAGGCTAGTAGCCAATAGCTTTGGTCTAGGAATTTGATCTGAGCATGCGTGGCATTTTGTCCGTCGGAGTAGGCTACACATGATCGGAGTATGTCCGATTGGAGTATTTTGTCAGAAGATTTTACGGACAAGTTGGAAAAGTTGGTCCGTCAGTTACTCCGACGGAAACGGTCCGATGCAGACCACACACAGTTGGATTATCCGACAAAACGATCCGATAGGAAACATTCCGACGGAATCTCCGACCGTGTGTACAAGGGCTTAGCCCTTGTACACACGGTCCGACATTCCGACGGAAAATGTCCGATCGGACCGTGTTGTCGGATAATCCAACCGTGTGTGGGCTCCATTGGACTGTTTCCGTCGGAAAATATCCGACCAACAAAGTTTTAGAGCTGGGCTATAAAATTTTCCGACAACATGATCCGATCGGACTTTGTCCGATCGTTTGTAGAGAATTCAGATCGGACAAAGTGCCACGCATGCTCAGATCAAATTCCTAGACAAAAGCTATTGGCTACTAGCCTGAATGTAGTCCTGTCGTAACGAAATAACGTCACCATGTTCTGAACGATCTGATTTTCCGACAACTTTGTCCTACCGTGTGTATGCAACACCAGTTTCGGACAAAATCCGTCGGACAAAATCCAACGGATTTGGTTGTCGGAATGTCCGACCGTGTGTACAAGGGCTAAGGCAGAAAGAACTACAATCCAATGAATTAAAGGGATGGACCAGGGACAGTCAGACTGAGAAGGAAAGTGCCAAATAATGCTGGACGTCCTCCAGCCAGGAAATGAGGTGGGCTCTGACTTGCTGCACCTTGCTGCACATCACAAGAAGCTCACAGTGTGCAGTGAAATCCGAGTCATTTCTGTCCAGGTGAGGAGCCTCTTTGTAGGGAAAGTTGGAGTTCAGCCCAGGTGTAGCCCCGAGTTCCCCCGGACTGACTCACCTTCATATCTTGGAATCACATTAAATTCCAGGCAGAGCATGTGATATTTGCAGAGGGTGGTGGGGCACAGCATCACCCCTGGCACCCAGCTCCCATCTTTTGTTTGGTGCTAACACTGAATAAATATCAGGTGAATGTTCACATTATGATGTTCTGAACGTCCTCAGACCCCGCTATGCATCCCTTACATCTCATTGTCCTTACATGTTCGATCACGAATGCGGCGCGTTCTACGGAGCAGTAAACATTTCCTCAGAAGAAAGGGCCTCTTAGGTCATTAGTGAGATACTCAGAAACCAAAAATCCGTTTTGCAGTAGACATAAAAGCTTCTTCGTTCAGATATCCCGTTTGCAGGAACGAGGGGTTTTTGTGCTAGAAAATCTAAAAACTGCAATTTTTTTTCCCCATGTCCTGCATAGGGCAAGCTCATTGACTTCAATGGGCTGCCCCGACGCACGTTTGTCAACCAAAAGAAGTTCCTGCTCCTTTTTGGGTGACGGGCTTGGTACATTTTTTTTTTAACTACTTCCTGCATCGCGATGTACCTTGATTGATGAGCGATGAACCTTGGATTACGAGCATAATAACAACAAAGTCTGAGGAATACCCAGGAAAAAAAACCAAAGCCTACTTACCACCACCCTTGTACACACAGTCGGACATTCCGACAACAAAATCCGTCCGACAAAATAATTTTGTCCGAAACTGGTGTTGCATACACACGGTCGGACAAAGTTGTCGGAAAATCCGATCGTTCGGGAACGTGATGACGTTATTTCGTTACGACGGGACTACGTTCAGGCTAGTAGCCAATGGCTTTGGTCTCGTAATTTGATCTGAGCATGCGTGGCACTTTGTCCGATCGGAGTTCTCTACAAACCATCGGACAAAGTCCGATCGGATCATGTTGTCGGAAAATTTTTATATCTCTCAAAGTCGGACATTCCGACGGAAAAAGTCCGATAAAGCCTACACACGGTCAGATTATCCGACAACACGGTCCGATCGGACATCTTCCATCGGAATGTCTGACCGTGTGTACAAGGGCTTACAGTATGCGTTAAAACCAGGGGTTTAGTATGCACGCATTTGCAAACGCATGCGCGAGCCACAGAGCCACGTCACGGCATCCTGGTATCTGTGGTCCTAACACTAAAATATGAGTGCCCCCACAGTGGAGGCACATGCATTCTGATGGATAGATGAGAGCAGGTGGACTGAAGGGGAGCCACCCCTCCTTAAAGGTACAGGAGCGCACCAAACACCCAGCGATAGCACAATGGCTGCAAAGGTGTTGGTGTGTTGCTGGACCAATACAAACACACATGTGATAACAAAAACTTGCCACCGCTCTCATCTATAGCTGGCTATCGCAGTAAGCGGCATAATCCTTTCCAGGAGAATGCTTGTAATCCAAAGCGAGTTTCCCCATAGAAGTCAATGGAAACAAAGATAATTCATTCCGCATTGACTCCTATTACATGCAATACCGCATGTGGCCAGAGGTGGGGGGGCGACGGAGAGCCTCGGAATTACTCGGGCAGCTCGGCAGAACTCCGAAAGCCTCGGAAAGGCTTAGAAACACTCGGGAACGGAGTAGTTCCAAGTGTTTCCGAGTGCTTCCGAGTATTTCTGAGTGCTTCCAAGTATTTCTGAACAGCTCCGAACCTTTCCGAGCGTCCCCAGCGCCCCCGCACCTCTGACCAAATGAGGTACTGCACACCCCATTAGCTTTAATTCTGCTTGTTTTGCGAGACAACACTCGCAAACCAAGTCAGAAAGAAAAAAAAAAAAGTTGCTCATCTTTCAAAATGCTGGTTAACCGCGTTACTCGTTAACCAAGATGCAGCTGCAGACATCATCCCGCTATTGTCTTTTAGAGCCAGCAGAGCTCTTTCTTGTAAAAGCAATCTTAGTGGTTAACTAGCCTTCTGCCACCTTCCCGGGGTCTCCCGTCCCATCAGGGAAATCAGGTTTGCAGCTGCTGGTTCCACTAGCTGGCCATAGAGCTGATTGTGGACTGGCCCCTGATCATCTCTTTGGTCTAAAAAAAAAAAAATAGAAGCAATGGGTATTCAGTCACTTCCGGTTTCGCCAGTTGTGAACAAACCAATACTGGCTTGAAAAAAAGCATCAGATCAAATCACACCAATCTTGGTATGATCCTAAGTGTCTAATGCCACGTGCACATGACTGGACTTTCCCGCAGACTGGGTCCGACGGTCTTCCCGACTGACTTTTGGCAGAGTTCCAACAGACTTTCCGAACTAACGGACTTGGCCACACACGAAAGTCCGTTCGAAAGTCCACTCATTTTGAACGTGGTGACGTAAGACGGGACTAAGCAAGGAAGTTCAATAGCCAGTAGCCAATAGCTGCCCTTTCATCGTATTTGGTCCGTCGGACCAGCACACAGACGAACGGCTTTCCCGATTTTTAGTCCGTCGGAGTTGAGTCCGCCAGATAGATTTGAAACATGTTCTATTTCTAGGTCCGTCTGATTTTTTTTTTCCCAAAAAATTATCACACTAGCCCACACACGATCGGATTGTCCGACGGACTGATCGCGTCAGACCTAGTCTGCCGGAAAGTCCGGTCGTGTGTACGCGGCATAAGAGCAGAGGAGACATCTGGGGTCTAATAGACTCCAAATATCTCAGTAAAATGGACCTGTCATTGTCTTTTGCTATTAAGGGACGTTTAAAGTGGAGTTCCGCCGAAAAAAATAATAATTAAAAGTCAGCAGTTACAAATACTGCAGCTACTGACTTTTAATATAAGGACACTTCCCTGTCCAGGGATCCCGCGATGCCCTCACCCGGTCTGTCCCTCGGCTCCCGGGTGGAGGCGCTGGCATCTTCAGTAAGGGAATCAGGAAGTGAAGCCTTGCGGCTTCACAACCTGGTTCACTACTGCGCATGCACAATCTCACTGGTCTCTGCGATCTTCTGGGACCTGTGTGTCTCCCAGAAGACAGCAGGGGAGGTGGAGGAGGGGCCGGACATTGCGTAGATAGCCGCGGATACTGCAGCGATCTATACCCGGAAGTGGGAGTAAATAACTGGATTATATAGGTATATAGGGATCATTGTCTTGTTGGAAGATAAATCTCCGTCCCAGTTTCAGGTCTTTTGCAGACTCCAACAGGTTTTCATCCAGAATGGTCCTGTATTTGGCTGCATCCATCTTCCCCTCAATTTTAACCATCTTCCCTGTCCCTGCTGAAGAAAAGCAGGCCCAAACCATGATCCTGCCACCACCATGTTTGACAGTGGGGATGGTGTGTTGAGGGTGATGAGCTGTGTTGCTTTTACGCCAAACATATCGTTTTGCATTGTGGGCAAAAAGTTTGATTTTGGTTTCATCTGACCAGAGCACCTTCTTCCACATGTTTGGTGTGTCTCCCAGGTGGCTTGTGGCAAACTTTAGACGAGACTTTTTATGGATATCTAAGATAAATTTCTTCCTTCTTGCCACTCTTCCATAAAGGCCAGATTTGGGCAGTGTACGACTGATTGTTGTCCTATGGACAGACTCTCCCACCTCAGCTGTAGTTCTCTGCAGTTCATCCAGAGTGATCATGGGCCTCTTGGCTGCATCTCTGATCAGTCTTCTCCTTGTCTGAGCTGAAAGTTTAGAGGGACGGCCAGGTCTTGGTAGATTTGCAGTGGTCTGATACTCCTTCCATTTCAAAATGATCGCTTGCACAGTGCTCCTTGGGATGTTTAAAGCTTGGGAAATCTTTTTTGTATCCAAATCCGGCTTTAAACTTCTCCACAACAGTATTACGGACCTGCCTGGTGTGTTCCTTGGTCTTCATGATGCTCTCTGCGCTTTCAACAGAACCCTGAGACTATCACAGAGCAGGTGCATTTATACAGAGACTTGATTACACACAGGTGGATTCTATTTATCACCATCAGTCATTTAGGACAACATTGGATCATTCAGAGATCCTCGCTGAACTTCTGGAGTGAGTTTGCTGCACTGAAAGTAAAGGGGCCGAATAATTTTGCACGCACCACTTTTCAGTTTTTTATTTGCTAAAAAAGTTTAAAATATCCAATAGATTTCGTTCCACTTCACAATTGTGTCCCACTTGTTGGTGATTCTTCACAAAAAAATTAAATGTTATATCTTTATGTTTGAAGCCTGAAATGTGGCAAAAGGTTGAAAAGTTCAAGGGGGCCGAATACTATCGCAAGGCACTGTATATATATATATATATATATATATATATATATATATATATATATATATATATATATATATATAATTAAACAATCTTTTTTTTTTTAACTCATCCCCAGGCAAAAGGGGGTCCAACTCGGTACTAGCAAGGTGCACCTAATAAAGTGAGTGTGTATTTACACTGTATATAATAAATATAATATAATACAATAAATAATATTATATAATATATAAAATGACAAAATAGTGTTGCAATATTTTATAAGTATTTTTTTGGAATTCTAAAATTTCACCGGGACCACATATTACACAAACTGCTCAAAGTTAAACTCTTATCCAAATAAACGCCAAAAATTTTGTCATCAAAGAAACATTTACACCTCTCCAGCTTTTTTTTTTGGCATAATCTTGCACATCCGAAAGTGACAGGGAGCTGCAAGATGAGATGACGAGCTGATGTAACCGGATTTGGGAAAATTTCAAATTCTTTAGACAATTATAGCAAAGAGGGGGACATCGGACACGAGGGGGGGGGGGGGACGCATCGGAACACGCGTGTGACACCGCTGAAAAACATGCACCGTTGCTTGCCATGGCCTCGACCTCCAGGGGACACGGTTAAACCGCGAGGCGAGCGTCGCAAGCACAAACAAGAAGTCACATGCCCAAGCTTTAAAGGCTTCTCCAAACAAAGTGCGTGTTCCTTAGCGGGGGGACCCGGGGTTTAATGTGTCGATCTTGCACAGGAATGTTTCAGATGTGCTGATGGCGATGGACAGGAGCCATATTCTGTAATCACTGTGTAAACACAGGATAATCCAAGGATTGTGCTGGCAATGAGAGAATATTAGCTGTACTTTCAGGAACTCACGAGATTGTAGAGGAGATGGGGAGATGTGGAGAGGGCAGGTCCCTGCAGGCTCTCATCTTATAGAAAAGCTCCCTTAAGAATGCAAAGATGGCTACCAGGCAGCTGTGGAATTTCAGGGCGGCTACGCTGCCATCCTATAGCACCGATATTGTCTAGGAGGAATATGGTCTATGGTCAAGCAACTAAGTATGCAGCTAAAATACATTTGTAGCAGTGTAAATAAATGTGTGCCAATGGCTGCAAAAAGAGGCTGGCAAAAAATGGCTGGCAGTTAACTTTGGTGATGCCTATCCCAAGCTGTCTGCTCACCTGAGAACTCTTTGAGAAAAACTAGTTCCCAGCTGTGTACCCTTTGAAAAAAAAAGTAGTGCTCACCTAAACATCATTTGCAAAAGAAAAAAAAAGAAAGAAAAAACAGTGTTCACCTGAGTATGCTTTTAAAATAAAGTGGTGCCCACCTGAGTACCCTATGAAAAAAAAAAATAGGGTCCGTCTAAGTACCCATTGAAAAGATTAGTGTCCCCCTGTGTACCCTTTGAAAAAAAAAATTGTGCTCACCTCAACATTATTTGCAAAAGAAAAAACAGTGTTCACCTGAGTATGCTTTAGACATAAATTGGTGCCCACCTGAGTACCCTATGAAAAAAAAATCTAGGGTCCATCTAAATACCCATTGAAAAGATTAGTGTCCACATGAGTACCCTTTGAAATAAAAACTAGGGTCCATCTAAGTACTCATTGAAAATGTTAGTGCCCACCTGAGTACCCTTTGCAATAAAAACTAGGGTCTATCTAAGTACCCATTGAAAAAAATAGTGCCCACCTGAGTACTCTGTGAAAAAAACAAGGGCCCATCTAAATATCCATTGAAAATATTAGTGCACACCTGAGTACCCTTTGAAAAAAAACGTGGGTCCATCTAAGTACCCATTGAAAAGATTAGTGCTCATCTGAGTACCCTTTAAAAAAAATAGGGTCCATCTAAGTACTCATTGAAAAGATTAGTGCCCACCTGAGTACCCTTTGAAAAAAAACTAGGGTCCATCTAAGTACCCATTGAAAAGATTAGTGCCCACCTGAGTACCCTTTAAAATAAAAACTAAGGTCCATCTAAGTACCCATTGAAAAAACTGAGTGCCCACCTGAGTACCCTGTGAAAAAAACTAGGGTCCATCTAAATACCCATTGAAAATATTAATGCACACCTGAGTACCCTTTGAAAAAAAACTAGGGTTCATCTAAGTACCCATTTAAAAGATTAGTGCCCACCTGAGTACCCTTCGAAAAAAAAACTGGTGGCTGCCTAAGTACCATTTGAAGAAAACTAGTGCCCACCTATGTACCCTTTGAAAAAAAGTAGTTCCCACTTAAGTACCCTTTGAAAAAAAAAATAGTACGCACCCCAGTAGCCATTGAAAAAAAAACTAGTGCCCATGTAAGTACCTTTTACAAAAATGAGTGCCCACTTGAGGATCCTTTGAAAAAAATAGTGCCCATCCCAGCACCCTTTTAAAAAACTAATGCCCACCTGAGTACCCTTTGGCTGCAAAAAAATAGGTGACAACTCTTTTCATGACCAAAAGTTTGGCAGACACTGTGCTGCTACTTCCTGTTTGATCCTTAGACCACATTTTAACATTCCGGATGCCTATCCTAAGCTATCTGCCCACCAAAGTACCCTTTAAAAAATAGTGCTCACTACCCACCTGAGTACCCTTTGAAAAAAAAATAGTGCCCACCTAAGCATCGGTTGAAAAAACTGGAGCCCGTCGTCATACCCTTAAAAAAAAATATGTGCCCACCTGCATACCCTTTCAAAGAACTAGTGCCCACTTGAGTAACCTTTACAAGAATTTGTGCCATTATGTACCCTCTAATGCCCACCCTTTAAAAAAAACTAGAGCCCATTTAAGTATCCCTTAAAAGCAATTCGCGCCTGCCTGACTAGCCTTTGAAAAAAAATAGTGCTCACTTAAGTGCATTTTGAAGGAAACTAGT
Organism: Lithobates pipiens; assembly: GCF_037356315.1. Classification (NCBI taxonomy): domain Eukaryota; kingdom Metazoa; phylum Chordata; class Amphibia; order Anura; family Ranidae; genus Lithobates; species Lithobates pipiens. Next base: position 328,985,118 of record NW_027507784.1, read on the forward strand.
GTCCATCTGAGTGCTCTTTAAAAAAAATTGTGCCCACTTAAGTAACCTTTGAAAAAAACGAATGCCCACCTAAGTATCCCTTGAAAACAATTAGTGTTTCCTTTTAAAAAAAATTAGCACCCACCTAAGTCCCGCTTTTAGAAAAATTAGTGCCCACCTAAGTACCCTTTGAAAAAAAAACCCTAGGGCGCACAGGAGTATTGTTCAAAAAACTATTGCTCACTTGAGTAACCTTTAAAAAAAATAGTACCCACCTAAATTCCTTTTTTTTTTTAAAAACTAGTGCCCACCTGTTTACTAATTTAAGTAACCTTTGAAAAAAATCGAATGCCCACCTGAGCACACTTTGAAAAAAACGAGTGCACACTTAAGTATCCCTTAAAAGCAATTAGTGCCTACCTGAGTATCCTTTGAAAAATCTAGTGCCCACCTGAATACCCTTTGAAAAAAACAGACCCCTGGAAATAAGTGGGACTTTAGATGGATATTCTATGGTATATTAGACACCAACTCATAAGATGTATAAAAAAATATATTCGTTATCATAAGGGTTAAAAAAACATATTAAATACATATTCACACAGAGGGTAGCCATAGAGATCTCTGTTTTGGCCATGGGATACAGACCCACATACTGGATCCCAAGGCCAAGACAGATCTATATGGCTACCGTCTCTGTGAATGTTTTTTATGATATTGTATAAAATTTTAATTTTTTTTATACATCTCATGAGTTGGTGTCTAATATACCCTAGAATGTACATCTAAAGTCCCACTTATTTCCAGGGGTCTGCACATGTATATATGTATATCTGTATATGTTTATTGGGGGACGGTACCTTCTAGGGGTAGATTCAATTGCACACTTGTTCCCCACACCCCACAATTTGAAAAAAAATAGTATTCACCTAAGTGCCTTTGGAAGAAAACCAGTGCCCATCTGAGTGCTAAAAAAAAGGTGCCCACCTTATAACCCTTTGAAAAAACTAGTGCTCATCTAAGTATCCCTTAAAAACAATAATTGTCCACCTGAGTACCTTTTAAAAAAAAATATTGGCAATCTAAGTACCCTTTTTAGAAAAATGAGTGCCCACCTAAGTACCCTTTTTTAGAAAAATGAGTGCCCACCTAAGTACCCTTTTTTAGAAAAATGAGTGCCCACCTAAGTACCCTTTTTAGAAAAATTAGTGCCGACCTTAGTACCCTTTTTAGAAAAATTAGTGGCCACCTAAGTACCCTTTTTAGAAAAATTAGTGGCCACCTAAGTACCCTTTTTAGAAAAATTAGTGCCCTTCTAAGTACCCTTTGAAAAAATAAAACCTAGGGCCCACCTGAGTATTCTTCAGGAAAACTAGTAGTCACTTGTGTATCCTTTAAAAAAAATAGTGCCCACATGAGCACCTTTTAGAAAAAAAACTAGTGTCCCCCTAAGTATCCTTTGAATAAACTTAAGCCAGCCTGCAATACCCTTTAAACAAAAGCAAAAAAATAATAAATAAATCAGTACCCACCTGCATAACCTTTAAAAAAAAAATCGAATGCCCATCTGAACACCCTTTGAAAAAAATGAGTGCCCACCTAAGTATCCATTGACAAAAACGAAGTCCAGCTGCATACCCTTTAATAAAAAGAGTGCCCACCTGTGTACCCTTTAAAAAAAAACTAGTACCCACCTAAGTGCCTTTAAATAAATCTAGTGCCCACCTGAGTACCATTTAAAATAAAATGAGTGACCACCTAAGTACCCTTTAAAAAAAAAAAAAAATAGTGCCCACCTAAATTCTCACTTTTTGGTTGCCAAAGCAGTAAATTGCGTCACAAGGCAGATATCGGCTTTGTACACAATAAAAGTGAATATTTCTTACAGGTATTTATGTAGGGCTGACAATTTAGGCAGCACTTTGCATATATTGTACATTCACATCAGTCACTGCCCTCAAGAAGCGTCCTGTACAATCTAATTTCCCTAACTCACATTCATACATACACATACTAGGACCATTTTAGACAGGAGACAATTACCCTGCGGCATGTCTTTGGAGTGCGGGAGAAAACCGGAGTACCCACAGGAAAGCCACCCAAGCACACGGAGAACATGCAAACTCCATGCAGGTAGTGCCATGGTTGGGATTTGAACCATTGACCCCAGTGCTGCAAGGTGAAGGTGTTTATGAGGTTCTGCTGGAACTTATTTTCAAGAATTAAAAAAAAAAAATTAAAAACTTTGTTCAGGCTAACCCTGCCGCCATATCCCCGGAGATTCCAGGCCTGGTGCTGGAACAGAGAGACTGGCATGTTTTTAAGGTGGTTGGCATGAAGTGTTCCACGTTACCCAAATCATCTTACCCTCAAATGTTACCCCAGTCCTCCCCCCAAACCTCCCTCCCCCCCCCCCGTCTCTCCCACCCCATGACACTATCCTGGCCCATAACTCATTCACAGGGTTGAGGGACGATCAGATTCTCGATTGACAGCACACTTCGCTGTATATGGAAGGTAGAAGAACACGAAGCGACATCACCAGGACACGCCGTGCACTGAGGCTTAGACCACCCCCTGGCCCAGGACATAATGAGATGTAACGGTGCCGTCATGTAACCTGAAAAATACATTTAAATTTTTCTTTTAATACATTTTTTTTGTTTAACCGCTTTGGCCCTGGAAGATTTTACCCCCTTCCTGACCGGAGCACTTTTTTACGATTCGGCACTTCGTCGATTTAACTGACAAATGCGCGGTTGTGTGACGTTACACCCAAACAAAATTGATGTCCTTTTTTTTCACAAATAGAGCTTTCTTTTGGTAGTATTTGATCACCTCTGCGATTTTTATTTTTATTTTTTGCGCTATAAACAAAAAAAGCAAAATTTTTTTTTTACTATGATAAATATCCCCAAAAATATATATATATAAAAAAATGTTTTCCCTCAGTTTGGGCTGATATATATTCTTTGACATATTTTTGGTAAAAAAAATAAAAATCGCAATAAGCGTATATTGATTGGTTTGCACAAAAGTTATAGGATCTACAAAATAAGGGATAATTTTATGGCATTTTTATTATCATTTTTATTTTTTTACTAGTAATGGCGTCAGTCTGTGATTTTTATTATGACTGCGACATTATGGCGGACACATCAGACACTTTTGACACTATTTTGGGACCATTGTCATTTATACAGCGATCAGTGCTATAAAAATGCACTGATTACTGTATAAATTATACTGGCAGAGAAGAGGTTAAACACTAGGGGGCGATCAAGGGGTTAAGTGTGTCCTAGGGAGTGATTCTAACTGTGGGGGGCTTCAAGTCACATGACAGCGATCATTGCTCCCGATCACAGGGAGCAGTGATCTCTGTAATGATACAAGGCAGAACAGAGAAATGCCTTGTGTACATAGGCATCTCCCTTTTCTGCGGCTCTGTGACATGATCGCCGGGACACCAGCGGACATCGAGTCCGTGGGTCCCAAGGGGCACGGTCACCCTGTATGCGGCGACGCGCGCCTGCTAGCCCCGCCACTTAAAGGGGACGTACAGGTACGCCCATTTGCCCACTGCTGCCATTGTGCCGACGTATATCGGCGTGCAGCGGTCGGCAAGTGGATAAACATTTGTTCTTATGAATTGTTGGTAGAGGTGGGCCCTTTTCTTACAAGATGGGATTAACCACTTGACCTACGGAAGGTTTACCCCCTTCATGATCAGAGCATTTTTTGGCTATTCAGCACTGCACTACTTTGACAATTGCTCGGTTGTGCAACACTGTACCCAAATTAAATTCATATCTTTTTTTTTTTCATACAAATTGTGCTTTATTTTGATATTTAATCAAAACTGGGCATTTTTTTGTGTTTTGGCTATATAAACAAAAAAATATCAAACATTTTGAGAGAAAAAAAACAAAAAAACTTGTTTTTCTTAGTTTCTGTAATAAGATTTTGCAAACAAATAATCTTTCTTGATACATTTATGCCAAAATATATTCTACTACATTTCTTTGGTAAAAAGAAACAAACAAAATCAGTGTATATTAAAGCGGGACTCCGCGTTTTTTTTTTTTTTTTTTTAAGCCAGCAGCTACAAATACTGCAGCTGCTGACTTTTAAAATAATGACACTTACCCGCCCAGCGCACCCGCGATGTCGGCACCCGAAGCCGATCTTTCGATCGTCTCTCGGGTGCTGCCGCCGCCATCTTGGGTATGGGAATCAGGAAGTGGAGCCTTTCGGCTTCATTTCCTGGTTCCCTACTGCGCATGCGCGGGTCACGCTGCGCAATAAGGATGGTCCCCGCTGTCTCTGGGATCCGTGTGTTTCCCAGCAGGCAGCGGGGGACTTTCGGAAAGGGGCGTAGATTCTGCGGAAAGGGGCGTGCCTTCTGCAGAATCTACGCCGGAAGTGGGTGCAGATACCTGTACTGTAAAGGTACCTGCACCCCCCTCCCCCCTGAAAGGTGCCAATTGTGGCACCGGAGGGGGGGAGGATTCCAATGAGCGGAAGGTCCACTTTAGGGTGGACCTCCACTTTAAGTCTGTGTGAAGCTTATGGAGTCCACAAACTATGGGATGTATGCAGCAAAGTGGTTACCACTTCTGCCCAGCAGCACTAAGGTTGTTGGTATGAATCCCAACCATGGCACTACCTGCCTGGCGTTGGCATGTTGTGCCTGCGTGGGTTTCCTCCCGCACTTGAAAGACATGCTGGAAGGTGAATTGGCTCCTGCCTAACATTTGACCTAGTATGAATGTGAGTTGGGGACTTTAGATTGTAAGCTCCGGGTAGGGACTGATGTGAATGTACGATGTATATGTAAAATGCTGTATAAATTGATGGTGCTATATACAGTATCTCACAAAAGTAAGTACACCCCTCACATTTTTGTAAATATTTTCTTCTATCTTTTCATGTGACAACACTGAAGAAATGACACTTTGCTACAATGTAAAGTAGTGAGTGTACAGCTTGTATAACAGTGTAAATGTTGCTGTCCCCTCAAAATATTCGGCCACTAGCGGGACGCTTTTAACCCCCCCCCCCCGCTAACGGCCAAAGAAAGGGTTAAATGTGCAGGCGCTTCGGCAGGGGTGCCCATTCATTTCAATGGGCATAGACAGAGGAGGAGCAGTGTATACACCATTCCTCCACTGCCCCAAAGATGCTGCTTGCATGACTTTTTTTAAAGTCCTGCCAGTGCAGCACCCCAGTGTGAAAGCACTCAGGCTTTCACATTGGGGTGGCAGGGGAGACGTTTTTCAGGCGCTTTAGAGGCGCTATTTTTAGTCCTTTAGCACCTGAAAAATGCCTCAGTGTGTAAGCCCCCGTAAACACGGTCGGACATTCCAACCACAAAATCCGGTGGATTTTGTCCGAAACTTGTGTTGCATACACACGGTCGGACAAGGTTGTCGGAAAATCTGATAGTTCGGAATGTGATGACGTTCGTTCCTTCTGACGGGACTACGTTGAGGCTACTAGCCAATAGCTTTGGTCTAGTAATTTGATATGAGCATGCGTGGCACTTTGTCCGATCGGAATTCTCCACAAACGATCGGAAAAAGTCAGAGATCCTGCTCTCAAATTTTTTCTGTCTGAATGTCCGACGGAAAAAGTCTGATAGAGCCCACACACGATCGGATTTTGCAACAATATAATCCGATCGGACCTTTTCAGTCGGAATTTCCGACCGTGTGTACAGGGCAAAATGGGTCTAAGCAAAAATGTCTAAATTGGGCCCAATTAGCCATTTTCCCTCCCCGGTGTAATGTGATTTGGTCTCAGGTGTGAATGGGGAAGCAGGTGTGTTAAATTTGGTGTTATCGCTCTCACTCTCTCATACTGGTCACTGGAAGTTCAGCATGGCACCTCATGGCAAAGAACTCTCTGAGGATCTGAAAAAAAAAAATTGTTGCTCTACATAAAGATGGCCTAGGTTATAAGAAGATTGCCAAGAACGTGAAATGGAGCTGCAGCACGGTAGGCAAAGTCATTGGACTTGAGTTCAAGGACTGCTATTAAATGATAAAAGGTTGGACCTTTTTTTGGCAAATTATAGTGTTAACCTTATGTTATCTGGAATTCATTTGTGCAGATGTGCAAAGTTAACAAAAAGCCAATTTTTAATGTAACATCAAGCAGGACACCACATTGGGTTCCACTTCTGATAGCTAAAGACGAAAAGTGAAGCAACATTGGACACCAAATCATCCAAACCGAGCAAGTTCACATTAGAAAATGTTTACTGGTCCTATGAATCTTAATTCCTGCTGCAACGTGTAGAGAGTATGGTCAGAGTTTGGCCTATACCAGCGGTCCCCAACCAGTGGTTTGTGGACCACTGATGGTCCACGAGGAAATTTTGGTGGTCCCCAGGGGCTCTACCACAAATCAACATTGTGGCGGATGTATACTGCCCAATGTTTCCAATGTTGTTCTCAATGCATGCTGAGAGTCAATACTGTCAGCGCACATTGATACCTGATGCCTCCTCTGTCTTTTTGGCTCCTGTGAACTGTGAGAGAGGCGTCGGGAGTAGTGCAGAGAGTGGGGGGTGAAGGAGGAGGGGACTTCCAATGGCAGAGCTGATCACAGACTGTGGGAGGGAGCACGGGGCTCGAGCACATGGCTGGATAAGGAAGTGAGATCCAACGATGAGTCTTTGAAAGGCAGCAGTGTTATGCAGAGTGTAGAGGGAGGGGGGCAGGGCAGAGATCCAGAGCAGAGAGGGGGGCAGAGAGCCGGGGCATTTTGTGTATAAGGCAGCAGTGTAATCCGAGGAGATGGGGGCAGAGAGCTGGAGCATTGTGTGTATAAGGCAGCAGTGTGATCTGGGGAGGGGGGGCAGAGAGCTGAAGCATTGTGTGTATAAGGCAGCAGCGTGATCCAGGGAGGGGGGGCAGAGAGCTGGAGCATTGTGTGTGTAAGGCAGCAGTGTGATCCGGGGCGGGTGGGGCAGAGAGCTGGAGCATTGTGTGTAAAAGGCAGCAGTGCAACCTGGGGGGGGGGGGGGTGGCAGAGAGTCAGAGCATTGTGTGTATAAGGCAGCAGTGTGATCTGGGGAGGGGGGTAGTGAGCTGGAGCATTGTGTGTATAAGGCAGCAGTGCAATCCGGGGGGGGGGTGGGGCAGAGAGTCGGAGCATAGTGTTTATAAGGCACCAGTGCGATCCAGGAGGAGGGGGCAGAGAGCTGGAGCATTGTGTGTATAAAGCAGCAGTGTGATCCAGGGGGAGGGGGGCAGAGAGTCGGAGCACTGTGTATATAAGGCAGCAGTGTAATCCAGAGGGAGGGGGCAATGAACTGGAGCATTGTGTGTATAAGGCAGCATTGTGATCCAGGGGGAGGGGGGCAGATAGCTGGAGCATTGTGTGTATAAGGCAGCATTGTGATCCAGGGGGAGGGGGGCAGAGAGCCGGAGTATTGTGTGTATAAGGCAGCACTGTGATCCAGGGGGAGGGGGCAGAGAGTCGGAGCACTGTGTATATAAGGCAGCAGTGTGATCCAGAGGGAGGGGGGCAGAGAGCCAGAGCATTGTGTGTATAAGGCAGCATTGTGATCCAGGGGGAGGGGGCAGAGAGCCGGAGCATTGTGTGTATAAAGCAGCATTGTGATCCAGGGGGAGGGGGGCAGATAGCTGGAGCATTGTGTGTATAAGGCAGCAGTGCAATCGGGGGGGAGGGGGCAGAGAGCCAGAGCATTGTGTGTATAAAGCAGCCGCATTATCAGGGGGGGGGGCAGGGAGCTGGAGCATTGTGTGTATAAGGCAGCATTGTGATCCAGGGGGAGGGGGGCAGATAGCTGGAGCATTGTGTGTATAAGGCAGCAGTGCAATCGGGGGGGAGGGGGCAGAGAGCCAGAGCATTGTGTGTATAAAGCAGCCGCATTATCAGGGGGGGGGAGGGGGCAGGGAGCTGGAGCATTGTGTGTATAAGGCAGCATTGTGATCCAGGGGGAGGGGGGCAGGGAGCTGGAGCATTGTGTGTATAAAGCAATAAAGCAGCAGTGTGTATATAAGGCATGTAAGATTCATGTTAGTGGTCCGCGATTTTCAAAATTGTGAGTTTAGTGGTCCGTGATGTCCGAAAGGTTGTCAACCGCTGGCCTATAGAACATGAATCCATGGATCAATTCTGACCCATGAGATTGGTTTGTTTAATTGTTGTGTAATACTAGGGAACATTTTCTTGGCACAACCAAAAAAAATGAACTGTATTTCAATGCCACAATAAAATCCCGTCTCATGAGTATTGCTGCAGCCCGCGTGGCCCCCTTTATAAGCACTAGATAGGTGTTGCTGAATAGCGTGCTCATTACGGGTAAGCTTACTGTGGATTTTGATCCCTACTATGATTCATATTCAGCAATTTATTTATTTAAAGCCAACACGAAAAAAAAAAAACAACATCTGGGTGAGAAGGGGGCAGAAAGAAAGACGATCCAACCATTTGGGAAAACAGGCGGCCAAAAACATGGTTGGGAAAGAGTTTGCATAACCTAAAGTGACTGGGACGAGACACTTTATCCCGGGGGAGGCGGGAGGGGGTCTCCGATTCAAATTACAGGGGACTTATATTTACAATTATGACTATGAAAAGCCACAACGTTGCCTAATATGTTTTTGTCACAAATGTTCAGGAATGTTCAGAATTTCGGACTTGTAGGGTCACGAGTTTGTCATGGTATGTACTCATTCTCTTCCTGATGCCACTTGGGAACATGCCGCCAGGCCCAAGGTGCCTTTATGGGAAATCATTTTGAAACTTTGTGTCGTTTTTAAGGAGCCAAATTCCAAAAAAAAAAAAAATGTGATTTGTGTGCGGAATATGCTTCATACATAGTTAGTAAATGTCAGCTATTTTCAAGCACCCCCATAGATAGAAGGGACACACTGGTAATGCTTCAAGAAGCTTTACCTGCCTGGAGTTTGCATGTTCTCCCTGTGCCCATTGGTGTGCACAGCCTATTGCATTAGGGTGTACACCACAAATGTATTAAACACATGGATGGTGTTAATAGGCAGTGGACTTTTCTGTAGAGATCTGGGGTCAAATCTCTCCTCAACCCTTGCAAAGCAAAAAAAAATAAAAATAGTTTACTTCCGCCCTAGACCAGAAGTGACGTCATGATGTCTTCTTTGGTCCTCCTAGATCACAGAGGTGATCAGAGACAATCTGGTCTTTGTTCCCCTCTATGGCCATCTGACAGGGCAGTGGACAGTGTCAGTAGTTTATTTCTATTATTAAATTTTTTTTAATTTTTTTTAGGATCCCCATTGCGGGGGGGGGGGGGGGGGGGTTTGGTGAAATATCAGCAATGGGAATCTGCGCTGCACAGAGTTAGGATTGAATTAGGGTGTGCCCAGGCACACTCAGCACACCCCCTGCGCAAGCCTATGCCTGTGTGAGTTTCCTCCCACACTACAAAGACATGCTGGTAGGTTAATTGGCATTATTTTCTCCCACTGACGTCGGGACCTTTTCTACTCTTTTCCTGATGACCACACCCACAATCAGACTCCCCCTAATGTCTGAAGGACAGTAAACTGACTGATACTTAGACCCCTTTCACACTGTGCTGCTACTGGCGTCAGCGGTAAAGCAGCGCTATGTTTAACGCCACTTTACCGGCGCTATTCGTCCGCTAGTGGGGCGGTTTTAACCCCCACTAGCAGCTGAAAAGGGGTTAAATCCGCCCGCAAAATGCAGACGAAGTGGCGTTTTGATGGCGGTATCACAGCACTGCCCCATTGATTTCTATGGGCAGGAGCGAGGGAGGAGCGGTGAGCTCACCGCTTCAAAGAAGCTGCTGGCGGGGCTTTTCTGATACCCTGCCAGCGCACCGCTCCAGTGTGAAAGCCCTCGGTGATAGGAGCAGCTGTTTTTAGGGCGTTTTGCAGGCGCTATTTTTGCACCTGCAAAAATGCTCCAGTGTGAAAGGGGTCTAAGTGCTGAGAAGAGGGCACTGACATTTAGTGCTGAGGCTGTTGGGAGTTGTGGCCCATTGGCTTGTGATGGTAGCAGTTGGTTTGCTGGTTTCCATTTCTATATGTCAAGGGTTCCTTAAACCACTTGACCATCTTTATGACCATTTTTTTTATTTTTTTTGCTATTCAATCACTATCAGGGATTCTTCATTTTTATTTGCACTGTTGCTGATCACTGTATATACAATAGTTTTACCTGTCATGAATGGGTTTGCCATTTGTGAAAGCTTGCTTATGCTTGTGATCTGTGATTGGCTACAGCTAATCACATGGTACAGGTAGCCAGGGACCATGCGATTGCTGTGGGCCAATCACAGATCACAACAGTAGGCAAGCTGTTCATGGAATGGAAAGCAGTTCATAACATTGTTGCATTACATTGACCAATCATAGTGATCACTTGATACCCAGTTACCAGTAACAGCAATCTGCAAGATACGTAACCACTGACATGAATGATGCAATTGGTAAGAGAGCATTCCTTTCACTGATCACCAATGTATGGAGCATTCTTCCCACTGATCACCAATGTAAGGAACATTCTTCTCACTGATCACCAATGTAAGGAGCATTCTTCCCACTGACCACCAATGCAAGGAGCATTCTTCCCACTGATCACCAATGTAAGGAGCATTCTTCTCACTGACCACCAATGTAAGGAGCATTCTTCCCACTGACCACCAATGCAAGGAGCATTCTTCCCACTGATCACCAATGTAAGGAGCATTCTTCTCACTGACCACCAATGTAAGGAGCATTCTTCCCACTGACCACCAATGTAAGCAGCATTCTTCCCACTGACCACCAATGTAAGGAGCATTCTTCCCACTGACCACCAATGTAAGGAGCATTCTTCCCACTGATCACCAATGTAAGGAACATTCTTCTCACTGATCACCAATGTAAGGAACATTCTTCCCACTGACCACCAATGCAAGGAGCATTCTTCCCACTGATCACCAATGTAAGGAGCATTCTTCTCACTGACCACCAATGTAAGGAGCATTCTTCCCACTGACCACCAATGCAAGGAGCATTCTTCCCACTGATCACCAATGTAAGGAGCATTCTTGTCACTGACCACCAATGTAAGGAGCATTCTTCCCACTGACCACCAATGTAAGGAGCATTCTTCCCACTGACCACCAATGTAAGGAGCATTCTTCCCACTGACCACCAATGTAAGCAGCATTCTTCCCACTGATCACCAATGTAAGGAGCATTCTTCCCACTGACCACCAATGTAAGCAGCATTCTTCCCACTGACCACCAATGTAAGGAACATTCTTCCCACGGACCATCAATGTAAGAAGCATTCTTCCCACTGATCACCAATGGACTGTTATGGACATCTTTGAAATTATTTTTTTTAAAATTAATTTAATTGCAATATTTCAATTAGTTACAAAATAAAGCCTATTGGGCATACCCAGGCTCGAACGAACAAACAGCAGACATAACTAAAACAAAACCTATAAAACTAGAACACAACCTCTAAATACTTGGTACGTTCGGACCACCTATGCAGTTTGAATCATATCTGCTTCACCGGTTAAACACCTATTTACATATTTGGTGTGATTTCTTTATACACATTTCTTCACCTAATAAGTTTGACATGATTATATTGATATATTTTTGTATTTTCACAATATTGAGTTCAATTTTTTTAGTGTTGCTTCATATATTTATCACTGACCATCAATGTAGGGAGCATTCTTCTTACTGACCACTAGTGATGGCCGAACGGTTCGCCCGGCGGTCGTTTCGCGGCGAATTTCGGCTGTTCGCGGTCCGCCCGTTCTTCTGTCACTCTAGGGAGAGGTTGCTGTGTGGAGCAGGGAGAGATTACAGTGACCCAAATCGCTAGCTATTTGGTACACAAAAGTTATTTTCAGGACTGGTATAGGTGTTAGGTGTATATAGGTTTGCTGTGCTACTGATTGTTGCAGCAGCCTGAGTGTCTTTTGTCAGTTTAGAGAAAGGGACAGGATGGTGTGTGCTGTAGGGACAGTCAGTTTAGTCATTAGCTGTTACTATCAGGTCCACAAAAGTGCTATTCCAGTTATTGTTCCAGTAGCCTCTGTTTTGTCAGTTTATATAGGGACAGGCAGGAAGCAGTGTGTGAGGCAGTGAGGGTCAGTTTAATCAGTAGATGTTACTATATTAGGTCCACAAAGGTTCTTTTCAGGACTGGTATCAGTGGTATGGTAATAGGCTTGTACACGTATAATATTCTTTCTTCCAAATATAGAAAGAATATTATACTTGACTGCTGACCTTCTGCTGCAGTCTGCTAATCATTCACAACCTACTTGTTCCACAAAGCTCCTTATAAGGACTGGTAACTTGGTCTGTCTAGGGTGCTACAGTACATAGGGTTGAGTGAGGTACAGTCTGCCATTCTATAAGGACTGGTATCGGTCCACAATACATAGGGTTGAGGTGCACTACTGCTGACCGCTGCCCTATACTGCAGCAGTCCTTCATCGGTATAGGGACTGACGTACAGTCTGCTAATCACTCACACACAACCTACTTGGTCCACAAAAGTCCTTATAAGGACTGGTAACTTGGTCTGTCTAGGGTGCTACAGTACATAGGGTTGAGTGAGGTACAGTCTGAACTGTCAGTGCTGTATATCACGGTGCTGGTGTGAGTGCTTTATGTCACGCTGCTGATGTCAGTGCTCTCTATCACGGTGCTGCTGTCAGTGCTGCATTTCACGGTGCTGGTGTGAGTGCTTTATGTCACGGTGCTGATGTCAGTGCTCTCTATCACGGTGCTGCTGTCAGTGCTGTATATCACGGTGCTGGTGTGAGTGCTTTATGTCACGCTGCTGATGTCAGTGCTCTCTATCACGGTGCTGTTGTCAGATCACTCTATCACGGTGCAGGTGTCATTGCTGTATGTCACGCTGCTGATGTCAGTGCTCTCTATCATGGTTCTGGTGTCAGATGACTCTATCACGGTGCAGGTGTCATTGCTGTATGTTACGCTGCTGGTGATCATCTCCTGCACCCTCTTCTTTGCCTACCCTGGTCCCTGACCTTCCCTCTCCTCCATTGCCTTCATGCGCTCCACAGTCCTGAATTGTCACAACAATTTCCCATATAAAAAAAGAATGCTTGTAGTTGACGATCCCAGATTCACCTCATACATGTGTTATGTCATTGGCCATGTGGTGGGACTATGTTTGCACAGCTATTAATTATTTTGTGGCTGCAAATTTGACCTGTAGGTTTGCGAAGTTCGCCTCCCATTGAAGTCAATACGGCCCGCTGCGAACGTTCCGGTTCGCGAACTATCGGCCGCGTTCGCGGTCCGCGTTCGCGAAACGTCCCGTTGGAAGTTTGTCCATCACTACTGACCACTACACTAATGTATCGTGAGCTGTTGGTATAGTAAATATTGGGAGTTCCCCCAAGACATGAAAGTTGCGTTTAGGATTCCTCTGTGTTAAAAATGCTGAGGGAGCTTGGTCTACAGTGTAGATTGCAGCTAAATACCTAGGCAATTGATGAAATTTCTCAGAAAAACAACAAAGTTGGTGTTAAATCACATTTCAGCCTCCTTAAAAAGATCTCTTCTTGACTCTGCTGCAATCATACATACACACAACATCCAGTTTGAATGAGAGCCTACTTACCTAAGAGCAGGTTTTTGAAGGTGGCTAGGAACCTACAAACCAGGAGGAAACCCATAGGAACAGGGCCACTGATAAGGCAGTACAGTTGGCCCTCTTGTACCGGGCCCATGTCCCATTAGTTCAAAAGGGGGCCCGGGCACCTGCTGAGTAGGAGGGATGACTGTACAAACTTGTGACTCATGTGACTCTAGTGGATCCCCCTGCAGTGTTGCCAGCTTTCTCCCTCCGGCTGCGCTGCAGAGGGATCATTTCTATTGACTGCCCCTACCACCAACTGCCCGGGGTGCCAACTTTTGAACTGGCAGGTGCCCAGCACCCCCCCCCCCTTTTGAACTGATAGGGCTGGGTACCTGCTTAGCAGGATGGATGGTTGTACTGCCTTGTGACGCATGTGACTCTTGTGGATCCCCCTGCAGCACTGCCAACTTTCTCCCTTTGGCTGCGCTGCAGGGGGGCTGGTTCTAGTAACTGCCCCTTCCACCTGCTGCCCAGCCTCCCCCCCCCCCCCCCCCCCCACCAGCGCTGCTGGTCTCCGTCCTCTCCTCTTCCACCAGCAGCTGCTTTGGACACATGGATAATTTCAGCATGAAGTGCAGCGGGGGGTGGGAGGGGGTGTTTGTTCAGTAAATGTAATTTACTGGCCCCTTCCTTTTTTGAATGACCACAGTGAGTGATCAGTATGGTGTCCAGTGCAGCTGAAACTGCAGAGAAAAGAGACTGTGCAATCTCTGTCCTCAGTCACTTTGTCTGATCAGGATGATGTCCAGTGCAGCTGAGACTGCAGAGAAATAGACTGGGGAATCTCGGTCCTCAGTCACTTCCTCTGTCTGATCAGTACGGTGTCCAGTGCAGCTGAGATTGCAGAGAAATAGACTGGGGAATCTCTGTCCTCAGTCACTTCCTCTGTCTGATCAATACAGTGTCCAGTGCAGCTGAGATTGCAGAGAAATAGACTGGGGAATCTCTGTCCTCAGTCACTTCCTCTGTCTGATCAATACAGTGTCCAGTGCAGCTGAGACTGCAGAGAAATAGACTGGGGAATTTCTGTCCTCATTCACTTCCTCTGTCTGATCAGGACGGTGTCCAGAGCAGCTGAGACTGCAGAGAATGAGACTGGGGAATCTCTGCCCTCAGTCACTTCCTCTGATCAGTACAGTGTCCAGTGCAGTTGAGACTGCAGAGAAATAGACTGGGGAATTTCTGTCCTCAGTCACTTCCTCTGTCTGATCAGGATGGTACCCAGTGCAGCAGCTGAGCCTGCAGAGAATGAGACTGGGGAATCTCTGTCCTCAGTCTCTTCCTCTGTTTGATCAGTATGGTGTCCAGTGCAGCTGAGACTGCAGAGAAATAGACTGGGGATTCTCTGTCCTCAGTCACTTCCTCTGTCTGATCAGTACGGTGTCCAGTGCAGCTGAGACTGCAGAAAAATAGACTGGGGAATCTCTGTGCTCAGTCACTTCCTCTGTTTGATCAGTATGGTGTCCAGTGCAGCTGAGACTGCAGAGAAATAGACTGGGGAATCTCTGTCCTCAGTCACTTCCTCTGTCTGATCAGTACGGTGTCCAGTGCAGCTGAGACTGAGGATTCTCTGTCCTCAGTCACTTCCTCTGTCTGATCAGTACGGTGTCCAATGCAGCTGAGACTGAGGAATCTCTGTCCTCAGTCACTTCCTCTGTCTGATCAGTACGGTGTCCAATGCAGCTGAGACTGAGGAATCTCTGTCCTCAGTCACTTCCACTGTCTCAAAAATGAGACCCCTGATACTTACCCAAAGCCCCCCAATAAGTCAGGTTAAAAGATGTGAAAACAAAATAAAAATAAAAAAGTAAAAAAAAAATTAAAAAGGTAAAATTAGAAAAAATCCAAAAACAAAAAAAACCCCATTAAAGGCTTGTTTTCATGTGCTTTGCTATCTGAAGCGCAGTTAGCATTTGAATCTTTAGAGAGCATGTGAGAGGCAAATTCTGGATTTTTCCACGAGGCTAAAATATTCATCCTTTAGTCACCATGCTGCCTGTTTGTCTTCAATACGTTAATGTATGTATAATATATTTTACTGTAGGCGATTATACACAAATATCACAAATTCCCCTTTTCTTGTACGCAGATACCCCAGAGGAGCGAGCAGACAACGTGTTTGCGGAAAATAACTTGGACGCGGGGCCAGTGGTGACTAATGATAACTTACCAAGGAAGCCACCCCGATCACCAATGAAGGATATCGCTTTGACTCGTGAAAAAGCCAATGAGCAGCACAGATCCAAATCCAACAAAGTTCATGAGGACAAGAAGAACACACGGCCTTCCGTGCCCAGGGTGAGAAGGCCAATGTTTAACCCTAGACCCACAAAGGGCAAAGCTGGGGATGGGGAGAAGGCTTGTCGTGCCGAACGCAATTCATATATATCTATATATATATATATATATATATACGTTGTGGCTTGCAAACTGTTTACCAGGGTTATGGCCAGGGTATACCGGGGTATTTATTTTTTAAGCCGGTGATTGCCTTTCTCATTAAAGTGGTATGAGCAGCTAATTAGCCACTGGACCGCTTCCAGAAGCAGCGGAAGGGGTAATCTTAAACCATCCCCCACCCGCAGCTTGCCGGCAAGCCTTGGAAAGGATCCAATGGCCATAGAGGTGAACAAAGACCAGATTGTCTCTGATCACCTCTGTGATCTAGGGGGACCAAAGCGACATCATGACGTCACTTCTGGTCTAGGGCGGAAGTAAACATTTTTTTTTTTTGTTTGCTTTCAAGGGTTGAGGAGAGATTTGACCCCAGATCTCTCTACAAAGAGGACCTGTCACCCCTTATTTCTATTACAAGGGATGTTTACATTCCCTGTAATAGGAATAAAAGCTGAATAGAATAGAATAGAATAAAAAAGAATAGCCTAAAATAGAATAGAATAGAAAAAAAAATGAATTTCCAAATCATAATTGTAACAAGTTTCAATCTGAAATAAATTATAATTAAACAAATTATCCGATTTTGAAAATGAATTTGAATTTAAAAATGTAAACATATTGCAATAAATACGGTAAGGTATAAAAGTGAAATATGATGATGATTCCTACTTAGGCTGCTGAATAGAATAGAATAGAATAAAATAGAAAATAAAAGAATTAATTAGAAAATAAAAGAATAGTATAGCATAAAATAGAATAGAAAATAAAATAGAAAAGAATAAAATGGAATAAAAAATAATTGAATAGAATAAAACATTATAAAATAAAAGTATATAAAAGAATGGAATAAAATCTAGTGAATAGACAATATAAAGAATTAAAAAGAATTAAGTATAAAATAAAAGTATATAAAAGAATGGAATAAAATCTAGTGAATAGACAATAAAATAAGAAAATAGAAAAAAAAAATGAATAGTTTAGAATAGAATAAAATAAATTAAAATAAAATAGCATGAATATAGCTGTCTTCCAAAATTCAACTAAATTTGAATTTCAAATCCATTTGAAAATAACGAATATTTGAAACAAATCTGAATATATGAAACAATTTCTGAAAACAAATCACTCTGACATAATGAATAGGACGAATTAAATTATTAACTTAATAAACAAATTCAAAATGAAACAAATGTTTCCATTGTGCACATCACTAGTGATCATATTACAGTGCCTTGAAAAAGTATTCATACCCCTTGAAATTTTACACATTTTGTCATGTTACAACCAAAAACATAAATGTGTTTTATTGTGATTTTATATGATCGACCAACACAAAGTGTCACATAATTGTGAAGGAAGGAAAATGATAAATGGTTTTCACAATTTTTTTTACAAATAAATATGTGAAAAGTGTGGGGGGTACATTTGTATGGCGCCCCCCGGAGTCAATACTTTGTAGAACCTCCTTTCTCTGCAATTACAGCTGCAAGTCTTTTTGGGGATGTCTCTACCAGCTTTACACATCTAGAGAGGGACATTTGTGCCCATTCTTCTTTGCAAAATATCTCAAGCTCTGTCAGATTGGATGGAGAGTGTCTGTGAACAGCAATTTTCAAGTCTTGCCACAGATTCTCAAAGAAAAAAGTAAAACAGAATAATATAGGATATAAAATAAAAGAATAGAATAGAATAAAAAGGAATAGAATAAAAAAAAATGGAATTAAATAGAAAGATTATAACCATCTTCTGAAATTTCGAATAGAAAAATATAGAATAAAAAAAAACAATAGAATAGAAATATAATCAATTTCAAAATTCAAATAGGATCAATTTGAATTTGAATAGAATAGAAAAAACAATAGACTAGAATGAATTAAAGCATCTTCCTAGTCTAATCTATTATTTTATATTCTATTCAAATTGATTCTATTTGAACTTGAGAAATGGTTATATTCTTTCTATTCTATTCTATTGTTTTTTTAATTATATTATTTTTCTATTTGTTTATTGTATTCAATTCTATTGTTTTCTATTCAAATTTATTCTATTCAAAATTCAAATTTCGGAAGATGATTATATTCATTCTATTCAGTTTTTTTCTATACTATTCTGTTATTTTCTATTCTATTGTAATCTATTCTTTTTTATTCTATTCAAATTCGAATTGATTCTTTTTGAATTTTTGGAAATGGTTATATTCTTTCTATTCTAATCTATTGTTTTTTTAATTCTAGTCTAGTCTATTCTATTCTTGTCTATTCTATTCTTTTTTTCTATTCTATTCTTTTCTAATGTATTTGAATTCAAATTTATTCTATTTGAAATTCAAATTTCAGAAGATGATTATATTCTTTCTATGTTATTCCTATCTATTTGTTTCTATTATATTCTAGTCTAGTCTGTACTTTAATTTTCTAATCTATTTTGTCCTGTTTTACTCTATTCTACTCTATTCTTTTATTTTCTGTTATATTCTTTTCTATTCTATTATTTTTTTTCTCTATTCTATGCCTTTATTTTCTATTCTATTTTATTATCTTTGGAAATTTGAAAACTATTAGAATTAGAAAACTGTTGGAATTTGAAAACGTTTCAAAAACTATTCTAATTCGAATTTCGTCCGAATTTTTTTTTCGTTATTTCAGATTCGTTTAATTTCGATACTATTGTAATTTGGAAATCCGTCCTAATTTTACTTCAAAATGAAATGAAGCGCACATGTCTAATTGTAGCTCTGCCTGTACGCTGGAAGATAAACCTCCTCCCCAGACTCTAGTCTTTTGCAGATTCTTAAAGCGGAGGTCCACCCTAAAGTGAAGCTTCCGCTCATTGGAACCCTCCCCCCCTCCGGCGCCACAATTGGCACCTTTCAGGGGGGAGGGGGATGCAGATACCTGTATAGTACAGGTATCTGCACCCACTTCCGGCATAGATATTTACGCCACTTCCTGAGGGTCCCCCGCTGTCTGCTGGGAAACACACGGATCCCAGAGACAGCGGAGACCATCCTTATTGCGCAGCACGACTCGCGCATGCGCAGTAGGGAACCAGGAAGTGAAGCTGCAAGGCTTTACTTCCTGATTCCCATACCCAAGATGGCGGCGGCAGCACCCGAGAGCCGATCGAGAGATCGGCTTCGGGTGCGCTGGGCGGGTAAGTGTCCTTATTTTAAAAGTCAGCAGCTGCAGTATTTGTAGCTGCTGATTTAAAAAAAAAAAAAACGGCGGAACTCCCGCTTTAAGCCCCATACACACTATAAGATTTTCTCCTGATTTTTTCCTTCAGATTTACCAAAGCCATATAATATGAGTTCAAACCTTAGGAGTTTCAATGTGTATGTAATCAGGCAGGCCCTTGGACTACATGGTTTTGGTAAATCTGAAGACAAAAATAAGCAGAAAATCTGATAGTGTGTTACAGGTTTTCTTCTAATGCCGCGTACACACGGTCAAACTGTATGACGTACTTAGTCTGGCGGAAAAGTACGCCAGACTGTCCGTCGGAATTTCCGAACGGGCTACTTGCCCACACACGGCACTTTTTGAGCGGACTAATACGGCGTACTAAGTCCGCCGTACTATCCACCCTACTTTTGAAATGAACGGACTCGCCCACACACGCGGAGGAAAGTCCGCTCATTTCGAGCGCGTCTCCAGGTAGGCGGGCCCGCGAAGGAGGTATGGACTTAAAGGGGAACCCCAACGCCGAAAAAAATCGGCGTGGGGGTCCCCCCCAAGTCCACAACAGACCCTTGTCCGAGACGCTACCCGGCCGGTCAGGAAAGGGGGGCGAGCGAGCGCCCCCCTCCTGAGCCGTACCAGGCCGCGTGCCCTCAACATGGGGGGGTGCCTTGGGGAAGGGGGGGCCGCGCAGCCCCCCCACCCCAAAGCACCTTGTCCCCATGTTGATGAGGACAAGGGCCTCTTCCCGACAACCCTGGCCGTTGGTTGTGGGGGTCTGCGGGCGGGGGGCTTATCGGAATCCGGGAGCCCCCTTTAATAAGGGGGCCCCGATACCGGCCCCCCACCCTATGTGAATGAGTATGGGGTACAATGTACCCCTACCCATTCACCTGTAAAATAAAAGTACAAAAAAACACAACACACGAGATAAAATACTTTATTGCACAGCTCCGGGGGTCTTCCGTCTTCGGGGGTCTTCTCGCCGGACTCCTCCGCTATCTTCTTGTAGCTCTTTTGCTAGCGGAGGAGTCCGGCTTTCTTCCTCGCCGCCGGTCTCTTCTTCCGACTTCGGGGGTCTTGTCCCCCTCTTCGGTTCTTCTGCCGGGCCACCGCGCCTTCTTATAGCTCTTTTACAGGCGGTGGCCCGGTCTTCTGGGGGGCTCCCGGATTCCGATAAGCCCCCCGCCCGCAGACCCCGACAACCAACGGCCAGGGTTGTCGGGAAGAGGCCCTTGTCCTCATCAACATGGGGACAAGGTGCTTTGGGGTGGGGGGGCCGCGCGGCCCCCCCTTCCCCAAGGCACCCCCCCATGTTGAGGGCACGTGGCCTGGTACGGCTCAGGAGGGGAGGCGCTCGCTCGCCCCCCTTTCCTGGCCGGCCGGGTAGCGTGCTCGGACAAGGGTCTGTTGTGGACTTGGGGGGACCCCCACGCCGTTTTTTTTCGGCGTTGGGGTTCCCCTTTAAGTCCATACCAGGCGGCGGGGCCAGCGACGTCTCCTTCGCGGGCCCCGCCTACCTGGATACCCGCTTGAAATGAGCTGACTTTTCTCCGGGCGGGAAAAGTCCGCTCATTTCAAAAGTACGGTGGACTGGCATACACACGGCCGGATTGTCCGCCGAAATGCGAGTACGACGGACAGAATTTCGAAAAAAACGAAATTCTTAGTACGCTGAAAAAGTCAGCTGAAGCCCACACATGTCCACTGAAATGTGTTTCGGGGGACTAAGTAGGCCATACAGTCCGCTCGTGTGTACGCGGCATAAGATTGTCCTGTATTTGGCTGCATCCATCTTCCCATGAACTCTGACCAGCTTCCCTGTCCCTGCTGAAGAAAAGCATCCCCACCACATGATGCTGCCACCACCATGTCTCACGGTGGGGATGGTGTGTTCAGGGTGATGTGCAGTGTTAGTTTTCCGCCACACATAGCATTCTGCTTTTAGGCCAAAAAGTTCAGTTTTGGTCTCATCTGACCAGAGCACCTTCTTCCACATGTTTGCTTTGTCCTCCACATGGCTTCTCACAAACTGCAAACAGGACTTCTTATGGGTTTCTTTCACCAATATCTTTCTTCTTGACACTCTTCCATAAAGGCCAGATTACGTCTTCTACGACGAAACGCGTCGGGACTCTACTGCAATCGTGTTTTATCTTGCTAAGCGCTTAAACTACTGTACACATGTGAGTTTTGTACTTTTATCTTTTATTTTTCTATAAAAACGGAATTACACTATTTTTGGTCCCTGTTTTTTCTTCGTATGTATTTAAACATGCCTATGGATATATCTGGCTGGAGTTAAAATACCTCTCAACATATGAAGGGATTGATTATACTCAAGGTCCCCCTGGATAACTGGTTGCTGTGAGAATCTGCATATGGTTGCAAAAGTCTGTATGATCCCCCAAATGTAAATTTGTGAGGATCCAATAATTCCGGTAAGCGTTCAATTTCGCCTGGTGACGGGAAATTCACGTGGTTAATGCACGAGTTTTTCATGAAGGAGGTGTAATATATTTCCTGTACACTTGTGGACCATAGAAGGATACTATACACAAAGGACTCTGTACTGTTTTATTGGGACTCTTTTTCCTTTTTTCTTCCTTTTTTTTGTCTCCTGGATTTTTTTGAAAAGTCTTTTCTCTCACTTTATAGTCACAAATATATGTTTACATAGTAATCAATACTTACGTAAGATTTTATGTGTTATGTGCACCACTTCATAGTGGAATTTTTTGCACTGAATGCATTTGTATAATTTTGCACTTATTATGCTTATATAAGGATGGCATAATTATGTCTGGTGTTTGAAGTTTTGAGAAGCGCTACACTTTTATATAGCATTGTTTACTTCACACTCGATACCCTAGTGATGTGTTAGCAGATCTCCTGTGTTTCATTTTTTCATTTTTTGGTAAGAATAGCGCAGTGTTTTGTTACAAAAATTTATCAGAGTAAAGGGGGCTGAACACAAATGCACATCACACTTTTCACATATTTATTTGTAAAAAAAAATGAAAAACATAAAAAAAAAAACATTTTATCATATCCTTCCTCTTCACAATTATGTGGCACTTTGTGTTGGTCTATCACATAAAATCCCAATAAAAGACATTTGTGTTTTTGGTTGTAACATGACAAAATGTGGAAAATTTCAGAGGGTATGAATACTTTTTCAAGGCAATGTATGTATTATTATGCATACTATATATTAGTATAATTGTAGTATGTTGATGTCAGTTGTAACTGTCCAGTTATTATCATAAGGGAGCAATCTATAATAGTGTGATGTGCTTTTTTGCAGAGTCTGTGTCAGCAGCAGCTGGACCAGGTCCTGGAGAGGATCTCCTCCATGAACCTCCCTGACGAGAGGGGTCCATTAGAACACCTCTACGCCCTTCACATCCCCAACTGCGACAAGAACGGCCTCTTCAACCTCAAGCAGGTCAGATGGCTTCACAGGCAATGGGCTCAGTTAGCAAAAGCGTAAAGAAACTGTTGGTTTTCCATACTTCCCCTCTCACCCCTTGTACGCCCCCTATGGACCAGAGGAATGTTTACATTTCTGCAATGGACCGGTTTATTTGGCAATATTTTTGTCATTAGTTGAGATAACAAAGTAATAGATATACAGGGGAATTCATAGAGAGTATTGTAGATGGGGCAGCACTCAATTCATGCACCTGTAGCGCCTTTCTCTAAAGGGCCCACTGTCTTGGCCCCAAGGTTCTTTCCCCAGCATGATGCACTAGCAGCCAGGCACAGAGTCTCAGCCACACGGCTCAATGATCAGTCTAGAGCAGTGGTCTTCAAACTGCACCCCGGATGTGGCCCTTTGATTGCTTTTATCCGGCCCTTGGGGCATTATTCCCTCCCTCCACTGTCAGCAACAGTGGGTCATAGATCCTGCCTTTGATACCAATGATGGCACACTGTTCCTCACATTGATACCAACGATGAGGCACTATAAATCCAATTGATACCAATGATGGGGCACCATCCCTCCCACTGGCAACAATATGACACTATTCCTCCCATTGATACCAATGATGGGACACTATTAATCCCATTGACACCAATGATGGAGCACTATTCCCCCACTGAAACCAATGATGGGCAGGGGTCAAGTCCTGGGAAAAAAATGTGGAAACTCAACCAAGATTCCCCCTCACCTCAAAAATAAAAAAGAGTTTGTGTGTGCACGTGTTTATATATATATATATATATATATATATATATATATATATATATATATATATATAAATATGTATATGTGTGTATATATATATATATATATGTATATGTGTGTGTGTGTGTATATATATATATATATATATATATGTGTATACATATATATATATATATATATATATATATATATATATATATATATATATATAAATTACGATTAAGCTCTAGTGGTGCATGTGAATTGACAAAATTGTGTAAGTCCTGACTGCATTATCAAGGGCATGGCAACTCTTTTTTTTTTTTTAAAGAAACAGAAAGTTCAAAAATAAACAGCAGATTCCCTCGCAGGGGTATTCAGCATTACAGTCCTGCCTCAGAACACACAGCTTTCAGCCTTCCTGGCTAAAACACAGCACTCCTGCTCAGGCCTTCCACCTTAGGCCTTGGTCTGTCTTCCCCAGACCTCTCTTTTCACTGGCACCCTCCTGACTCCTAGGCCAGACCTCCTGTCTGCCGGGCGGAGCTGTCTCTAAGGATGAGCACTGACCTCTATTCTTGGGATGATTATGAAGCCAGCACACAGGTGTACAATTAGCAAGCCTACCAAAATCAGGCATCCACTGCTCATATGCACCTGTGACACGGGGTCACATCTCCACTATATATATATATATATATATATATATGTGTGTAAAATACGTAATCCTTTTTTAACAAATAAAGTGCAACATTTACTGTGAAGTGGACACCTCCAAAATTCACATGCATTAAACAAATAAATATAGAACAAATGTAACAACAAAATTATTTATCCTGTATGCTATACTAACAAAAAAACACCACAATGTGTGATAAAGGTTCCCTCGCAGGGCATTTATAAAACGAGTTGCAATGACTGGGGGCCCCTCCTGCACTATGTTTCTATGCAGGCTCCAATGTGTGGGGTCCCTCCTGCCCCAAGGTGTCCGGGAGTGCTGAGTGTGCCGGCTTGGGGCCCCCTCTCCTCAGGCTGCCTGTACTGATTGTGCAAAGTGGGGCCCAGGCCCCAGGACGCTCACACCTCAGTGCCCATCAAATGTAGCCTGATCAGTGCCCATCAAATGCAGCCTGATTAGTGCCCATCAAATGCAGACTGATGAGTGCCCATCAATGCAGCTTTCCCAGTGCCCATCATTGCAGTCTGATCAGTGCCCATCATTACAGCCTTGCCAGTGCCCATCATTACAGCCTTGCCAGTGCCCATCAAATGTAGCCTTACCAGTGCCCATCAAATGCAGCCTGATCAGTGCCCAGCCTTGCAGCCTTACCAGTGCCCAGCGATGCAGCCTTATCAGTGTCTGGATCATGGATTTGAATATCCCGGCGCACCCGTCCTCCCCTCCCTCGGTCCTCCTCCTTTTCCAGCAGCTGCTGTGACAAGGTCCTGCCTCTTAAAATACATGTCACACTGATTCAATTTGCAGGCATTAGATCAGTGTTCTGCCTACCCTGGAGTCTCGAGCCCTGAAGATGGGGCACTATTCCTCCCCTAATACCAATTATGGGGATTCTTTACTCAGGACATTTTCTACTCCCACAGTCCAGGCCTCCCAAAATTTGAAGGACAGTAAACTGGCCCTTTGTTTAGAAAGTTTGGAGACCCCTGAAAAACACATGAACTTGGATGGATGCAGGGTAAGCATCGGATACTCCAGCAATGTTAAGTAGTAACTGGAGGAAACCTATCTTCCTCCTTATGGTTCTGAGCACATTTCTTGCAGCAGCAGCAAAAAATAAATAAAAAATGGGCTGAGCTACACGGGAACACCATGAACCATGTCCACTTTTAAGCACAAGCTTATTCTGATGCAAGAGGGACAGGAGCAGCACACGGTCACTAGGATTTCACACACTGGTCTGTACTCACTAATGTCCTTGCCTCCCTCCAATATCTGCCAGACATACTTCCTGTGAATTCTTTAGACCAGATCTCTTAAAGAAGTCCCTCAATCATCTCCAGCAAAGTTTAGTAAAATAGGCCCTCAAGCTAGCACAGTTGGGACCTCATTGAGAAAAAGCATACTTTGGACTATCCTGGAAGGGCAGTAGCCCTTCAGGCTGAGATCTCCTCCTCCTCCTCCTGGACAAGAGCCCCTCTGCTCCAGGCCTCAGACTATTAATGCTCACTCCCAGCCACCATCTGGACACCCTCCTCCAGGGATTGGCTGGGGCCACAGGAATATTCATACTGTAGATTTGACTCCCCCAGCCCACCACTTCCAGAACCATCCAGAAAGAAGGGGGGAGCAGCAGGTTGGAAGGGTGACGGACAATCAATCCCTCCATGCATGCTGAATGACCACTTCTCCTCCTCTCGCTCACAGACATTCAGCTGCTGAAAAAAGGAAATGGAGGGCATCGGTTGCTCTACATGCCACCCCCACCACCTCACTATCCCTGTCCTGCTGCCCTGGGCCCCTGTGTGCTCCCCTGGCCCCCCTGCAGTGCTGCCGGGGTTTCCCCTTCTCATCTTCCACTGGCTGCTGCAGGGGATACTGACATGATGGAGAGCATGGAAGGAGTCAGTGATTGGTGCTTCAGTTTATGAATGAACGGGAGATCTCTGTATTCCTGTTCATTCATTCTGTGCTGCTGTGGCTGCAGAGATAGAGATTTAGGTGCCCTCAATCTCCTTTCTCTGTCTCAAAGGTGAAACGTCAGAGGTCTGTTTAGGCCCCTGATATTTCACCAAAGCCCCCCAACAGGGGTCCTAAGAAAATGTAATTGTGAAGAAAAATAAATTAAATGGTAAAAAAAATGATTAAAAAAATAACAAAAATAAAAAAACTACTGACACCAGTGGCGGAACTATAGGGTCGCAAAGGTCGCACTTGTGACTGGGTCCTGGCATTCCACCACCACGGGACCCCAAGATCGCAGGAAGGGGGCCTGCTGCAGGACCGTAATAAAGGGTACCACGATGGGAGTAAAGGGCCCTGGGATCAGTGGGAGGAGCCCCAGCCAGGGGGGCCCTTTATGGTTTCTCGCACCGGACCCTGAATGTTCTAGTTATGCCTCTGTGTCTAAATGTAGATATATGTTTGTTTTCATTGATACAGTTCCACAGAACCTGAAGAAGTGGAATCCCTAAGCCCACAAAACACGCTGTATTTCTGCTATTGGGTTAGGATCACCAATTTTATTAGCATGCAAGATGCTGAAAAAGACTCTAAAAAGAGTGGTGCCATACTGGGGCTGGGTTCCTGGTGGGGGTTTTTTTTTTGCTGCAGGTTTCACTGGGGACCGGTAATCCTTGAAAGTTTTACACTTTGGCATAAGCAGGGTTTGGGTTTGGATGGAGTAAATTGTCTATATACCAGCAAGGGCCACAAAGCTTGCTAGCATGAATCGTCAATCCTCCATATCTGACCACATCCCCAGGTATAGACTTTTTTTTAAAGAAAGTTGGTATCAGAGTCACTATAATGTGCTCTGTATTTCCTGGGCAATATAGGCATATTGTTAAAAATGATTTAGTTACAATTAAGCTGGATTTATCACCAGGACATTATTCTCATATTTTTAAAGGTCTATTACTATTTGTATTATTATTACTATAATTAATACATTTTATTTTAGAGTATTTGATATATAAAATCTATACGAAAGAATATGGATTTGCAACTCATGCTGTCCATTCATGAGTGATATTTTAGTTATAACTGGATCCTGGTGGGCTGGCTCCTGGCTTCTTATAAGTCTTAAATGCTCCAACATGGAGATCTCCCGACCATAATTATAAGATCTGTTCCTGTCCACCAGGGAGTTTTGTGTATTATTGCCCATCTTTGTGTGTCCTATCATCTCCTGTTACATTCTTTATAATTTAAAACAAATAAAAATGAAGCAGGGGTATTGGGAACCCCTCATAATGGGCACAGCAGGTGTACAGACCCAAGAACTCAACAAAGGGATGGTGGTGACCCCTCATAATGGGCACAGAACTGGGAACTCAGCACAGGGATGGTGGGAACTCCTCATAATGGGCACAGCAGGTTTACAGCCCAGGAACTCAACAAAGGGATGGTGGAAACCCCTTATAATGGATAGAGTAGGTGTACAGACCCAGGATCCCAGCACAGGAACATTAGGAACCCCTAATAATGAGCACAGCAGGTGTACAGACCCAGGAACTCAGCACAGAGATGGTGGGAACCCCTCATAATGGGCACAGCAGGTGTACAGACCCAGGAACTTGGCACAGGGATGGTGGGAATCCTTCCTAATGGGCACAGCAGGTGTACAGACCCGGGAACTCAGCAATGAGATGGTGGGTACCCCTCATAATGGACACAGAAGGTATACAGACCCAGGAATTCCTTCCTACCAAATACTGTAACTTCATATTGGGTGGGATTGCTTGTTACAAAAATAATCCCAAATTGGTAAAGAAATACATTTTAGTACCACTATTTGGGCTATAGCCCTTCAATGGAAATCCATAGTAGTTCCATGTTCTCTTATTATTGATCGAATGGATTCCATAATGCTCATGGAACGTACAGTGCCTTGAAAAAGTATTCATACCCCTTGAAATTTTCCAGATTTTGTAAGGTTACAACCAAAAACGTAAAAGTATTTTATTGGGCTTTTATGTGATAGACCAACACAAAGTGGCACATAATTGTGAAGTGGAAGGAAAATGATAAATGGTTTCCAAAAATGTTTACAAATAAATATGTGAAAAGTGTGGGGTGCATTTGTATTCAGCCCCCTTTACTCTGATACCCCTAACTAAAATCTAGTAGAACCAACTGCCTTCAGAAGTCAGGTAATTAGTAAATAAAGTCCACCTGTGTGTAATTTAAATACAGCTGTCCTCTGAAGCCCTCAGGACCTTGGTGAACAAACAGCATCATGAAGGCCAAGGAACACACCAGACAGGTCAGGGATAAAGTTGTGGAGAAGTATAAAGCAGGGTTAGGTTATAAAAAAAAAACATTCCAAGCTTTGAACATCTCATGGAGCTCTGTTCAATCCATAATCTGAAAATGGAAAGAGTATGGCACAACTGCAAACCTACCAAGACATGGCCGTCCACCTAAACTGACAGGCCGGGCAAGGAGAGCATTCATCAGAGAAGCAGCCAAGAGGTCCATGGTAACTCTGGAGGAGCTGCAGAGATCCACAGCTCAGGTGGGAGAATCTGTCCACAGGACAACTATTAGTCGTCTCTCCACAAATCTGACCTTTATGGAAGAGTGACAAGAAGAAAGCAATAGTTGGGAAAAAAAGCTCTAAGAAGTCCCGTTTGCAGTTTGTGAGAAGCCATGTGGGGGACACAGCAAACAAGAAGAAGAAGGTGCTCTGATCAGATGAGACCAACATTGTACTTTTTGGCATAGAAGTAAAACGCTATGTGTGGTGGAAAACCGAACACTGCATATCACCCTGAACACACTGTGAAACATGGTGGTGGCAGCATCATGTTGTGGGGATGCTTTTCTTCAGCAAGGACAGGGAAGCTGCTCAGAGTACATGGGAAGATGGATGGAGCCAAATACAGGGCAATCTTAGAAGAAAACCTGTTAGAGTCTGCAAAAGACTTGAGACTGGGGCGGAGGTTCACCTTCCAACAGGACAACGACCCGAAACATACAGCCATAGCTACAATGGAATGGTTTAGATCAAAGCATATTCATGTGTTAGAATGGCCCAGTCAAGGTCCAGACCTAAATCCAATTGGGAATCTGTGGCAAGACTTGAAAAATGCTGTTCACAGACGCTCTCCATCCAATCTGACAGAGCTTGAGATATTTTGTAAAGTAGAATGGGCAAAAATGTCCCTCTCTAGATGTGCAAAGCTGGTAGAGACATCCCCAAAAAGACTTGCATCTGTAATTGTAGAGAAAGGAGGTTCTACAAAGTATTGACTCAGGAGGGCGCCATACAAATGTACCCCACACTTTTCACATATTTATTTATTTGTAAACATTTGGAAAACCATTTATCATTTTCATTCCACTTCACAATTATGTGTCACTTTGTGTTGGTCTATCACATAAAATCCCAATAAAATACATTCAGGTTTTTGGTTGTAAACATGACAAAATGTGGAAAATTTTAAGGGGTGTAAATACTTTTTCAAGGCACTGTATCCACCACACGTTATTTTTGATACTAAATGGAATGCTTGGAAGTCCCGCAGCTCCTCGTTTTTGTCATAACGGTTATTTTTTTTCTGCTGTAACCATTTGTTGAGCTACCTTTTTTCTATCTTTCTTTTTTATTTTATTTATTTTTTTTATTATATGTCTTATATGACAAGCTTTATCTGTATCCTTAGATGATTCTATGACGGTATGGCCATATGGCTGTTTACGGTACATTGATTTTATTGTATTTCCTGGAAGCTTCTTGTTCTCTTTTATACTATTTTGTATGATGATGACCTTTTGTGTCATTTGTATTATTTTTTCATTCATGAAAAAAAAATAGTTTATTAACAAAAAAATACATTTAGTAATTATTGGCTGTCACACATGGGGGGGGGGGGGGGGGGGGAGCGGTAATTGGTAACTTTTACTATACTAATATATGTCATTGTTTACTTTTTTAGTGCAAGATGTCTGTGAACGGTCAGCGAGGCGAGTGCTGGTGCGTCAATCCCCAGAATGGAAAGCCGATCACTGGAGCACCCACCATCCGAGGCGACCCGGAGTGCCACCTGTATTATCCTGGCAACGAGGAGGAGCGCAAACAGCGTGCGCAGTAGTCGGCTTGCGCAACCACCAGCTAATATCACAGTGTCTGTATTTATACATAACGGGGGTTAAACTGACATAATATGACAGTTTTGAAAATGGGCTGGTTGAAGTGTAAGCTCTTTTGCTCAAACTTGTCTTGAGAAACCTTGCCATGTACCACCAGGACAAGACCGTCACTGTTTTGGCATCATTTGGAAGGGTGCCATTTCTATTTTTTTTTTTTTTATTATTATTATTTCTGTTAAACTATCCCAGTTTCAAAACTTCACCTGCATTACCCTACATGACAGATCTGGAGCCTAAGGACAAATGTAGACAGCCAATCAAACATTGCAGAAGTCATGTGACACTAGGTGCTCAAGTCTTGATCTGTTCTACACAAGCGGAATGCAGTAATGTTAAAATAATCCATGCGTTTCAGACACCTGGTCTTAAAGTGAATCTGTCACCCGTGTTACTTTCACTTGGTAAATTCATGCCTGCCTTGCTGAATAATCTTCAGTGGAAGAGCGGAAGTTTGTGCCCCTTTCTGTTGCAGAGTTGGGTGCTCTCAAATCTATAATATCATTGCAACATTCATTCAGACACTGACAGATTCGGCAAAAAAACATTACCTAATTACCCAATTACCGAATCTACTTGGTCAACTGTTTTTTTTTTTTGGGTGACAGGTTCTCTTTGAGATCCAGCCTAAATTGAATATTTCAAGCATTCATGCTTACATGTACAAATGCAACATACGTCTTCACAAACTAAACAAATGTTCCACACCATTGTTTAATTTTACTTTTAAATTATTGTATAAATGCCAGTTTGGATTGTACCACTGACAGGTCTTATTGCAGAAACCGCCATCTGATCAGCTGATCTCATGGTCTTTCCGGTGAAATGTTGTCAGTATATTGCATATAACCAGATATGTACAAGCTCTTCGAGCGTTTTAGGGAGTTTCAAATAAATCTCAGACCAGACCAAAGACACAAAGGGGTAAAGTGTACCTGTCGTCGTGCACCATGAAATCCATCTTTCTGTAGGTCACTCTGATGCTTCTGTAAAATGCCCCAATCGTTTAACCATGAAATTGGGTGGGGGTGGGGGGAAGGCATATTTCCTCCCCACGTGCTTGATCAGGGGACAGAATGTGTTCCACCACCCTGAATGGATACCATGTACCA
Organism: Lithobates pipiens; assembly: GCF_037356315.1. Taxonomy (NCBI): domain Eukaryota; kingdom Metazoa; phylum Chordata; class Amphibia; order Anura; family Ranidae; genus Lithobates; species Lithobates pipiens. Next base: position 329,016,456 of record NW_027507784.1, read on the forward strand.
TTTTATACCTTTTTCCTTGTACTTTCCTTCCTGGTTCTTTCCTGGTTCTGTTTTTACTTTCTTTCATTCTCACGTCATTTTTTATTTATTTTTTGTTTTCTTCTTTTTCCCTTGCTGCCTTAATTTTTGTCCAACTTATCACATCTATCTCCCTTTTCTTTATTTATTGTTTTTGTTACCTTACTTCCCTCTCCCTTTACCACCTAGCTCCCCCTTTTCATCCCCTCCCTTTTCCTTTACTCTTACCCTCTCACTTTCACTTACCACTTTTCTTTTCCATTGTCACTTCCCTCTCTCTTGCCATTTTCCTTTCCCTTGCCACTTCTCTCCCTTTTCCCTTACTCCTTCCCTCACACTTTTCCTTCCGTTTCCCCTTACACATTCATACTTTTCCTTACCGTTTCCATTTTTTATGCCACTTTCCTCTCCCCTTTCCCTTTCCACTTCCATCTTCCGCTTTAGTTTTCCTATCCATTTCTCTTCCACTTAAATCTCACTTATCTTTTTCCTCTCCGTTTTATCTCCTTTTCTCCTACCTTACCACTTCCCTTGCTCTAACCACTTTCTCTCATCACTTCCCTCCTCTTTTCCCTTACACCTTCCATGTTTCTCTTTCTTACCACTTCCCTCTCCCTTTCCTCTTCCCTCCCTCTCAACACTCCCCTTTCCCTCCCTTGTACTCCTTTCTTACCACTTCCTTCCCTATTACCACTCATGACTTCCCTTTGTCTTACTCTTACCACTTGCCTTTTCCTCTCCCTTACCACTCCCCTCTCCCTTTCACTTACCACTTTCCTCTCCTTTTTCCACTTCCCTCTCTTATACTTTGCTTTCCCTTTTACGTCCCTCTCCCTTTCCCTTCCCTCCCCCTCAACACTCCTATTTCTTTTCCCTCTACTCTTTTCTTGCCACTTAACTCGCCTTTACCACTTCCCTCTCTCTTACCGCTTAATCTTATCACTTCCCCTTTCCTTACCCTTGCCACTTCCCTTTTCCTATCTCTTACCACTCCCCTCTCCCTTTGTCTTAACACTTTCCTCTCCTTTCCCACTTCCCTCTTTTATACCACTTTCCTTAACCTTACCACTTCCAATTCCCTTTTACTTCCCTCTCCCTTTCCCTTCTTTCCCCCTCAACACTCTACTCTTTTCTCATCACATCCCTCTCTTACCAGTTACTTCTTCCTCTTTCTTACCATTTTCTTCTCCTTTCCCATTCCCCTTTCCCTTACCAGTTTCCTCTTCCTTTCCCACTTCCCGCACCATTGCCCTTCCCAGCACCCACTCCCTTACCTGTAGAATCTTGCTATGGTTTACTGCAGAATAGTTTCCAGTTACTGAATGCCTTCTGACAATACTCATGAAAACAACAAGGAATCAGGCTATTTGATTTCTTTCTGTCCTCACGAGTCAGTTTCTTACCCCCTCTGTAGCTGGAGGCCTTCATGCTTCTACAAAACCAAGATAACACCATACCATGTAAATGGACCACCAAGTGTGAAATGTAGAGTGGTATAAAGGAAGCCTTTACTGAGAAATACATTGTTACATGCTGCTTCTCTACCTCTTCTTGAACCTCTGGATTTAGATCGTTAGTTAATGACCCAAAACAAGTCTGTTGATAATGACTTCCAGCTTTGTATTAACTATCTTGGCCTCTACTTGTTCCAGGTCATTGAGTTAGTATTAAAACCAGAGAGTCAGCATAACAACCAGGCAAGTAGTCATTTTATGGCAGCCTTCATGTTTCTCAGGAAAGTTTACTTTAACAAATGCCAGGGTGTAAAAATATTGTTTTGGCGCCCGGCTAAATATGGAAACCATCTCCTGCTAGTTGTACTAGTATTTGAAGCTTGCGATTGGAGTTCCTGCTGTGCGATTGGAGTTCCCATTGTGTCCAACTGATTCCAGGGCCATGTTCTTGCTGCTTTGCCCATGCTGTCTACCTCCTTTAATAGACAGTATTCTAAAGCCATCAATAATCAGAAAAGGGAAAGTCATTCAGGGGAAACCAACAGATGCAATGTGGACGTATTATTGTTTATGGTGCTGGAATGATTGTGGGTCTATTTTGCTGCTTTAAACTCGTTGAGCCTGTAATTGTCCTAACCACTTAGCTGATCATATTGTTAAGACAAAATCAATTGTTTGCAATCTCCAGTGTTCTTTTGGTTGACAGCATTTCTTATTGTGCCTGGAATATTATCATTGCCTTAAAAAATTACATAGTTAGGTTGAATAAAAGGCACAAATCCATCTGTTTCAACCAATAGATATAAAGGAATAAGCAGATATAGAACTTCCTTTTACACAATCCTTTACACACTGGCAAAAAAAAATAACTCTATAAAGCATGGTCCAATTTGCTCCAGCAGTGAAAGAATATTCCTGATCTTCCAAGGCCATCAGATATTTCCTGGATTAACCATTCCTGGTGATAATTCTTATAAATGTTGATATTCAGTTATTGTTTGTGCATTTATGAATGCATCCAATTCTTTTTTTAAAACAATCTACTGAGCTGGCAGGAACCAGCTCCTGAGGGAGTCTATTCTACATTTTCACAGCTCTTACTATGAAAAAGCCTTTAGGTGTGTGGAGATGAAAAGAGTGCCCCTTTGTCCTCTGTAATGACCTAAAGGGGCTAAGTCAACACCAAGTTCACTATATGAACCACTTATGTATTTATACATAGTGATCATATTCCCCCTTAATCACCTCTTCTCAAGAGAGAATAAATTCAGTTCAGCTAATTGCCCATTACACGCTATTATTAAGCACAACCAAGGTTCTGTGATACTTTAGGGTTCCTCCAGGCTTTGCTAGGGGTTCCTTAAGCTCAACGAGGCATCTGTGGTATCTTAGCCCTTGTACACACGGTCGGAGAATCTGTCGGAATGAGTCTTATCGGACCGTGTCGTCAGATAATCCGACTGTGTGTGGTATGCATCGGACTGATTCCATCCGAATCTCTGTCCGACCAAATTTTCCAACATGTTGGAAAGATTTCTCGACCAACTGGGCCGGACGGACCTAATCCGATCATGTGTAGAGCATTTTCATCGGACCAAGTGCCACGCATGCTCAGATCAAATTCCTACATCAAAGCTATTGGCTACTAGCCTGAATGTAGTCCCATCGTAACGAAATTACGCCATCACGTTCTGAAAGATCGGATTTTTCGCCAACTCGGCCTGACCGTGTGTATGCAACAGTTTCGGACACAATCCGTCGGACTAAATCCGACGGACAAAATCCAACGGATTTGGTTGCCAAAATCTCCGACTGTGTGTACGTGGGCTAAGAGTTCATCCAGAGGTTGCTTGGGGTTCCTTAAGCTCAAGTGGGGTTCTGTGGCCCCATGGTGTTCCTCCAAAGGTTGCTAGGGGTTCCTTGGGCTCAACCAGGGTTTTGTGGTACCTTAGGGTTCCTTCAGAGTTTACTAGGGGTCCCTTAAGCTCAGCCAGGCATCTGTGGTACCTTAGAGTTCCTCCAGAGGTTGCTAGGGGTTCCCTAAGCTCAACTATGGTTCTGTGGCACCCTGGTTTTCCTCCAGAGGTTGCTAGGGGTTCCTTAAGCTCAATCATGGTTAAGTGGCACCCTAGAGTTCCTCCAGAGGTTGTTATGGATTCCTTGAGTTCAACTACAGTTCTGTGGTACCTTAGGGTTCCTCAAGAGGTTGCTAGGGGTTACTTGATGGATTCTGCATTGTTCTAGAGAGCCATCACCAGTTTGCAAAGGCAGCTGCATGATACCAATGATATTTTTAGATGTTAAAGAGGAAGTAAACCCTGATGAGTTTACTTCCTCTTTTATTCCCTGCAAAGGCAAAGCATAATGGACTACTATGCATCACATAGTAGCCCATTATGTGTCACTTACCTGACACAGGAGCCAGCGAAGTCACCGCTGTCCCCTGTAGTCCGCTGCATCCATCTTGTTGGTGGGGTCTCGCAGCTCCGCCCTGTCATTCGGCGAAGCCGCGATGACGTCACTCCCGCGCATGCGCACGGGAGTCGACATGCGCGGCAGCTCCATTCTTGGAAATGCCGCGCTCAGTGCGCCTGCGCGCCGCTGTCTACGGCGCATGCGCCGTAGACAGCGGTGCCCGTTTTCGGGCAAATATCTCCTAAACCATATAGGTTTAGGAGATATTGCTTGGACCTACAGGTAAGCCTTAATCTAGGCTTACCTGTAGGTCAAAGTGGTTTGTAAGGGTTTACAACCACTTTAAGTGGTATTGTGACCACTACTGTAAAGGGGACTGTTTTCCCACTGACCACCAAAGTAAGAAGCTTTTTTTCCCCCTGATTAGCAGTGAATTAGCAGAGGTTCCCCAGCACTTGAAAATTATTTAAAGGGTTCTTCTAGGGTAAAAAGTTAGGGAAAGGCTGATTTCAAGTAATAGTCCACTAGAACTATACAGTTTGGAGGTCAGTCAGTCTCAGCTCAAGGAACTCTGAGCAACCTCTGAGGGAACCCTACAGTTCTAAAGAACCCTGGTTGAGAATGGCTGGTCTAGCGGAACACCCAAATCCTTCTGGATTTTTGACATTTTCACTTTAGAATCAAAGCAAAAGGAGCACTAAAAGGTGTGCTGCAGCAGAAGGAGTGAGAATCCACAATGTGTCAGCAGGACATCCTTGAACTCTTGTGTAAAAATCTCACTGCTTTATTCTCAAGAATTCTAAGAAGCAAGTGGGTCATTTAATCTGCTCACTTGCACCTATAACCCTTTGAAAACTTTGTAGATATTTTTGGTTCAGTGTTTTTAAAAGTGCTGCTTATTAATGATTGTTCCAAAGAGCTTCCACTCACTCATTTCCCGTGTATTCTGTTAATGTTATGCTCTGTATCCCTGTGCTGGTGCGCTTTTATTAGATACGATTGTATAGTTCCCTGCGGGGAAGATTTTCTGATAGGCGCCCAGCCCGTCATAATTATTTCCACACAATCACGGTGCTCGGAGAGTCCTGTCTATGCACATCTCTCCTGCCTCATTATGTGCGTCTGCAGATTTTATATGCCGCCTCAGCAATCTAAGCTAGGTTTAACTATCTGTCTCTGTGTTCTTTCTATACCCTCTCACTGCACATTGCAGGGACTTCCATATTATCTGTAATCTGGATATTGACCATTAGGTGTTGCAAACCTTTTTTTCTATATTACAGGATACTTATACTCTTTATGGCCAAAGGTTTGTGATCATCTGACCATCAAACCTATATAACCATGCTGGATATTCTATTCCAAAACCATGGACATTGATATGCCCCTCTCCCCCATCCTTACAGCTATAATAGCCTCCACTCTTCTGGGAAGGCTTTCCACAAGATTTAGAAGCATGTCTGTGGAAATCTATGCTCACTCAGCCCCTAAACACAAAGAGAGCATTTACGAGGTCAGACACTAATGGGAAAGTTTCCAATCCACTTTATCCAAAAGGTGTTCCATAGGGTTGAGGTCATAGCTATGTGCAGGCCTATCAAGCTCCTCCACACCAATCTCACAAAACCATTTCTTCACGTAGGTGTTGAATGAGAAGACCTAAATCATCCCAAAGATGTTTAGTATTTAGTATAGTTTTAGTATAATTGAAGTTAGAGCCCTTTTCAAGGCAATTGAGTTCCTCAACCCAATCTCACCAAGTCATGCCTTTATAGAGATGTCAGTTGAGAAGACCTTGTTCATTCCAATTCATCCCAAGGTGTTTTGTATGGTTGAGCTCAGGCTCTGTACAGGCCACTTGAGTTATTCCACTCAAACTCACCAAACCATTTCTTTATGGAGATGTTGATTGAAAAGACCTGGGTCATTCCAATTCATAGTTTCATAGTTAGTAAGGTTGAATAAAGACACCAGTCCATCCAGTTCAACCTGAGTGAGTGTCTACAATTGTCCCTGTACATTGCACACTCACATCGGTCCCTACCCTCAAGGAGCCCACAATCCAAGGTCCCCATTCATATACTAGGGCCAATTTTGGACAGAAGCCAATTAACCTACCTGCATGTCTTTGGATTGTGGGAGGAAACTGGAGTACCCGGAGGAAACCCACGCAGGCACAGGGAGAGCATGCAAACTCCAGGCAGGTAGCCAATCTCACCAAATCATGCCTTTATGGAGATGTTAGTTGAGAAGACCTTGTTCATTTCAATTCATCCCAGGATGTTTTGTATGGTTGAGGTCATGCTTTGTACAGGCCACTCGAGTTATTCCACTCAAACTCACAAAACCATTTCTTCAAAGATAGGTTTGGATGAGAAGACCTGGCTCATTCTAAATCACCCCAAAGGTTTTTTAGCATAGTTGAGGTTAAGGCCCTGTTGGAGGCACTCGAGTTCTTCCACCCATTCTCACCAAACCATGTCTTTATGAAGATGTTGGTTGAGAAGATCTTGTTAATTCCAATTCATCCCAAGGTGTTTTGTATGCTTGAGGTCAGGACTCTGCCAAGCACTGCATCCTGCAAGGAGGTCCTACAGTATGTACCCCCATACCCAGCAGCCCTGAATATAGCCTAAGGGCTGCCATTTGGCAATGGCTTAGCTGGTGTGGCAAAGGTGAGGATAAGCCTGTTGGTAATGAAGGGTGCTTTCAAGAAACTCTGTTGTTTTGCCATTGCCTTGCTTTACCTGTTTGACCATAAACATTTTTCCCGGTATCTTCTTCTTCCCCGCGCTCCTGTAAGTGCCTCACTTCCTGTCTTGGAACTACGCCATTCATTATCTCATGGAAGAAACGGATCTTAAGGCCTCTAAAGCAATAATGTTTTCCAATGAACTAAGTCTTTAAAAATAGAAGACTTCCTGCAGCTTCCCTTTGGCACCCCTAAAAAAAGAAAAAATACAAACATCAGGTATAGGGAGAATGCAAAGACCCCTCCCACGAGGAGCTGTTTAGGGACTAAACAACCAATCACAGGGCCAAGCCACTGTCAGAAAGGGGAGTGCCTAAGCCTATGCAAATACCTAATTTAAGAAAAAGCATTTGCATTGGATAACGTCTGAGCTCTGTGGAGGAACAAAGGAAAGGCTACCCTTTAGAGCTGGACAAAAAAAAAAAAACTTTAGGTATTGGGTGAATGCAAACACTTCCTCCCACAAGGTGGTGTGTAATACCTAAACAACCAATCACTGGGCCAAGACCCTGTCAGGTGGGAGTGTGCCTAAGCTTATGCAAATACTGAATTTAGACTCTGTGGGGGAGAGGTGGGACCAAAGGAAGGGTTCACTATGGGTTCATGCTAAGTATGTCCCAATATAATATAATAATAAACTAATAGAAAAGAAAGTCAACTAAATTCCTTAAGACAATATTTCTGCAATCATTTAAAGAAATGTCAAAACATGAAATCCACTAATATGCAGTAATGAAAATGCTTAACCAAGTCTACATCACGTGTCTTGCAACTCTGAAGGCCTAGCTTGCATTGAAACCTTTTTGGTGCAGGCTAGTCATTGCAGACTGTGTGATCTGAGCCAAAAGTGAACTCAGAATGTATACAATGTATTTTTACAAGTATCTATAACTCAGTAGTACAGTTGGGTAACCTGACCACCTGCAACCTGCAGATTGGACTATGAAGGAACACGGCCATCCTGCTAGGGTTCTCCCCTTGCCCTCCGCTAAGCAAGTTGGGAGCAATGCAGTAGAGCCCATTGGCCCCCCAGTGCTGGCCCGCTCCCTTACAGCCAGAGTCTTAGGGGTCTATTTATAAAATACATGCATAACTATTATTCCAGCAAAATTGCATGTACCTTTGTTCTGTGCAAATTAACCAGCATTCACTCCTTGGTTTAACCCCTTAACCCCTTTGAAGCCAGGAACTGTGGCTGTTGTGCAAATGGGGCAAAATTGAATGTTCCTAAAGTATTTTTCTCTTCTGAATGAATTTTCTTAGGCTACTGCTTTAGGATATTTTCTTTTCTGTTCGAATGTTGATGGACTATTTTCTCTTATGGTTAAATGTTCTTAAGCTGTTGCTTTAAAGTGGTTCTAAAGCCTTAATGTTTTTTCACCTTAATGCATTGTATGCAGGGCTGGGAGGGACGGCAGCCCTGGGGGCAATGGTTTATTGCAGGGATGGGGGCTTCTGGTGCCATTTGCTTCTGTTACAAGGCTGACAGGAGTCGTGACAGCGACATAAATGCTAACCCTAACTAAGAGGGAAGGGGTGCCCAGTTTGGGATCTTTGCCCTGGGTGACGGATGACCTTGTCCCGACACAGATTCTATGCATTAAGGTGAGCCTGAGCCTGATCCATTCCAGTGATCTGCACAAGAGCAGCAGCTCTCACTGCCGTCTTCCTCCTCTCTGGGCAGATTGATCAATCAAATGCTGTGCTGAGTGAGTGGGGTCAGGGCCGAGCCGACCGCACTGTGTTAACACATGCAGACAGGGTGGAGAGCACACATGGGTGCCCCCATGAAAAGTTACTTTCCATGGGGGTACTTGCTGAAGAGGAGGAGCCTGGAGCACTGTTGGGGGACTACAGAAGGGGAGGATCGGGCCAGTGGCGACTGGGGTTTTTTATTTGGGGGGGTGGCAAACAACCAAACCCCCCCTCACAGCAACTCAACCATGTCTGCCGGTTGGTCCAAGGGCACTTACCCCATCTAGGCGGAGGGAATCCGAGGAGCAGTGGCAGGGATCGGGCATCTGAGGAGTGGTGGCTGGGATCGGGGATCCAGGCATCGGCAGGGATCAGGCACCCAGGCATCAGTCAGTGGCTCTTCTCCTCCTCGCTTCCGCAGTGCATCTCCTCCCCTCCTCCTAGGCATCCAATATCCAATAGGATCGCCTGTACTTTCAGCCAATTGGGTAACGCATGAATAGGGGGTGGCTGCGGCTGCCATGGATAGATTAATGCTATTCATGAATCTATCCATTGCATATAGGGGGTGGCCTGGAGAGAGGGCGGTGTCTGGGCACCCCTAATGGATGGCCTGCCCCTGATCGGGGCTACTCTGTGCAAAACCACTGCACAGAGCAGGTAAGTATGACACGTTTGTTATTTTCATTGTAAAAAAAGTAGCTTTAATGTTGCTTTAAGCTATTTTCCCTTCTGGTTGAATGTGTTAGGTTATTGGTTTAGGCTATTTTGGTTGAATGTTGTTAGGCTATCGTTTTGTGCTATTTTCTCTTCAGGTCATAAGTTCCTGCTATTTTCTCTTCTGGTTGAATGATCATAGGCTATTTTTTTTATTTTATGTTAATTTTGGTTGACTGTTCTAAGGCTATTGTACGAGGCTTATTTCTCCTCTATTCGAACGTTCTTGAGTCTATTTTCTCCTCTGGTCGAATGTTCATAAAATATCGTTTGACTATTTTTGGTTAAATGTTGTAAGACTATTGTTTTGGGCTATTTTTCTTTCTGATTGAACATTCTTAGACTATTATTTCTCTAGGGTTTAAATGTTCTTGGGTTATTGGGGGAATGTTACATTTATCCTGCAAAAGAAAATGTAACCTCTTTGCGGCCTCTCTGCGGCTGGGCCTTGGCGCCGAGCGGGTGAATATTTGCGTGCAATAGTGACAATAGTGCTGTGCCAAGAGCATGCGCCCTGCGTGCTCCCAGTACAGTGACTGGCAGCTTATGGAGACAACCAATTATGGCGGTCATATGACCATAAGTCCCGCCCCACCTCTTGCCACAGCAAACCCCAGTAGTCGGGGGCCAGTCGTTAAATATCATAAAAATAACATTTCACGCATTTATTATCACACAGGTATTATCTGCAAGTTTTGCATGAATGCTGGTACATTTTCACAGCAGATTTGTTTTTAAATAGACCCATTAGGGGTGTATTTATAAAAAAAAATTGCATAGCTCTTTCTCCATCAAAACTGCATTTAACTTCTTCCTGTATGAACAGGTCAAAATCAAATGTTCCCAGGCTATATTCTCTGCAGAAAATACTTATAGCCAGTAGATGGAGCTGAGGAGCATATGTATTCCCTATGATGGTCAGCACCATCTAGTGGCCATAGTGCAGTATTTTCCCCATTCACACATTCAATTTGCAGAGAAAACAGCCTGAGACCATTTTATTTTGACTCATTCTTACAGAATATATAGTCCAACATTTTTTTTTTTTTTGTATAAATACACTCTTTAGTGTGTCAGGCATTAAAGCAAACTAATGCAAAAATAAAAATCAGGTACTCACACTGGCAGTATTTAGAAATATTTTTATGATTTTTTATCATTTTTTAATAAATACATGATTTCATTTAAGTGTGTTTAAAAAAAAAAAATCTGCTTTAAAGTCAAATTACTTACCCAGCATGCAGCAGGCACACTTAGTTCTGATTGACTTATTCTACCAAAAATGATCAACGTCTGCTCAGAAATTCACCAGGAACATTTGTACGTGTCACCATCAGATGATCGATGTACTATCTCGTCTTTGTGTTTTTATACTCATTAATTATACCATCTTTTTGTATTGTTTATATTGTATCCACATATTATGGGAGAAGGGGGTTGCCGTACTTCTCAGATCAACAACAAGCAACCCGCCAAAGTCACCATCTAAAAATGATTTTTATTTTATTCCATCTACCTCCTCACTGAGACACCGTTCAAGGTGAGGGACAATATCTTTGGACCTGTTATACGTATACGTATAAAATAAAACTTGTCACTCGTGTTTATTGCTCAATAAAAAGAGGAAATATGTAATTGGTGTTTTTTGTGATTATTTCATCATTTCGATTTCAGGAATCTTAAAGGCAATGTTTTTTTTTTTTTTTTTAATAAGAAACATGTCATACTTACCTGCTCTGTGTAGTGGTTTTGCACAGCTCAGCCCCAATCCTCCTATTCTCAGGCCCCTAGACGGCACTCCTGGCCCCTCCCCTCGCTCCTGAGCCGCCGCTTTGTGTGTCCGTTCACACACAGAGCTGTGGCTCGGCCCTACCCCCTCTCTCTCTTCTGATTGGCAAAGGATGCATTAAGGTAAAAAAAAAATGTTGCCTTTAGAACAGGGATATTCAATTAGCGGACCTCCAGCTGTTGCAAAACTACAAGTCCCATCATGCCTCTGCCTCTGGGTGTCATGCTTGTGGCTGTCAGAGTCTTGCTATGCCTCATGGGATTTGTAGTTCTGCAACAGCTGGAGGTCCGCTAATTGCATATCCCTGCTTTAGAACCACTTTAAAGTGCATCTAAAGCCATTTTTTTTAGCTTTGGATAGAGAGGTGAGGGTTAGAACCACTGTTGGGTTTTCTGTCTGTGACCCCGCAGAGAATGAGTTGATGGGGAAAGTAAAAGTTAATTTGTTAGGCAGAGGTGGGATAGGCTTCCCTGAAGAGATGAGTTTCCATGGATCACCTAAAGGAGGATAGAGAAAGATAAAGTCAGAAAAATTGTGGTAGGGAGTTCCATAGGATGGGGGAAAAGTCCCGGTGTCATGGTCAGGGATCAGGCTCAGAAACCAGTAGCTATAGCAGTAGAGAGGCTCCCACCGCCCAGCTGGATAAGTACAGAAGCAGGTCACTCTGGCGGATGATACCGGTTCACTTGAGGTGTGGGGTCTAAGCACACTAGAGCTCCTGATGGTGGAGATTGGTTTTACTGTGTGTTGGTACCAGGTCGTGGTCCTCAGAATTACCCCACCAGGGTAATCTGGATCAAGCAGAAACGCAATCAGTAAACAAGCCAAAGGTCAGAAACAAGTGGTTGCAGATTGGAATCAAGCAGAAACGCAGTCAGTAAACAAGCCAAAGGTCAGAAACAAGTGAGTTGCAGGTTGGAATCAAGCAGAAGTAGGGTTGCCACCTCATCCCTTTAAACCCGAAAACATATGAATTACACAGGTTCTGAGGCCAATTTAATGAAGATAAGGCACCAAGTGAGTTTAATTACCACCTTAACCACTTGCCGACCGCCGCACGACGATGTACGTCGACAGAATGGCACGGGCAGGCATATGGGCGTACCTGTATGTCCCTGCCTTCCCGCGGGTGGGGGGCCCGATCGGGCCCCCCCCCGGTGCCAGCGGCGGTCGGTATCCGTTCAGGAGCGACCTGGGATGAGGGGGCGGCCATTCGTTCATGGCCACCCCCTCGCGATCGCTCCTGACGAATGGAAGTGAAGCGTGACATCACTTCCTCTCCTGTAATGTAAACACAGGCAGAGGAAGTGATGTAATCTCTCCTCCGTGTCGTTATTTTTCCTTTCCGGCACCGAGGAGAGAGGATCGGTGAGTTTCACCAACACTACACAATACAGTAGAACATGCCAGGCACACTCTCACCCCCCCTTCACCCCCCGATCACCCCCCCAATCACCCCTGCACCCCCAGTCACAGTGACACCAATTGCATTTTTTTTTTTTTGCATTGGTGTCATTTGTGACTGTAATAACTGTTAGGGCAGTTAGGGTTAGCCCCCTTTAGTTCTAGGGTACCCCCTAACCCCCCCAATAAAGGTTTAACCCCGTGATCACCCCCCGTCGCCAGTGTCACTAATGCTGGGTTCACATTGCAGCGGTTTATGAGAACGGATGTGATTTTGCACCGCACTGCAGTGCAAATCACATCCGATCTCTGTGCGATTCGAGTTCAGCCATACAGATAGTACGGAAGGCGCTTTCATCTTCACCCGTCTTGCTTCCAGGTTCACGGACTCCGGCTCTGTGACTGGCCAGAGATGCGATGACGTCACTCGCGCACATGCGCGTGGGAGCTGCCACAGGTAGACGTTCCTTCAGAAAATATGTTCCAGTAATGTCACTGGCTGCATGTACAATAAATATCTCCTAAACGGTGCACATTTAGGAGATATTTTTACTACCTATAGGTAAGCCTTACTATAAAGGCTTTAAATAGGAGTTCATGGGAGGAGCAAAGCGTTCAATGTTCACAAGAAACAAAGTACAAGGCAAGAGTATCTGAGAATTCAGGGAGGATGCTGTCCAGCATCTCAGGTGGCTCAGCAAGGAGTGCTACTGCTGGATTCAGTGGAGGCTGAGAGTTCAGATCCTGGTTTTGACACCTGGAGGTGAGTATGGGCCCCTGAGCAAAGTAATGCACCAGCCTACATCAGGTGTGCCCATATATCAAGGTTCCTGATAACAGTGCCCCTTATATCAGAGCTGTTCCCCCTTGTACCAACAGATTACAAGTGCAGTTCCCAGCAGCAATATCAGTTGCTGAGACTGAGGTGAGTTCTTAGTCTCAGTGATGGCTCTCTTCTGCCCCCTGCAGGAGGGAGGACAGTGCTGAATCCCCTCTCCAGCAGCAGCCAGCCACTGCTCCTTCTGACATGAATGACATTATAGTTACTCCTGTCTAAGAAGAGTACCATTAGCAGGCGAACCGCTCCCCTCCCAACACAGCTCCTGGCCCTGGGCAGTGCCAATTCATTAAGACAGTCTTGTGTAGAGGATGGTTTGGATATGATATGAGGTTGGTGATGTTGCTAAGGGCAGAATTATGGATGGCTTTGTAGGTTATATTGTTAGTATTTTAAACTTTATTTGTTGGATGAGTGGATGTCAGTTGAGATATTGGTAGAGAAGGGGTGGCAGAACTAAGCGGTTGGTAAGGTAGAAGCATCATTCATGATAGACTGAAGGAGGAAGCCTGTGTGGATACCACTGAGGAGAGAGCTGCAATAGAGAATAAAAAGACAAAGAACGTAAAATTAAAATCACCCAATGAGCCACAATTCTATGGTGTAAAACACCTTAGTATTGTGGAGAATGGCCAAGCTTGTCCAACCCAACATGAAGTCCACCACTACTCAAATATTCAATGCCTATGCAGGTGGATATTATTGGTGGCCCTAACCTATATTAGCAGCTTCCAGATCCTTTGAATGCCTCTACTGGAAGCTCCAAACTCCAACATCCAATGCTGTGCAGAAGGCTGTTGAATATTGGTGGACCTACTGTAGATTCAACAGCAGCAGTTTCCAAATTAAATAGATCAATTGATTGCCTCTGTTGGTGGCTCCTGGGCCCAGGATCCAATGGTGTACAGAAGGTTATCAATTTTTGGTGGCCCTAGATACCAAAGTAGCAGCCTCCCAATTATAATAGATCTTTTGATTACCTCTATTGGTGGTTCCTGATTCCAATATGCAAAGCTGTTCAGAGGAATACATAAAACGGGGAACTTTGAAGAGGATGGCCTACACCTGAAAAACATTACAGATTCCTTTCCTGCCAAAATTGCTCTCTACACCAGTGATTCTCGACCAGGGTTCCGTGGAACCCTGGGGTTCCTCCAGAGGTTGCTAGGGGTTCCTCCAGAGGTTGCTAGGGGTTCCTCCAGAGGTTTCTAGGTTTCAGCATTGGGCCATTTATGCCTCTCCAATAAGGTCCCACTGACACCATTGATCTTTTTAGCTATCTGTAAAGAGGTAATTCTTCCCAATGACCACAAGTGTGAGGACCATTCTTCCCACTGACCATCACACTAATGTATCATCAGTTGTAGATTTCCCATTTTTAGCATGGGGTTCCCAGAGACCAGAGAACTATTTCAAAGGTTCCTCTGTGTTGAAAAGGTTGAGAAAGGCTGCTCTACACTCCAATCAGACATGAATATTTAGCATTTATAATAACTCAATGATGCCACTAACTGGGTGACCTGCTCTGATATTCATCCTGCACTGTGCATGTAGTTGCTCTGCTGTGTAAATCCTGATAGCTACTGGTGTGTGTTCAGTGGTTCAAGCAACACCTGCTCCTTGATCCCACTACAGCCCCACCTGCAGGCAGGGCCACGAAAACACTGGTACAATGTTTCACTCCTGGGTATCACTAACAGACCTCCCAATTTTTATGTTAGTGTGGGTTCTGCTCCCTGAGGGAGCATTAAAGTAATCAGTTCACCAAACCATGCACAGTGCCTTGGCATGACATATCACCCCACTTTCTCTCCGATACCATTTTCCAGCCTGGGAACTTCCAGTTGCTTGCAGCATCACTCCATCTCCAAAGAGTATCCCACAGGGGCCAGCTACACCGCTACCTTCTCTCTTCTCTAAACTTCCACTGGACTGATTCACTCCCCATCTCAATCCACTATTTACAACTTGGGGCAGGGTGCCACCTAGTGGCCAAACTAGGAATTGATCTAACACCTGCATACACACACCCACACAAGTTGGAATATGAAGTACTGATTGCACAGCACAGGACCATGTGACAAGAGGTACAGACCTTTACAGCAGACTGCTATATCTGCCTGCAGAGGAGTATTTAAAATTTAGATGTAGAGTATATTGAGTATATTGGTTCATCCTAACACAGCTGTGAGCCCTTGTACACACGGTCGGACATTCAGGCAACAAAATCCACTGGATTTTTTCCGATGGATTTTGTCCAAAACTGGTGTTGCATACACACGGTCACACTACTAAAATCCAATTGTTTGGAACGGGATGACGTTCTTTCGTTGCGACGGGACTACGTTGCGGCTAGTAGCCAATAGCTTTGGTCTTGTAATTTGATCTGAGCATGCGTGGCACTTTGTCCAATCGGAATTCTCTACAAACAATCGGACAAAGTCATGTTGTCGGAAAAAGTCTGATGTGGCCCACACACGGTCGGATTATCCGACAACATGGTCCGATCGTACTTTTTCCGTCGGAATTTCCGACCATGTGTACAGGTGCTTAGGCCTCCAGGGTAGCACCAAGAATGACATGATTGATTTTATCCCTTACTAGTGACATATTTTACCAAATGGAACCACATTCTGTTACCACTTCTGAGACAGGCTGACTCCCAACCCCGCCCCCTGCATAATGTATATAAATGTACTAACCTAATTTCTCCCCCTTGTGTTCTGGCTTCCCATAGGTGTCATGGAGGCTGCACTACACTGTGGCCATTTGCATAGATCAGACAAACCAAAGTAAAGTCAGCTCCTGATTTACATCAGTCAGTCTGGATCAGTGTCACAGTCAAGGGTCAGACTTGGAGGCCAGTAGCTTTTGCAGTAGAGAGGCTCCCACTGACCAGCCGGATAAGTACAGAAGAAGGTCACCCTGGTGGATGACATGGGCTCATCTGAGGTGCAGGATTTAAGGACTAACTGGTGTTCACCAGAGCTCCTAATGGTGGAGATGGGTTTCTTGCATGTTAGTACCATGTCGTGGTCCTCAGGATCGCCCCACCAGGAGGTGAGAAAGCTGGGGTCCAGTAGCAGATATAGCACTCAAGGATCAAGCAGAAGCGTAGTCAGTAACCAAGCCAAAGATCAGTGACAACTGGTTGCAGGTTGAGATCAAGCAGAAGCGCAGTTGAGGAACAAGCCAAACTTTGGTAACCAGTGGTAGCAAAGGAATGGATGGCAGCAGGAGTGACAAAATCGAGATATTGGCTGGAGAGAGCACAATAATCTGATACACAGGGAGTGTAAAGGCATGGCTTAAATAGGAGGTTCATGGAAGGAGTAAAGGGTTCAAGGTCCAAGAGAAACAAAGTTTAAGGGAAGGTCATTCACGGAATTGTACAAGGAGCTGTCCAGCTTCTCAGGTGGTTCAGCAAGAAGAAACATTGTCAGACACAGCAGAGATCCCAGGTTCAGGCCTGGGTTCTGACATTCAGTGGCTTAAACTACTGAAGCAAAAGGGTCAGCCAGGTACCCCTTCACTGCCAGAACTGTTTTTGCATTTCTTGGAATTAGGATGCACATTTTAGCCCTGAAGATTAATTAAAACCCCCAAACATTATACATTTTCTGAAGGCAGAGACCCTGACGAATACATTGATAGTCATTGCATTTATAAACAATTTACGACACGCAAATACAAAACAATATACCTTTTTGGCAAAATACAAAAGATGAGGTTGAGTCAAGTAAATAAATATCCAACAAGCCAAGCTATAAATTTGTGTGTGTGCGCATGAATAGAGAACAAACTTTGGTACCCAAAATTTTCTATAGGCAACACTTTTAAAACCCCTACAGCAGGGGTTGACAAATTTGCTTGGAATCTAGGAGCCAGCTTAAAAAGTTAGGAGCCAGGTCCGTGACGGCGATCCGGACCTGTCCCTGGCCTGACATGGAGACGAGTGAGGGGAAGATAGCAGCGCCGTCGCCGCCCCCCCCGTCTCCAAGTCATTGCCCATAGCTCTTAGAGGGACATTTTATTTATTTTTTTCAAATGACAATTTTTTTTTCAATTGCATTTTAGTGTAAATATGAGATCCGAGGTCTCTCTGACCCCAGATCTCATATTTAAGAGGACAACTTTACTGTTGTCTTATTTTTTTATTAACTAAATTATTTTTCCCAACAAAAGTGCGCTTGTAAGTCCGCTGCACAAATACGGTGTGACAGACAGTATTGCAACAACCACCATTTTATTCTCTAGGGTGTTAGAATAAAAAATATATAAAATGTTTAGGGGGTTCTAAATAAAGGGAAGAGGCAGGTAATATAAAACAGGCAGAGGAAACTTCATTAGCATTGCTGGTTTGTCATACCAATAGCGACCACAAGAGGGCGCCAGATTCCATAAGGAATCATAGGACCGCAGAAGGCCTCAAAGCCGCGGCCTAAATTTTCGGCCGCCGGCGGAACGGCCCGACGCGATCACGCTGGGGGGGTCCACAGAGACAGGATACCCCCAGCTGTGCTGCCCCAGGCGCGAGGTCGCTATTTCTAGTCGCCAATGCGACCTGGCGCCCGGGTTTTGTCGAGCCCTGCCCTACAGGCCATCTGTTTGTGGCTGTATAACACCCTCTAGTGTGCTAAAATAGGTTTTGATAGTGTAGCTAAATTGTCAGGCTTGGCTGGCAGCGGAGCCTGTGTTGATTTGTTAATCTGGGTCGGGTAAGTGACTCAGGGAGGGCTGGATGACTCACAGGCAGTATCTCTGATACCTCTGATAGAACAATGGGAGTGGAGGTGAGGAGGAGGTGCCTGGAGTGTTCTGAGGGCCCTGACCAATCCCCAACAGATGGGTTGGCAGGGGGTGGTCCCCTCAATTACATTGGGTCAGCCCAGCTGGGGCAGTGGTGTTCAGGGTGGAAGCTGGAGATAGAGTGTTAGGCTTTCGGGAGCCCTTGAGGGTAGCCCCCCCAGTTTGGGCTCGAGTGTGGATGGGACCCTGTTCATGTCAAGTAGGGGCATCCTGACAGGAGGCACGGGAGCAAATGGAGGACAGCAGGAGGACACTGCCGGCCAAATCTCCAGGGAGGAAGACAGCCAGGTGGGCTGGCGAGTGTACAGTCAAAAGGACTGAGAGACCTAGAGAAAGGGACAGCTGCAACCAGGAGGGCTGGCAGTGCCTGAAGAGTTGATGCTGGGATTAGTAGCCTCAGGAGGAGGACAGCTGGGCATTAGGACTTTTTTCAACACTATCAAAGGGGCCCACGGTCTATCTATCTATCTATCTATCTTTAGCAAGGTCCCAGGCCTCCTTCGGTCTAATGAGAACCTCCAGGGCCAAAGACAGCTGACATCCTTCTGTATATGGTGGGTTGTGAGGCATGGTGGGTGCTAGTTAAATTTATTGGGCACCAGACACTTCTTGAATGCAAAAGAACATTTATCTCTCTTAACATACTTTTTTGGGGGAGAGAGGGTTAGGGCCAGGACACCCTTAAGTAGTTGCAAGATTAATTGGCAGACTCTTAGCCCTTGTACACGCGGTCGGAGATTCCGACAACCAAATCCGCCGGAGTAATTCCGACGGATTAATTCCGGGAAGAGGTCCGGAAGTGATGTTGCATACACACGGTCGGACTAAGTTGTCGGAAAATCCGATTGTACATAACGTGATGACGTTATTTCGTTACGACAGGACTACGTTCAGGCTAGTAGCCAATAGCTTTGGTCTAGGAATTTGATCTGAGCATGCCTGGCACTTTGTCCGTCGGAGTAGGCTACACATGATCGGAGTATGTCCGATCGGAGCATTTTGTTGGAAAATTTTACCGGCAAGTTGGAAAAGTTGGTCCGTTGGATATTCAGACGGAAACAGTCCGATGGAGACCACACACTGTCGGAATATCCGACAAAACGGTCCGATAGGACACATTCCATCGGAATCTCCGACCATGTGTACAAGGGCTTAGACTTCAATAGATAGACAGCCATGAAGGGAAAGGCATCCAGCAAGATGTCACATCTGCACTTGCAGGAATGCTATCTCCTAAGGCAACAGTCTTTAACAGTTCCTAACACAAAGCGTAACAGTTCTTTCACTTCCACTACAATCAGTCCTTGTAGTTCTTAAGCCCACTGAGCTCCTGGTCTTTCAATAGACCAATGATTCACTGCCAATGAATCCCTTGAGCTCCTCCAATCTTCACAGTGGTATCTTCCTCAAGCGTCACCCCCGCCTCTCTGCTGGGTCCCTAGCTTGGCACTCTAGATACCTCTCAAGCTTCACCCTGATGGCCTGCTCTGTCCCTGGCTTGACACAAGGCTGCTCTGCAAGCGTTACCTCTGCCGGGTGCATCCCTGGCTTGATACCCACTGAAGTTTCCCGGTTCTTCACCATCCCCATTTGGTGAGAATACTGCTCCGGTACTTGCTTCAGTTACTCACTGTGGTCCCCAGTAATAAGGTGGTTGGTCCCTTACTGGTGACAGGTTCCCCTCTACCTCCGACCACATCAGGTTCTCTGGCCAGCAGAACTGTCACCTTTGGTTGGACTGCAAGCCGCAATCCCAACCCTGCTCTGCTTTCTTGCTTCTGGATAGGCCCTCAGACAGCCTATCAGCCAGATATGCCCAATCTCCAGCCTAGCAGCCTGGGCAATAAGACACACGTCCACCCAGACAGCCATCCAGGTGGCACAGAACACAAATCACCTGACTCCACCAAAATATATAGGTTCTCCCAGCAGGCCAAGGGATTTAAGAAAGCCCCTGCCCATTGACTGGGATACCCCATATATCTATAATCTGACCTTGTAGTGCCCTTCTCATATCTAATGCCTCCAAGTACCCAGCCACCTAGCACCAGAAGAGAAAAGTGCAGTAAGTACATACTTAGCGTGAAATCCAGGTCTGCCCAGTATATAGTGTCAGGGTAGGGCAGTCAGTAAGCAGTATGTAGTAGTAGGATGATCAGTGAGCCGTATGTAGTGGCAGGGTAATCAATGAGCAGTATGTAGAAGTAGGGCAGTCAGTGAGCAGTATGTAGTGGCAGGGTGATCAGTGAGCAGTATGTAGTTGCAGGGCAGTCGTTTAGAAGTATATAGTGTTAGGGCAGTCATTAGCAGTATGTATTGTCAGGGCAATCAGTGAGCAGTATGTAGCAGCCAGCAGGGCAGTCAATGAGCAGTATGTAGTGACAGGGCAATCACTGAGCAGTATGTAGTGGCGGGGCAGTCAGTGAGCAGTATGAAGTGATAGGGCAGTCATTGAGCAGTATGTAGTGATAGGGCAGTCATTGAGATGTTTGTAGTGGCAGGGTGATCATTGAGCAGTAAGTAGTGGTAGGGCAGTCAGCGAGCAGTATGTAGTAGCAGGACAATCAGTAAACAGTATACAGCACCAGGGCAGTCAGTGAGCAGTATTTAGTGGAAGGGCAGTCAATGAGCAGTATGTAGCAGCAGAGTAGTCAGTGAGCAGTATGTAGCAGCAGAGTAGTCAGTGAGCAGTATGTAGCAGCAGAGTAGTCAGTGAGCAGTATGTAGCAGCAGGGCAGTCAGTAAGCCGTATGTAGCAGCAGGACAGCAAGTGAGCAGTATGTAGCAGCACGGTAATCAGTGAGCAGTATCTAGCAGCAGGGCAGTCAGTGAGCAGTATATAGCAGCAAAGCGGTCAGTAAGTAGTATGTAGCAGCAGGGCAGTCAGTGAGCAGCATGTAGCAGCAGGGCAGTAAGTAAGCAGTATTAAGTGTCAGGGTGGTCAGCAAGTAGCATATAGTGGCAGGGTAGTCAGTGAGTAGTATGTAGTGGCAGGGTGGTCAGTGAGCAGTATGTAGTAGTGGCAGGGTGGTCAGTGAGCATTATGTAGTGGCAGGATGGGTATGTAGTGGCAGGGTGGTCAGTGTACATTATGTAGTGGCAGGATGGTCAGTGAGCAGTATGTAGTGGCAGGGTGGTCAGTAAGCAGTGTGTAGTAGCAGGGTGGTCAGTGAGAAGTATGTAGTGGCAGGGTGGTCAGTAAGCAGCGTGTAGTGGCAGGATGGTCAGTGAGCAGTATGTAGTGGTACTGCAGTCAGTGAGTAGTATGTAGTGGAAGGGTAGTCAGTGAGCAGTATGTATATATAGCCCAGAGTGGGCCCCCAAAAAGCCTCGGGTTTCGTATTGCTCATTGACAATTATTAGCCCCAAGGTCTGAGGTTGGGGCTATACAGGGCCGGACTGGCCCACCAGGATAGCAGTAGGCCGCCTGTCCTGGGGCTGCTTTGCAGGGCCGATTCTGGATGGGTGCACAGGCTGCCTTTGAAGGGGGGGGGGGGGGGGGGCAGCGCCGCTAGTCTACACAGACCAGATCTCTTGGGCTGGAGCACCCTTCCCCCTTTTCATTACCCATTATTAGTGGCCACCAGTGCATAGGAGGAATCCCTTCAGTTCTCCCACATAGAGGAGTTTGTCTTCCATGGTTGAGACACAGGTTCTTTCATTCTATTAATAGGCTAGGACCCTCTAATTCAGGGTACTTTGTCGCCAGGGCCGGTGCTACCACTAGGCGGATTAGGCAACCGCCTAGGGCGCACTGCTGCCTAGGGCGCCTGGCCGCTGGCTTTTTTATTCCTGCACTGTCCTCCATAGAGTCATATCAAGCAGCCCTGACTCTCCGCCCTTATGTTCCCAGTCCAGACAGTAATCCCCCCTCTGCTCTTCTATCAGCCAGCGCAGCGAGTGTCATATGTCCAGCAATCCCCAGGGCGCTCTCTGACGTGTGACGTTGGGGAGATGTGGGGGCGGCCGGGCATCCATTGCTACATGCCAGTGAAAAGCGAGGGGCTGGCCGAGGGCAGATAAGCCAGAGAGCCCGGGACTTTGGAGAAGAGCTCCACCGTGGCACCGCCTCCTCTTTGACCTCGCCCCCTGACCCCGCCTCCCCCAGGCGCAGCGTACCCCATGCTTCCCGAGCATGGACTGTTCCAAATTCCTCTCCACTCTCTGATGTGAGGCACGAATCTGGAGGACAGTCTCGCCGCTCACTAGGGGCACAGAGCTGTCACAGACAAGGGGCAGGAGGCACAGGCTGCTGCGGGAGCCACTGGAACTGGACGGATAAAAGCAGGAGACTGGTATCATGTTATGGAAGGTACTGTCTGTCATCATACACACCTGCAGACAAAGACTGTGACAGAGGTGGAACTGCAGGAGCAGGGCTAGGGGTCTCTCATCTCCCCCCAACTCCCCCTCCCTCTCTCTAAGCCCCCCTTCCCCTCTCTCAGCCCCCCTCCCTTCTCTCTCAGCCCTTCCCCTCTCTCTCAGCCCTCCCCCTCTCTCTCAGCCCCCCTCCATTCTCTCTCAGCGCCCCTCCCCCTTCTCTCTCAGCCCTCCCCCTCTCTCTCAGCCCTCCCCCTCTCTCTCAGCCCTCCTTCCTCTCTCAGCCCTCCCCCCTCTCTCTCAGCCCTCCCCCCTCTCTCTCAGCCCTCCCCCCTCTCTCTCAGCCCCCCCCCCTCTCTCAGCCCCATCCCTTCTCTCTCAGCTCCCCCTATCTCCAAGCCCCCTACCAGTCTCTCTACCCTCCCCCCTCACTCTCAGCCCCCCTCCCTTCTCTCTCAGCTCCCCCTCTCTCTTAGCCCTCCCCCTCTCTCAGCCCCCCCTCTCTCCAAGTCCCCCTCCCTCTCTCAGCCCTCCCCACTCTCTCAGCCCACCTCCCTTCTCTCTCAGCTCCCCCTCTCTCCAAGCCCCCCCCCTCTCCCAGCCCCCCTCGCCTTCAGCCCCCCTCCCTTCTCTCTCAGCTCCCTCTTTCTCCAAGCCCCCCTCCCTTCTCTCTCTGCCCCCTCCCTACTCTCTCAGCCCCCCTTTCTCCAAGCCCCCTCCCTTCTCTCTCAGCCCCCCTCTCTCCAAGCCCCCTCCCTTCTCTCTTAGCCCCCCTCTCTCCAAGCCCCCCTCCCTTCTCTCTCAGCCCCCTTCTCTCCAAGCCTCCCTTTCTCTAAGCCCCCCTCCCCTCTCTCTAAGTCCCCCTCCCTTCTTTCTCAGCCCCCTCTCTCTCAGCCCCTCCCCTCTCAGTCCTCCCCTCCTCTTAGCCCTCCTCCCTCGATCAGCCCCTCCTTCTCTCTCAGCCACCCCCTCTCTTAGCCATCCTTATACTCTCAGCCCCCCTCTCTCTCTCAGCCATCCCCCCTCTCTCAGCCCTCCCTATTCTCTCAGTCCCCACTCCCTAAGCCCCCCCTTCTCTCCTAGCCCTCCTTTTTCTCTCAGCCCCACTTTCTCTAAGCCCCCTCTCTTTTCTCTCAGACCTCCCTATTCTCTCATCCCCCCATTCTCTATCAGCCCCCCTCTCAGCCCCCACTCTCTTAACCCCCCCTCTCTCTCAGCCCACTCGTCACTCTCAGCCCACCCATCTCTCTACCCCCCTCTTTCGCCCTCCCTCAATTCTTAGCCAGCACTTCCTCTCTCAGCCCCCACTATCTCAACCCCCCTTCTCTCACAGCATCCCTCTCTCTCAGCCCTCCCTCCTATCCCCCTCTCTTTCAGCCCCCTCTCAGTCCCCCTCTCTCCCCTCCCCAAGTCACATGTGTTACAGGGTCACGGGCGGAACCAAAGTGGGGGGGGGGGGGGGGCGGCAAAATGAGATTTCGCCTAGGGTGTCAAAAATTCTTGCACCAGCCCTGTTTGTCGCAGTAAGTGGGCTTAGCACTGTATGTGTGACCAAACCCCCATATTTTTGAATATGTTCAGGTGTTTTAAACTAGCCTTGCAGGATAAATGTCATTTTTGTATGTGTGCGCTGTAATCTGTTTTGTACACAGAGCCGGAATCTCCCACTTACCCGGCATGGCCGCAGTGTCATACAAAGTCCCGCCTCCTGGACCGGCTCCTATGATGAAGGACGCCACACTAGTCCAGTGCCAGGATGTGTGACATCCATCATAAGAGCCAGTCTAGGAGGCAGGTCTTAGTGTGACAACGGCCACGTCGGGTAAGCAGGAGATCCCCATTCTGTGTAAACCGGCGTCTCTCCTCTCCCATTGCACTGGCTGGGCTATGCTGATGGGCACTGGCTGGGTTATGCTGATGGGCACTGGCTGGGCTGTGCTGATGGGCCCTGGCTGGGCTGTGCTGATGGGCACTGGCAAGGCTGCTCTGATGGGCACTGGCAAGGCTGTGCTGATGGGCACTGGTGAGGCTGAGCTGATTGGCACTGATCAGGCTGCCTTGATGGGCACAGGTAAGGCTGAGCTGATGGGCACTGATGAGGCTGCATTGATGGGCAGTGATAAGGCTGCACTGATGGCCACTGGTGAGTGGATGGTGTCAGTGCTTATTTTTTTTTATTTATTTTTTTACAATTTAACTTTGAAATATTATTTACAATTTTTTTTCTCAGCCCTGTTGGGGGGGGGGGGGGGGGCTTTGGAGAGATGTCAAGGGTCCACACAGACCCCTGATATCTCCCCTTTCAGACATGGAAAGAGACTGAGGACACAGATTCCTTAGTCCCTTTCTCAGCAGGCTCAGCTGCACTGAAGATGGACAACAGCTCCTGTCCATTCATAAACTGAAGCATAGTACAACACAGGTTACGATGCTCAGTTATGAATGGACACAGTCAGTGATCACTGAATCTGTGCATTCGAAAAAGGAAGGAGCCGGTAAATTACATATTTACTGGCTCCTTCCTTCACTCTCCATTTTGAAAGATCTGGGATGGGGGGGGGGGGGATTCGGAGGAGCATACGGAGACCTGGGGAGGATGCAGGGGGACCCTGGGGATGATACAGAAAGGGGCCCAGAGGATGAAACTGATCGGGACCTGGAGCAGGACACAGAGAGCTGGGGAGGATGCAGGGGGAACCAGGGGAGGACACAGAGGGGGAACCGGAGGATGACATAGAGGGGAACCTGGAGGATGACACAGAGGAGGACAAAACAGATTCTCGACCCCCAGAAGGACACGGAGAGCCAAGGAGGATGCAGGGTCAGGGGGACCCAGGGGAGGACACAGAGGGGGACCCGGAGAGTGAAACAGATTGGGACCCGGAGGAGGACAGAGGGGGACCCGGTGAAGGACCCAGGGAGCACAGAGGGGAAGAGCTGGGGGTGATTGGTGCAGCAGTGGGGGCAGTTACAAGCACCGATCTCCCTGGGAGGGAGAGGAAGAGAAGCAGCTGTCAGAAAAGCTATATAGGGAGATCGCTGCTTGTGCTTGCACCGATCAACTAATATTGGTATTGGTGCAACCCTAATGAAAACCCTACTAATTTCATTGTAATTACTGACAACTTTAACCTGTTTACTACCCGTGCTATAACCAAAAGACAGCTACAGCACAGTTCTCCAGTTGTGCAAGGGTGTCCATGTGGCTCTGTGACCTCTGTGTCCTGATCACAGATTGTGGTAAAGGGATAATCATATTTGATTAGCTGTGTCAAATCACAGCTGGTCACATGTAAACAGACTTGCCGGTTATCAGCAGTCCTTTCCTCACACACTGCCTTTGTTTGAGGAAAGCAGTGCTGATAAGTACATTGCTTCCATTGGCAATCACTGCAGATCAGTGCCCATCAATGCCGCTTATCAGTGTCCATCAGTGCCAATTATAAGTGCCCATCAGTGCAGCCTCATCAGTGCTTATCAGTGCAACCTCATCAGTGCCCATCAGTGCCCATCAGTTCAGTCTCATCAGTGCAGCCTCATCAGCGCCTATCAGTGCCCATCAGTGCAACTTCATCAGGGCCCATCAGTGCAGCCTCATCAGTGTCCATCAGTGCACATCAGTTTGTAAATTTTTATAACAAAACTAAGAAAAATGTATTTTTTCAAAATGTTCTGTATTTTTTAATTTGTTTCACAAAAAATAAAAAAACCCCAGTGGTGATTAAATACTACCAAATGAAAGCTCTATTTATGTGATTTTTTTTTTTTGAAAAATCTCATATGGGTACAGTGTTGCATGACCGCACAATTGTCATTCAAAGCACATCAGCGTTGAAAGCTGAAAATTGGCCTGGGCAGGAAGGGAGTGGAAGTGCCCGGTAGGCAAGTGGTTGCGTAGTTCCTATTTGCATCAATTTGTACTGTATGGCACTATGGATCGGTTATTAGTGATGGACGAACTTCCGACAGGACGTTTCGTGAACGCGAACCACGAACGCGGGCAAAAGTTCGCGAACCGCAAAGTTCGCGGCGGACCCCATTGACTTTAATTGCAGGTGAATCTTAAAAACCTCCAGGTCATATTTTCAGCCACAAAATACTTACTAGCTGTGCACACATAGTCCCACAACATGGACACTGACATAACAAAAGTATTAAGTGAATCTGGGATCGACAACGACAAGCATTCTTTTTTTATCTGTGAAATTTTGACAATTCAGGAGCGCATGAAGGCCATGGAGGAGAGGCAAGATCAGGGCAGGCTATGAAGGGGTGCAGGAGATGATTAGTGCCACATTCTGGGCAGCGCAGTCCTGTGCCAGTGTCCCAGTGTGCCAACCTGTGCTTGAGCCCCTCCCTCTGCCCGGCCCTTACCCCCACCTATGCAGGGCTCCACTGCGGTGGTCCGGAGGTGCCAGTCCAGTGCTGATCCTCAGCCATGGTGCTGGCACTGCCTGCTGATTGGCTTCTCCGCTGCTATCTCCCTCACTGACACCAGCACTGAGATAGAACCCTGACACCAGCACCGCGATAGAGACTGAGCACTGACACCAACACCGAGATAGAGAGCACTGACACCAGCATCGTGATAGAGAGCACTGACACCAGCACCGTGATAGAGAGCACTGACACCAGCACCGAGATAGAGAGCACTGACACCAGCACCGTGATAGAGAGCACTGACACCAGCACCGTGATAGAGAGCACTGACACCAGCACTGTGATAGAGAGCACTGAGACCACACCAGCACCGAGATAGAGAGCACTGAGACCACACCAGCACCATCATAGAGAGCACTGACTGACACCAGCACCGCGATAGAGACTGAGCACTGACACCAGCACCGCGATAGAGAGCACTGACACCAGCACCCTGATAGAGAGCACTGACACCAGCACCGAGATAAAGAGCACTGACACCAGCACCGTGATAGAGAGCACTGACACCAGCACCGTGATAGAGAGCACTGACACCAGCACCATGATAGAGAGCACTGAGACCACACCAGCACCTAGATGGAGAGCACTGAGACCACACCAGTACCGTCATAGAGAGCACTGACTGACACCAGCACTGTTATAGAGAGCACTGAGACCACACTAGCACCGAGATAGAGAGCACTGACACCACACCAGCACCGTGAGAGAGAGCACAGACACCAGCACCGAGATAGAGAGCACTGACACCACACCAGCACCGTGATAGAGAGCACTGACACCAGCACTGTGATAGAGAGCACTGAGACCACACCAGCACCGAGATATAGAGCACTGAGACCACACCAGCACCAAGCTAGAGAGCACTGACACCACACTAGCACCGTGATAGAGAGCACAGACACCAGCACCGAGATAGAGAGCACTGACACCACACCAGCACCGTGATAGAGAGCACTGACAAAAGCACTGTGATAGAGAGCACTGAGACCACACCAGCACCGAGATAGAGAGCATTGAGACCACACCAGCACCGTCATAGAGAGCACTGACTGACACTAGCACCGCGATAGAGACTGAGCACTGACACCAGCACCGAGATAGAGAGCACTGACACCAGCACCGTGATAGAGAGCACTGACACCAGCACCGTGATAGAGAGCACTGACACCAGCACTGAGATAGAGAGCACTGACACCAGCACCGTGATAGAGAGCACTGACACCAGCACCGTGATAGAGAGCACTGAGACCACACCAGCACCTAGATAGAGAGCACTGACTGACACCAGCACTGTGATAGAGAGCACTGAGACCACACCAGCACCGAGATAGAGAGCACTGACACCACACCAGCACCGTGATAGAGAGCACAGACACCAGCACCGAGATAGAGAGCACTGACACCACACCAGCACCGTGATAGAGAGCACTGACACCAGCACTGTGATAGAGAGCACTGAGACCACACCAGCACAGAGATATAGATCACTGAGAACACACCAGCACCGAGCTAGAGAGCACTGACACCACACCAGCACCGTGATAGAGAGCACTGACTGACACCAGCACCGTGATAGAGAGCACTGATACCACACCAGCACCGTGATAGAGAGCACTGACACTAGCACCGTGATAGAGAGCACTGAGACCACACCAGCACCGAGATATAGAACACTGAGACCACACCAGCACCGAGCTAGAGAGCACTGACACCACACCAGCACCGTGATAGAGAGCACAGACACCAGCACCGAGATAGAGAGCACTGATACCACACCAGTACCGTGATAGAGAGCACTGACACCAGCACTGTGATAGAGAGCACTGAGACCACACCGGCACTGTCATAGAGAGCACTAACTGACACCAGCACCGCGATAGAGACTGCACACTGACACAGCACCGAGATTGAGAGCACTGACACCAGCACCGTGATAGAGAGCACTGACACCAGCACCGAGATAGAGAACACTGACACCAGCACCGTGATAGAGAGCACTGACACCAGCACTGTGATAGAGAGCACTGAGACCACACCAGCACCTAGATAGAGCGCATTGAGACCACACCAGTACTGTCATAGAGAGCACTGATTGACACCAGCACTGTGATAGAGAGCACTGAGACCACACCAGCACCGTGATAGAGAGCACTGAGACCACACCGGCACTGTCATAGAGAGCACTAACTGACACCAGCACCACGATAGAGACTGAACACTGACACCAGCACCGAGATAGAGAGCACTGACACCAGCACCGTGATAGAGAGCACTGACACCAGCACCGAGATAGAGAGCACTGACACCAGCACCGTGATAGAGAGCACTGACATCAGCACTGTGATAGAGAGCACTGAGACCACACCAGCACCTAGATAGAGAGCACTGAGACCACACCAGTACTGTCATAGAGAGCACTGATTGACACCAGCACTGTGATAGAGAGCACTGAGACCACACCAGCACTGAGATAGAGAGCACTGACACCAGCACCGAGATAGAGAGCACTGACACCACACCAGCAACGTGATAGAGAGCACTGAGACCACACCAGCACGGAGATATAGAGCACTGAGACCACACCAGCACCGAGCTAGAGAGCACTGACACCACACCAGCACCGTGATAGAGAGCACAGACACCAGCACCGAGATAGAGAGCACTGACACCACACCAGCACCGTGATAGAGAGCACTGACACCAGCACTGTGATAGAGAGCACTGAGACCACACCAGCACCGAGATAGAGAGCACTGAGACCACACCAGCACCATCATAGAGAGCACCGACTGATACCAGCACCGCGATAGAGACTGAGCACTGACACCAGCACCGAGATAGAGAGCACTGACACCAGCACCGTGATAGAGAGCACTGACACCAGCACCGTGATAGAGAGCACTGACACCAGCACCGAGATAGAGAGCACTGTCACCAGCACCGTGATAGAGAGCACTGACACCAGCACCGTGATAGAGAGCACTGAGACCACACCAGCACCTAGATGGAGAGCACTGAGACCACACCAGTACCGTCATAGAGAGCACTGACTGACATCAGCACTGTTATAGAGAGCACTGAGACCACACTAGCACCGAGATAGAGAGAACTGACACCACACCAGCACCGTGATAGAGAGCACTGACACCAGCACCGTGATAGAGAGCACTGTCACCAGCACCGAGATAGAGAGCACTGACACCACACCAGCATCATGATAGAGAGCACTGACACCAGCACCGAGATATAGAGCACTAACACCAGCACCGAGGTAGAGAGCACTGACACCAGCACTCTTTCTAGTATCGCTGCAGAACCGCTCAGCAGTCACAATGCTGCACAGTGGAAATGCACTCTACTATGCTTTCTATATGTGCAAGTATTTTATACATGTATTACACCCCTATATACTGCACACCAAATAGTACACCTATACCAGTCCTTAAAAGGACCTTTGTGGACCTAGTAGCTAGTGATTTGCAGACTGTCCCTCAGTCCCTACACTGATAAAAAGACAGCTGCAGAATCGGTCAGCAGTCAAGTATAATAGGCTTTCTATATTTGAAAGAAAGTATATTATATGTGTACAACCCTATATACTGTACACCTATACCAGTCCTTAAAACGACCTTTGTGGACCTAATAGTAATAGCTAGTGATTAAACTGACTGTCCCTGCTCCACACAGAGTCCTGTCCCTACACTGACAAAAGACAGCTGCAGAATCGGTCAGCAGTGCACTCAGCAATCAGCAGTCAGCAGCAATGCACCAGAACCCTATATACTGTACTAAACCTATACCAGTCCTTAAAGGGACTTTTGTGGACCTAATAGCTAGTGATTTGTGTCACTACAGTCTGTCTCTGCTCCACACAGCAACCTCTCCCTACACTGGCAAAAGACAGAATGTAAAATAGCCACCAGATCAGGTCTATTTAAAAGGTAGGGGGTATGTCCAATTGTCCATGTGCTGAAATGTCTCAATTGGCTGTCCTGTACCCCATGATGGATGTGTCATCATGGGTCAAAGTTATTTCACAATGTAAACACATATGTCTGCTGCGCGAACAGCGCCAGAAGTCTGCCGGTTTGGCGAATCGCAAACACGCAAAATTTGCCGCGAACCGACCGCCGGGCGAACCGCAAGGCCATCCCTATCAGTTATATTCCTAAAGAAATGTGGCCATATGGGTGATAAGGAAAATGAAGGTAAATAAAACCTCTTCCTTGTTGAAATAAATTGTTGATCGTGTCACATGTATCATTGTATTACATCTTTGAGACAAGTCTGCAACAAAATGTGCCTTTAAGTTCCTTTAGAAGTGACTGTCATTTCACAGTTGCAGCATATAATAAATGATGTATGCAATTGTTCTCATTTTACAAATATAGAGTGTAATCTCTCGGCAATTGTCACAAAATCTTAGCAGCATAAGATATTATTATTATTATTTTTTTTGTATTTTGATTTAATTTTATTTTTGAGATAAAATTAAAACTTTTTAACACCAAAAAATAAAGTCCAAGCGATAGTTTTGTCCTTCAGCAGAAATCCTTCAGCAGTGAACCTTTACTGACATCTAGTGGAAGAAAAAGAAAATGGCATCTAAATATCTACTGAAAGAATAATTTCCAATACTTACAGCCTTATTACAGTTGCAGTAAAACTTTGGATTGCGAGTATAATTAATTCCAGAAAAATTCTTGTAATCCAAAGCACTTGTATATCAAAGTGAATTTCCCCATAAGAAATAATGGAAACTCAAATGATTCGTTCCACAACCATTTATTCATAGGTCCTTCAGTTCATAGTTTATATAAAAAGACTATAGCAATGTGACCAGATTGTGTAACCATTAAATTATTTGCCAATTGTTCACCCCTAGTATTTTTGGACCTCCTGTTCTGAAAGAAAAAAGAGGCTTTATAATAAGGTGTTCTGAGTCTACTAAACTTTCCTAAATATCCCTTTGCCATACAAATGGCCACACTAACCTCTGCCAAAACACGCCTCTTTATAGACATGAGCGCCATCAAAGAAATTGGTTTCGTTCAGTTTTGTATTAAAAAAAATAGTATTTTTGGTTGGATTCGTAAACTTTTCGTTAAAATAACGAAAGTTTGTTATGATGAATTTATCATTATGAGGGGCCTTCACCATCCCTGTGCTGTGCTGAATTCCTGGGTTTTTAACCTTTAGCTTTGTCAACTTTTTGTAAAAATAACGAATGTCTGTACACCCGTTGTGTGCATTATGAGGGGTTCCCACCATCCCTGTGCTGTGCTGATTTCTTCTGATTAGTGAACAAAACACCAGTCACGTTTCTGTTAATTTGGATCTGAAATTCTGAAATTCATTAACGAAATTTTGTATTTCGTATAAAATTTGTAAGCATAGAAATTCCCATAGGGTTCCCACCATCCCTGTGCTGAGTTCCCAGATCTGTACACCCGCTGTGCCCATTATGAGGGGTTCTCACCATCCCTGTGCTGAGTTCCCAGATCTGTACACCCGCTGTGCCCATTATGAGGGGTTCCCACCATCTATGGGCTGAGTTCCTAGATCTGTACACTCGCTGTGCCCATTATGAGGGGTTCCCACCATCCCTGTGCTGAGTTCCCGGGTCTGTACACCCGCTGTGCCCATTATGAGGGGTTCCCACCATTCCTGTGCTGAGTTCCCGGGTCTGTACACCCGCTGTGCCCATTATGAGGGGTTCCCACCATCCCTGTGCTGAGTTCCTAGATCTGTACACTCGCTGTGCCCATTATGAGGGGTTCCCACCATCCCTGTGCTGAGTTCCCGGGGTTTTAACTGTTAGGTTCGTTAATGCTTTGTAACAATTACAAATTTTCATTATGATGGATTTATCATTATGAAGGGTTCCCACCATCCCTGTGCTGTGCTGACTTCCTGGGGTTTTAACTTACTTACTTTACTTTAACTTACCTTTGTTAACTTTTCGTAACAATTACGAATTTTCGTTATGAATTTGGATCCGAAATTTGTCAACGAAATTTCGTATTTTGTACAGAATTCGTATGCATAAAAATTCGTATTTTGAAATCGTACAAATGTACGAATTTCCGGAAATTCAGTATTTTCGATTCGTACAAAACTAATCACATATGTCTACTCCCTTATGGGTTGACTTGTAAATGTCTGTTTGTTCCCCTATCTCACTTCGTTCCCTCCTAGGGCTCCATCCAAAATCCAGACCTACGTCCATAAGCCCCTTGGTGAGTCACACGCACTGAGCCTGGGACTCCCTCAAATACTCTATCACCCGGAACGGATATTAGAAAAAAATTCCAAGCCCCACCCACTGAGCTCTTCTGTTTCTACAAATTAAACACTGTTTGACCACCATAATTACTAAAAAAGATCTGTCAATCTCTTTGTCTTAAAGAGGATGTAAAGTACCGTTTCTTTTTTTGTTTTTTTGTTTTTCTGACCTGCAAAAGTAAAGGCATAATGTGCTAGTATGCATACTAGCACATAATGTGAAACTTACCTGCAAACGAAACCCTCGTCATCAACGTATACAACTTCACCGGTCTCCCTACCAGGTCAGCGGACTCCGGCTGTGTGCGGGAGCCGCCGGTCACGGCACAGGGCTCTGAAGAAACGGCATGGGTGACCGTTCCTTCAGAGCGCATGCGCTGATGATGTCTGCATATACAGTAAATATCAGCTAAATGGCACACGTTTAGGAGCTGTTTACAGTACCTATAGGTAAGCCTTATTATAGGCAAACTTATAGGGACAAACAATAAATGGAAGTTTACTTCCTCTTTAACACATTTGTCACCGCACACCCCTTTACCCCAAACCTCTCAATACTTTAATCACAGTTGAATGATCTCAAAAACCATGGAGGTTACGCTAATGCCCATAAGTGGGAACATGACCTTAAAGGCACTAGAGATAGGGAAGATTGGATACACATCTGGATCATATACAGTAATGCCGTGTACACACGATCGGAATTTCCGGCCAGAAAAAGACAGATGAGAGCTTTTCATCGGAAAATGTGACCGTGTGTACACTCCATCGGAATTTAGCTGTCTGAATTCCCGCCAGAAAAAATGTATAGCATGTTCATAATTTTCCCGACGGAAAAACTTTCTATCGGAAATTCCGATCGTGTGTATGCAATTCCGACACGCCAAAAATCATGCATGCTCAGATTCAACTACGAGACGGAAGCTATTGGCTACTGTCTATTGACTTCCATTTTCTAGTCCCGTCAAAACATCAGAGCTTTTTCCGACGAGAATTCCGATCATGTGTACGCGGTATTAGGCTCCTGTTCTATCAATACGCTTAAACTTGAATCTGCCTTTAAATCTATGTCCAGATGGTATATGGTCCCAACCTGTTAAGCACACCTTTGTCCCAACTTCTCCAATACTTGCTTTCGAGGCTGTTCTCTACCATGGAACGTACTTCACACATGGTAGCCATGCCCTATGCATTCTAGATTTCGGACAAAGGTCCTAAATCTGTTGTAAACATTGTTAACCTGCTCCTTTCCCAGAGAACCTTGGTGTGTCCTTTCGCATTTGAAACTTCCAGATCTCAGAAGATCCCAATTTAAATTGCCCACCTATGTTCTACTAGCGGCAAAACAATCAGTTTGCTTCCTTTGTGGAAGTTCATTGTCACATACACTTTTTTTTTTTTTTATCAATGAAAAGCTTACTTACATTCTCCTAGATACACACAAATTAATAAAAAGAAATATGGGCCCCATGGATACAATAATATGCCCACCCCTCCATGTTCCCCCGAAAGCTATGCAATGTTATAGGCACTGAATGCCTGGGGTTTCTGGCTGGGGTGTTCCCAACATTCTTCTTTTGTTCTCCCTTTCTTCTTTCCATCCTGCTCTATTTCTCTCTCCCTTTTTTTTCTTCTCTCGTTCCCCTGTTCTGGGAGAACTTGACAACTATGTCTCTTGACTATCCTCTCTGCAAGGCCCGACTTTCATATCTACTTCAAGAACTACCTCTGCTTAGAGTTGACTACTTACTTGCCTGTCTCCTACCAAAACCTCTGCCTGGGCCTTCCCACTCTCTCATTTGCTACCCGCTGTGACCTCTGCCTGGACCTGATTACCCTCTTGCCTGATTCCTACATTGATCTGTGCTTGGACCTGACTACTCTCTCCCCTGCTACAACCTCTTCCTGGACCTGAATACTCTCTTGCCTGTTGCCTACCATGACCTCTGCTTTGACCTGACTACCCTCTTGCCTGCTGCCTACCATGGCCTCTGCTTGGACCTGACTACTCTCTTGCCTGCTGCCTACCATGACCTCTGCTTGGACCCGACTACCCACTTGCCTGCTGCCTACCATGACCTCTGCTTGGACCTGACTACTCTCTTGCCTGCGGCCTACCATGACCTCTGCTTGGACCTGACTAATCTCTTGTCTGCCAGCTGCCACGGCCTCTGCCTGGACACACTCTCTTATGTACTACCTTGTGAATAGTCTTTGCATCTTAGCCCTTTTGTTCCAGCTAGCCTGTGGTGAGGCAATCCTGGGAGATGTGACCTGGTGCCAGTTTCAGCAAAGGAAATCACTTTTTATGGGCCTTCTCCACCATCAAGAGCTCTGGTGAAGACCAACTGGTACTTAGAATTTGCTACTTGGGTGAACTGCAAGTAAAATAGCAGTGTCACCCTTCTTAAATAGGTATTTTAGTTCATGTATACATGAACAGGTATAAAGGTGAGACAAGTAAACTGCTATGACATCTCTGGGCCCCCTGTGTATAAAAGGCAAAAACAGAACACTCCATAGCTCAACTCACCAACCAGTCTGCCAACCAACCAAATTAACATGTCTAATAGTCTGCGTAGGTACCACGCATTTGCAAACGTATGCGTAATCTGCAAGGCCTCTTCACAGCACCCTGTGTATGCTTGCAGTCCTAAACGCTACTGAATTTATGAGCGTCTCCACAATGGGAGCACATGCATTAAATGGATAGATGAGGGGCAGGTGGGCCTGGAGGCAGCCCAATCCCGCTTAAAGGAACAGAAGCACACTGGACACCCAGAATGTAGCACAGTGGCTGCGAAGGTGCCCAGTGTGTCCCTGTACCATATTTACACCAGTAACAAATGGCCCCTGCCCCCACCTATAATTGGCCTTCACAGCAAGGAGCACATGGAAGGGCAAATGCATGAAAGACAAAAACAGAACATTCCATAGCTCAATTAACCGACCAGTCTGCCAACTGACCAACTTAACTACATGCTGGGTGTTCAGGCTGGGATTGACAGCAGCAAGAGCCAATGACTTCCACTGCTGTTTCAGCCAATGAGGAGGGAGAGTCCCCTGAGAGCCGATGCTCTTGAGCAAATTGCTGGATTGAGAGGGAGCTCAGGTGAGTATTGAGGGGTCTGGAGGGCTGCTGCACACAGAAGGTTTTTTTACCTTCATGCATAGAATGCGCGAAGGTAATAAAACTTTAGCCTTTAGAACCATTTGAATGCAGCAGATGAAAGACACATCATCTGATGAACTCCAGCAGTGCCATCAGCACACAACTGGAGGAAACCAGTGTGACCCGGGTACACCCATCTATTGTCCAGGGGAAGTCTAGCCAGAAATGGTCATGGACGAATTGTTGCCATAAAGTCACCATACCTCCGACGTGGAAACAAGGCTAAGTAACTCAATTACCGTATATACTCGAGTATAAGCCGAGATTTTCAGCCTCTTTTTTGAGGCTGAAAGTGCCCCCCTCGGCTTATACTCGAGTCATCGCCGTCTGCCTGCCCGATCAGCGCGTCGAGCAGACAGACGGTGGCCATTCTACTATTCAAAAGCCGCGCCTCCCTGTCTGTGATAGGCGGAACACTCAATTTCCCAGCAGTCAGTGGTCCGCCTATCACGGACATCCGCTCATCCTCATACTACGGACGAGGATGAGAGGATGTCCGTGATAGGCGGAACACAGACTGCTGGGAAATTGAGTGTTCCGCCTATCACAGACGGAGGCGCGGCTTTTGAACAGTGGAATGGCCGCCGAGGCGCCGACGCCGTCTGTCAGACGAGAAGAGCGGCGATCCTGGCATGGCAGAAGCACACAGGCTCGGGACGCAGGCTCAGGACGCAGGCTCGGGACACAGGTAGGCTGGACACACAAGGCTGCAC
Organism: Lithobates pipiens; assembly: GCF_037356315.1. NCBI lineage: Eukaryota > Metazoa > Chordata > Amphibia > Anura > Ranidae > Lithobates > Lithobates pipiens. The sequence goes on from NW_027507784.1 coordinate 329,053,277, forward strand.
ACACAGGGATGGACGGACACACAGGGATGGACGGACACACAGGGATGGACGGACACACAGGGATGGACACACAGGGATGGACGGACACACAGGGATGGACGGACACACAGGGATGGACAGGCATGTCTCACCCTCGGCTTATACACGAGTCAATAAGTTTCCCAGTTTTTTTGTGGTAAATTGGGGGCCTCGGCTTATATTCGGGTCGGCCTATACTCGAGTATATACGGTATGCAGGAAAACATAGGAACTGGGGTACAGAAAAACTGCTCTGGACTGATGAGTAAAAATTTGAAATATTTGGCTGTAGCAGGAGGCAGTTTGTTGGTGAAGAGCTGGAGAGCGGTACAATACTGAGTGTCTACAGACAACTGTGAAGCATGGTGGAGGTTCTTTGCACCTTGGGGCTGCATTTCTGAAAATGGAATTGGAGATTTAGTCAAGAGCAATGGTGTCATCAATGCTGAGAAATAGTCGGGAATAGGAGGTGCGCTACATACAAACAGATACCTATCCATCTTGCCATAGCATTATGCCATACCATCAGGGAGGCGTGTGATTGGTCCCAAATGTGTTCTTCAGGAGGACAACCACCCCAAACATACAACCAATGTCATTAAAGTGGTTGTAAACCCTTACAAGCCACTTTGACCTACAGGTAAGCCTAGATTAAGGCTTACCTGTAGGTCCAAGAAATATCTCCTAAACCTACACGGTTTAGGAGATATTTGCCAAAAGACAGGCACCGCTGTCTATGCCGCAGTTAACGGCGATATGCCGCAAATGTCGGCTCCCGTGCGCATGCGCGGGAGTGACGTCATAGCGTCTCCTGCGAATCACAGCGCCGGAGCAGCAAGACCCAGAAGTCGGTCCGGGATACATGGCAGCGGCGAAGAGGAAGACGGAGGACCGCTTCAGGGGGCTTCGTTCTCAGGTAAGTTATTCATAATGAGCTAGTATGCTATGCCTTTGCCTTACAGGGTGTGTTTTTTTTTTTTTTTTGCCTTTACTTCCTCTTTAAGAACGATCTGCACTGTGAAGAAGAACAAAGAGTCCTGGAAGTACTGACATATAATCACACACATAGGTTGGACTTGATGGACTTGTTTTTCTTTTTTCGACCTCACCTTCTATGTAACTATGGACGTGATGGTTTGGCCCCCACAGAGCCTTGATCTCATCATCATGGAGTTTGTCTGGGATGACATGAAGAGACAGAGGGATTTGAGACAGCCGACATCCACAGAAGATCTGTGCTTAGTTCTCCAAGACGTTTGGAACAACCTACCTGCCGAGTTCCTTCAAAAACTGTGTGCAAGTCTACCTAGAAGAATTGATGCTGTTTTGAAAGCAAAGAGCGGTCACACCAAAAATTGATTTGGATTTCTCTTCTCTTTATTTACTTTCCATTTTGCTAATTGTTAAATATAAATTATTAACACTTCTATTTCTGAAAGCATTCTTCATTTACAGCATTTTTTCACAGCTGCCTAAAACTTTTCTACAGTATCGAATAAATGTGTCTATAATGGTGAGTAAAATTGATATTTTCGTATTTGGTAGATGCTGAACAATGAAACGCCCTCTTATCTTTATGAACAATGAAACGCCCTCTGGTCTTTATCTCTGGGTCTCCATTGGTGAGATCTCTGTTCTGAGCTCCATGGCCTACGCACCTTCAGGAGTATCCGGAATACACATAATTGGGCAGGAAAACCCAAAACTCCCAAATGGGCAGAAAGAGAGCCAGGAATTATAGCAGGGAGATTTCACTGTTGGATTATCCAAAATTAAAGAAGCTTGACTCCACCCAAGAGCCACATCTATATCTAAATCATCACTTTTGGAGTGTCCTTTGACCCTAACTTTTTTTTTTCCTATCAAAAGGATTTGAAAAAGGAACTCTGAAGGGCTGATACGGCCCTCTATTTCCTGGTAATAAGATGTGGATGAATGGACTGGCCTAACAAAGTTAAAAATCCTTCAGTAGGAAAAATCATCACATACATACACCAATCAGCCATAACATTATTACCACCCAGTATAACCAGACGAGGCAAGGACACCACTAGCCCTCTGAAGGTATGCTGTGGTATCTGGCACCAAGCCATCAGTAGCAGGTTCTTTAGCTCTTTGTGAGGTGGGGCCTCCATGGATCGGACTTGTTTTTCCAGCATAACTGACAGGTGCTCAGTGGGATTGATATCTGCAGAATTTGGAGGCCAAGTCAACATCCTGAACTCGTTGTGCTCCTCAAACCATTCTTGAATTCATCAGACCCAGCCACCTTCTTCTATTGCTCCGTGGTCAAGTTCTGATGCCCGCATGCCCATTGTAGGCTCTTTTGGCTGTGGACATGGGCCAGCATTGGCACCCTGACTGGTCCGCGGCTATGCAGCCCCATAAACAGCACACATGTTCTGTGTTTTCTTACACCTTTCTATCAAAACCAGCACTAACTTTTTTCAGCAATTTGAGATCCAGTAGTTCTTCTATTGGATCAGACTACACAGGCCAGCCTTGATCCCCCCCCCCCCCTGCATGCATAAATGAGCCTTGGACCACTTTTGGTTTGTCCTGACCACTGCAGCTTGGGAACATACCACAAGAGCTGTTGTTTTGGAGTTGCTCTGACCCAGTCATCTGGCCAGTACAATTTGGCCCTTGTCAAAGTCGCTCATATCCTCTGTTAACCTGGAGTTCTGTCCAACCCCAAACATTCTAGGTAGGAGCTCAGATCGGCAAATCAGACCTCCCTTGGTTAAGGGCCCAACCACACCACTCTGTTGCGGTAACGCATGCTATGTGTAATTGTGTGCTGCCATGTCCCACTAATGCACCTTCATTGCAGTCCTTTACACTTAATTGCTTTGACCACGATCAAGGTATAGTGTAGGCTCTTAAGTGTACCTACAGTACATTCCAGAAGCTATTTTACCCCAAAAGGAGAGAGTTGCCTGTGTAGAGATATGTTCACCAATATATCCCAAAGTGCTTACCGTATATATCCTCGAATATAGGCCGACCCTGAATCGCTGTGCAGCCGCTGTAATGATGTCCCACCTCCTATGACACACCAATATACCCCAAAGTGCTTACCGTATATATACTCAAATATAGGCCGACCCGAATATAAGCCAAGGCACCTAATTTTACCACAAAAAACTGGGCAAACATATTGACTCGAGTATAAGCCTAGGGTGGGAAATGCAGCAGCTACTGCGGCCTACCAGTGCCCATCGTGTACAGCCTACCAGTGCCCATCGTATACAGCCTACCAGTGCCCATAAGGTACAGCCTACCAGTGCCTGGTAACACTGTGTGTCAGAGCCGGTTCTGAATCGCTGTGCAGCCGCTGTAATGATGTCCCGCCTCCTATGACACACCAATATACCCCAAAGTGCTTACCGTATATATACTCGAATATAGACCGACCCGAATATAAGCCAAGGCATCTAATTTTACCACAAAAAACTGGGCAAACGTATTGACTTGAGTATAAGCCTAGGGTGGGAAATGCAGCAGCTACTGCGGCCTACCAGTGCCCATCGTGTACAGCCTACCAGTGCCCATCGTATACAGCCTACCAGTGCCCATCATATACAGCCTACCAGTGCCCATCGTATACAGCCTACCAGTGCCCATAAGGTACAGCCTACCAGTGCCTGGTAACACTGTGTGTCAGAGCCAGTTCTGAATCGCTGTGCAGCCGCTGTAATGATGTCCCACCTTCTATGACACACGACACAATGATTCCTAGCATTGGATCAGTGTGCCGTCTATCACAAGAGGCGGTCTAGGAGGTGGGACATTGTTACAGTGGCTGCATGACGATTCAGATGTCTGGCACACATGAGATCACGCTACCAGGCACCGGGGAGGCTGCACATGACACTTGTGAGAGGAACAGGATGGAGGGGAAACTGACAGGGGGGCACCGGGATGATAGTGGGACCCTCACTCGAGTATAAGCTGAGGGGGGGCTTTTTCAGCATAAAAAATGTGCTGAAAAACTTGGCTTATGCACAAGTATATATAGTACATAGGGTTGTGTTCCCCAATGTCCAGAAAATGCTTTCTGTTCACTTGTTTCACTGTTTTTGCAGTGCCTACCCATACGTCAGACCTATCATCTAGTACAGCATTTCTCAATCAGGGTGCCTTTTGGGCTCATCAGGTGAGCTGTGCTGCATCCCATATTTTTGCATGTGTTTTCATGGTGCAGACAAGGACTCTGTTATGAAGGGGATGAAGAGAGAAGGGGGGAGGGGGGTGTTACTAAGGACTCTGATGGGGGTGCCTCTGAGGACTATAATGTGATGGAGGGGTCCCATTTTAGACTGAGGTGCCTCAAGATTTTTCATGCTTTTTAAAGGTATCCTGACTAAAAACAAGGTGGGAAACACAGCTCTTGTGACTGATGGGCCTTCCTAACATGGGTCTTCATCTGCTAGACCCTGTTGAGGGATCTCGAGAGGCCAGCATGGGCTGCCCTGGAATGTTTATTGGCTGGCCAAACCCCGATAAGTGAGTGAGTTGGCTCATGCCTTAATGAAATACCAGAGCAAGTTTCTGGAAGGGCTATTGCGTGCAGGCCGTTGCGTGACTTTGGAAAGGCCATCTGGAGCTAGAATGGGCTATGAGATCTAAGACCCAAGAGTGCTAAAGCCACCCATAGGTGGTTCCAATCTCCACTGGTTCAGCAAGGACCGGCTGAAATTCAAACCATCTGTGGGCAGGCTGATTGATCAACTTGGGTACAACCAGGCTGTTGGATTTGTCATGCGATTATTGCCAGAGGCTATAGTAGCTACCGATAATTACTGTGTGTCCTCCCTGGCAGGGCAGCTTCCCCCGCATCACCATCAAGAGAACACAATAGCTCTGTGCGAGGGATTTGCCATCAACACTGTCTCACTGTCTGTGACCTGCTTAAAGTGGTTGTAAACCCTCCCCTACAACTTTGTAGCATGTAAATCAGCATAAAAAACCCAAATGATCACTGCTTGTAGAGATCTCCTTACTTGCTTAGTATTGTTGTAATCCTTTTTGTTCTTTAGAATGAAGTCACTGAGCATGCCCAGATCTCCCCTGATTTACGGCACACTCTCTATGTCTTATCTATCTGTTATCAGGATTTCCTACTGCACAGCACTGAACTCCCAGCAGGCTGCAGAGTCATTCAGAGCTTCCTCCTACTACATGTGACCATGCGACATGCCATGCAGTGTAAACTTGGCCATTACTGCAGTCTTATCAGCTGATAAGACTGACAAAGGGAAACATTAGACATCGGCACAAGTAAATACTATGAAATAAAACAAGTCAGCTATGAACAGGGAAGCAGGGTTGCCATAGAAACGTTGGATTGAGAAGGAGGCTTGGTTAACAGTACAGGAAGTGCTCAATGTAAGGGCGGAAATACACCCCACTGTGGACTCAGAAAACAATACTTAAGATGGCGCTGCCTTACCTCTGGAAACAAGTTTTTTAAAGTTTCTTTAAACAGTAAGTAATATGTGATTTGGGCTGGATTACAGTGGCTATAGTCTGATAATTACTTATTATAATGGACTAAATGAAAAGAAGTCTCAGAGAGGGAGAGTTTACTTCCACTTTAAGAGGAATGCAAAAGCTGGGGACAAACAAACATACACAGGAACCTGCACTAGACTGGTGTCACAGTTGTCTACCTGGTACAGAGAAAACAAACAAACCTCTGTAGTAGGTCATACTAGCCTTTTATGCCTGTGAAGTTTAAGCTCCATGCAAGGGCTGTCAGCCTGAAAATTACTACTGATTGGGTATTTTACTGCCCTGCAAGACTGGACTGCCTTTTCTACAAGAGATTAGGTGAATACAATGCCTGTAGAAAAAGGTGATCTCAAATGAGGGCTCCATGTCTAAACACAAGGTCCAACTGAGAGGAGCTACTGCCAGAGAGACTGTACAAACTTCTCATTCTGCGCATCCTAGGTACCTGGCTCTCATGATAACCCTCCATCCTTCAATGCTTTGACTCACTGACATAGAACAATTATGAAGATCAGGCATTCGGATTTGCTCCAAGATACTTTCCTAGGAAGCTGGTTTAAATGTATGTTCAGTTAGGCCATTCATTTTTTAGAGCCACCAATCTTGAGGTCTTGATTTTAAGGCTCCATAGTCTCTGCTTCCCTGAACATGACAGGGAAGCAGGGCTGAAAACTCAGATGCGGAGATCTCAGTGATGAAATCCAAGAGCAGTGGTCTCCAAACTTCGCTTGCCTTTATTACTGATGATGAAGCACCATTAATTCCACTGACACCCAATATTGGGGCATAATTCCTAACACAGACACCAATAATGGGGCACTATTCCTTCCACTGACAGCAACAATAGGGCACTATTGCTCACACTGATACAAACAATGGGGCACTAACCCTTCCACTGACACCAACAATAGGGCGCTATTCATTCCACTAATACCAATGATGGGGCACTATTTCTCACACTTATAGCAATAATGGGGCATTATTCCCCCCACTAATACCAATGATGGAGCACTATTCACCCCATTGACACCAATCATGGGGCACTATTCCTCCCACTGATACCAAAAATAAGGCACTATTCCTCCCACTGATACCAATGATGAGACACTATTCATCCCACTAATACCAATGATGAGGCACTATTCCTCCCACTGACACCAATGATGGGACACTATCCCTCCCACTAATAACAATGATGGAGCACTATTCCTCCTACGAATACCAATGATGGAGCAATATTCCTTCCACTGATACCAATAATAGACCATTATTCCCTCCACTGACACCAATGATGGGACACTATTCCTTCCACTAATACCAATGATGGGGCACTATTCCTTCCACTGACACCAATGATGGGGCACCATTCCTCCCATGAACAATAAAGGGGCACTATTATTCCACTGATAAGGAATTATTCCTCCCACTATTACCAATGATGGGGCAATATTCCTTCCACTGATACCAATAATGGACCATTATTCCCTCCACTGACACCAATGATGGGACACTATTCCTTCCACCGATACCAATGATGGGACACTATTCATTCCACTGATACCAATGATGGGACACTATTCCTCCCATGAACAATAAAGGGGCACTATTATTCCACTGATAAGGAATTATTCCTCCCACTATTACCAATGATGGGGCACTATTCCTCCTACGAATACCAATGATGGGGCAATATTCCTTCCACTGATACCAATGATAGGGCACTATGCCTTCCACCAATACCAATGATGGGGCACTATTCCTCCCACTGACACCAATGATGGGGCACGATTGATCTTTTATTGAAAAGAATCAAGCAACCGATTTTATACAAAAGTAAAAAACAAAACCATAGTACAAAACGTCAACAGAAATCAAAGGAATACACATCCATGTTCAGAATATATACACGGTCCACTACCAAAACTTTTTTAGAAAACTATTTACATAAAGTAGCAGAGAGGGCCTAAGAGGCACAACCCATCACCTATGTACGCAGCCATTTATCAAAAATGTATCAAAAATCTAGGGCAATAAGAGACAGACAGCCACACCCGGGAAAGAGACTCCTGGCAGTCAGGGAGGCTTGAAACCCCTCCACACCTTCAACCAAGCCCCCCGACTCCGCTTGTCTCTCTCAAACACCTGAATCTTCCCCACCTCATTCAAAATGTCATACACCACCACCTCAACAGGAAGGATTTTATGCAGAGTGCTGACCTGACACTGTGCATTCCAGGTGAAATAACGGACTACTAGGCTAACTAATAAAAATGTATCCAAACAAAAAAACCACCAGTATTGAATGCTCCCTACACCCACTCAGCATAAACCAGCCTGGAGAGGAAAGGAACACCGAGGCCCGCCCCACCTGTTTGTACACCTCTATGTTAAAAGGGCAACGAAGCAGAAAATGGTCCATAGTCTCCTCTTAACTTGTGAACTCTATGATCCATCTCACTGCGGAATTTCAAATTGCCCCGAACATAGAGCCTCCTATGGAAGCACAACCAGGCCCAATTCCTAAATTTAAGGGGGGACTCTATCCAAGTTAATCAGTCTTAACCCTGCCCTCAAGATTGGGCCTGGGCAATCCCTTAAGGCCAGAGTGTCATGAAAGACTTTGCTCAAGACTCATAAGGACTTTCTTCGGAACCGATCTGAGATCTTCAGCCGACAATCGCCACTGCTGCAGTAACTACAAGCACGGAGCAACATAGGCGGGTAGCTGGCCACAATGACCCCTGAGATTCTTCACTTAGACACCTTCTTCCCAAAGTTGTAGAAAAAGGCCTATACCAAGATCTAAACATGTCTGCTCATCCAGGAGGTTCCACTGCAAGCATATTACCAATGCTAAACTTGAGAAATAGCAGTGAAAAGAAAAGAACTGGGTTGACCATACCTAAGCCACCCTCTCTCCTGGAGAGATAGGTGACATTCCTCTTGATGGGGTTCAGTCTATTCCCCCACAGCATCTGGAAGAATACACTGACCCCAGCATAGAGAGACACTGTGTCATGGTTATGCAGTGATCTTCCTTACCTTCCCCCATGTCTTCAGACTAAGAAGCCAGCCACTTCCACCTGGTGGTTTTTATAACCTCTCCTCTAAGCATGGCTCCACCCCAGGCCCTATCAGGGAGCCCTATATTAACCTGTGCACTGCAGGCCTCAGTGCTGATCAACCATTGTGTATTCTTTGTGTGTTAGCTTCCGCTTTCCTGCCGTGTGCTCTGTTACTGTTTTCCGTTACCGACTTTGGCATGTCTTGACTATCCTTGTTTGCCTGTGATCCTGACCTTTTGGCGTGTACCCGACTATTCTTGTCTGCTTGTGGCCCCGACCTTGGCTTTGTCCCTCATCCCTATCCTCCTGTTGCCTACTGTGGGTGTGAGCTGGGGGACCCTGGGGGTCGTGACCTGGAGCCAGTTGCAGCCAAGTCCATCCTCACCACTGGAGGCTCTGGTGAACACCTGCTGGCTCTTAGACTCCGCGCCCCAGGGAATCTCACACTCTATCCCCAGTGGGATCTGTCCCCCGTCTGCAGCAGTCAGCCGTAGGGTCCACAACCTTGCGGTGCACTCCGGATCCCTACGGTGTGCACCTGTCACCTCGCCTCAAGGTGAACTGACACACTGGCAAGGTGCAGACAAAGCTGACATATAAGAAGATTGGAATCAAGTAGAGGTCGACCGATATGGGTTTTTCTCTGGCCGATGCCGATGCCGATATTTAGAAATCATGGTGGCCGATAGCCGATATATAATGCCGATTTTTTTGGGCCGATATGTTAGGCCGATTTTATTTTATTTTATTTATTTATTTTTAATCCCCCTTGATCTAACACACCTTTCCCACTGGGGCGTTTTAAGGCGCTTTTGGGCTAAAAATAGCGCCTGTAAAGTGCCTGCAAAATGGCTCCCCTGCAGTCTGTGTGAAAGACAGAGTGCTTTCACACTGAGGCGATGCGCTGGCAGGATCTTAAAAAAAAAAGTCCTCCAAGCAGCACGTTTGGAGTGGTGTATACCGCTCCTCCACCACTCCTGCCCATTGATATGAATGGGCACCACTGCCGAAGCGGTGCTTCATGGGTGCATTTAACCTCTTCCTTGGCCGCTAGCTGGGTTATATGTGCCCCACTAGCAGCCAAATAGCACCGCTAAAATGATGGTAAAGCGCCGCTAAAACTTGCGTTTTACCATCAACGCCTGCCCGCTCCAGTGTGAAAGCAGCCTTCATTAGTGATACAGAAAATTTCTTACACTTAAACATTTATTAAACAAAACAAACCTCCAATCAGTTTACTTGTATGTATGATCTAGATTAAAAAAAAAAAAAAAATAATATATATTAAATAAAAACGGGTAGTCAAAACTTTTGGACAAAAAAAAAAAAATGGACTAACTTTACTGTTTTTATTTTATTTTTATTTTTTAAATGGTGTATTTTTTTCCCAAAAAAATGCATTTGAAAGACCTCTGTGCAAATGCCGTGTGACATAAAATATTGCAACAACCGCTATTTTATTCCCTAGGATCTCTGCTAAAAAAAAATATATATAATTTTTGGGGGTCTAAGTGATTTTCTGGCAGAAAATACAGCATTTTTACTTGTAAGCAACAAGTGTAAGAAAAGTATTTAAATGGTTAAACTGAGAACTTCTACACAGAGATGACTTCATTCATTCAGTGTAAACATTGTAACATTTAGTTCTTTTCTTGGCAGTCTGCCCAGAGAGGAGGAAAGTGTTGCTATGACGACTCAGCAACTCACACTGACTTCTTACAGAAGTCATTTCAAAGTCCCGCTGTAGAATCGGCTTTTTATCAGCAGAATCGGCCGATGCCGATTATTTAAAAAACGGCAAATATCGGCCGATATATCGGTCGACCTCTAGAATCAAGTCTTAATCAGGTCAACCCTTTCTCTCAGAGATAACTTCCATCTCTTTCAACTGACCATCTTAGCATTGGCAATTTCCAGTCTGCCTTCCCAGTTTTTGAGCCCATAATCGCCGGGTCCAAATTGAATGCCTAATATATTCATTTTTTCCTGGGGCACTGAAAAACCCCTCGCCTTCCTTTCCCATCCAGAAAACTTCACTCTTTTCCTGATTGATCTTGGAGCCTGATGCTTCAGAATACCGTGATGCCAGAGTGACAACCTCCTCTGCTTCATCCGTCCCAGTAACAATCACTGACACATCATCTGCATAGGCAGCAACCCTCAATGGCTGCTCACCCGGGAGCCCCACTGGTACCCCACACAACATGATGCTCTCTAGCCTCCTGGAGAAGGGGGCAATTGCCAGCACATAGAGCAGGGGACTCAGGAGACAACCCTGGTGCACAGTGGCAGCTGGTGCTCAGTGCTCACTATTTTTGGGGGTTGGCACAACACACTCCCCCCCAGATACAGGTGATGGCAATCAATCACCCCCAGCACCACCAACACCCCCACAAACACACCCCTATGGTCCTTAAGGCCAATGACTGTTTTAACAGCTACACCTTGTTTGCAGTTCTGGTAAGGGTCAGGTGAGTGGTACTTCCCATATTCCCTCTCCAGAACCAAAGAGGCATGCCTGTCATATTGACACTTCCTGAGGAGTTTCACTTCAGAGATTGCCCCAGGATCTCCTCCTCTCGAGACAAGAAAATCCAGCTTCTTCCATAAACGTTGGTAGGTCATGTATTTATTAAATGGTTTTCTATTGGCTAGGCCCCTGAAGAATCCAGTGATCCTCTTTTTGGTCAGCTCCCACCACTCAGCCTTGCCGCTACAAAAGTCCAGGATAGTCACCTGTGCCTAAAAGAATTCCATTGTCTAACATGTTCATCCTTGAGTAGAATCAAATTCAATCTCCAGATGCCCTTGCCCCTCTGAGGGGCATCTGAAGCATTCAGGACCACAGATAGCATACAGTGGTCAGAGAACTCTACTGCCTGCACCACTGGGGGCGAGCAGAGGTCTCCTTTAAAAAAACAAAAAAACAAACAATCTATCCTACTCTGACTATTACCTCGAGGAAAGGTGAACCCGGCATCATGTGCTTAATATGCACATTCACAAGACCAGCATCCCTAACCATACTATTTAAAAAAAGCTATCATATCCCAACCTGTCCTTGAAGTCTTTCCTATCCTTGGGCCTAGTTACTGTATTAAAGTCACCTCCAAAGACCACTTGCCGGGATGTAAAAAGAAATGGTTTGATCCTTGTAAAAAGGCATTTCCTGTCCAACTTCGTGTGTGGCCCATAAACATTAATTAGGCGCAGGTCCTGCCCTCCCACTAGGACGTCTAAGTCCATACATCTCCCAAACTCCACTTCAATAACCTGCCAAACACTTACCATGCCTCCACTCTCTCTTGGCCATATGAATATCTGCCAAATAAGTGAGCCTAATCTCTTGCAAAAATAAAGTTTCAGCATCTAATTGGCTGAACATAAAGAAGGCCATAGAACAAGTGCTTACCGACTTAATGCTGGCGACATTTATTGCCACCACTTTTAATGGAGGGGGAACCGCCATTTGGGTTATTGGGTGTATTGCTTCTTAGCTCTCCTCTGCTGCTCATCACCAGAAGCCTCTCTCTTTCTTGAGACCTCCCCCAACTCCATTTCTGAATCTGAGATTTGTTCTGAAGAAGCCCCAAATGAGGAAATATCTAACTTAGAGGACCTATGACGGTTGGAGACAGGCAATGGATCCTCCCGACCCTGTTTCGTCCTCAATGCCTGCCTCTTCTGCCCCCAACCTTCCTTCTCTCCTCCAGGTACTGCAGGTCAGCTTCAGAAATGCTCTCATCTCTTGCTTTTTTCTTTGAAGTCTTCACAGAAGACTTCTTTACAGAGGTAGAAGAAGCACCCTTTTTAGTACTCTGTACCACTCCTGGTGGGGGGACCTTCCTTTAAGTCAGACTCAGGGGGGGAAGACTCATGGGGGATGACTGACTCGGGGAGCACAGACTTGGAAGGTTCTGGCACAAGAGGAGCGGGTACAGTAGGCTGGGGGGGGGGGGGGGACACAGAGACAGACACAGAAGGAATACTTACAAACACAGGAGGGGTGGCCAAAGGGAATCAGTCACCGCAGAGGAGGATGGCACACCAGGGGCCTCACCCTCTGACCTGTCCAGCCTCAATAAGTCATCCTCCTTCTCCATATTGTGCCAGGCATCAGTACATCTGCTGTAGGGGTGACAGGCTTCACCATCATCAGTTATTTCCTCATTAAACACCAGCTGATCCCCCCCGCATAGGAGACTCCATTGCCTGAATGACTCTTAACATGCCTCTTGATTCTTGGGGAAGCATTGGGGTGCTTACCTCTCCCTGAGAGGGCAGAGGGTCTGAACTGGGGCTCTCCTACTCCACCTCCATCTTTATCATCCTTGCAAACCTTCGCTCATTGCTCCTTGAAGGGCCCAACTGTGCCTTCCATCATTGACACAAGGGTCTCCTGGTGTTCCATCCGGACCTTAGCCAATTGGATCTCTGAATCCATGGATCCACGTTTCTGGCACTATTCCTCCCACTGACACTAATGATGGGGCACTATTTCTTCAACCAACAATAGGAGACTATTCCTCCCACTAATACCAATGATGGTACACTATACCCCCTCCAAAAAATGTTTGCAGATTTATTAAAAAATAAAAACTGAAATATCACATGGTCCTAAGTATTCAGACCCTTTTTTGTGGCATTCATATATTTAACTCAGGTGCTGTCCATTTCTTCTGATCATCCTTGAGATGGTTCTACACCTTCATTTGAGTTGAGTCCAGCTGTGTTTGATTATACTGATTGGACTTGATTAGGAAAGCCACACAGCTCTCTATATAAGGTGAGAATCATGAGGTCAAAGGAACTGCCTGAAGAGCTCAGAGACAGAATTGTGGCAAGGCACAGATCTGGCCAAGGTTACAAAAAAAATTCTGCTGCACTTGAGGTTCCTAGGAGCACAGTGGCCTCCATAATCCTTAAATGGAAGACGTTTGGGGGACCAGAACCCTTCCTAGAGCTGGCCCTCCGGCCAAAATGAGCTATTGGGGGAGATGAGCCTTGGTGAGAGAGGTAAAGAACCCAAAGATCACTGTGGCTGAGCTCCAGAGATGCAGTCGGGAGATGGGAGAAAGTTGTAGAAAGTCAACCATCACTGCAGCCCTCCACTAGTCGGGGCTTTATGGCAGAGTGGCCCTACAGAAGCCTCTCTTCAGTGCAAGACACGTGAAAGCCCACATGGAGTTTGCTAAAAAAAAAAAAAAAAACACCCAAAGGACTCCAAGATGGTGAGAAATAAGATTCTCTGGTCTGATGAGACCAAGATAGAACATTTTGGCCTTAATTCTAAGTGGTATGTAGGGATGAGCTTCGTGTTCGAGTCGAACGTACGTTCGACTCGAACATTGGCTGTTCGTCCGTTCGGCGAAATCCGAACACTTGCTCCGCTCGCGTCAAAATTCGCTTGGCGCTCACGGCCCACAATGCACTGCGATGGCGCAGTGCATTGCTGGCTCATGATTGGCCAAGCATGCACTGTGACCCTGCATGCTTGGCCAATCGGAGCGCCAGCAGCGAGGAGAGCCATGATTGGCCACAGGCAGGATGCCTGTGGCCAATCATAGCTCAGGCTGTGTAGTGCACGCCCCACACTATATAAGGCCGCCATTGAGGCGGCCTCGTGTAGTATGTTGGCATCTGAAGCAGTGGGTGTTCTGTGTACCTTCAACACAGTACACACCGATCGTTTTTGGCTGATTTCCTATCTTGCTGTTGTGTAGTGGTTATTGTCTGTGCCCTGACCGCAGTATACACCACTATATTCACCTCACCTATATAGCTAGTGATCTATCTTTAATAATAGAGCTTGCAGTCAGTAGTGTTAGGAGATAGTGTGTGCTGTCTGCGTGCTCTGTACCCAGTACATACCGCTATATCCACCTACATAGCTGTTCTCTATTTGAGCCCAATTGCCACCTGCAGGAGTTATTGGAAGTTGTGTGTGCCTCCAGCACAGCACAGTATACATCTGTATATACCCCTTTATCTCTGCTGTTTTCTGGTTATTGTCTGCGTGCCCTGACCGCAGTCAGGGCCGGTGCAACCACTAGGCGGATTAGGCGGCCGCCTAGGGCGCACTGCCACCTAGGGGCGCTGCTGACCCTTGCCTCATCTCTTCCTCCTTGTCGCTCCCCAGGCTCCCAGCAGGGCTGTTGATAGAGGGGCCCCGGGACAGCAAGGCGCTCAGTGCGGCGGGCGGGTGTTATTAAGCAGAGCGGTGTTCAGCTTCCCCCTCTCCATCCCACGGCTTTCACATGATGGAGGGAGAGGGACAGACCAGTGTGTCAGGCAGCCAATAGCGCTGCTCTTCTGAGTGGGAGGGCATGACTTCTACGTTGCTCCGCCTCCCACCACCCCATTAGCCAATCAGATTGCCCAGCCCGCCACATTTGATCAGAAGATGCCAGTGACCAGAGCAGGATGAGATGCAGAGGATCCGACATACCTGAGAAAGAAGAAGGTATGATCATGTCACACACTCACTTTTAATGCAGAAGTGTAATAATCGTGTGTTCTCCTGTCCTGTGTGTAGATTAGACAATGATCAGGATGACTTCCCCTCTATCTTCTCACACAGCTTTTTATCTGTGTTTGTATTTGCACAGCACAGTGACTGATGATTAGACTTCTGCAAGACCTTCAAACTTAAGCTGTTTCTATAGTTACTTGTGCCCAAGTTGGTGTCAGCCATCCCTGATTTATCTAACTTTCCTTGCTATCTTTGAAGGAATTAGCTGGTCAAGCTGGGAGCTTCACAGACATGTTAACTATTTACTGTCCTCCTGTGCTTGAGAAATGACTGTTAAAAATATGTTTTTTTTTTTTTGCCACTAATAGTTATATCTTGTAAACCCCTGTTTGCAGTGATCAATGTTTTTCCACACTGCTAGGACACACTTGTACTATGTCTGCAGTCTTTAACCCTCTCCTGTACTATGTCTGCAGTCTTTAACCCTCTCCTGTACTATGTCTGCAGTCTTTAACCCTCTCCTGTACTATGTCTGCAGTCTTTAACCCTCTCCTGTACTATGTCTGCAGTCTTTAACCCTCTCCTGTACTATGTCTGCAGTCTTTAACCCTCTCCTGTACTATGTCTGCAGTCTGTGACCATCTCCTGTACCATGTCTGCAGTCTGTGACCATCTCCTGTACCATGTCTGCAGTCTCTGACCATCTCCTGTACCATGTCTGCAGTCTGTGACCATCTCCTGTACCATGTCTGCAGTCTCTGACCATCTCCTGTACCATGTCTGCAGTCTCTGACCATCTCCTGTACCATGTCTGCAGTCTGTGACCATCTCCTGTACCATGTCTGCAGTCTGTGACCATCTCCTGTAGTGTGTCTGCAGTCTCTGACCATCTCCTGTACCATGTCTGCAGTCTCTGACCATCTCCTGTACCATGTCTGCAGTCTCTGACCATCTCCTGTACCATGTCTGCAGTCTCTGACCATCTCCTGTAGTATGTCTGCAGTCTCTGACCATCTCCTGTAGTATGTCTGCAGTCTCTGACCATCTCCTGTACCATGTCTGCAGTCTCTGACCATCTCCTGTACCATGTCTGCAGTCTCTGACCATCTCCTGTACAATGTCTGCAGTCTCTGACCATCTCCTGTAGTATGTCTGCATTCTCTGACCATCTCCTGTAGTATGTCTGCAGTCTCTGACCATCTCCTGTAGTATGTCTGCAGTCTCTGACCATCTCCTGTACCATGTCTGCAGTCTCTGACCATCTCCTGTACAATGTCTGCCGTCTCTGACCATCTCCTGTAATATGTCTGCAGTCTCTGACCATCTCCTGTAGTATGTCTGCAGTCTCTGACCATCTCCTGTAGTATGTCTGCAGTCTCTGACCATCTCCTGTAGTATGTCTGCAGTCTCTGACCATCTCCTGTACCATGTCTGCAGTCTCTGACCATCTCCTGTAGTATGTCTGCATTCTCTGACCATCTCCTGTAGTATGTCTGCAGTCTCTGATCATCTCCTGTAGTATGTCTGCAGTCTCGGACCATCTCCTGTAGTATGTCTGCAATCTCTGATCATCTCCTGTACTATGTCTGCAGTCTCTGACCCTCTCCTGTAGTATGTTTTGCAGTCTCTGACCATCTCCTGTAGTATTTCTGCAATAAAGGGGGCTACAGGCACAGTAGGTGGTAAGGGAAGGTGTACCTAGGCATGGTGGATAGTGAGGGATGGGGGGCCCAGGCATGTTGGGTGGTTAGGGAAGAGGGCTGTAGGTGCAGTGGGTGGTCAGGCAAGGGAGGCTACAGGCATAGTAGATAATGAGGAAAGGGATCCCAGGTGCAGTGGGTGGTAATGGAAAGAATGCCTAGGCACAAGTGGTGGTTAAGGCGGGGTTGTAGAGAAAATGTGAATGTAGCATACAGGGCAAGGGGCTTCATAATCCAGGGCCCACCAAAATCCTCAGCACCAGGCCTATGATGCTCCTAATCCAGGCCGAACGATCAGGCCACCGCAGGTCGCCCTTGCAATCGGGCCCTGGGGTTCCGCCGCTAATATATTTTTTATAATGGCACACAGTGAAGTAATTAAAAAGTGGCATTATAAAAAAAAATTGTGACAGATTGTCACACAATACACACTGGGATCTGTGATCAAAGAGTGTATTGTGCTATTATTTAATGACACTGCACAAAGCCATCACATTTTTCTTTTTGAATTTTTTTTTGGGGGGGGGGCGCAAGTAGCTGGTCTTGCCTAGGGTGCAAAATAGTCTAGCACCGGCCCTGACCGCAGTATAAGCCGCAATATTCACCTCACCTATATAGCTAGTGTTCTATCTTTAATAATAGCGCTTGCAGTCAGTAGTGTTAGGAGATAGTGCGTGCTGTCTGCGTGCTCTGTACCCAGTACATACCGCTATATCCACCTACATAGCTGTTCTCTATTTGAGCCCAATTGCCATCTGCAGGAGTTATTGGAAGTTGTGTGTGCCTCCAGCACAGCACAGTATACATCTGTATATACCCCTTTATCTCTGGTGTTCTATAAAAAAGGCATCTGCAGGAGTTAGTGGGTGTTGTGTGCCTCCAGCACAATATAAACTACCCAACTGCTGTTTTACCCAACTCCCTTCAGGCCATTACCATATCTGGAAGGCCAGCAAGGAGAGGCAGACAGGCGCGAGCCGATAAAAGAGGGAAAGCAGGCTCTGTGTCTAGAGACAACAGTGCTGGTCGTGGACGCGGTGCATTGTCATCAGCACGTGGCCATGGGACATACTTGTCCTTCTTTTCGGCAGCTGGACATGTTGAACCGCAACATGCCAACGACTTGGTAGAGTGGATGACCAAGCCCTCTTCATCCTCCTCATCCTCTCTCACCCAGTCTCAGGGTAGTAGCAAAGCAGCTGCCAACGCATCGTCTTCCCTCCTCTCAATGTCATCATCAGTGACTCCTTCCCTAGACCCACCACGTCCTCCTGACGAGTCTCCTGAACTCTTTGAGCACAGTGTTGGGTACATGCTCCAGGAGGATGCCCAGTGTTTGGTGGGCTCTGATGATGACACTCAGCTAGAGGAAGGCAGTAGCGTGAGCACAGAGAGAGGGGATGCTCAAGAAGGACAGCAATCTGGCAGTCATGTTCCACAAGCTGCAGCATACTGCCAGGTTTGCTACAGCGATGAAGAGGGAGGGGATGATGAGGGCACTGACTCCACGTGGGTGCCTGGAAGGAGGGAGGAGGAGGAGGAGGAGGAGGAGGAGGCACATGTCCAACGAGGCAGGATGCCCTCCGGGGGCCAGCTTAGGGGCGGCACACCGACTGAATCACACTGCAGAGCTCCACCTGTGCAGGGCGCTGCCTCTGCGCGTTATTCTAAAAGTTCTTTGGTGTGGGCCTTTTTTGAGACGAGTGCATCAGATCGCACCGCTGCTATTTTCAACATTTGTAGTCAGAGTCTTCACTTGAAATGCGATAGTCCTAACTACTAAGACCTGAGGTGTGCCTTGGCCAGTCTGGTCAGTATGCCTAAAAGAGGGCATACCCTGAATGAATAAGTATGAAATGTAAATGAAATTATGAAAAATGGGGGAACGGGTGGGTGGGATCCCAGAAACAACCAACGAGGACCTGATGGAGGAGGAGGAGGGATATATATAGCCCTCAAACTCCTCCTACAAATGCAGGCTAGCCTGCGGCCAGCCTTCTAACTTGTAGTCAGAGTCTTCACTTGAAATGCGATAGTCCTAACTACTAAGACCTGAGGTGTGCCTTGGCCAGTCTGGTCAGTATGCCTAAAAGAGGGCAAAAAGAGACACAAAGTAGTTGTGATGTGAAGCTGCAATTAAAGGCCAGCAACAACCAACAGTCCTGATGGGACCTACCAAGTAACCTCTGATACAGATGAATACCCAGAAAGGGGTAAAGGATATGAGCTTGATTGGCAAGAAACCTGGACATGAGAACGAACTGACATAGTGAGAGGACGCATGGGGCAAAAGGAAGAAAGAGCTGACCAGGGGAATAATGCAGAGGAGGATCCGTGCTTGGAACCGACACTGTACCGTGTTATGGTAATAAGACCACCAACCCCTGGTGACCATCTATTCTAATTAATGGGGAAAAGTAAGTGAAGTAAAAGTGCCAAGCACACTTAAATGGCACCTGCGCCATGGGCAGGAGACAGGAATCTAATGCACCACGGAACCTGGCTGTTCACTGGTAGCCATACCAAAAGTGCTTCCCTGACTAACTCTGAATACGCCATGACCTGGCTTGAGAGGGTGAGCTGCAAAAAAGGACAGAATGACAGGAGTTTGTGGGGGCCTGAAATGCTGGTCACCTGCAGGATACTGGATAGTATAGACAGATGAGGCCAAAAAGCAGAGGCCATATGCAGCGAAAGCCAGAGACATGACCTACGAACCTTCCCCCCTAGGTAGGCGTCTACGGAGAACTCTGAATAAAGAACCATAGGCCAGGCCGATCACCTAAGGACCAGGCTTGCCCCCCAGTCCCACATGCCACAGTGAAGAAAACCCCATCACCTGCCGACGCCCTGAGAAGAGCAGGAGACGGGGGGTCACAGCTGGCACTAGAGCATTAGCCAAGCGAGCTAAGGACCCCTCCATACTGTCTAACAATGTAGCATGGACGATGAGAGCACATTAAATACCGCATGAATCTGGGTTGAAAAATGATGCAGTGAAACATGTACTGCGCTGGTGGATGGAAGAGGTTGGGAAGAAATAGGGAATAACCACCTAAAAGTACTGCCCTGCCCCCCCCCCCCCCCAGCTAAGGCCGGGAAAAGGGGGACACCAGCGATAACTCAGCTATAGGTTTGATATAATCCCACCCCTATGATGGGGTGCTACCATGCACTGAACCCCTATGCAGCAGTGGAGGATAAAAGAGAAAAGGCCACTTCCGAAACGCCCTGCATGCCCTGAGCTAAGGAAACACACACTAGAGAAAAGAGAACAGAAAACCAACAACACGAAACAACACCCCTACGTACCTAACAAATATGAGGATGTAGGTGCAGCAATGACAAGACCAACAGCGCGTGAAATGTGAACCTGATGATGACACAAACTAATGCATGTAATGAGTGAGCCCGAGCAACCTGCGGCGCTAACACAGGCAATTAAAAACGAACACTCAGGGCTGATGTACCCACAGACCGTGGTGGGTAGTAGTAAAGGTGTAATAGTGAACGTGCACGTATGACGTATGGTATACAGGCGAGAAGATTGTGGGACGGCAATCAATTAAAAACGAAACCTCAGCCTGTATGGGTCCGTAGACGTGACAGACCCTGGATGTAAGCCCTAGCTGATAGAGATTCTACGACAGGAATGACACAAATGAAAAGCTATGACAAAACAACAGAGACAGGTAGCAAAACAAACCCTCGGGCTAGCGTACCCACAGACCGTGGTGGGTAGACGTACAAGTGCAAAGAAATGAGCGTGCATCGTATGACATATGTAATACGGGCAAGAAGATTGTGGACAACAAACAATTAAAAATGAAACTTCAGCCCGTATAGGTACGTAGACATGACAGATCCTGGATGTGAGTACTCACCGAAATGCAAAGACAGGAAAACTACGAACGAAATGCAATGTAGCAACATAAAGAAACACAGGTAGCAACATAAAGCCCCCCAGGCCAAGAGTACCCACAGACCGTGGCGGGTAGATGTATAAGCGTAATGAAATGAACATGCATCGTAAGATGAATGGTATATGAGCGAGGAGATTGTGGTGAACAATCAGAAAATAAAACCTCGGCCCATATGGAACTGTAGACGTGACAGATCATGAGCTGTGGGCACTGCTAACTAACCCAGCTGTACGAAGAACACTGAAAGCGTGATGACATGAAATGGCTATAGTGAATGCCGTGGCTGAACGGCACCGTCAAGCTATGACAGAACATGCTGGAGATGACCGCTATGACAGAAAACGAACAGAAACGCTAAAACATGAACGCAGATTATGCTGACAAACTGCTTATGATAGAACATACTATGACAGGACTACAGGCTGGACCTGCACTGCCTGGACAAAGCAGCGCCTGGACCGCACAGCGACTGGACCACGCCATGCATAACCTGTGAATTGCATGAGAACGGCAATTGCAAGTGAAACCGTAAAAAACTAGTACGAAACGTGCGTGAAAAACAAAGCATGAGAATGACAAATCGGATGAGAACGTAAAACGAAATAAGAACGTAAAACGAAACGGGAACGTAAAACGAAACGAGAACATGACTTCATGAGAACGTAAAATGAAACAAGAACATAACTGCATGAGAACGTAAAACGAAACGAGAACGTAAAACGAAAACGAGGACGTAAAACGAAACGAGAACCTAACTACATGAGAACGCAAAATGAAACGAGAACATGACTTCATGAGAACGTAAAACGAAACAAGAACATAACTGCATGAAAACATAAACCGAAACGAGAACATGACTGCATGAGAACGTAACGAAACGAGAACGTGAAACGAAACGAAAACATAAACGAAACGAGAACCTAACTACATGAGAACGTAAAATGAAATGAGAACATGACTGCATGAGAACATAAACCGAAACAACAACATAAGTGCATGAGAACATAAACCGAAACGAGAACATAACTGCATGAGAACGTAACGAAACGAGAACGTAAACTAACGAAACCGTAAACGAAACGAGAGCCTAACTACATGAGAACGGAAACGAAACGAGAACATAACTTCATGAGAACATAAACCGAAACGAGAACATAACTGCATGAGAACGAAAAATGAAAACGAGAACATAACTGCATGAGAACGAAAAATGAAAACGAGAACATAACTGCATGAGAACGAAAAATGAAAACGAGAACATAACTGCATGAGAACGAAAAATGAAAACGAGAACATAACTGCATGAAAATGCAAATGCATGGAAACGCAACTGCATGAAGACGTAACCACTTTGAGAACGTAATCGCTTTGAAGAACGTACTGGTTTTGAGAACGTAATCACTTAGAGAACGTGAATGACCCGAGACCGTAATCGCATAAGACCGCAAATGCATGAGACCGTAAACGCATCAGAAAACCATAAATGCACAAGAACGTAAAATTGCATGAGAAAACCGGGAATAGCACGAGAACATGAATGGCACGAGAATATAAATAGCACAAGAACGCAACCTGCACAAGACTGCAAATTGCCCAAGAACGCAAATTGCACATAGAACGTGGAGCTCAGGCGGGGGTGGACCCCGCCACGTGGAGCTCAGGCGGGGGGTGAACCCCGCCACGTGGAGCTCAGGCGGGGGGTGAACCCCGCCAGGTGGAGCTCAGGCGGGGGGGAGAACCCCGCCACGTGGAGCTCAGGCGGGGGGGAGAACCCCGCCACGTGGAGCTCAGGCGGGGGGAGAACCCCGCCACGTGGAGCTCAGGCAGGGGGGGAGAACCCCGCCACGTGGAACTCAGGCAGGGGGAGAACCCCGCCACGTGGAGCTCAGGCAGGGGGGAGAACCCGGCTTCAGGCGGGGGGAGAACCCCGCAACGTGGAGCTCAGGCGGGGGGAGAACCCCGCCACGTGGAGCTCAGGCGGGGGAGGCCCGCCACGTGGAGCTCAGGCGGGGGGGGGGGGCGGCTATTAGGTACTCAGCACTCTCTGGGGAACTGTTAATGATGGTGAAGCCTAATGCTGCTACAAATGACGGAGAGTTTCCTAACAGTTTTAGTAGTTATATGAAAATACGGAACAGCAAAAACCTGTTCCCTCCATTGACGGCTCATAGATGTCTAAGCAATGGATTGGCACAGGAGTAGCACCAGCTAAAAAGGAGGAGTCTAGGGCAGGGCAACTCCAAACAATATGCAGTAAAGCTCACCTTGTTCACAGTGTTAACAGATATCTGGGACAAAGGGATACATGACATGAAGATCCACTGGGGAGAGGTACAAGCAGGGGACAAAGGGGAGGCTTGGCAATGTGACACAAAGCCAAACATGACACTTGTCACTTACAGAATCAGCATAACGCGTCCTCCCCCAGCAGAAAGGAGGCAGGCGGGAGACACTGCTCCCCCGCAGCCACCCGGCGGACCAACCCCCACCCCCCCGGGCAGGCTAGCGCATCCTCCCCCCTCCCCGCGGCGGAACACCGGGAGAAGGAGGCTGGCGGGAGAAACAGCTCCCCCGCAGCCACCCGGCAGGCTAGCGCGTCCCCCCTCCCCCTGGCGGGCAGCCCCCTCATGGCACCGGATCAGCCTGAGGAGAGGAGAGGAGCGGACGAGCTCCCAAACACCCCCCTCCCCCGACATGAACAACGGGAGGAGGGGGCGGGCAGCCCCCACGTGGAGCCGGATCCGCACAGAGGGGAGCAGACCAGTGGCCGAGCACCCCCGGTGGGAACACTGGGAGCAGCAAGGGGGGGGGGGGGGGCGCGAGGAGCCAGATATCCCTGCGGCGAAAAAGAAGGTGGGCGGGCGGTCTCCCAGCCAGTGCCCGACATGAGCCCAGAGAGAAGAACGCCGCCGCCGCGACAGATGCAGCCAAATGTAGCGGAAGTGACGTGAACTGAGCCAACCCCCCACCCAGAAACAACCAACGAGGACCTGATGGAGGAGGAGGGGGATATATATAGCCCTCAAACTCCTCCTACAAATGCAGGCTAGCCTGCGGCCAGCCTTCTAACATGTCTCAAGCGTATCTCACGTGGCCAAAACATCAGCCGCTTGGGCACCACATGCTTGACCAGACATATGTTGACCTGCCATGCAGCTCGTTGGCAAGCGTACCTCAAAGACCCACACCAAAGAACAAAGCGGACCTCTCCTTGCTCCTCATCAGCTGGCATCTCCAACCCCACTAGACCTTCAGTCCTCTCTGAAACCTGCTCTGAGAGGAATGAAGGTGTAGAATTAGGTGTGTCACAGCCAAGTGCTTCCGGGAACTCTGCTAGCAGTACACCCACGTCCGATTATAGCAGGCAAATGTCCCTGCCCCAGCTGCTGGACCGGCGGAAGAAGTTCACTCCCAGCCATCCACATGCCCAGCGGTTGAATGCTAGCTTGGCTAAATTGATAGCACTTCAACTGCTGCCTTTTCAGTTGGTAGACTCGGCCCCCTTCCGTGAGTTTGTACAATGTGCGGTTCCTCAGTGGCAGGTCCCCAAACGCCACTTTTTCTCACGGAAGGCGATTCCGGCTCTCTACCGGCATGTGGAAGGCAATGTCCTTGCCTCGCTGGACAGGGCGGTCAGCGGTAAGGTGCATATTACCGCTGACTCAGGGTCCAGCAGGCATGGACAGGGACGTTACCTGTCTTTCACGGCCCATTGGGTCACTCTTCTGGCTGCTGGGAAGGATGCAGGACGCAGGACAAGGTGCAGTAGTGTTGGAGGTTGTTCCGCCACCACGCCTCCAAAATGCTACTATTGGTTGTGACACACCTCTCTCCTCCACCCCCTCCTCTTCTTCTTCCTCCATGGCCTCTTCCAGTGCTCTGTCCTCAGAACCAGCGGTGCTCCGTAGGCGTTCCAGGGGCTACGCAAGTACGCAGGCAAAACGATGCCATGCCGTGCTTGCGCTGGTTTGTTTGGGGGACAGGAGCCACACTGGGGCGGATGTTTTGTCAGCTCTGCAGGGGCAGGCCGAAAGGTGGTTGACGCCACGCCAGCTTAAGCCAGGAATGGTGGTTTGCGACAATGGCACCAACCTCCTCTCCGCCCTCCGACAGGGACAACTGACCCATGTGCCCTGTGTAGCTCACGTCCTTAACCTGGTGGTGCAGCGCTTCTTGGGCAGGTACCCCGGCTTACAGGATGTCCTGAAGCAGGCCAGGAAAGTCTGTGTGCATTTCCGCCGATCATGCCTGTGCTCGGCTGGCTGAGCTCCAAAAGGAGTTGAACCTGCCCAAGAACCGCCTTATATGTGACATGCCCACCAGATGGAACTCAACATTGGCCATGCTGCAGCGGCTGCACACGCAGCAGAGGGCCATCAATGAGTACCTGTGCGACTACGGCACCAGGACAGGGTCAGGGGAGCTTGGTTTTTTCTCACCACGCCAGTGGGGCATGATCAGGGATGCATGCACTGTCCTGTCACCGTTTGAGGAGGCCACAAGGATGGTGAGCAGTGACAGTGCATGCATCAGTGACACTGTACCTCTTGTCCACCTCTTGGAGTATACGCTGCGTGGAATAATGGACAGGGCACTTGAGGCAGAACAGAGGCAGGAAGAGGAGTACTTCCTTGCCTCTCAAGGCCCCCTTTATCCAGACAGTGTTCCTGCTGTGCCACCCATCACACAGGAAGAGGATGAGGAGGAGGAAGAGGAGGAGGAGGATGATTGTGTCAGCATGGAGGTGGAGGCTGGCACTCAGCATCAGCATCAGCAGCATCAGCAGCAGCAGCAGCAGCAGCAGCAGCAGTCTTATAGGGATGATTTACAGTCCCAAGAAACACGTGGACTTGTACGTGGCTGGGAGGAGGTAGCTGCCGATCATGTTGTCCTTAGTGACCCAGAGGACTCCGGACCGAATGCCTCAGCTAACCTACGCTGCATGGCCTCCCTGATCCTGCAAAGCCTGCGGAAGGATCCTCGTATTCTTCGGATCAAGGAGAGGGACCATTACTGGCTGGCCACTCTCCTTGATCCACGGTACAAGGGTAAGGTTGCCGACCTTATCTTGCCATCGCAGAGGGAGCAGAGGATGAGACATCTCCGGGAGGCCTTGCAGAAAGGTCTGTGCAACGCGTTCCCAGAGACTGGGAGGTTACAAACTCCTGGTTCTGGACAACGTGTTGCTGAGGCATCGGTCACAAGGAGCGGTGGAGAAGGTGGTCGTCTGACTGATGCTTTCAGACAATTTTTTAGTCTGCAGCCCCAAGGTATGATTGGTTCCAGCACCCATCGCCAGCGTCTGATTTACATGGTGCAGGAATACCTAGGGGCAAGGTCAGACTTGGACACCTTTCCCACCGAAAATCCTCTGGCTTACTGGGTCTTGAGGATGGATCACTGGCCAGAGCTTGCACAGTATGCAATTGAGCTACTGGCCTGTCCTGCATCCAGCGTTCTTTCGGAACGCACCTTCAGTGCTGCTGGTAGGTTTGTTACCGATCACAGGGTGCGCCTGTCTACCGAATCAGTTGATCGACTGACCTTCATCAAGATGAATCAGTCTTGGATCACCCACAGCTACCAAGCACCTGAAGCTGATGTAACCGAATAATTTTTTTTTTAAATATCACATCCCTTCAAGACTGCCTATGCTGATGCTGAGTGACTGTCCTGTTATGTTGATTGTCTATCCTCTTCCTCCTCCGCTGATATGTTGGAAGAACATTTCTGGTTCTGGGTGATGCCAGCAGCCCAATTTTTCTGCCCCTGTTTAACAGGGGCGTTTAATTACAATTTTTGATGCAATGCTTTGCAGCAGGGCTAATTCCTGCAATAAAACTAGAGTATATGGCAGAGGTTGCAGTGTGGTGGCACCAGCACCAGTGCCTAAGGCCCAATTTTTCTGCCCCTGTTTAACAGGGACATGTAATTACAATTCTTGATATAATATTTCACAGGAGGGCCCCTTCCTATGCCCACCCAGAGTAACGGTGAGGACTTATAGTGTTGTGGCACCAGCACCACAACCACCAAAGGTCAATTTTTCTACCACTGTTCAACAATGGCATGTAATTACAATTCTTGATATAATCGTTCACAGCAGGGCGCTCCAGCGCCCACCAAGAGTCACTTTGAGGGCTTACAGTGTTGTGGCAAAACCAACACCTTGTTCCGCCATTTCTGCAGAGCATATAGGGCAGGCCCCTACTTTCAAACATCCAACTTACAAACATCTCCTACTTGCAAACGCAAGGAGACAGCAGCAAGTGAGATGAAAAAAGATGCAGGGGCGTACCTGGAGCATTTGGCACCCGGGGCGGATCCTATATCTGGCACCCCCCCATTAAAATTTAAAAAATGCCCCACTGTGCCCCCTGCATCCTTCAATTTCTCTTTGTCACTACTGCGTACCCTCTCTCCACAACTGCACCTCTGGATCCCTTTACATTACACAGCACCCTGCACCTCTGGGCCCCTTTACATTACACAACACCCTGCAGCTCTGGGACCCTTTAGATTACATAGCACCCTGCCCTTCTGGACCCCTTTACATTACATAGCACCCTGAACCTCTGGACCCCTTTACATTACACAGCACCCTGCACGTTGGGACCCCTTTACATTACATAGCACCCTGCCCTCCTGGACCTCTTTACATTACATAGCACCCTGAACCTCTGGACCCCTTTACATTACACAGCACCCTGCATCTCTGGACCCCTTTACATTACACAACACCCTGCAGCTCTGGACCCCTTTACATTACACATCATCCTGTAGCTCTGGACCCCTTTACATTACACAGCACCCTGCACGTTGGGACCCCTTTACATTACATAGCACCCTGCCCTCCTGGACCTCTTTACATTACATAGCACCCTGAACCTCTGGACCCCTTTACATTACACAGCACCCTGCATCTCTGGACCCCTTTACATTACACAACACCCTGCAGCTCTGGACCCCTTTACATTACACATCATCCTGTAGCTCTGGACCCCTTTGCATTACACAGCACCCTGCACCTCTGGACCCCTTTGCATTACACAACACCCTGCCCCTCTGGACCCCTTTACATTACACAAGACCCTGTACCTCTGGACCCCTTTACATTACACAACACCCTGTCCCTCTGGACCCCTTTACATTACACAAGACCCTGCCCCTCTGGACCCCTTTACATTACACAAGACCCTGTACCTCTGGACCCCTTTACATTACACAAGACCCTGCCCCTCTGGACCCCTTTACATTACACAAGACCCTGCATCTCTTGACCCCTTTACATTACACAGCCCCCTGCGCCTCTTGGCCCCTTTACATTACATAACACCCTGATCCTCTGGACCCCTTTACATTACACAGCACCCTGCAGCTCTGGACCCCCTGCATGTTACACAGACCCCCCCTTCAGTGCAGACCCCCCATTCAGTGTAGCCCCCATTCAGTGCAGCCCCCCCGTTCAGTGCAGGCCCCCTGGTTCAGTGCAGCCCCCCCCGTTCAGTGCAACCCCCCGTTCAGTGCACCCCCCCCCCCGTTCAGTGCAGCCCCCCCTGTTCAGTGCAGCCCCCCTATTCAGTGTAGCCCCCCCTTCAGTGTAGCCCCCATTCAGTGCAGCCCCCCCCGTTCAGTGCAGCCCCCCCTTCAGTGCAGCCCCCCCCTTCAGTGTAGCCCCCATTCAGTGCAGACCCCCCCTTCAGTGCAGCCCCCCCTTCAGTGCAGCCCCCCCCTTCAGTGTAGCCCCCATTCAGTGCAGCCCCCCCGTTTAGTGCAGCCCCCCCCTTCAGTGCAGCCCCCCCCTTCAGTGTAGCCCCCATTCAGTGCAGCCCCCCCGTTTAGTGCAGCCCCCCCGTTCAGTGCAGCCCCCCCCGTTCAGTGCAGCCCCCCCCTTCAGTGTAGCCCCCATTCAGTGCAGCCCCCCCGTTTAGTGCAGCCCCCCCGTTCAGTGCAGCCCCCGTTCAGTGCAGCCCCCCCCCGTTCAGTGCAGCCCCCCCGTTCAGTGCAGCCCCCCCTTCACTGCAGCCCCCCCGTTCAGTGCAGCCCCCCCCCCCGTTCAGTACCTCAGATCAGCGCGGCGGCACATGCTCAGCACTGGGTGGGGATCTGAGTCAGTAGATCCCCTCCCCCTGTTTACACATAAACAGAGAGGAGGGGGAGGCGGCTGCTCGGCTGTGCCTGCCTGTGTGACATCCGTGATCGCACAGACAGACAGCCCGCGGCCGTGAGAGGAGGGGATGGAAGGAGCACCGCTGTCACCCTGCACCCCCGCACACCCCCTCCCCCTTGCATCACAACTCGATACTTAGATAAGCTTGGCAAGCTCTCCTCTCCCTGCGTGCGCCTGTCACTGTGCTATCCCGCAGCGCTGCCACCGCTATAATCGCGGAGGGGAGTGGCGGCCTGACACCCCCCCAGTGTGTAGTACCCGGGGCGGCCCGCACCCCCCGCCCCCTACTTAGTACGCCTCTGAAAAGATGGACGACAAAACAAATTATACAGGGGTGATAACCCTTCCCTATGTTTTCCAAAAAGCTTAAAAATAGTTTTTTTGACTGGAGCTACACTTTAAAAATGTACCAGTTGAAAATTACAAACAGATTCAACTTAACACAACAAACCTACACAGTCCCTGTCTTGTTTGCCTGTATACTGCTGTTCTGAGTATATAGGGCCTGGGGGCCACACGCATTTCCTTTTTTTAATATGGGTACGGGGTTCCCCTTAATATGCGTACAAGACCCAAATAGGCTGGTAATGGGCAGGGAGGGCTACCCATGCCATTTTTCTGAATGATTTTCAACCATATTGCAGGAACCAGATATAACATTAAAACCGCAAGCAGTTTTAAATGGTGTTATTTCCGTTTAATGTCATTGTGTGCAGGGACTGTTCTAAACACGGGAAACACGTGGCACTTCACAGGCATACTACAGACACCCCCCAGGCACCATATGTAAGGGAATATTTCACTTTTTTTTTTCACTTTAATCGTCATTAAAATCAGTGCTCCCGCCAAAACGGCCGTTTTTAAAACTTTTTTTTGCATTGACCCATGTCCCCTGAGGCAGGAGCCAGGTCTCCAAACCCTTTTTAGGACAGTATCTTGCATATTAGCCGTTAAAATTAGCACTTTCCATTTCGAACGTTCGAGTCCCATAGACTTCAATGGGGTTCTAACGTTCGTAACGAACGTGGGGTCCGTTCGAAAGTTCTGGTGCGAACCGAACCGGGGGTGTTCGGCTCATCCCTAGTGGTATGTGTGGAGAAAACCCAGGCACTGCTCATCACCTGTCCAGTACAGTCCCAACAGTGAAGCATGGTGGGGGCAGCATCATGCTGTGGGGGTGTTTTTCCAGCTGCACAGACAGGACGACTGGTTGCAATCGAGGGAAAGATAAATGTGGCCAAGGGATATCCTGGACGAAAACCTTCTCCAGATTGCTCAGGACCTCAGACTGGCCCGAAGGTTTACCTTCCAACAAGACAATGACCCTAAACACACAGCTAAAATAAGGAAGGAGTGGGTTCACAACAACTCCGTGACTGTTCTTGAATGGCCCAGCCAGAGCCCTGACTTAAACCCAATTGAGCATCTCTGGAGAGACCTAAAACTGGCCGTCCACCAACATTTACCATCCAACCCGACAGAACTGGAGAGGATCTGCAAGGAGGAATGGCAGAGGATCCCCAAATCTAGGTGTGAAAAAAGACTCATGGCTGCATTTCATCAAAAGGGTGTATACTGAGAAAAGGATCTGAATACTTAGGACCATGCAATATTTCACTTTTTCTTTTTTAATAAATCTGCAAAAATGTCAACAATTTTGTGTTTTTCTGTCAATATGGGGGGGGGGGGGCTGTGTGTACATTAATGAAGGAAAAAAAAATGAACTTAACTGATTTTAGCAAATGGCTGCAATATAACAGAGTGAAAAAATGTATTATTTATATATATATATATATTATATATATATATATATACACACACACACACATATACACACACACCGATTTTGTGCACTCCCATACACCTCTCTGGAATAACGCCCAAATGAGTGAACTAAAGGCACTACCCGGTACCAATCTGTGGGCATCTAGGGGAGTGATCGACATACATCAGGCGATTACCCCACTGGGAGTACACAGTTTCCAATCACTACAGGATGAGTTCAGGCTACCCCCACACATGGCATATAGATATGCACAATTGTGTCACGCTCTTCTAGCCCAATTCAAGGATGGTCTCCCTAACCCACAAACCTTACGCATGACAGAAGTGGTAATAGGTGCATACCCTCTAAATGGGATCTCTACTTTATACACCGTGTTAAGAAATTGCTCAGTAGCTCAGATAATAGATACGGCTAAGCATAGATGGGAGGAGGAGGTGGGTCCCATAGGGGACGAGGACTGAAGAGATTCTTGAAAATACCAAAAAAGCTTCCCCTAGACCAGCCTTTCTCAACCTTTTTAACACAGGGAACCCTTGAAATAACTTTCTGGCCCCAGGGACCCCCTACAAAAAATGACTTTAACTACAACTCATGGTATGTTAGTGAGATGGTCAGTGGGAATAATGGTCCATATGCTTATGGTCACTGGGAAGAATGACCCCTATACAGATAGCTATAAAGATCAATGGTGTCAGTGGGAACTTCTTTGAGATGCAGAAATTGCTCACGGAACCCCTAGCAACTTCTGGAGGAACCCTACGGATCCCATGGAACCCTGCTTGAGAAACCCTGCCCTAGACTGACAGATTAACTCAATTATATATTATACATAAATCCTATCTCACACCCGAAAGGCTTGACAAATACCAGACCACTCGGGATCCGCGGTGTCCAAGATGTACTGACCGATCCTGCTCCTTCTACCATCTAATATGATGTGCCCGGCCATTCAATCCTACTGGACACAGGTGATTCGATTTTCTGCATGACTGCCTGGAATCACCCCTGCAACTAGACCCCAAAACCTGTTTACTGGGCCTACTCCCAGACACATTGATTGATAAGTTTCAGGTCATCTTCCTATGTGAATCACTATTTTGTGCTAGGAAAACGATAGCAAAGCTCTGGATGCGCAGTGCCCCCTCCCCCCTGGGTCCAAGCATGGATTGGGGAAATGAATGCAACACTACCACACAAAAAGGTTATATACCAGCACAGGGGGTGTCCCGATAAATACCATAAGGTTTGGGCTAGATGGCTTGAGACACCAGACACCTGTACGGAGTAGGCCTATCTACTGCCAGGTATATATGGAGCTAACGGATAACACTAGGGTATGCTTTGCCTGGACTGACCACGGTAGACCCACAGGTGGCCAAAAGACGACAAGCAATATGTGGGGACGCAGAGTGCTTGGTTGTGAGGAAAAGAATTATGCACGTGTATGTAAAAATGATTTTTTCCGATATGTAACTCATGCACTAAGCCTATATGTTTCTTGTACCTTTATTACGAATAAACTTGAAAAAAAAAAAAAAAATTATATTGTATGTATATGTATATATATATATATATATATATATATATATATATATATATATATATATACATATATATATATATACACATATATATATATATACATATATATATATATATATATATATATAATACACATATATATATATATATATACATATATATATATATATATATATATATATATATATATATATATATATACACATATATATATATATATATACATACACACACACACACAATATAAATTTTTTTTTTTTTTTCAGTTTACACAAAAAATATATAAATAAAAAAAAAATATATATATATATATATATATATATATATTATATATATATATATATATTTTTTTTTTATTTATATATTTTTTTGTGTATTCCCCCCCCCCCCCTTTTTCCGCTCTTTAATTTCTGCGTCAAAATCTGTCGATTTAATTTTAGTAACAAAAGGTTGATTAAAAACCATTAATTATAAAAATGGTATACATAACTTTATTAAATAAATGCTTTGTCATGACAAAAAAAAAAAAAGAAGAAAAAAAAAAAAAAAAGGGGGGGGGGGGATCAAGATTGGAGTAACATAAATTTATAAGATTAATAAATAGCATACAGCAATCTTCACTTTTGTAATAAAATGCAAGAATTTTTTTTCTTCTTTTATTAAGTACAAAATGTTAAACAGAACTTACAGTTTCCATCGTGTTCAGATTTCAACAAGCTTTCTTAAACTATATCTTTTTTTTTTATTATTATTTATTTTTTTACACCGGTTATGATTATGAATAACTGTAATGTAAAGATGAATAAAATGAACCCAAACAATAACAGAGATACAGGGTCCTGTAAATGGATACAGTGAAAACTGAAATTGCAGAATGGACATAAATGAAGTCCAATTGTAATAAACGGTGTTGTGGGAAATTTTGTGTTAAATGTGACCAGGTATCTGACATTGTTAAAGTGATTTTGCCAAAAAAAAACAAAAAAAAAAAAACTGTAAGTGAATGGTCAGCTGATTTTATATAAAGTCCACTGGCTGAAGAAGTGTGAAAGAATTTATTTAAAAAATAGTGCAAAAATACTCCTGAAGTAGTGGTTAAAAAAAAAAAAAAAAAAAACACAACAAAAAAACGCTCAAAGTCCATATTGCTGCATTACCAAAAAAACCAAAAAAAAAAAAAAAACACCACTTTCACAAAATGTGCTATTCTAACTGGTAACATTCTTTGACTAGGGATGAACATATTTAAACTTGAAAAGTTTTATTTACAGATTTTAAATAAGTGACATCTCCCCCATTATTTTAAATGCTCTATTTGTTCTGGAAAAATGGGCTAAAGTAGACCGATTTTAGAATTATGACTATTTAAATCCCGTACACACATTTTTGCTAGCCCCTGATCACTGCCTGACTTTAAAAGTAAATTTTATTTTATTAGTCTTAAAATATTGTTCACGATACAGAAAAAAATAAAATAAAATTAATATTCCATGCACATAAGATGCTATTTACGTGGATACACACAAATTGAACTTTTTTTTTTTTTAACAAAATATACTTCTGAAATGTAAATTTATATATTTTTCTTATTTCTAAATATATTCATTTTTTTTTAAACTGGGACTTTGTTTTATATATATTATTCTACCCTCACAGATCAGACATCACTAAGCTCTCAAATCTTAACACTTGCAGATTACCAACCAACCATAACCAGAAAAAAAAA
Source organism: Lithobates pipiens (assembly GCF_037356315.1). NCBI lineage: Eukaryota > Metazoa > Chordata > Amphibia > Anura > Ranidae > Lithobates > Lithobates pipiens. Next base: position 329,087,196 of record NW_027507784.1, read on the forward strand.
AGAAAAAAGGAAGATAGCAAAAAAGGTTTGCTCTTTTCTATTGGCATAATTGTACGCACAAAAAAAAACCCCAAAAAAGTTGATTTAATAAAACGGAAGAGTGAAAAATCTGGTGCAGCTCTGCATAGAAACCAATCAGCTTCCAGTTTTTTTTTTTTTTTTTTGGCAAAGATTAATTGAACAAGCTGAAGTTAGAACCCGATTGGCTGCCATGCAGAGCTGCACCAGATCTTGCACTCACCAGTTTTAGTAAATCAACCCCAAAGTCTCTGATTATGCTTTCAAAGTTTTGATGAATGTGGGTGACCATATCCAAGGTTTTATTTTTATTTTTTTTAATCCATGTCCACTACATTGTGTAATGTTTTAATTTTCCAAATGACAAAATAAGGCAATTACAATGGGGTAATAATAGGAGGTCACAATTCAAATGGTCTTTGCAATGTATCCATTACATTAATGTAGAAGCCAAAAATGGTCTTCATAATGACTCCGAAATGTCAGGTCATTGCAACTGCTGTCTAGTTTCAGTCTCTTTACACCTACAGTGTCCCCACTTAAAAATAAAGATCAAATTAGCCATAATCAGGAATCCTTTCCTATGCTCTAGAACAGCAATCTCCAAACTGTGACCCGGGGGCCGTAATTGGCCTTTTGCCTGCCTATATCCGACCATTGGGGCACTGTTCCTCCTACCGATACCATGGTTCATAGTTCCTGCCATCAACACCAGCGATGGGATGCTATTCCTCCCACTGACACAAATGAGGGGCACAATTCTCCCACTGACACCAATGATGGGACACTATTCCCCCCAACTGCAACCAAACATGGGACACTGTTTCCCCCAACTGCAACCAATGATGGGACACTATTCCTCCCACTGATATCAATGATGGGACACTATTCCTCCCCCAACTGCGACCAATGATGGGACACTATTCCTCCCACTGCTACCAATGATGGGACACAATCCCGCCCAACTGCGACCAATGATGGGACACTACCCCCCCCCCCCCCCAACTTCGACCAATGATGGAACACTATTCTCCCCCCCAACTGCGACCAATGATGGGACACTATTCCTCCCACTGCTACCAATGATGGGACACAATCCCGCCCAACTGCGACCAATGATGGGACACTATTCCTCCCACTGATACCAATGATGGGACACTATCCCCCCCCAACTGCGACCCACTGCTGGTGTATTGTTTACTCCCTCAGATGCCAGGGCACTTCTTCCACTGGCCACAGTTCGACCCCCTAAAGTTTGAAGGACAGTAAAGTGATTCTTTGTTTAGAAACTGTGGATGACCCCTGCTCTAGAAATTAAAATTAAAATGTAATGAAAACAAAATGTGTCAATTCGGACATGGAATGGGGCCAGGGGACTCCAAACTTTCTAAGCAAAGGGCCAGTTTATAGTCCTTCAGACTTTAGGTTTGTGGATAGCGGGAGTGCAAATATTCTTGTCATTGTCACATTTGGTATTAGGGGAAGGAATAGTGTTCCATTGTTGGAATAATATGGATAAATAATGCCCTAATGGGGTCATTGGAAGAAATTGTGCCCCATTGTTGGTGTCAGTTGGCAAAATAGGGTCTCATATCGGGGGGGGGGGGGGGGGGGGAGAATAGTGGCCCAGGGGCTGGATAAAGGGAAGCAAAGAGCCATGTAGACAACTGGTGTAGGTAAACTGGTAAGAGATAGACTACCAATATAGGCTAGTGAGCAAAACAATATATTTTTAAAACTATATTGGTTCAGGAAATTCAGGTTTCATTTTTTTGGCTAATTTCTTTTAAGGGGTTGTAGGTTAAAGAAATATGCAACAAAGTCCATAAAGGGGGGCAGCTACCACAAGGCTGCACAGAAGACATCCTCCTGTGGCCTCCTGTACCTTTTAGTGTGCCTGACCACTGCTGTGATCTGCTGATTCAGCCCCACAAAGATGCCATGTATGCCCGGATATTGGGGTTCGGCCAAGCATGCCCTCCCCCCGTCCCCGTCCCAATGCGTGAGTGTTTTGGGTTGCCAATAGGTTCCTGAAGTACTGCATTGTGGGACAGGGAAGAAAAGGTTCACTCAGTCTATAAAATTGACATCTTGGCTCTGCAGTGGACTATGGCAGCAGATGAAGACCATGCCCACATGGGCCCAAGGTTACGCCATGGCTCTTGAAGGTGGCCACTTTGCAGCTGCTGGGATATTTTGAAAATGTGACCATTTTCTTTTGTTCAAAAAAAAATTATTAAATTTAATTGGCTGCTAGGGATGAAAGCATATTTAGGAGAATAGGTCTGAAGAGCATTAATACTGTATTCTATAGTATACACCAGGTTATCTTTCTCCTCCTTTTTGGTTTTACCAAGACATGACGCATCTTACAAACCGAAAAAGCATAACATTCATTTTCTTTCTACAAGTTTACATATTTAGCACTAGTATGGACGATTTGGTGAATACAAGATAAAACTGCAGTTATTCCAGTGCCAAAAAGTAGCAATATACAACTGTTTAATAAGAGAACTAATAATATTTAAAAAAGGCAATATAGTCCAACAGATAATTGGCTGCTACATCCCTTTTTCAAAAACATATAAAGCTCTCTAAAATGTGTTTAAACTAAATGCTTATCAAGCATACCTCGATTTTTTTGATAGCTACAACAACATCTTTCTATCCATATTATTGCTACTTCTTTACCCAATTTGATAGACATGCATGTACTCAATAAATTTTAGGGAAAAAAGTGAATTAAGTTTTAAAAAAAAAAAAATAAAAAAAAAAAAAAAAGGCTGAAAGAAATAATTTAAGAAACTACAACTGCAAATGTCTGCAGTTTTGCTTTATTTTTATAAAAAAAAAAAAAAAAAATCATGGTACAAAATATAAATTAAAAAAAAAATACAATAAAAAAAATTGGTGGCGAGAACAAACAAACAATCTCTACCAACAATAAAAGAACTGGACAGCATTATCGAAAAACATCCAGAGTAAGGATTTGCATCTTTTGCCCTGTGAGGCGGTTGGACAAATATTATTAGACCTGGGTGGTACAGTTTTTAATTTTGCTTTTTGGATAATCTGGGGGGGGGGGGGGGGGGGGGAGAGAGAGAAGAGAGAGAAGAGAGAGAGAGAGAGAGAGAGAGAGAGAGAGAGAGAGAGAGAGAGAGAGAGAGAGAGAGAGAGAGAGAGAGAGAGAGAGAGAGAGAGAGAGAGAGAGAGAGAGAGAGAGAGAGAGAGAGAGAGACTTTAACAATATTCTGGAAAATCTGAAAATGAAAAAAGGTTTTCCACATTTAGAGAACTTCTTAAGCTTTATAGACTTGAACAAGTGCTCTTTAAACTCAAAAATAATTGCATTTAATTTCTTTGTCCTGGGTATGCATTGATAAAAATCAGGCAGATGTGGTTACATCCACTTAAGATTAGTCAGGATATACAGAAGGTCCCAGGGCAATAGAAATAAAAAATAAAATAAAAATAAAATGGTAATACATGGAAACCCATACATAGAAAATGTTGAAAAAAAATAAAATAAAAAAGCTACAAAATAAAGTCAAAGTGGTTTACGGAAATTGCAAGAGACAGGTGTAAAAATAATATACTAAAGTCTTCTGAAGGTGGAAAACGCGACAATATAAACCCAACTCTGACCTTTCAACTGCTGACAGCCACCCAAGTCCCAGCTTGTAGTGCCAGTCTGGGGAGTTGAAAGACCCATTCTTTGCAAGGCTAATTTAGAGCAAGTCATTTTAAAAAGGGGTATGCCACTGGTCACTAACACTAAATCAGCAATATATATTTGACCAAAAAAAAAAAAAAAAAATAGTTACAGGAGTAATATACAAAGCTTTCAAGAAACGTTGCAACGCACACACACACACACACACACACACACACACACACACACACACACACACAGCAGAGAACATTCAGAAATTGCCGAGCTCAAGAGAAAAAGTCCATCAAGCATTCCAACCGAACCGTAGTGTTAAATTTGGCCAGCGTCCTCCATTTCACTTTTTGCAAAGTCCATGTGCTAACTTTTTGTCTTGCATTTATTTTCCTCATCCAGAAACTGAAAGGCAGCGAGTCAAGGAATACCAAGCATAACAATCAGCAATGCTACGTAATGAAGTCTAGAGCTGGTCATCCAATATGGCAAGATTGACTTTCCAATCCAAAATTCCCAATTTTGCAAGAAAGTTTTGAAGTCTACAATCCAACGCCAGTCTTGTTTTTTGTCCTTCAAGATGTTGGGCTTGGGCATACAGGCGATTTTCTTTTAAGTGAATACGTTTTCATAGCTTTCCTGTTTCCAATACTGGAGTGTCCATCCATTAAAATAGGAACAAGAGAAACTGGTTTGTGACCACCATGTTCAAAGTTATCGGTCTCACATTAGTAAATCTACCCACTGCTTCTGGCTTTTAAAAAATAAAAAAAATTCTTCCTAAACCTCTTACCAGCTCAGCATTTAAAAACAAAAAACTTCCCTATGGCTTTGTAAGACTTAGAAAAGTGGTATCTAAAGCCTTCATTTATTTTGTTAAAGCCCGAGTCAAACAAGAGAGAGATCGACTCAACCATTTTTTCCCCGATGCTTAAAGAAACACAATCTTTCCACTTGTCCTTTTAGCTTATATTTTTCAACAAACCATTGAAACGTCAGTAAGAAATACAGCACCAATTATTCGGCAAAACATAAAAAATAGGGTCGGGGGAAGGACTGGGAGAGAGCAGGTCCGTAACCAGGCTGCTAAAAAGTGCACTATAGGCCTTTAGTATTACACATGGAACCTGAACTAGTGGGTGATGCCTTCAGCAATGGACCATTTTTAATCATGTGCAGGTATAATAAAAAATATTGGCAGCAAAGGGGGTTTGGGCAGCTGTTATTGAATATTCTGCCAAAGGCAGAATAGAGAATAAAAAAAATGTATTAGATTTTACAAAATGTAAAAAAAAAAAAAAAAAAAAAAAGTCACAGCTTCTCAGCAAATGCTCAAAAAAAAAAAAGGACTTTCTGCTGTCAGATAAAGTAATCAAGAGCGTTAAAAGGTGAATCTGCACACCCAACTTGAAATAAGTACTCAAGCAAAATGGTGCCACGCTTCTAAGGACTGAAAACAAGCTGTCGTGTAGAGAATTCGGTCAAGTTTCTTTAAAACCATGCCTTGATTGACACAGAGTCAACACAACGAAAAAATAAAATTATGAAAAGAGAAAGTGCTGCCACTGTTCTTTAAGCATTATTCGTTTCATGGAGTGCATTGTTACAAGTGTCCTGTGCCCTGTCCCAAAAAAATAAAAAATAAAAAAATAAAAATTGAAATTAAAGTGACAGGCAAAACGATTTTCTAGGCCTTCAGTCAGTCAGTGAAAGCTGAACCAAGATCTGACCTCTTGGTTCATTTTCATCGACATCATTCAGTCTCCATGACTCTGTCGGCACTAACCGGGAGGGCAGGAAATGTCTGTCTGCGTTGACAAGCCATCTTTCAAGGATTTTTGGTTAAGCCCCAAAAGCTTACCAATTTTTTTATTTTGATATTTTTTTTTTTTTAAACAGAACATACATTTTCTCTAAAATATTAGATGCTCTGTCACCTTCCTCAGTCAGACGATACAAAAAAAAACGAACAGCATGGAGCCAAGAAAAGCTTACAGGGAGTTTCCCCCCCTTGTCAAAATAAAAAAAAAAAAAAAAAAAAAAATTCAAAAAAAAAAAAAACGCAACAGATTCTCAAAACGGAAAAACCTCAACTTTTTAAAAATTCACTTTTTCCGTTGCCTCAAGCTTCACTCCGTTTTTATTTATTTTTTTATTCAACAGAAGTTCACCTTTCCTCAGCTTCTTCATCATTGTCTTTATTTTGTGTTATCTTCTGAAGCATTCAATCATTTTTTTTTTTTCCATTGCCGATGAGATGAGGAAAAAAAAAAAATAGAATAAAGAAATAAAAAAAATTTTTTAAAAAAAAGGAAAAAATAAATTCCTCTGGATTTCCCAGGAACATGTAACAAAAACAAGAGTGATTGTGTCCACCTGGGCCGTCTTAGCATTACTGAGATCGCGGCAGGATCATTCGATGTTGCTGCTGTCGAAGTTGTGGCACTGCAGGTCACCGGCGGCATAATCGCTTCCGGGAAGCTTAAGTCCGTATTTATCTACGCACCAGCAGATCCCACGCTTGCGACCTCTGGAGGGCTTGCACTGTCAGGGGGGAAAAAATAAAATACATTTTAAGAAGGTGGAACTTCTGAGTGAAAATAGTTACATAGAAATTAATACTAAAAATTCAGAATCCCAATCTGGATTTGTTTTGGAATAAAAAACAAACAAAAAAACAAACAAAAAAACAAAAAACAAACACAATTTAATCACTAGTCATAAGTTCAAAGGTATCCTCATCGAGGGAGCATGATACAGTGACATCCAAATAATTGCATAGTCGCTATTAAAATCTACTGAAGACTGCCCCTGGCAAAAATTAGCTGCTTTTAAACCTCTTAAGGTTGAGTTGGGGTGGAGGAGGGAGGTGGACCTCAAAACAAGGTCTTTAGGCAATAGATGAGACCCAACGAGGATCAAACACCTGCTCCACTCCAACAAAAAAGACCATTTACTATTTAATTAAAAAAAAAAAAAAAAAATTCTTCCTGAAGACGTACTATGAAAGAGGTGAAAGATAATGAAATTCGAGATGGTCTGCCACCCTTCCACGCCCACCTAAAATCTTTCAGCCCTAGGCCCTCACCTAAGTGACCTTTTAAAAAAAAAAAAAAAACAGGCTTGTGTACAGATGACAGATACTTTTCAATATTACTAATCAAAGTAAAAGCAAAAAGTCCTTTGTTGTTGATACTTTTATGCTCGCTTGATGGATCCAAGTCAGACATTGTTGGAGATGTTCTTACTTGTTTCCTTTTGAAGAATCCTTTACGGTCACAGTTGGGAATATAGAATGCCCTTGGGTATACACGATGAGACATCTTCATGTCCTGCATAACGGTCTCCATCTGTCTACGGCAAGGACCCTGGGAAAAAGAAAAAGTATTGTTTCTTAGTCATTGTAGCAGAAGGAGGTTGATTTCACAAGTTTTTTTTTAACTTTAATGTCCAGTTGTAGACAGAATTTTTAGTTTTGAATACAGTGGGCAAGGTTTAGAACAGGGGTCTCCAAACTTTCTAAACAGGCCAGATCACTGTCCTACGGGCTTTAGTGGGACCAGACTGCGGCTGGTGGGAGTAAAAAATGTTCTGCCATCAATGGGAGTAAGCAATGACCCACAATTGGTTTTAATGGAAGGAATAGTACCCCATTGTTGGCAGCATTTTGAGAACTAGTGGCCAATTGTTGGAGACATTGGGAGGAATAGTGCCCAATTGTTGGAGACATTGGGAGGAATAGTGCCCAATTGTTGGAGACATTGGGAGGAATAGTGCCCAATTGTTGGAGACTAGGGATCGCACCAGAACCTTCGAACGGACCAAAAATTTGTACGAAATTTAGAACCCCATTAATGTCTATGGGACTAGAACTTTCGAAATCAAAAGTGCTAATTTTAAAAGCGAATATGCAACAGACAACACCAGCAATAAGGGGTATCTTCAGGTGTATACTGTGCTGGAGGCACACAGCAACCACTTTAACTCCTGCAGATGCCTGTATTAGAGAACACCAGCAAAAACGGGTAGATACAGGTGCATACTGTGCTGGAGGTCCACAACACCCACTTTAACTCCTGCAGATGCCTGAGAAAAGAACACACTGTCCCTGCCTATCTTGCTCTTTCCCTGCATGCCGGAACACACTACACAAGGCTGCCGCGCTGGCGGCCTTATATATAGTGGGGCGTGTACTAAGCCACCCTGAGCTATAATGTGGCCAATTATGTCTCTCCTCGCTGCCGGCGCTGCGATTGGCCAAGCATGCGGGGTCACTGTGCATGCTTGGCCAATCATGAGCCAGCAATGCACTGTGATGGCGTAGTGCATTGTGGGGCGTTCGTGCCGCACGAATTTGGTGCGAACGGTCCACAAAGTTCTGAATTTGCCGAACAGACAAACGGCCGATGTTTGAGTCGAACATGCGTTTGAGTCGAACACCGAGCTCATCCCTATTGGAGACATTGGAAGGAATAGTGCCCAATTGTTGGAGACATTGGGAGGAATAGTGCCCCATCATTGGCATCAGCGGGAGGAATAGCACCCCAAGGGCCAGATAAAGGCAAGCAAAGGGCCCCATCCAGTCCTCGGGCAACAGTTTGGAGACCACTGGTTTAGAACATCAATCAGGTTTTTATTGGGAGATTTCTACTTTCTATGTGTCATGACTGCCACTCTATGATAACAGGATGAGAAATTAGGAGACTGGAGGTTACCAGGACAGAAAGACACAGCAATAAACTCAGACTGGGTTCACATATGCGGGGCCGCGGTTTCATGCCTGGGGTCAGGTGCGAATTTTTGCCTTAATTTGCACCTGAACAGGACCCAAAAATGCACAAGACCATTTTGCAATCCGCTCCATGGCTGCCCCCCAGAAGTGTGTGAATTGGCTCCATTGAAAGCCGGTCACACTCGCCCGTCATGCAAATAGGATCCAGTGAAAACCCCTCTCTCTCTCCAATGGGGACAGCAAGAAAAAAACAGAAATCGATTTGTAGCCCTCTCAATTCTATCCAAAGGAACATTTACGCTTGAGCCTTGGACCAAGTATGCGTGTGAACATGTTGTAGAATGTCTCAGGTTTTTTTATTTCCACTTGCAATGTGACACTGTAGAATACCAGGACAAGAAAGAGGAAGAATGCGGGTTTACCAAGACAGAAAGACGCGGTAATAAACCCGACCAAGGCTCCCATTGGTGTCAAATGGGAAAAGGTTCCCAAGACGTAGATTGAAACAAGACGGAAAAGTCAATTGCAAGCAGCAGAAATTTGATGGATCCTTCTGTTGACTCTTACCGTAAAAAAAATAAATAAAATATAGTGTAACATAAGCGTTTGACCCATCACATGTTGTCCAACCAGTCATTAACACCTTCACTCACCATCTCTGACTCGATGCTGTACTCGGGTGAAGAGTGGGTTTGGCCTTTGTTCTCCACGGACACAATCCTCGAGGCAGACTGCTTTTTCTGCCGGAAGTTGTTCAGGGCGATGGCTTTGTGATCCGAGACCCCTTGGCCCCTTTTGCGTGGCTTTGTCGGGTAGGTTTCTTCGGTCTCAGATGTAGTCGGGTCTTCCTCCCTGGACTCCCGCTCTACAAGAGATTGGAAAATGTTGAGTCCTTTGCAAGACGACACCATGGACAAACCATTCTTTAAAAAAAGGGAACTTTTTTACAATTCAAAACAGGCAGCTGTACTTTTTGCTAATAAATATAGGAGGCTTTAAATCAGAACACACATTGGGAAAGCAGCAATGCCACCTTTGTCAATATTGGTGCATATGGGGAACAGTGATGCCACCACTGTTACTATGGGTGCATGTGCAGAACAGTGATGTTGCCACTGTAAATATGAGTGCACATGGAGAGCAGTGATGCCACCACTGTAAATATTGGTGCATATGGGGAATAGTGATGCCACCACTGTAAATATGGGTACCTATGGAGGAGAGCAGTGATGCCACCTCTGTAAATATTGGTGCATATGGGGAACAGTGATGCCACCACTGTTACTATGGGTGCATGTGCAGAACAGTGATGTGACCACTGTAAATATGAGTGCACATGGAGAACAGTAATGCCACCACTTTAACTATGGGTGCATATGAAGAACAGTGATGCCACCACTGTAAATATGGGTGCATATGAAGAACAGTGATGCCACCACTGTAAATATGGGTGCCTATGGAGAGCAGTGATGCCACCTCTGTAAATATTGGTGCATATGGGGAACAGTGATGCCACCACTAAATATGGGTGCCTATGGAGAGCAGTGATGCCACCTCTGTAAATATTGGTGTATATGGGGAAGAGTGATGCCACCACCGTAAATATGAGTGCACATGGAGAACAGTGATGCCACCATTTTTACTATGGGTGCCTATGAAGAACAGTGATGCCACCACTGTAAATATGGGTGCCTATGGAGAGCAGTGATGCCACCACTGTAAATATTGGTGCATAGTGATGCCACCACTGTTACTATGGGTGCATGTGCAGAACAGTGATGTCACCACCGTAAATATGGGCAACAGGTATGTAACCATTGTAAATAAAACCTGCATATTATTAGTAGCGATGACACCACTGTAAATATAAATATGGAGAGCAGTGATGTCAATACTGTAAAAATAGTTGTATATGACGATCAATGACTTAACCACTATAAACTTGTATATAAAAAAAATATAGTGATGTCATCACTGTACAATATGACTCTATATTGAGTACAGATAGCAGTGATGTCATCAATGGAAAAACATGAGAGTGTATAGAGTGCAATGAGGTCACCACTTTAAATATTAGTGTATATACAATGCAGTGATGTCACAAATGTATTTATGACTACATATAAAGAGCCGTGAGGTATATATACACACACACACAATATATATATGTAACATTTGTTAAGGAAAGATGTCGCTCACGCTAACAGAAGTGAAAATCAGTTTTGGTCACTCTTGTAAAATATAAATTACCATTTAAAGTAGTGTTGTCAATCTTTTAAAATACAATTCTGTTACAGAGCAGTAATTATATCTCCCCCCATATTCCCTCAGGGGCTGATGTCAATGAATTATGCATTCCATGGCTCTGAAAATGATTTTGGCTTTCCACTATTCATGACTGCCAGTAGGGGGAGACACAGCCCATCATTTAAAAAAAAAAAATAAGAAAAAAAAAAAACACACACCACTAATGATACTACCATTAAGAACACAATGGGCTTGCTTGTAAAAAAAAAAAAAAAAAAAAAAAAAAAAAAAAAAAAAGCACTGCCCCAAATACCCAGTAATCTTCCAGATGTCTACAACCTGTGCTGGAAGAGTAGCACTGCAGCTTTGCATGGCACGTACTGGAGCGCATTGGCCAACAGCTGGTGGCCCGAGGTTGAAAGACATTTAGGGGTTGATTTACTAAAGGCAAAATAGACTGTGCACTTGGCAGTTGCTCCAGAGCTTAGTAAATGAGGTAAAGCTTCACTTTGTAAAAAAGTACTGCAAGCAAGAAAAAAAATAAAATAAATAAAATGCATTTTTTTTCTTGCACGTCATTGGATGATGGAAGTCAGCAGAGCTTTTGCTCATTTGCTAAGCACTGGAGCAACCGCAGTGTGCACAGTCTATTTGCCTTTAGTAAATCAACCCCTTAAAGTTTGGTCTTCAGCAAGCCATGATTGCGGCACTGCGTTGGTGTCAATGGAAGTGGCCTATTGTTGACCTCCAGCTGGACAAGAAGTCACAAAATAGCTGAACTTTGAACTCTCTTGGGACAAAAAAAAAAAAAAACCTAGATTGCAGAAAGATGGAACTTAGGAAAAAAAAGGGTTCCCATAATTAAAGTATGCAAAAGATGAAAAAAAAAAAAAACAACTAAACAAAAAGTTATGAGAAGCAGACAATTTGTATTGCCTCCTCCACAGGTTTGATACCAAAATCTACAGCAAGGTCAAAGAACTGACATCCTCCAAATATTAAAGTTCTCCATGTTCCATTTGCACTGCTGGTGGGGGGGGGGGGATTGGTGCAAAAACAGCACCTGACCTAACTTCTCACCCTCCCGTCCAGGGGGCGCAAACACATGGGCATTTCCCTCTTTAGTGACAAGGGCTGTGCTATATATACCCATCACCCAACTGACAGCTGAGCTAACAAATCACAGGATGGGATAGAATAATTTTTTTACCCCATCGCTTGAAGAGAGTGAAACTTGCACCTGCCCATTGAGGGCAAATATGGCAATGTCCAACAGGCTGCCTAGTTTTGTATGGAGTGTGAAAGAACCTCTGTCGGGTCTTTATTGCCATGTCCTAGTTGGAGTCCCCAAATTATATTTCCACCACCAATCTGAACTCCAAATCATACATCGGAATCCTTTTGGGAACCAGCTCCCAATTCCCCGTAAATGCAAAATTTAAGAAGAGTCAAAAAAAGAAAGTATTTAGAATGTGTGGCTAATCCAAAAAGTAAAAAAACAGTTTTGATATCATATATCCACAATCATATCAAAACAAACAAACAAACACACACACACACACACACACACAAAAAAAGAAAGTTTAAAATGTCAACACGTCTAGGTTGTGAATACACAATTACCAAAGTCTATCTAAACAACCCAATTGTAATTCAACCAAACATATCTAAATCCAATCCAAAAACTTTTACAGTGGTCACCAAAAGCCAAGGGAGAAATCAACCCATATTAGAGACAATTTTTTAAGATTTCTCCTCTACCTGAAGAGGTTTTCCCTCACTTCTTGTTGGGTCTTCAAAGCAGGAAGTGAAGAGAAATGTAAATGTTTCCAATTGGATAGACCACAGAAAAAGTTCAGAGGTTTGAACCGTTCCTTACCCTGTCCAATAGCAAACAAATGTTTAGGCTTTACATATACCATAATATGATTTTGTGACAGTGGGAAGGGATACTGGATTTGAGAAGGCAAACCCAATGGGTCCCCAGAGGTTCCATTGCAACCGGCTCTTGTTTCCACACTGCTGTTTGTCCACAGTGGCACCATGTCCCTTTTTCTTTAAGAAAGTCCCTCAATTCTGCAGACTATCCCGCTCTAAGAAATCCCCCCCGCCCATCAAATGTCCTACCAGATAGGAGAAAATAAATAAAAAAATGGCATGCGAGGTGCACCATCAACTTTTCCTAATACAGGAATAGGCAGTGGCGGAACTACCAAGGTCGCACTTGCGACTGGGCCATGGTGTTATGCCACCTTCGGGGGGGGGGGGCTGTCGGATTGTAATGCCTGGTACACATGATAATTTTTTGTTTTTTCTATTCAGCCTAGTGGGCTGAACGAAAAAAAACAAAAAACTGAGCTCTTAAGGAGGCCCTGTACCATGATGCAATGTTAGTACAGCGATCTCCCGCTGAGCTATTGTGTTCTGACAGGGGGGCCGCGCACCCTGCCAGGCATTGGCTGAGAATGCTGATTGGATGCCGATTGGCTCCTGGTTTTCCAGCATGCTCCTTCGACAGATCTTGGTCTTGAGGTCGGCTTTCGTCAAACAAGGACCTGTACACACAGGACGACTTTCAGCCAGTATCTACTGTACCGGCTGATTTCGGGGCATGTGTATAGGGCTTCAGGATGGTTGCACACTGTTGCGACTCCAAAGTTGAGCGATTTGCTTGAGACTTCCTTGCAACTTGTGATTTAACATTGCATTCTATGGCACTCAAAATCGCACCAAAGTCACAGAAAAGTAGTGCTTTTTTTGTCGTTGTGACTTGAGTTGTATTGATTAAGACAGAACCCATTGAAATGAAGGGCTCCATGACAGATGGAAAGGGCCCCCAATGGTCAGAGGGGCCCACATAGTTTCTTGCACCAGGGCACTGAAGGTTCTAGTTACCTCTCTGGGAATATATATTGTCAGTTTTCCTGGAATGCTTCGGTAACTACCTTTTAGGTTCATATTAAATATGCATAGGTAAATTATTATAAAGAAGTCTAGCCAAGAACGAACCCTTCTGTTGCTAGGCAGAAAGTTGCATCTCAACCTCTTGATCCAAACCTTCTGTCCTTTTACAGCATCACGGTGACCTTGCTGTCAGCTATTCAATACTGTTGAAAAGACCTGTGACACTGGCCCAACCCCCCATGACTATCAATTTCTCAGACCAACTCAATTACCTCTGCTCCTTCCCTCCCACCTTTAAAAAAAAAAAAAAATGCAGTCACAGCCCCCCTCACAATTGGTCTAGCCATCTATGGCCGTGCAGGTTCAACAATAGTGTCTACAGCTGGGATTAGATGGGTCACCAATACGGTAGAAAGCAGTGGACCTCTAGAAGGGCAGGAACAGACTGGAACCAGGAGGACATTAGAAGAGGATGGCTAAGTAAACAGAAAGTCATTCCTAAATGAGCCACCTGGACTTTCAGGCAGTGAAAGGAGGACAGCTGTTCAGACTTACTAGCTGGAGGTCTGTCTGTCAATAGAAGAGTTTGGTGACTTGTTTGTAGAGTCTAAAACTTAATTACAGTTTAGAATGTGGATGTTTTACCCCTTTTAGTCAGTTGTCACTGGAGAAAGTGGTCCCGTTGGAGGGATCTCTTTGTTCTTTTTTATAGACCAGCCCGTCTCAACCTTTTCAACACCCTTAAAAATAACTTTCCGGTCTCAGGGAACCCCTACTTAAAATTACTATATCTACAACTCATGATACATTAGTGTGATGGTCAGTGGGAAGAATGCTCCTTATGCTTCTGCTTATTTGAAAGTTACACCCTTACAGATAGCTGAAAAGATCAATAGTGTCAGTGGGAACTCAGAAAGGCAGAAACTGCCAATTGCTCAAGGAACCCCTAACAAGATCTGGAGGAACCCTGGTTGAGAAACTCCAATTTATACATTGATTAAAGAGGCATCAAGCTGCTGTTCCTCATCATGGTTCACACTGGTCAAGCTGTGAGTGGGTCCTATGCACACAAGAGAAGTCACTAGAATGGCACATTGACCCGACTCCATTCCTTGAAGCCTCTACTGGAGCTTCTTCTGCGTGCACTTTGCCTGTTCTCTTCCTAAAATGCCACAGGGGGTGACACCGCAAAGGGGTTTTGTCAGCCATTTTTTTTGGTGTCATCTGCCAAAAGAAAGGTGTACAGAAAACAGTCATATACAGAAAGGGTCTCCAAACTGTCTAAAGAAAAGGGCCAATTTACTGTCCTTTAGACTTTAGCCCTTGTACACACGGTCGGACATTCTGACAACCAAATCCGTCGGAATTTGTCCGACCGGATTGTGTCTGAAACTGTTGCATACACACAGTCGGACCAAGTTGTTGGAAAATCCGATCGTTCATAACGTGATGACGTTATTTAGTTACGATGGGACTACGTTCAGGCTAGTAGCCAATAGCTTTGGTCTAGGAATTTGATCTGAGCATGCGTGGCACTTGGTCCGATCGGAATTCTCTACACATGATCGGAGTATGTCCGATCGGACCAGTTGGTCGGAAAATATTTCCAACATGTTGGAAAATTGGGTCCGACGGATATTCAGACGGAATCAGTCCGATGCATACCACACACAGTCGGATTATCCGACAACAGGGTCCGATAGGACACATTCCGACGGATTCTCCGACCGTGTGTACAAGGGCTTAGGGGGGGCCAGACTGTCCCCAGTGGGTCTAAACAATGCCCCATCTTTGGTATTGGGGAGAAATAGTTGGCGTCAGTGGATAGGATAGTGCTCCATCATTGGGGTCAGTAACCATTGTTGGTGTCAGGGGCAGTAATAACGCCTCAAGGGCCAGATGAAGTCTGGAGACCAATGATATACAAGTCGGTACAGTTTTTTTACTCTTCATTTTTGTTTTTATTTTTCGCCCAGAATGGCACATATCTGCCACATATTAGAGTCAACGCTAATCATGGATTAATATTTACTGGGCCTTTTACATAGAGTCCTGCGGGCCTCCAAGGGAGACCACACAAGTTACAATCCGACGGCACAATCTTCTTTAGATGTAGTGCAAGGGCCTGCCTAAAGAACATTGTACAGTCGATCCAAACGCAATGGCTGTTACTGAGGCTGACAGATTGCAAAGACAGCAGATGGACAAGTATGGTCTACCACCTTCTTCTCCACACACACACACATACCGGGATCGCCTTGAGGTGCTGGGTGTTCCAAATCGCCTTTGAGTGTCCCAAAGTCTCCTTATGCGGTCTCCAAAATATAAAAGAACTTGACAATACAACAAATGAAATAGATGGTTTAAGTAGGCCCCTCGTCTAGCTTTGGTAATATAAAAGAACATTGTGTGGTCAATCCAAATGCAATAGCAACTACTGGTACAGACATACAAGGATAGTAGGCATACGCTTTACCACATTTTTTCTCCAAACATGTATGCCGGGATCACCTTAGAGTTCTGGATAAAGTTTCCATCCACTTTGAGTGTCCCCATATCTCCTCCTGGATTGCCAAATTTCTCTGTATTATGTAGAGCACAAGAAGAGTGGGACCTCTCAGCAATGGCCATGTTAGGCGTACATCTTGAGTCCCTCCCCCCCCTCATTCATTTTTTAATTAAAGATGATATCAGTACAGTATACAGTGAAATTGCACAATGGGGATAAAATAAGTTAACCTTCACATATTTACTGTATGTGCACCATTACCGTAATTACTGTAATAGATGTATATCTTGGATTTGAAGCTCCATGAGAAACTCCATAAAGTTGGGCTGTCTATTGAGGTTACAAGACCGCCGCAGACCGGACTACTGGAGGGAGAAGACCGCCGCAGACCGGACTACTGGAGGGAGAAGACCGCCGCAGACCGGACTACTGGAGGGAGAAGACCGCCGCAGACCGGACTACTGGAGGGAGAAGACCGCCGCAGACCGGACTACTGGAGGGAGAAGACCACTGTAGCTACAACTAGAGCTTTGCCGAGTCCTTTATATAGAAGGCCAGGTATTTTTTGGAGAAGCTTGTCTGGCATTACAAGAGCCTGAAACAGGCCATGCTATTCAAGCAGTAATTGCTGATCCAGGCCAGGTCACTTACAAGGGGGGGATTGTGTGTCTCACGGCAGCGTGTGGAACAATGTGACTTTTCTCTGGCGGGGTCGTGCTCATGAAATGGGGGGACCCGGCATAGTTTCACCCACACTCTCCCAGAGGGGCTGTAAATCTGAGGCACAGCAGCGCTACTGACAGCTAAGGAGTTCAAGACAGCAGAGGGAGAAATCTGGAGAGAGTTCTTTAAATTTAAACCAGAGAGGCCTGAGAGTTGGGTAATTCAGCGTAACAATGTAAGCCCAGATCAACGGATATCTGTCTTGATGCAAGGAGAAAAAAAAAAAAAAAAAAAAACAAGAACCTCTACTATAGTTCAGAAAAAAAAAAAAGGTAGAAATACTTCTATCTAGGGAAGCAAACTACTAAGAATTTTGTCTCTTAACCTGGGAGAGCTGCAGATATGTAAATGATAGGATCTCCTTTGCCACCTCCCACCTCCTTTTCTCACATTTGTATATATAAAGGTTTTAACTTTTTAGCATTCTTGTGATGAAACAGCACTTCGATTTTCCATGCCTAGGTGAGAATGGTGTTCACCTCCACCCTAGGATACTGCGCATGCACAGATTTGCTGCAGGATATCGGGGTCCTGCATATGTACAGGTTTACAGGTGGAGCTGGTACAGAAGTTTAGCACTTAGCATGTCTGCGCAGTTCGGAAACCCCACTGCCCCCCCACACAGACCACAAGGAACCGTAAGGCCAAGCAGAGCCCTTGAGCACATCTGCATCAAGCATAGTGGTGCGGTGCTGGAGGGGGGGGGGGCGGGACCAAAATTAAAGGGGGCTAAAGTCCCTCTTGAATGTCAGACTTACTATAAGCAAATACTGTTCTTTGCAAGGGAATTTTCCCTTAGGCAGGCCATAGACTGTGCAGAGTTTGTTTCTTGCAACCACAGGTTGCAGGAAAGAAATGCACATGATTCTCCCTCTAAACACAGACAGACAGTGTTCACAGAGGGAAACCTTCCTGCCAAGCAATTGTCTTCTCCTGGCGCGGGAAGCCCCCCCCCCCCCCCCCACCGGGAGAAGACAACGATTATCGCTAGCGGCTATAGTAATCCATATAGAATCACTTTAACATGTTAAAAAGTGCAGGTGAGGCTTTAGGGATTGGGTTTCCATTTTGATGTTTTTGAGGCAGTGATTGTTTTTTTTTTTTTCAATAAATAACAGCAATGTTTACAAACAACTATTCTGAGATATTATCATGTTTGCTCCGTCTATAAATACAAGGCTAATTTTGGCTATGTGTACATCAGACGTGCCGATCTTCCTCTCCCCGCGGTCCGGTTTTTTGATGAGCCGGCGGATAGAAAACAGATGCCTATTTGGACCCTTGCTGAGGAGGCGCGCACAGGGCAACTTCTGCAAAAACATACAGAGAACAACCAAAAAAAAAAAAAAAGAAGAAGCAGGATGCAAATAATTTGTCATCCACAGGGCATGTTATATGGAGAGGCCTGTGACGTCTGCCAGGGCAGCAATCTGCAAGGTTTTGCAGTAAAGGAATGATAAGGGGAGGGGAGGCTCTCTGGGGACCCTGATGTAAGTGGGGGGCTCTCTGGGGACCCCGATGCAAGGGGGAGGCCGTCTGAGGACATACATGTGTAAAAAAAAAAAATAATATAACACACACACACACACACACACACACACACACACACTAAAAGTATTGGGACACCTGCCTTTACACGCATGAATTTAATTGGCATCCCAGTCTTAGGCTGGATTCACACCTATGGCATTTTTAGTGCTTTTTGCATTTCGCAGATTTGCACTACAGAACGTGTTCCATAGGAATGGACTGTAGTGCAAATTTGCAAAAAGCACTAAAACTGCATAGGTGTAATTCCAGCCTAAGTCCATAGGGCTCAATATTGAGTTGGCTCCGCCCTTTGCAGCTATAACAGCTTCAACTCTTCTAGGAAAGGCCGTCCACAAGGTTTAGGAGTGTGTCTATGGGAATGTTTGACCATTCTTCCAGAAGCGCATTTGTGAGGTCAGGCACTGATGTTGGACTAGAAGACCTGGCTCCATCTCCAAAGAGGTTCTATCGGGTTGAGGTCAGGACTGTGCAGGCCAGTCAAGTTCCTCCACCCCAAACTCGTTCCTCTATGTCTTTATGGACCTTGATTTGTGCACTGGTCCGATTCATTTAGTGAAGGGGGGGGGCATTCCAAGACATTTTGGACAATCTTAGGCTCTTAAAGCGGGATTGCACTGTGGAAAAAAAATATTAAAAGCCAGCAGCTACAAATACTGCAGCTGCTGACTTTTAATAAATGGACACTCACCTGTCCCGGGGTCCAGCGATGCCGGCAGCCGAGGCCGATCGATCGCTCGGCTCTCGGCTGCTGCCGTCACTATTCTAGGTGAGGGAATCAGGAAGTGAAGCGCTGCGGCTTCACTTCCCGGTTCCCTACTGCGCAATAGGAATTGTCCGCACTGTCACTGGGACCCGTGTGTGTCCCAGCAGACAGCGCGGCAGGACAGGAAGAGTCAGACTCCCGTGGGAGTCTATGCCCGGAAGTGGGTGTAAATACCTATCTTTGACAGGTATCTGCACCCCCCTCCCCCCTGAAAGGTGCCAATTGTGACACCGGAGGGGGGGGGGGGAGGGTTCCGATCAGCGGAAGTTCCACTTTAGGGTGGAACCCCGCTTTAACTTTGTGGGAATAGTTTGGGGATGGCCCCTTCCTGTTTCAACATGACTGCGCACCAGTGCACAAAGCAAGGTCCATAAAGACATGGATGAGCGAGTTTGTGGTGGAAGAACTTGACTGGCCTGCATGGACTCCTGGCTTCAACCCGATAGAACACCTTTGGGATGAATTAGAGCAGAGACTGCGAGCCAGGCCTTCTCATTCACATCAGTACCCGACATCAAAAAGGTGCTTCTGGAAGAATGGTCAAACATTCCCATAGACACACTCCTAAACCTTGTGGACGGCCTTCCCAGAAGAGTTGAAGCTGTTATAGCTGCAAAGGGTGGGCCAACTAAATATTGATAATAATATTGGTAATTACACACACTAAAATTTATATATATATATATATATATATATATATATATATATATATATATATATATATATATATATATATATATATATATATATATATATATATATATATATATATATATATATATATATATATATATATATATATATACACACACATACACAAACCACTCATCCATGCAACCAGAATACCTGTGAGAATGACCCCTTATGTTTTTTTTTTTCTTCTTTTTCCCCCTACAGTTTTATTTTCTTAATTTTGTACATTTAACAGCCCTTTGGAGACTGGTGAAATATCAAGGGTTTAAATTGACACCCAGACACTTTTAAGAAAAAGAGATTGAGGACACAGATTCCTCAATCCTTTCTCTACAGCCTCAGCTTCAGAGTGAATGAACAGAGGCTCCCTGTAGTTCCTCCACCCCAGAGGGAACGAACAGCGCTCTGTACATTCACAAACTGAAGAATTGTATACATAGGGAAGGCCACAGGGGGATTAGTTCTAGCCCCCCCCCCCCATACTTACATGAGTCCCATCACGATCCAGCAATGTGCACAAGAACCTCAGGTCTCAGGGGACTCACTCCTCAGTGGCTGAGGCAGCAGTATTATATAGTATTATAAACAAGACTTTAAAATCACTGGAAGGTCCATGAAAGAAGATAACATATTACCTCTCTAGGACAATGAGAGACTTTTTGAAGTCTCTCTATTTGGCTTTTGCACATGTGCAAGTAAGATATGCATGCCAATCCAACTTCCAACTGACACGCAAGTAACATAGATACCATCTTACCAAAACAACGAGGTCCTAGAGTAACTCTGCACTGAAAATCACCACACCATCTTACAAAAACCAACCGTTGAGTCCCCAGTGTAACTCAGCAGCAAGTAAATATACCACATGGAAGGAACCCTCATACCAAAACCAACTGCCAGGCCCCCAGAGTAACTCAGCAACAAGTAAATATACCACATGGAAGGAACCCTCATACCAAAACCAACTGCCAGGCCACCAGAGTAACTCAGCACCAAGTAGTTACACCACATGGAAGGAACCCTCATACCAAAGCCAACCATTGGGCCCCCAGAGTAACTCGGCACTAGAAAAATCACTACATAGAAAATTACTAGACATACAAGGCTCCATCCTACAAAAAACAACCGCTGGGCCCCTGGGAAACCACTAAAACTAGAAGGGGAGAAAGGTTACATATACTAGTAGTAAATCTAGTCATTATTTCACACATAAATAGAGAGATTGTTCTCCAAATGTGCCAAAATATACTCTTTATTTTTGCTCCCTTTGGGATTTCCTTTTAGCTCAGCGAATCCTCTGTGTATTAGATTAGTAGCGCAGGTTTTAAATAGTCGACACCCGTGGGTCAGGTCACTGGGAGAGAATGGTGCGGGCTGCTATGATTTCACCATGGATATCAGCTGTGGAAACATGACCTCTGTAGGATCTCCGACATTCTCAAACAAACCCATCCACCCCCCCCCCATCCCCAATTGTCTTTCCTGCACACACACCTGCTGCCCCTTCCCCCCCCCACTACAAACACCCAACACTTCATCCAAATCCTGCAACACCAGCAATAAACTGACAGCCTATTTATTGCCAGAAGGGAAGGGGGAAGGGAGGGGGACTTCAGTGAAAGCAGGTGCAAACAACCTGCAGACCCACCGACAGCTCTGTAAACTGCACCCCGTCCCCCCCCCACACCTACCTACAGTCATCAGATGGTGGTCACTTCTTCAACCTGTAACCCCCTCCACCTACATACAGACATCTGATGGGGGTCAGCTCTTCAAGCTTTAACCCCTCCACCTACCCACAAGACAACAGATAGTGGTCAGCTCTTCAAACTGCAACCTCTCCACCTATCTACAGATACAGATGGTAGTCAGCTCCTCAAACTGCAACTCCTCCACCTACCTACAGTCATCAGATGGTGGTCAGCTCTTCAAACTGAAACCTTTCCACCTACCCACAAGATAACAGATGGTGGTCAGCTCTTTAAACTGAAACCTCTCCACCTACCTAAAGGCCATCAGATGGTGGTCAGCTCTGCGAACTCCAACCTCTCTACCTACCGACAACAGATAATGGTCAGTTCTTTAAAGCGAAACCCTTCCACCTACCTACAAGAAAAACAGATGGTGGTTAGCTCTCCAAATTGAAATCCTTCCACCTACCTACCACCACCAGATGGTGGTCAGCTCTTCAAATTGCAACCCCTTTACCTACCTATAGCCATCAGATGGTGGTCAACTCTTCAAACTGCAACCCCTCCACCTACTTACGGGCATAATTCTGATGATCAGCTCTTTCTAAGCTACAGACATCAGATGTAGGGAGAAGGTGCACTGCTACACATTTTTTGGTAACTGGTCTTTTTTTGGGGGGGAGGGGGGGGGGGGCTGGTGGCAAAAGAGGCCATAATACTTCTCCCCCTTGGGATATCAGTTAGCTTTGGGTGGACTTGATCCTTTAAATAACAAATGGCTAAAAATGCAACATCCAATGATGTTGCACCCTGGGGTGGCGATATGCACATTTTGCTCAGCATCCGCCAGACTTCCTTTTCACAGCTTATTTTCAATGTGCGATCAATGTGATAGCCAGCTTTCTCCCCTCTCCTCGGGCACTGCCATATGCAGGGCCAAGTCCATGTCATATTCCAAAGACACAAAAATAATCACCTGTGTTCAACGATATAAAACACATGATAGAAGGATAAAGGCGAGTTATTAATAGCAGTCACAGGAAGGCGCCTGCATGTACAAGTTCACATAAGGTGGAAAATCCATTATAATACTTGGCTGACGTTTAAAGGGGCAAAAGGATTTAAAAATGACCCGGTCGCCAACTTAAAAAAAAAATGCAGGTAAAATTACAGAAAAATCTATTTTATATGCTTACTTGCAGTGTATTTTCTTGGCATAAATGATCTTTTATGAAATTTTAATGTGCCTTTGAAATTGCTAGAAAAAAAACGGACTAATCAGTTCCCTAGCACATCCCCTTCCCTCCTTGCACGTCATAGCCGTCTCCGCTTCTAATTATTGTCTGTGCAGGCCCAGCTCCTCTGTCCCTCGCCTCCCTATATAACCTTTCGTAGTTGCTGGGGGAGGAGCAAAAAAGTGGAATACTATATAGAGCAGCCCATCTCAACCTTCTTACCCCAGAGGAGCCCTTGAAATAATGTTCAGGTCTCAAGGAACCTTTGGTAAGATTAGTCCATTGGGGGATATTGGGAAAATACCCCCTTACATTGGTGATGGCAAGTGGGAAGAAAGCCACACTTACATAGATAGCCAGACTGACACCATTGAAGTCATGCTGCTGGCTCTGCCATGTGGTGTTGGACCTGGAACTATTAACGGGACCACCAAATAGGAGGTCAGTTAGCCTCAGTTCAAGGAAGCCTTATGCCGCGTACACACGACCGGACTTTGAGGGACTAGGTCCGACGGACTTTCGGCGGAGTTCCAACAGACTTTCCAAATGAACGGCCTTGGCCACACACAATCACACCAAAGTCCAACGGATTTGAACGTGATGACGTATGACCGGACTAGAATAAGGAAGTTCATAGCCAGTAGCTGCCCTAGCGTCGGTTTTTGTCCGTCGGACTAGCATACACATGAACGGATTTCTCGGTCCGGCGGAAAAATCTAAAACATGTTCTATTTCTAAAGTCCACCGGATTTTTGGCAAGCAAAAGGTCCGATGGAGCCCACACAAGATCGAATTGTCCGACGGACTCGTTCCGTTGGACCTTTGCTGTCAAAAAGTCCGGGCATGTGTACACGGCATTAGCCACCCCTGGAGGAATCCTGATTGAGAATGGCTGCTATAGAGCAAAGGTTCTATGGGAACCCTAGGTTCCACCAGTGGTGCCCAGGGGCCCCCCCCTGATCTGTGGCTGATTGACCTCCCATCTGAGAGGGCCTGCTTGGTTCTAGGGCCAACGCCACTTAGAGTACGTTTACACCAATTCTCTTTTTTCTGCCAGAACACCGTTGTAAGAGCTGTATTCTTCCTGCTAACCACCAACAGATGGGGCATTTTTCCCACCAATCCCCAAAGATCAGATTTAGAAGGGGTTCTCCGGGACCTAATAAATAGTTTAAGGGTTACTCTGGGGTAAAAGTTCAGAAGGGCAGTTATAGAATGTCATTTGAGTGACAGCTCCGAGAATGCCAACATTATATCCAAGATGGCAGCACCCTGTAGCAGTCTCAAATCTTTTGAATGTCTACACAAAAGGAGCTTTTGCAGGTAAATAACATGCATAAAAATTACTACAAATGCACCTATACAGGAACTTTTTTGTTGCTCCCCCACTGGAATCACCAACCTAGACTTCATTGGCACCGGCATACAGATCTGTAAACTTGTGCAAAGGGGCCGTCTTCACCAGTGCAGGATGCACAGGTGACCCATGTGGACAACCTTTTCAAATCAATCACAGGCCAACTGCATAGACTGGCATGGATCTCCATGTGCATTTGCATGGGTCTGATGCACGAATCAGAACACAGTCTGTCTGTGTCCTAATCCATGCATCGGGCCCACATGGCTGCACATGGAGATCCTTGCAGCAGGCCAACGGTCATCGATTTGAACAAGCCGTTTTTTTATGGGTCAGCACTGGACACCTACGCAGGTGAACAAGGCCCCTGCACCTTCCCGACTCACAAAGAAACGCGTTGCCTTTTAGCAGATTTGCGCCGGCGTCATCAATTATTAATGGCGCCTTCACGCATGTGTCAACGTCTGCAAGAAACTACATTTTGAAAGTGGCTCAAGGTCTTCTTTTGCAGGTTTCTTACTTATACCCATTGACTTGAAATGGATGGGCCGCCCTACACACGGTACGTGGAAAGCGCACTCATGCTTGGTTACGCCTCTAACAAAACTGAATTACCATATGTACAATTTCCCACCAAATAAAAACCCTTCGAGAAATTTTCCCATCCCACTCGTTCAATTTCGATCATTGTGATGAGAAAATGTGAAGATCAGCTTGACCCCACTAACCACCATTAGAAAAATTGAAAGATTCCCCAAGATGAAAATCTTCAAACGAAATTCGACTGGAGTGAGTATGCTCAACTTTACTTTATTTGCTGCAATAAAATGCCCATTTTGTACGAGCAATTCACCCTTTAAAAAGGGGCCCATCACTCCCGATTAATCAATCTACATTGGCTGCACATTCAACGCGACAAGAATGAGAATTTGTGCCTTGGGTTATAGACGTTCTACAGTTTTTGGAGATAGAATAAAATTAAATTTATGACATCGCTATGTTTGCCTTGGGATTAAAATTGTCCCTTGTAGGCCCCCTCCCTTTGGATAGGTGGGGGTTAAACAAACCACAGGGGTTCTCTTACAAATCCTTGTCTGTCCTCAGGATCTTCAGTCTTTTTTTTTTTTTTTTTTTTATCCTGACACAGCACTTTTCCCTCCCCCCACACCTTGCATTCCCCTTCCTCCCCTTCTTCTGGCACAGAGAGCTTAAAAAAAAAAAAAAAGTATCAAAAGTTTAGAATAACTTTGTTTCCTCGCGTTTTGATAACTTGTTTTAGACCCCTCTAAAAAAAAAATAAAAAAATAAAAAATAAAAAAAAATAAATCAAAGACAAATATTTGCTTCGTCTCTGAAACAAAAACATACGAGTACAAATTTGTCTTCTCTGATGATGTCAGGATGGGTGGGGGGGCGGGGAGACATTCAGATACAGAAAAAAAAAAAAAAAAAAAATGAAACAATGGCCTGTTATTAGGGATAAAAGTCAATGGGAACCCTAAGGCTACATTTAGATATGCGGCTAAATTGCCACGCCTCTAAAAAGCAATCCACAGTCCGAGGTGTTCGACAGGCGATAGGATGCCTCCTCACTATCCGTTTTTAACCCCACAAATGCCGGACCAATACTACGTGCATTGTGGGCTTTTGTGGCGCGTTCCCAATTCACTTGTATGGTTAGGCTTCGGTAGCAGAACTGTCCGCTAAATTTGCATGTGAACACCCCACATCCTTTGCAACGTAAGGTGGGGGTTGCAGTGCTAGAAGCAAGGCTAAACCACTTTATTTTCTTTCAAATTCCCCTCCCAACGCAAGCGTAAGGCTAAATGAGCCCCTAGTCGCTGTTGCATTTCCACAGTGCATCTGCAAGAACACATGTGCCTTCATTCTTAATGGAAACCCAATGCACCTAATGCATTGTAGGGCTCCAAAAATGTGTGGCAAGTGCCAAGCATTGTGGTGCGTCACAAAAAATAAAAAAGGAAAAGAAAAAAAGTGCTGCACCTTGTGGATGACTTTGTTGTGGATGGCTTTGTAGGTTGTCAACATTTTTATTTTATTCATTACTTGAGTGGAAGCTAATGAAGGGAATGGCAGAGAAGGTTAATGGACATGAAATGGTTGATAAGGTGGCCAAGTCTGGCAGCGGCATTCATTATAGAAAAGCAAAAAGGTGTGCCCAGGGGCTGACTGGTAACTGTTGTCCCAAGAGGCAAGTAGAACCCAGAGGCCCATGGTGCAGCGACTCAAGCTGCTACTGCTGTCATCCTTTCCTTCCTCTTCATGACCCCCATCCTGGGCTGAAGCTCCGCTACAGGTACTCTCTGCTCACTGGGCGAGTCGGGCTGGACAGCACCAACTCTGGGTTCCTAAAAAAGGGTGTCTGGGGGCTGGCCGGAAGAGTTGAGCCTCTGGTGGGGCCTCGAACACAGCATGCACCATCCATGGGGGGGGGGGGGCATTTTTCAGGGCATTAAAGCATTTGCCCCCCAGCCCAGTCCACCCCTGGGTATGCCCATTCCAGAATGGACAAGGTTGGGATGGCGTGGCAGCGGGTATGATAGTGAGTGGGGGTGAATGTGCACGCACAGTTGGGCTGGGTAAGGTCAGGGAGAGTGCTGGAGAAGGAGATCTCCCATGTAGTGCTACTAATTAAATTACAAAATAGACTTGTAATGAAAACAATTGTGCAGCAAAAACTCCCCACCAAACTCTTAGGTCCAGCAACTCTCAATCCGGGGACTGTGCCCAGAGATCGGGGACAGCCGGGGACAATCCACACTCTGCTAACTCCATCCTATCTGCTAGCAGTGATTGAGTTAAAAAGGTTTGCTGCAATTTTCCCATCAAATCTTGGTTTTTGGCAAGCTCTCCTCTAATCCTTGATTACTGATACAAAGTCTGAGCCCGAGGCGCTGCGGTGTGTTATTCAATACGGGCTCACATCACCGCAAGAATACAAGGAGGAAAAGGAAGACGAAGGGTGGGAATGAGAAGAGGCTGGGGCCTGAGACGTACCCGCCGAACAGTACCTAGAATCCAGAAAAGCTGAGCTGCCACCTGACCTCGTAATCAACACGGTCAGCTGGCAAAGTATTAAGGGTAGCTCTGTTTAAGCAAAATTGTGTGACTAAGGGGATTCCAGTGAATGGCAGGCCATGGATATACTTGAAACCTGGTCTGTAAGCAACCCTTGACAGATGGAACTATGTGATCCAAGTCAACCTAATGAAGAATGGCAGGATGATATGGTTTCCGATTTGGGCTGTAAGGGTGGTGATGCATTTGACCCTTACTCCCATGTCCCTCCACCCACAGCTCCTCAGCCCTGCGTCCCTCGACCCACAGCTCCTCACCCCTGCGTCCCTCGACCCACAGCTCCTCACCCCTGCGTCCCTCGACCCACAGCTCCTCACCCCTGCATCCCTCGACCCACAGCTCCTCACCTCCGTTTCCTCCAACCCCTTACCTGTTCCCCAGAGTCCCTTACCCCTGTGTCCCTGACCCCAGAGCCTCTTACCCTTGAGTCCCCAGTCCAGAGCCCCCTACCCCTATTTCCCACTACCCCAAAGCCCCTTACCCTTGCATCCCTGACCCCAGAGCCCCCTACCCGTGTCCCTAATTCAAAATTGCATTCTTCTGTGTCTCCAATCCTTAGGCGTTCCTTACCTCTGTCTACCGATCCAGCATTTCCAACCTCTTTGCCCCCAACCCAGATCCCCAAGGACCCCATATTCTGTGTCATTAATCTCCAGGGCTCCCTACTTCTCTGTCCTCCCATCCAGATTTCCCTACTGCAAATTCAGGTATTCCACAACTATACAAGAGTTGGGGAAATCCTTATGGAGCCAACAATTTACACAGAGCTAAAACAAACTCTTTTTTTTTTTAATGGTTAGAGCTATCAGTAATTAGTACATCACAATTACTAAAATCTCATATCATTTTAAAAAGGCTATTTCACCATCACCAAGGGGGAAGAGCACTTTGTTAACAAAACTGATTTTTTTTTATTGTACAATGTTTCACAGATTAAATTTAACTCAGTTAGTATTTACCCTGTCTGGGTTTCATATTTTTTTTTCTGCTGTATTAGATATATTCAATTATAGTAATACAAACTATATTTATAGAAATAAATCTTAATGTATATAAAAAATAATAATAAATATATATATATATATATATATATATATATATATATATATATTAGTAAATGCAAAAAAGATTTTAATATATTAAGATGCATTTCTATAAATATAGTTTGTATTAATATAATTGAATATATTTAATACAGCAGAAAAAAAAAAAATACAAAACTGCGTTTCTGTGTGGTGACTGTAGGGGGTGCCGGAATCCACAACACTGCACAGAAAGCACACAGTGAAGTCGCCAACCCAAATTTAAAGGCACCGCTGGGACTTGTGTAGCATAAAGTGATCTACAGAAGAAGAAGACTATCGTTGAAGGTTTTAGAAACATGCATTTGTCTAAATTTAGTCCGACAACCTAACATTTTTTTATTTTTAATTGTCAAGAAGTTCCTCTCTTAATGTAAAGGGCTAGTCCACACAAAAACCAACTTTTTAATTATGGGGGCATATCAGTATCACATGCGTGTTTTCATACAATCCCGCGATACAAAAAAACGAAAAAAATAAATAAAAAAGGTGTATAAACCCAAACTAAAGCACCTTAAGCCATAGGATTTGAAATGCATTTACAGAAGTGCTCCACATCTTAACGACTGGAAAATTTTAGGAGCTTTTTTTGGGGCATAATCTTACATTTTGGGGTCTAAAACACTTTAAGGAGCACACCTGAAAAATGTGTGGAAAAAAATAAAAATAAAATAATCACACAAACGCTCAAGTGTGAATCTAGGATTAGAGTAGTTTATATCCCATTGTTGTGCCACCCCTCTATCTTTGAAAAATTTGGCTGCAAATGTGCACATCCATGCCGCAGGTTTTTGGGTCTCGATAGAGATCTGTGGCACATCTATGCACGAGCAGGGAGATTCCCGTGCAGGAGCACCATTGCTGGTATCTGGGACCTTAATACCCGCATTGTATGTTTGCATGTGTGAGAATTCTCTGGTGCACAGATGTGCCTCAGGTCATTGTTGGGACCCAAAGACCTGCAGCCCGGATTCACCCATCAGTGAAATTGGCTCCTGGAATGTGTACTGTGGACATCCCAGGAGGCAGAGTGAAGGGGGGGGGGGGGGGGGTGTGGAAGTTCTGCATCATTCTTGCCTTAGGCAAGAAAGCAGAAGAGCTGGGCCGTAGCACTAAAAAAAGGTCAGAAGCCATTCAAAAAATGTGGAAATGTTATCCAATTGTGGAAGAGGGAGGGTGGAGAAACCAGTTGCTGTATTGGATGAAGATCCAATTTAAGTGCACTTAAAGCATGCTAAAGTGGTCTCTCAGTCAGAATGATCATATGTCATTTTAGCATGCCTTGAGGGACATTTAGCACATCAGGCCCTAGGAGAGAAGGCAGAGCCAAGTGCAGGTCTAGTGACCTGTCCAGATCCATCCCTTTTATCCAACATTCTTATTCCATGCTTGGTCACCTAAAGCAGACTGAGCTAGCATTGTTGTGAATGCATCAGCATTGCTCCCTTCTGGGGCTCCAGGAAATTTGGATGGAGTCCATACATATAGTCTGATGTGCCAGGGTTGCTGTTTAACCCAAACCTGGTGCTGCCAACTAGAAAGAGGAGGTGGGACAAGGCAAGCAGGAAATCAAGGGGACCCAGATACCCTTCAACTGCTGCTACCTGCAGCAAACCACGAGCTCCACCTGGCGTCAGGAGTGCACCCTCCACCGCCCTTTGCCGAAGGCTCAAGAATTCAAAACTCATTGCTTACCGTGTAGCCTATTCGATGACTTCAAGGAATTGTCAGCTGGTGATGAGTCAGCAGAGAGAGCCACTAACAGGGACAGAAAGTGAAAGAGAAAGAACGAGGCGCTTCCTGCACTCAGCCTGCTGGGGAATCCACACGGGAGTCTCCAACAAGGCTTTTCTCCACTTTCTACTTGCCAATGTTTGGACAAGAGGTTTGCCTTCCATTTCTGGTTTGGAGACTGGTGTCAGAAAAGGGAACCCAAAATGTAACGGTGGTCATCAGAACAGGAAGTGAAATGAGATCACCCTATTGAGATATCTATTCCAGCAACAAGTGCCAAAAAGGTGAGATTTACCCACTAAGCTGGCAAATCACCAGTAGAATTTCACTCAAACATTCATGCCGAAATTCAGAAACATTCTTCATTCAACACTATTATGGATTCACATTTTTTTTTTTTTATGGAAACCTTAAAAAAAAAAATTAATTTGATTGCTATGCCTAGGTTTTGAATTTTATGTTTGAATTTGGGATGCACATGTGCAACACAAGAAGTACAATTTTTTTCCCCTGAACGAAAACCACATTTGCAGTTAGAATTTCATTGGGGAGAAAAAAAAAATAATAATTTGCATCCTTCTCCAACTTTTCCTTCATGCTACAGTAAAAAAAAAAAAAAAAAAAAAAAACATTAAAGTCGATTTGACCCTATTATGCCCATTACAAAATCCAACAAACTTTCTAAAACAGGGGTGTCAAATGCAATTTCATTACAGGCCACATCAGCAATATGGTTGCCCTCAAAGGGCTGGTTGTATCTGGAGTGTGCTGCATACAGAGTGCAGGGTGCATGGTTCAGGAGTGTGCTATGTACAGAGTAAAGAGTTCAGGAGTGCACTACAAACAGAGTGCAGAGTTCAGTGGTGCCCTATGTGCAGAGTTTAGGGGTGCATTACGTACATATTGCAGAATTCAGGGCTGTTTTCATGTACAGAGGGAAGAGTTCAGGGGTGCACTGTTCGTAAAGTGCAGGTATTAGGAGTGTGCTATGCAGGGTGTTCTAAAAAAGATAATTTTTTTCAAAATAAATTCTATTGGCGTGTGGCCAGCATTAGACAGCAATATCTGACAAAGGCTAACCCTTCTCTACTCTATCCAAAAAGGTTTGGCTGAGGTTCAACCTTAGGGCTCATTCACACTAATGGTTATTACTGCCCCCCCCTCCCCCATCCGATCCCCCTTAGCTTCAGAGGTAGCGGCTGAGTGCTCTGGCAGGTTATTAATTCCTGTTGCTATCGGTGGGCAAAGTACACCGATTAAGAACCAGTCAAGTGAATGCAAGCATCCTGCATGTGCGTTGCACAGGGTTGGGGGGGTTAAGAACGTCTTTGTGGTCAGTAGAACGACCCAAACGCTAATATTGTAAAGCAATATTGGAATAATAATAAAAAAAATAATCTAAATTCTATATTCCTTTAGGCTGAAGAACGATCCCAAAAGTTACAAAGCCAGGCTGTCACTTTCCAGCTGTAGCTGGGATCGTTCACTGTACCCGACTGTCACTCCTCTGGTTTTCATTTATACAGCGCATGTTACATAAGCGATTCTGTGCCAACTATACCTCGCAGGGCTAAACGAGGGCATGCCGCCAGAAATAATGAAGGGGGAACCTTGCCGGGAGGAAGTTTAACCCCCCTACTGCTGGGAGCGCGTAGGCCTTTTGCGATAGTCCATTTCATGTTAACGTGGAACTTGGACTTATGTAAGCCATGTCACGGTGGAAGCCAGATATGGGTCATGATCTGTAATTCTACAACAGCAGAAGAGCTTGCCAACATCTGCTGTGAAAACTAGGAATGTCTGGGACGGGATTGGCTTGCCCCCAAAAATTCTGAAGAACTACAAGAACATGCCCTTCCGGCATCTGGACCAGTTGGGAGTTTTGGCACCTTGATGTTCAGAGAGTGTCTTTCCAAGATTAGTTAAAGTTGAATTCCAGGGAATGTACACATATAAATAGGCATAGTTTTACCAAAAGTTTTGTCTTTCCGTCCATCCAGTCATGCAAAACATCACTGATGGGTTGGGGACCTGACCTTTCTTAACTACAGTTTGCATTGTCACTTGGTCCCCTTCCCATCCCCAGCCTGTCTTTGGCCAGTGAAGGAACTGCAGAAGACTGAGGAGTCATCATTCTTCTTTCATTCGTGCCACACAAGATAGTTGGGTCGGTGACCTTAATTTTCTGAGTTGCAGTTCAGTAATACAGCTTGGTCAACCTTCCCTCTTTTCCCCCCTCTTCCAGCCCATCATTGGCCAATGAAGGACCAGCAGAAGACTGATAAGACATCATTCTATCTCTCATGCCAAAGAACATAGTCAAATTAGTGACCTGACTTTTCTCTATTGCAGTTATGATCTCCTTCCCAGCTCCAGTCTGTCATTGGACAAAGAAGGAGCAGCAGAAGACATCATTCTCCTATCTCTTGTGCCAAAGAAAATATTTAAATTGTCGACTTGACTTTACTGAAATTGTGGTCACCTTTCCAATCCTAGCCTGTCATTGGACAAAGAGGGATCAGCAGAGTACTGACGAGTCCTCATTCTCCTTTCTTTCGTTCCACACAGGATAATTGGGTTGGTGATCTTCCTTTTCCCAGCTACAGTTAAGCAATACAGCTTGGTCCAACTTCTCACCAAGTCATTGGCCAATGAAAGACCAGCAGAAGACTGAGGAGTCATCGTTCTATCTATGGTGCCAAAGAGTATAGTTGAGTTGGTGTCCTTATTTTTTCCAGCTGCAGTTAATAGTTTGGTCCACCTTCCCATTTCTTTCATCATTCTCCTATCTCTTGTCCCAAAGTCGAATTGGTGACCTGACTTTTCTCTACTACAACTATGGTCACCTCCCCACCCCCAGCCTGTTATGGGACAAAAAAAAAAAAAAAAGGGAGGACTGATAAATCATCCATCATTTTTACTCTCTTTCTTTCATACCACACAAGATAGGTTGATGACCCTACTTTTCTTGACTGTGGTTAAGCAGGGGCCAGGAAGGTGACCAAGCTGTAGTGCTGGTCATTGACCAGTGAAGGAGCAGCAGAAGACTAATAAGTCATCATTCTCTCTCTCTCATATGCCAAAGAGCATACTCAAGTTGGTGACCTCACTTCTCCACTGCAGTTCTGGTCACCTTCCAACCTCCAGACTGTCATTGGACAGATAAGGAGCAGCAGAAGACCTCACTTCTCCACCCTCACTTCTCCACTGCAATTCTGGTCCTACCTCCAGCCTGTTATTGGACAATTAAGGACTAGCAGAAGACTGATAAGTCATCATTCTTTTCTCTCATATGTCAAAGAACATACTCAAGTTGGTGACCTTGCTTCCCCACTGCAATTCTGGTCCCTCACCTCCAGCCGGTCAATGGACAGTTAAGGAGCAGCAGAAGACTGGTGGGTTGCCACTCTCTGCTCACCTATCTTTTAGGCTCCCAACACTGCCCCCCTTTGCTGCTGTGAAAATAATGACTGTAGGTTAATACCAAGTTAAATTCAATTACTTATGTACACATGTAATATATATATATATATATATATATATATATATATATATATATATATATATATATATATATATATATATATATATATATATATATATATATATATATATATATACACACACACATATACATATATATATATACATACATATATACATACACACACACATATATACATATGCCAACTGCATGCTGGCACCTGCAGTCCCTCAAGAGCCAACACCCATTTCTGCAACACAATACTGCAGAGGAAAAGAATTTATGGCCCAGTCACAGCCTCACAAAAATAAACCAAAAGTTCCGAAATATTTTGGCGCCGTCTCAAATCTCCGCTAAGCTATTTCAAAATTTTCTTAAAACCTTTTATGTTACAGCGGCTAGATTTTCCATTACCGCCTCTCGGCTCCGATCCTCGGTGACTACTAGTACCGCAGGCTGTCCAAAAAGTCAAGCTAGCAACGCAGGTGGATCCGTTTGTGACATTCAGAGACACGCTGATCCATTCACCTGCGTTCTCGTATATATGGATTACCCATTGGGCGGGGGGGGGGGGGGGGGGGGGGGTTGGGGTCCCCTTCAGGAACCCTAAAGATATACATTTTAGAAATGCAAAAGGCCTTAATGGATACAGGTTTTCCTTTATTCACAGGGTGGAAGAAATGGGGAAAACCTGGGATTTGCAGCAACTGTGGCTGATGAAGAAGACCGAAAGAGGCGTGGCACCACACATGATTGGTTGGCACGCCTCTTAAAAGGGCGAAGTCGCACGTGCAAACACTTTTTTTTTTTTTTTTTTTAATAGAAAACGAAAATGAATTTTATTTTAATGAATTAGAATTTCTTTAAAGAATTTTTAATGAGTTAACCCTTTGTTGGCACCCTTTTATGACTGCATTAGTGTGACTATTAGCTGCATCTGGAACAATGAGAGTTCCTTAACTTCTTGGCACAGCATTTCTCCAACACCTGTAGAATTTAATGGCAGGTTCTGTGCTCCAGCTGCGCAAAGGGGTTGATTTACTAAAACTGGTACAGCTGTGCATGGAAACCAATCAGCTTCTAACTTCCTGTTGTTCAATTAGGCTTTCACAATAAAACCTGCAAGCTGATTGGCTGCACCAGATTTTGCACTCTCCAGCTCTAGTAAATCAACCCCAAAGAGCGCTTTCCATTCCGATGTGACTGAACCACAATGCAATGCTCAAAACTTTTAGCAGTTTTTTTCTTTTTAAATCTGGCTTTAGACACAGCGCTCAAAGCACCCATTTGGCACCAGTCTCAGAACATTTTAGGTGTGGACCCCGCAATCCCCTTGCCAGCAAATTGTGCAATTTCTCAACAAACTTTTAACCAGTTCCTCTCTCTAGTTCACCAAAAAATAAAAATGTCTACCATCAAAATTCCAGCCCGACAATGACCACCCCCCCCCCACAGGTCAGGTGGAGCTACCAGTAACGCTGCTATGGAATGTATACATTGCTACTTAATTACAGGTGTGCTGCGGCGGATGGCGAAGAGGAAAAAAGAAAAAGAAAAAAAGGAAAATTCCTCGCCGATGACCTTTTGTTGTTGGCAGCAAAAAGAACAAGTGCTGCGCCTTCCTGCAGACAGGGGTCATCATCGCCAATGCAAAGCGTTCCTAAAATCCGTGCAGCAGTCTCAGCCTACGAACGGATTGGGATCGAAGGACATCAGGTAGGCAGAGTCCCAACCGCCGCCGCCCCCCCCCTCCCTTCGCCACAGCTGCAGCCCGGACAGCCAAGAGTTAATCGTGACTTTGCAAAAGTTAACCCCTCGCCCGCCTTGCAATCATCTGGGATTGGGAGAGAAGGGGGCTGGATGCATTCCACAGAAGCTGAACAGAAATGATGATGCAACTCCTCAGTGCAGGCAGCTCACTAGCATTAGTCACAACAGTGCTGGCTGGGGGGGGGGACCCGGCTACACAAGGGCTTCGCTGCACTAGTAAACAGAACTTAGTAGGTATGTGCAAAACTGTCTCAGCATCTGCTGCAAGCATGGGGCATGGGAGGAAAAAAAAAAAAAGTTAACTCTTTAAGTGCATGCAATCTTGGATTGAGCTTGCTCGGCTTCCACTTTACCGATAACACTGAAAATCCATATTACAGGAATGCGAGCTATGGGTTAACTCTTTATGTGCTTGCTTAGCCTCCATAAACATTAAATGCAAACATTTAATATCTATAGGGGCGATTATCTTTAAAAAAAAAAAAAAAAAAAAAAAAAAAGGCATGCTAAACTATAGTCTTCACTTTTGACTGATGAACTCCTCCTATCCACAGTTATTGAGGTTATTAAATATCAATATTTAACAATACAAGCCATTGAGGCTCAACGTATTAAGGGCATGCAACCCATGGCTTGACTTTTGATTGATCAGTTCCCATTTACACATAGGTAATATTAAATACTAATATTTGACAATACAAGCCATGGAGGATTAACCCTTTAAGGAGAGGCAAACTAATTTCACTTTTGATTAATTATCTCCCACTCACACATATTGATCATAATACTGATTACCAATATCTGACCATAAAAGCCATGGAGGATTAACTCTTTAAAGAGGGGGGTAACCTATGACTTGGACTTTTGGTTTGCTCAGCTCCCACTCACACATCTTGATTACCAATATCTGACCATACAAGCTATGGAGGATTAACTCTTTAAGGGGAGACAAATTAACTTGACTTTTGATTGATCAGCTCCCCACTCACACATATT
Organism: Lithobates pipiens; assembly: GCF_037356315.1. Classification (NCBI taxonomy): domain Eukaryota; kingdom Metazoa; phylum Chordata; class Amphibia; order Anura; family Ranidae; genus Lithobates; species Lithobates pipiens. The sequence continues at coordinate 329,123,448 of NW_027507784.1, forward strand.
GATCAGAATATTGAATACCAATATATGAGGATCCAAGCCATGGAGGATTAACTCTTTGAAAAAAAAGGGGGGCAAACTATGAGTTAACTTTTGATTAATTGGTACACATCACAAATATTGATAACCATTATCAAAACGATACAAGCCATCTAGGTTTAACTCTTTAAGGGCATGCAAAGTTTGCCCTGACTTTTGATCAGCTCCTAGTCACAAATATTGAAGAAGATCAAGATCTAATACAAGCTATGCAGGATTAACTCTTTAGGAGCATGCAATCTATGGGCTTGAGTTGTATTTGCTCAGCTTTCACAAAGCTTACAAGGTTACTGATAAACCCTGAAAGTCAATATAAATAAATACATGTTGTGGAGGATTAACTATTTAAGGCATGCAGACTATGGACTATGCAGACTATGGAGAGCCAATATCTGATACAAGCCATGTAGGATTAACTCTTCAAAGGCATGCAGACTTGATTATTGAGAACCAATATATGATGATAGAAGTGATGGAGGTTTAACTCTTTAAAGGAAGGCAAACTACGACTCAACTTTTGATTGATCACCTCAAATTCACAAATATTGATGATAATAAGTAATGACCAACAACAATACAAGCCATGCAGTGTTAACTCTTTGATGGCATGCAGACTATAATATTGAGAACCAATATCTGACAATACAAGTCATGGAGGATTGACTATGGGCTTGGCTTTTGTTTTATCAGCTCCTATTCAATCACATTGATAATAATACTGAATACCAATATTTGATAATACAAGCCATGAAGGATTAACTCTTTAAAGGCATGCAGACTATGATATTGAGAACCAATATCTGACAATGCAAGTCATGGAGGATTAACTCTTTTAAAGGGAGGCTACAACTTGACTTTTGATTGATCAGCTCCCATTCCCAAATATTGATATTAATAACCAATATGCAGGATTAACTCTTTGATGGCATGTAGATATGGACTGTGAAGACTAATATTATTGAGAACCAATATCTAATGATACAAGCCATGGAGGATTAACTCTTTAAATGTAGGTAAGCTATGACTTGACTTTTGATTGATCAATAAGAATGCTGAATATCAATATTTGACGATACAAACCATGGAGGATTCATTTTTTAGAAAGGGAGGTAAACTAAAGACTTGACTTTTGATTGATCGGCTCTAATTCACTCATATTGATAATAATAATACTAATAATCTGAAGATACAAGCCATGGAGGATTAACTCTTTAAAGGCATGCAGACTATACATTGAGAATACAAGCCATGGAGGATTAACTCTTTAAAGGGAGGCAAACTACAACTTTTGATTGATCAGCTCCCATTCAAAAATGTCAATAAGAATGCTGAATACCAATATCTGACTATACAAGCCATGGAGGATTAACTCTTTAATAAGGAGGCAGACTATGGACTTGGCTTTTGATTTATCAGCTCCCATTCACTCATATTGATAATAATACTGAATACCAATATCTGATGATACAAGCCATGGAGGATTAACTCTTTAAGGCATGCAGACTATGATATTGAGAACCAATATCTGACAATAGAAGTCATGGAGGGTTAACTCTTTAAAAGGGAGGTAAACTACAGCTTGATTTTTGATTGATCAGCTCCCATTCACACATATCAATAAGAATGCTAAATACCAATATTTGACCACACAATTCATGGAGGATGAACTCTTTAAAGAGGGGGTAACCTATGACTTGACTTTTGATTGATCAGCTCCCATTCCCAAACATTGATATTAATAACCAATATGCAGGATTAACTCTTTGATGGCATGTAGATATGGACTGTGAAGACTATAATATTGAGAACCAACCAATATCAAGACAAGCCATGCAGGATTAACTCTTTGGTGGCATGTAGGCTATAATATTGAGAACCAATACCTGACGACACAAGCCATGAATAATTTAACTCTTTAAAAAAAAAGGGGAGGTAAACTAGGACTTGACTTTTGATCAGCTCCCATTCTCAAATATTGATATTAATAACACAAACCATGCAGGATTAACGCTTTAACGGCATGCAAACTTTAATTGGACAGCTCCCAATCTCAAATATTATAATCTATATCTCATGCAATGATAATCCTATCATCACTCTATTTCTTTTCCTAGTAACAGCCCATGTGACAGTACATTTTGGCAAACTGCAGGGTTTCATCTACACTTGGGGAAAAAAAAAAAAAAATTGCATTGAGCTTCACTGACTCAAAGTCCACATGACACTTGAGATTATGTCTTAACATGAACTTGAAAAGAGAAGGGTGTGATAAGGTTGGGGAAGGTTACAGAATGTAATCTCTTTACATAGCTGACTCACTTTTGCATCAGAAATACAATTTAAAAAAAAAAGAGAGAGAGAGAGAGAGAGAGAGATGAGTTTTGATTGACAGCTGTCAATCACATCCTGCAAACTGGAGTGACTGGCAGCTGAGCTGCAGAGAGTCTCTTACCGATCTTGACCTGGTCCCTGTATATCTTCTCGTTCAGGCAGACCCCTCTTCCATGGAGCAGGGCGTGCAGGGGCTTCTCCTCTCCTTGCTTGGGCAGGCAGCGGAGCCCCCCGGCGCAGCGCTCGGTGTACACCCCGCAGGACTGCCCTTCCGCCAGGGCGCAGGTCATGCAGCAGCCGCAGCCGGGCTCCTTCACCAGCTCGCAGCCGACGGGGGTCGGTGGGCACATGGACATGGCTTTCTCATCGCAGGGCTCGCAGTGGACAAAGGAGCCCAGGCACTTACACATCCCCAGGCACAGGGTGAGCAGGAAACAGGCAGGCACAATCATCTGGCCAGGCAAAGTGCTTCTCCCCCCACCAAAAAAAAAAAAAAAAATGCAGCAAAATCCCCTTTAAAAAGTGGTGCACACAGCAATGCAAAGTTGGGGGGAGTGATGGGGTTGCACTCCCAGCTAATGACCCCTTGCAGCCTACAATTGCAAAACAAAAGACTAACAAAAAAAAAAAATTAAACACACCAAAGCAAGGTGCTGCTGTCTTCTAACACAATTGTCGGGGACCTGTTGCTGCAATCAGAAGCAACAGGTTTGCTATGTCAAAAAAAAAAAAAAGAAAGAAAAAATAATCTATTTTAATCACAAACTTCTTTAGCCAGAATGCAAAATCCGGTAATTCTTTGCAGTCCTGCAATCAAGTGTAAAATCCTCAAAATAATGCAACAGAAAAAAAAGTGTTTAAAAATCTGTAGCTTTTTAAACTTTTGAAACAAGGAGTTTTGTTGGATTATCCAAAAGAAAAAAAAAATAGGAAGTTAAATAAAAAAAAAGAGAGTAACAAAGTAACAAGAAAGGAGGAACACACAAATAATAAAATAAAAATAAAAGAACTACTTTGTATATCTCCCACCAGTTGTAGACTGCAGTAGAGTTTGTAAAGAGACTGGTTACTGTAGGAGCAGGCTGTCTTTTTAAATAGGCTTACTTCTGGCCGGCTGCCAGACTTTAACTGCAATTCGATATCACGACAGCTAAATTGAATAGCTGCCAGTGAACAGGCAATATAGTGAGCTTGAATGCGAGCAGGTCCCTTCTTTGTGAGTTAACTAGTTTTCTTCCACAGCTGAGAAAAGGGAACAATGAAAGTACATGCTGACTTTTAACTTCTGAAAAGGCAAAATTGCCCTCAAACTTACAGCCCCTCCCAAGACTTTTCTCTCCCTCTTCTTTTTTTTTTTTTGGTGGAATGAAGTTGCAGAAGTTTCTTAGAAAAGTTTTCAAAAACTTTTTTTTTTTTCTTTTTTAAAGCTATCTAAAAAAAATGACAAGGGCTATCGGAAAATGCTGCGAGCTGTACAGGCTTTAGATGTACGGCAAAAGGGGGATGGGCGTGCCGCGGTAGCCCATAGCAACCGATCAGTTAATTTTCACAGATTTGACTGCACTCAGTTGAGATTTTGTTTCCAGCCTTTGCACTGATTAAGTTGTTGCCTGGGCACACCCTAATCACCCCATGTGGTGCAGATTGCCCCTGAGAAAACTGATACTGTCCACTGCCCTACTGACACCGTCTACTGCCTTATACTGAAACCATCTACTGCCCTACTGACACTGTCCACTGCATTACTGTCACTGTCCACTACCCTACTGACATCATCTACTGCCCTACTGACACTGTCTACTGCCCTGCTGTAACCATCTACTGCCCTACTGACACCATCTACTACCCAGCTGACACCGTCCACTGCCCTACTGACACCGTCTACTATCCTACTAAAACCATCTACTGCCCAGCTGACACCGTCCACTGCCCTACTAAAAGCATGTACTGCCCTACTGAAACTATCTATTGCCCTACTGACACTGTCCACTGCCCTGCTGAAATCATCTACTGCCCTACTGACACCATCTACTGCCTTACTGACACCATCTACGACCTTACTGACACCATCTACTGCCCTACTGACACAGTCCACTGCCCTACTGAAATTCTCTATTGCCCTACTGACACCATCCACTGCCCTTCTGAAAGCATCTACTGCCTTACTGACACCGTCCACTTCCCTACTGAAAGCATCTTTTGCCCTAGTGACACAGTCTACTGCCTTTCTGACACCATCCACTGCCCTACTGAAAGCAACTTCTACCCTACTGAAACCTTCTACTGCCCTACTGAAAGCAAATTCTACCCTACTGACACTGTCTACTGCCCTACTGAAACCATCCACTGCCCTACTGACACAGTCTACTGCCTTTCTGACATCATCCACTGTCCTACTGAAACCATCTACTGTCCTACTGAAAGCATCCTCTGCCCTACTGACACCATCCCCTGGTTGGACATGTCCATTTTTAATTACATTTTAAAATGTTTATTTACATTTATTAATACGAGTGTGTTTGATTATGCATGTATACGTGTATATATATATATATATATATATATATATATATATATATATATATATATATATATATATATACACACGCGTGTGCGCATATGTATCTGAGCATTGGGGTAATAGGCTGTGCACACCTATGGTTGGGGGGGCTCAGGATCTAGTACAGCTGTGCATGGTCACCAATCAGCTTCTATTTTCAGCTTGTTCAATAAAAGTGATATAGCAAAAGTTTGTCACTTAAAAAATAATAATAACAAACTTGTTAGAGCCGGTTCACACAGCGGGCGATGCGAGGCGACACGACTCGCCTCGCCTCGCTCTCGCAAGTCGCCCCCGTTCTGTACAATGGAACCGTTCTGAGAGGAGCGACTCGAGTCGCTCTGACTCAGAAAAAAGGTTCCTGTACTACTTTTGGGCGACCTCGGGGCGACTTGCATTGACTTCTATACAGAAGTCATCTGCAAGTTGCCGCCGAGGTCGCGGCAGGTCGCGGCGAGGCAAGTCGGAGTCGCCTCGCCTCGCCTGCAGTGTGAACCGGCCCTTATACTTACCTGCTCTGTGTAGTGGTTTTGCACAGAGCATCCCTGAATCCTCCTCTTTTTAGGTCGCCCAGGGCACTCCAGGTCTCTCCCTCCCTGCCAAGTGGCCCCAGAGCAAGCAGCTTGCTGTAGGGGCACCCGAGCAGGTGCACTCCCCAGCCACGGCTCTGCGTGTCCATTCACTCTCAGAGATGCAGTTTCGGCCCCGCCCCCTCTCTCTTCTCAATGGCTCACTGACTGGGATGGACAGCAGCGGGAGCCGAGGCAGAGCCGAGGCAGTCATGCACATTGCTGCATCATGATGGGTCTCAGGTAAGTATTAGAGGGGTCCCCTGCACACAGAAGGTTTTTTACCTTCATGAAAGTAAAAAACCTTGTGCCTTTACCAACACTTTAGGCTTTGCCAATAAAACATGGAAGCTGATTCTGTTTGTAATCTTTCAACGGCATTAGAGATGAGTGTAGGCATCCTCCAAACTCCTCTCCTCAAGTTTGGAGTTTAGCAAGAGATGAGTTAGGAGGACACCTAAGCTCACCTCTATTCAGCATCTAAAGCTGGCCATACATGGGTCAAACTTCATCAGGAAGGGGCTAAAATTTAAGCCATAGGTGACCCTGTTAATGCCGCTCCTCAGACCACGCCCCTGACGTGTTTCACCCTTCCTACTGGGGCTTAATCATAGAGGTGAGGTTCTTATCTCTATGATTAAGCTTCGGTAGGTGGGGTTAAACAGACCACGCCCCTGACGTGTTTCACCCTTCCTACCGGGGCTTAATCATAGAGGTGAGGTTCTCAACTTTACGATTAAGCTTCAGTAGATGGGGCTAAAAAGACCACCCCCCAGATGTGTTTCACCCTGCCTACTGGGGCTTAATCATAGAGGTGAGGTTCTCACCTCTATGATTAAGCTTCGGTAGGTGGGGTTAAACAGACCACGCCCCTGACGTGTTTCACCCTGCCTACCGGGGCTTAATCATAGAGGTGAGGTTCTCAACGATTAAGCTTTGGTAGGTGGGGCTAAACTTGTCAGGGGGTGTGGTCTGAGGAGCGGCATTGACTGATGGGCGGCGGTTTCTTGCTTCGATTCTTACTTCTGGATGAGCTACTCTTCAATGCTGGCATACCTGAGTACTAATGGAGCTTTACACCTCAGCTTGGAGCAGCACTATTAAGTAAAAATGGACTTATAGGTGACCCTGTTGGTACATCATCTAACACCCTTGGACCTATAAACAGAAGGAGCTGGGTGGAAAACTGTATGTGCATCAAATCAGATGCAGCCACTGTTGGGGTATTCTGAGTGGCTGTCAAATTACAATAGCCGGCAGGAGATTCGTCCATCTACACATGGATGGTGAGAATAAAATAATTGCCAGGTACATATAACGTGGTTGGGGGGAATCCAGTAGGCTGCGTTACGTGCATTGACGCAATGGTGTGCCATTCTTTTTGAATGGCACCCCATTTCACCTTTTTCAACACACTTGCAACACAGTGTTGCTCTACCAAAATTGCTGCATGCACGTTTACTAGTGCCTTAGGTACCCCATTCCAATGAATGGGCTGCCTTGATGCAATGCACATTAAAACACAAGCGCTAATGCAGCACGGCAATGTGAAGTGGACCTTAATGCCCCATGTAGCCCTAGCCTTGGAGGGGCTCATTTTATTGCGTTGCAGAGTGCCCTAAAATGTAGCACTCTATATGCATGGAGCTGATAATTGAGCGCAAAAGAGCATACACTTTTTTTTTTGGAAGGAAGGAAGGGGTTAAGCAAAGAATGCATCGGCTTGTGTTTGCGAGTTTTATAAACTTTTGACTGACAGCTGCCAAGCTGCGCTGTTACTTGTGCCATTTATGAGAATTCCAGGGCAGATGTAGATTTTTTCCTCAGCTGCAAAACGTTCGGATTGCTGTTCGCTTTCGGCAGCTGAAGTGTCACTTTCCATGATGCCGTCCTGACAACTTTCCCATGGCCAGTGGGCATCTGAAAATAGTCCCTTAATGTAGCATTATTGGCAGCGCTGGCAGCCAAGGTGAAAAGTACTAAGTTGGCAAGAGAGAAATAATGCACAAAGCTCGGTGCCAGCTGAGATCAGGGAATTAATCGGGTTCCCGAGAAGTGGCTCTCTATACACTTTAAATAAGTAAGTGTTTTCTAGATGAACTCTCATGCTTTCTCTTCTTATCTACTCTAGTTTTGTATGTCCTATTAGTTACAAAAAGTAAAATCGGTACAGTACTTACAACTCATTTGAATGAAGATCATGTCCAGTTGACGATCTATTATTCTTTATATAAGTTGTAATAGAATTGTATTATGGTCATGTCCAGTGGAGGGTCATGTTGGGGGTGCAGTGTTCTATGTACAGGCCATTGAAAAAGTATTCATACCCCTTGACATGTTCCACATTTTGTCATATTACAACCAAAAATTGTAAATATATCTTATTGGGATTTTATATGATAGACCAACACAAAGTGGCACATAATTGTGAAGTGGAAGGAAAATGATAAATTGTTTTCCAAATTTTTTACAAATAAATATGTGAAAAGTGTGGGGGGGTACATTTGTATGGCGCCCCCCGGAGTCAATACTTTGTAGAACCTCCTTTCTCTACAATTACAGCTGCAAGTCTTTTTGGGGATGTCTCTACCAGCTTTGCGCATCTAGAGAGGGACATTTGTGCCCATTCTTCTTGGCAAAATAGCTCAAGCTCTGTCATGATTGGACGGAGAGCGTCTGCGAACAGCAGTTTTCAAGTCTTGCTACAGATTCTCAATTGGATTTAGGTCTGGACTTTGATTGGGCTATTCTAACACATGGATATGCTTTGATCTAAACCGTTCCATTGTAGCTCTGGCCGTATGCTTAGGGTCATTGTCTTTTGCAGACTCTTAGGCCGCGTACACACGGGCGGACTGTTCGCCCAACTTTGTCCGCTGAACAGTGTTTGGGCGGACAGTCCGCTCGTGTGTGGGCTTTCAGCGGACAGTTTCAGCGGACAGTTTGACGGACAAGGTTTTTCGGAATTTCCGAAAAACTGTCCGCTGAAACCTTGTTTCAGCGAACAGTCCGCTCGTGTGTAGGCTTGTTCGTCAAACAAAGTTGCGCGCATGCTCAGAAAGGATTTTCACGCCGAAAGTTATAATGCAGTGTATAGGACGTCATATTTTTCGTCCCGTCGTACGTGCCGTTTCAGCAAACTGTTCGTCCGTCGTGTGTGGCCATGTCCGTTCATGCTAAGTTTGAGCGGACTGTTTGCCGAAACTGTTTGACGGACAAAGTTGGGCGAACAGTCCCCGCGTGTGTACGCGGCCTTATGCCGCGTACACATGATCTGAATTTCGGCCAGCAAAAGACAGATGAGAGCTTTTCATCGGAAAATGCGACCGTGTGTACGCTCCATCGGAATTTAGCTGGCCGAATTGCTACCAGCAAAAATTTGAGAGCAGGTTCTCAATTTTTCCGATTGTGTGTATGCAATTCCGACCCGCAAAAACTCACGCATGCTCAGATTCAACTACGAGATGGAAGCTATTGGCTACTAGGTATTGAACTTCCTTTTTCTAGTCATGTTGTAGGCCACCGCGTTCTTGACAGTCGGAATTTGGTGTGACCGTGTGTATACAAGAGAGCTTGAGCGAAATCCTGTTGGAATTCCGTCGGGAAAACCATCGGAGCTTTTTCCGACCAAAATTTCAATCGTGTGTGTGCGGCATAACAGGTTTTCTTCTAAGATTGCCCTGCATTTGACGCCGTCCATCTTCCCATCAACTCTGACCAGCTTCCCTGTCCCTGCTGAAGAAAAGCATCCCCACCACATGATGCTCCCACCACCATGTTTCACAGTGGGGATGGTGTGTTCAGGGTGATGTGCAGTGTTAGTTTTCCGCCACACATAGCGTTTTGATTTTAGGCCAAAAAGTTCAATTTTGGTCTCATCTGACCAGAGCACCTTCTTCCACATGTTTGCTGTGCCCCCCACATGGCTTCTTGAAAACTGCAAATGAGACTTCTTATGGCTTTCCTTCAACAATGTCTTTCTTCTTGTCACTCTTCCATAAAGGTCAGATTTGTGGAGAGACGACTAATAGTTGTCCTGTGGACAGATTCTCCCACCTGAGCTGTGGATCTCTGCAGCTCCTCCAGAGTTACCATGGACCTCTTAGTTGCTTCTCTGATGAATGTTGTCCTTGCCCGGCAAGTCAGTTTAGGTGGACAGCCATGTCTTGGTAGGGTTGCAGTTGCGCCATACACTTTCCATTTTGAACAGAGCTCCATGAGATGTTCAAAGCTTGGGATATTTTTTTATAACCTTACCCTGCTTTATACTTCTCCACAACTTTATCCCTGACCTGCCTGGTGTGTTCCTTGGCCTTCATTATGCCTTTTCTTCACTAAGGTTCTCTAACAAACCTCTGAGGGCTTCACAGAACAGCTGTAATTATACTGAGATTAATTTACACACAGGTTGTCTCTATTCACTTATTAGGTGACTTCTGAAGGCAATTGGTTCCACCAGATTTTAGTTAGCAGAGTAAAGGGGGGCTGAATACAAATGCACGAAACACATTTCAGATATTTATTTGTAAATGTGGAAAACCACTTATCATTTTCCTTCCACTTCACAATTATGTGCCGCTTTGTGTTGGTCTATCACATAAAATCCCAATAAAATACATTTACATTTTTGGTTGTAACATGACAAATGTTGCAACCAAAAATTTCAAGGGGTGGACAATTTCAAAGGGTATGAATACTTTTTCAAGCCACTGTATAGAGCGTAATGGAATTGTATTATGATCATGTCCAGTGGTCGGCCATGTTGGAGGTGTAGTGTTCTATGCATAGAGTGTAATACAATTGTATTGTAGAATACTCTGCAGAAAGAAAAGGACTAAGGACTAGTCCCTGGTTTTGCCTGGGGTCTCTCTGCAGCTGACCTTTTCCCCTTGCTTACCATGCCTTGTTCTGTGCTACAGCGAGTATAGAAAATAATCACCCCTCTTTAAAAAGAATCACATTTTGTTGCTTTGCAGCCTAAATTACTCTTATAACATCCAACTGAAAGATGTAACACCAACATGTCAGAAAAAAATATTCAAAAACAGAATCACTGAGTTGGAAAAAGGATCACCCCCCTTGTGTCATTATTTTGTTGAACCACATGTTGCTCCAATTCCAGCCTTTAGCCTGTTGGGATTTGTCTCTACTAACTTTACACATATAGACTTTGCGATATTTGCCCACTCTTCTTCGCAGAACTGCTCAAGTTCAGCTACATTTGATGGTGACCCCGTTTGTGGAGTGCAGTCTTCAAGTCATTCCACAGATTTTCAATGGGGTTTAAGTCTGGGCTCTGACTAGGCCATGCAAGGACATTGACCTTTTGCTTTGCTGTGTGCTTTGGGTCATTGTCATGTTGGAAGGTAATCCTTCTTCCCATTGACAACTTTCTGACAGAGGGCAGCAGATTTCCTAAAGAATTTGATGGTGTTTTGCCCCATCCATTTTTTCCTTCTATCCTGACAAGTGCTCCAGTCCCTGCTGCAGAGAAAACTCCCCATAACAGGACATTACCACCCCCATTACAGGACATTACCACCCCCGTGACAGGACATTGCTACCCCCCATAACAGGACATTACCACCCCCATAACAGGACATTACCACCCCCATAACAGGACATTGCCACCCCCATAACAGGACATTGCCACCCCCATAACAGGACATTACCACCCCCATAACAGGACATTGCCACCCCCATAACAGGATATTACCACCCCCATAACAGGACATTGCCACCCCCATAACAGGATATTACCACCCCCATAACAGGACATTGCCACCCCCATAACAGGACATTGCCACCCCCATAACAGGATATTACCACCCCCATAACAGGACATTGCCACCCCCATAACAGGATATTACCACCCCCCATAACAGGACATTGCCACCCCCCATAACAGGACATTGCCACCCCCATAACAGGATATTACCACCCCCATAACAGGACATTGCCACCCCCATAACAGAACATTGCCACCCCCATAACAGGATATTACCACCCCCATAACAGGACATTGCCACCCCCATAACAGGATATTACCACCCCCATAACAGGACATTGCCACCCCCATAACAGGACATTGCCACCCCCATAACAGGATATTACCACCCCCCATAACAGGACATTGCCACCCCCCATAACAGGACATTGCCACCCCCATAACAGGATATTACCCCCTCCATGCTTTACTGTAAGAATAGTGTTATTTGGATGGTGAGCTGTATTGGATTTCCGCCATACATATCGTTTGGTGTTGAGCTTAAATAATTCAACCTGACCACCTTAAATGCACTCTGAAGCTTCTGAGGCCACATAGCAAAGGTGTTATGGTCAGGTGAGACTAAAATTGAATTATTTGGCCTCAACACCAGACGATATGTCTGGCGGAAATGAAATCCATCCAAATAACACCTTTCCTACAGTAAAACACAGAGGGGGGTTAATATCCTGTTATGGGGGGGAGGGGGGGGTAATATCCTGTTATGGGGTTGTTTCTCTGCAGCAGGGACTGGAGCACTTGTCAGGATAGAAGGAAAAATGGATGGGGCAAAATAGCATCAATTTCCTGAGGAAAATCCGCTGTCCTCTGCCAGAAAGTTGTCAATGGGAAGAAGGATTACCTTCCAACATGACAATGACCCAAAGCACACAGCAACAATGACCACACAGGGGTTGGAGGAGAAAAAAAAGTGACTGCCCTTGCATGGCCTAGTCAGAGCCCAGACTTAAACCCCATTGAAAATCTGTGGAATGTCTTGAAGACTGCACTCCGCAAACGGTCACCATCAAATGTAGCTGAACTTGAGCAGTTCTACAAAGAAGAGAGCGGGCAAATATTGCAAAGTCTAGATGTGTAAAGTTAGTAGAGACAAATCCCAACAGACTAAAGGCTGGAATTAAAGCAAAATGTGGTCCAACAAAGTACTGACACAAGGGGGGGGGGGGGGGTGATCCTTTTTCCAACTCAGTCATTCTGTTTTTGATTTTTTTTTATTCTTTTCTGACATGTTGGTGTTAAATCTAGGTTTGCCCCTTTTTCTTCAAGCCAAACTTGCAAATTTTAGAGGCACACAGTAACTATATATATTTTTGTTATTATACGCATTAGCAGTGATGGGGAACCTTGGCACCTCAGATGTTTTGAAACTACATTTCCCATGATGCTCAACTACACTGCAGTGTAGATGAGCATCATGGGACATGTAGTTCCAAAACATCCGGGGTGCCAAGTTTCGCCATCAACGCACTATAGGATTGTAACAGACACCTTTGGGCACACCAAAGAGAATAATAATAATAATGTGGCGCACATAGTGCCCCTCCTGTCAAGCCCTGTTCTGAGCCACATTCCTGTCTGAATAATGTGTCCGGGTTTCAGGTGGACTGAAAATCGGACACATGATTCAAAACCTAGACTGTCCGGGTGAATCCCGGACAAGTGGCAACCCTAGTTATATCTTTCAATTAAATGTTATAAGTTGAGTAAATACAGCTGGATAAAACAAAAACGGTGTCTGTCTTCATTTCAGGCTGTAAAGCAACAAAGTGTGATTATTTTAAAAGGGGGGGGGGGGTGATTCTTTTCTATACCCACTGTATATCTCTGTGTGGAGGCGGCCATCTTGGTAGAGGCTGGGTATTGCTTCCTCATGTCAGAACCTCCAGCAAAGAGAACAATGAGCAGCACAGTTGTGGTATCGCCAAATCTCACTCCAAATCTCCCAGAGGCAGTAGTGCCTTAGATCTCACGCTGCAGATTTACAGATAGGAGCCCACAGGACAGGGGTGCCTAGGCTCACTCACATACCAGGAAGTGCACTGCTATTTTTAGGGGGGGGGGATCAAAACAAAATGTAGGTTTGTCATGATACTGCTAAGGCCCAAGTGATGTTTCTAAATGTCTCCTATGACTGCAAATTTCACACTTTTTTATTTTTATTTTATTTTTTAGGTTTATTTTAAAGCAAACACATTGCACTGAGGAGCGGGCGGTAACACTGCAGAAATCATTTAAACTTTTTAGGTTGCCAATTGATTTTGACTAGCCAGCTAACTTTTTAATGCCGCCATTGCCAAGTAAACAGCAGTGGAAAACCCGTCCCTTGGCCTTTTCTATTTTAAATCGCCGACTGTTTTGTGAAGATCAGGGCGTCAGCTGTGCCCTGGCGATGCACGCGGTCGAAGCTCCCAGCCCCCCAGCCCTGCTCTATCTCGGGACCCCGCATCGAGTTACAGAGCTGCACCCGGAGCGAATTTATTATTACACTATAAAATTAATCCGGACGCTGAGAGAATTGGCAAAACACCTTCTTGTCTAGTTAGTAAGCCGGCGGTACTTCCAAGTGGTGAACAATTCTGAATAAAAGATCTCATAGAAGGCCACAGCGGCCACATTCACGACTGCTGATATTATTAGTGCAGAAAAAGCATGCATTTGATTGGCTGTTATGGACAGTTGTAATAAACACGCTGTTCGGTACTCAGCCGGAAACCCAATTAGAATGTCAGAAATGTAATGAGTAATTCCAGTAGACTCTGGTGCTCAATATTTGGGGGGGGGGGGCAAACCAACGCCACCCCCCCACTCCCCGCGGGAGGCGGATACGGGGTAGGGCTCCTGCTCCACGCTCCAGCTACTCCTCGCTCCGGGGCCATTGCTTCTCCTCCCGGCTGAACAGGAAGTGGATCCTGAGACCCGATTGGCCGGGAGTCCTAAGACTCCCTGGCCAATCGGGTCTCAGGACCTGCTTCCTGATTGGCCGGGAGGAGAACCAGGAAGACAATAGTGAAAATTAATTCACTAATGTCACACAACTGGGTGGGCTCAGGGCGCAGTGCTCTGCGCCCCAAGCCCATCCTTTTATTAAGCCAATCAGAGCCTCTGGCTCTAATCATGTGTTTCAAAAAACAAAAAAGCCCATTAAAATCCATGTGTCCGGCACTCTGCATGCAGATTAGGGGCCGGGTACATGGAATGGGGGGGGGGTGCCCCGTATGGACGGGCCGCCACTGGTAGACGGGGAACCAATCAATCAAAGCACTGCCAGTGCTGTCCAGGAAGCACTGCATCTGTGCTGAGGTCAGATTCCAGAGAGCTTCCTATATGTTCAATGGGAGGGTATGCCTTGTGAAGCCAAGTACGTTTTGCGAATTCGCCAAGGAGAGTTCTGATAAGATAAGGTATAAGTAATGGAACAGTGGCTGTGAGAGAAGTATTAGGCTTGGCTCACGTTACCACATACGCCGGGGTGTTTTACACACACACGTTTCCAGGCATCGCATGTAGGGCAGTCCTTTCATTTCAATGGGCTGCCTTACTCACGAGAAAAGCGGGGAAAGAAGTCCCTGACTCTCGCTGCACCAAACCCCAACTCTTGCTGCGGCATTGTGCAATTCGGCACATGTGTTTGCCAGTGCGTGGGGGGGGTGCCATTAGGATTTAATGGCGCACCTATGGCTTTGCTATAGAGCAGTGTTTTTCTCTACATGTCAGGAAAGCGTGCAATTTTTGCACGCATTCCCAACATGCACAGATGTGATCTAAGCTTGGGATGAGGTGGTGCAGAACTGCAGCCGCTGGATGAAGAATCAAAATATTGCGTAAGGTTTTTTTTTTTTTGTATTGGCTGGAGAGTACCTCCACTTTTGCAGTCCAAGTCTTACAGCATCCTCGGCATGGTTATTATAGGGCAGTGATGGTGAACCTCGGCACACCAAATGTTTTGGAACTACATTTCCCACGATGCTCAGGCACTCTGCAGTGTAGTGGAGCATCATGGGAAATGTTGTTCCAAAACATCTGGGGTGCCAAGGTTCCCCATCACTGTTATAGGGGTATGATGGCAGGTTTGTGCAATGTGGGCTCATCTACACCCATTCAGAGTTGGGACTCTCCTACACGTAGGTGATTAATTAACGGTTACAAGAAGTGTCTGCAAGTTGCCTTAATTATTTATTCATGTATTACAGGCATTTATATAGTCGGTTTATGCAGCGCTCTGCACACTGTACATTAGTCCCTGCCCCCAAGGAGCAATCTAAGGTACAATCTAAGGCCCCATTCACACTTATACGACTCCAAAGTTGCGCCGACTTTGGAGTGCATCTTTGACGCAGCTTTGGATGGGTGCAACTTGGATAAGACTTTGGCTTTGACCAGTGATAGTGGACAACTGTTGCATACAAGTTGCATTGTACAACATTCAGGTACGACTTTCATGTAACTTCTGAGGGTTAATATTGAAGTCTCTGGCCCTCAAGTTGCATGAAAGTCGGATCAAAGTAGTGCATGAACTATTCTGAAGTTACTGCAACGTTAAGTCGAGGATATATGAATGCATGGGGAACGACTTGTCATGCAACTTTGATGTCCAAAGTTGCATGGCAAGTTGCACAAGTTTGAATAGAGCGGCAAGGCATGCTTTTTTCTCTTACCTCTTCAACATGGAGGAACCTTTGAAATAACTTTCTGGTCTTAGGGAACCCCTGATAAAAGTTATTATATCTACAACTCATGATACATTAGTGTGATGGTCACTGGGAAGAACGTTCCTTACACTTGTGGCCATTGGGAAGAATTACTCTTTTACAGCTAATTAAAAAGACCAATGGTATCAGTGGGGAACTTATTTGAGAGGCAGAAATTTCTCATTGCTCAGGGAACCCTTAGCAACCTCTGGAGGAACCCTAGGGTCCCATAGAACCCTGGTTGAGAAACTATGAGACAGGGGTTCCAAACTTTCTAAATAAAGGGACAGTTTACTGTCCTTAAGACTGTTGGGTGGGGTGCAGACTATGGCCATTGGGAGTAGAAAAAGGTCCTGATGTCAGTAGAAAAATGCAATGCCCCATTGGTGTAATTGGGAATTGTGCCTCTTCATTGGGGTCAGTGGGGGGCATTATGCTCCATTTTTGGTATCAGTGGATGAAATAGTGCCCTAAGGGCCAGATAAAAGCAAGCAGAGGGCCGCATCTGGCCCCCCGGGGCAGAGTTTGGAGATCGTTGATTTAAGGGGTAGATTTACTAAAACTGGATTACTCAGAATCTGGTGCAGCTGTGCATGGTGGCCAATCAGCTTCTAACTTCACCATGTTCAATTAAGCTTTGGCAATAAAATCTGGAAGCTGATTGGTTTCTATGCAGAGTTGCCCCAGATTTTGTGCCCTCCAGTTTCAGTAAATAAACCCCAATGGTAAAATTTCACATACATACGTATGTATACTAGGGCAGATTAAAACAGGAGCCAATAAACCTACCTACGTACTGTCCCGTAATTATTTAAAATGCCACTCTACAAGTAATAATGAGCGAGCAGCCAATGAGAACCAAGAAACCCTACTGATATTCTCATTTATTTATTATAGGCACTTATATGGCAACATCAATTTACGCAGTGCCTACATATTTATATAAAACTCATATGAAAGGGGTGAATAAGGTTCAAGAAGGCCGTTTTTTTATATGAAATTAAAATCAAGAACATGGGGGACATGACCTCAAACTAACTGGGGGGAAGTTCAAAACTAATCTTAGAAAGTATTATTTTACTGAAAGGGTAGTTGGTGCTTGGAATAGACTTCCAGTAGAGGTAGTGAAACAGTTAACAGTAAGTGGCTTCAAACGTGCTTGGGGCAAACATAGATCTATAGTCAGACAAAAAAGTTAACAAAAAACAAACAAAAAAAAAAAAACACTATGCCCAGCTAAAGTACTGCCACCCTAGAGCCCAGTCTGTGTTACCTTACAGCAAATTTGACCCCCAAACCAGAAAGTTTTCCTAATCCGAGACCCCATTCACGCTTGAGCTGAGCATCCTTGATCTTGGCACAGGCGTTATTGAGTGGTTTTTGTGTTTTTTTTCGCCAATGGAAAGCTAGTTGCTAGACAAGAAAATGTGTCTTCTCCAATATAAACCCATTGGGGCGAAACGCGTGACTCTGCTCTACAAGGAGCTCATGTACTCTTTTGAGTCATAAGCTTTAAGTAATACTACACTCAACTGTGAATGGGCACCGTTAAATGTCATGGAAATCCTAGTGTTGGGTGCAGAAGTGGTTCTGGTGAAGCCTGGCTCCTCTCTAATGCAGGGGGGCTTTTCATATGGCCTCAATGGGACTTCATCCTCTTGTCACCTATTTCTTTTGGGTGCTACCCCTCCCCCTTAAAACTACAGTGGGCAGCACTCAAGCAAATGATTAAAACAAACTGTCAGATTCACAAAACTCAAATTTGGAGGTGATCCAAGGCGTAAGGAACCTGCCCACTGGGATCCTTTGTTTGAGTCATGGCCATGAAGTTTGCATTCTCACATGGGTCTCCTCCATATACTCTGGTTTCCTCTCACACCCCAAAGTCATGTTGGTAAGTTAGTTGGATCCAAAACTGGCCTTAGTTTGATATTCTACCGAGGGTGCCTAAGATGCCCCAACAGCACTTTGAGACCACAAGGGAAAAAATCAATCGCGATAGAACATGGGTGCTCAACCTGTGGTCCTCCAGCTGTTGCAGAACTACAAGTCCCACGAGGCATTGCAAGGCTGACACAGTAATGCCGCGTACACACGCTCGGATTTTTGGACGGAAAATGTTCGATGGGAGCTTTTTGTCAGAAATTCCAACCGTGTGTAGGCTCCATCGGACATTTTCTATCGGAATTTTCCATCGCACAAAATTTGAAATCTGGATCTCAAATTTTCCGACAACAAAATCCGTTGTCGGAAAATTCCGATCGTGTGTACGCAGTTCCGACGCACAAAGTGCCATGCATGCTTGGAATCAAGGAGAAGAGCAGCACTGGCTATTGAACTTCAATTTTCTCGTCATACGTCACTGCGTTCTTGATGTTTGGAATTTCCTAAAACATTGTGTGACCGCGTGTATGCGAGACAAGTTTGAGCCAACATCCTTCGGAAAAAAATCCATGGATTTTGTTGTCGGAATGTGCGATCGTGTGTACGCAGCACTAGGCTTCATGTACACGGGACGTTTTTACAACCTCTCCTGAACGATTTAACTTGACAGATAGTAACCCATGTTTAAAAACATCTGTATTGCCGCGTTCACATGCCGTTTTCCCGCGTTTGCGTTTAGAAGCGATATATATATATATATATATATGTGTGTATATATAAAAAAAAATTTTTTGCTCAAAATAGCCAAGAAAAAAAAAGGTTGTAAACAAAATGCGGCTACCACATTTAGCCACGTTTAGAAGCATTTGGCGCTTGAAATACCTCTAAACTCTGAAACTTCTGAACCCATTTTTTTTTGCGTTCCAAAAAAAGCCTCTAAACTTAACTGCCTAGAAACGACTGTAAATGACCCTGTGTACATGTACTGATAAGATAACATGGAGGAGAGTTCAGGAGCAATTGAAAAAAACGCCCTACTGCTCCTAAACGTCCGTTTACCAACAGAAATGAGGCCTTACCAGCACGACTCCCGAAGGCTGAGACACAATAGGACTTCTAATTCCGAAACAGCTGGAAGGCCACATGTTGAGCCCCCATGCTATAGAATAATAATTGAAATCATTAATTAGACTCCTCCTCAAACCAAGAGCCACCTAATGCCCCGTACACACGAGCGGAATTTCCATTCGGAAAAATCTTGGATGGTTTTTCCGACGGAATTCCCGCTCAAGCTCGGTTTGCATACACGCGGTCACACAAAAGTTCTCGGAACTTTTGACCGTCAAGAACGCGGTGACGTACAACACTACGAAGAGCCGAGAAAATTAAGTTCAATGCTTCCGAGCATGCTTCGAATTGTTTCCGATCATGCGTAGGAATTTTTTGCGCGTCGGAATTGGTACAGACGATCGGAAATTTACGATCTGAACTTTTTCCCGACCGAAAAATAGAGAACCTGCTCTCAGTTTTTGCTGGCGGGAATTCCGCCAGCAAAAGTCCAATGGTGCATACACTAGGGTGACCAGACGTCCCCAGTTTCCGGGGACAGTCCCCAGATTGAGGACACTGTCCCCGGACCAAGTCTGTCCCTTTTTTTTGTCCCCGGAATAGGATTTGAACAGGGACTGGGGCAATTTCAAAGAAAGTCAGTGCAGAATAAAAAATAAAAAATCAGAATTACATACCTCCGCTCCACCACTCCTACTAGCTTAGGGGGTGTATTTTTTTCCATTATCTGTGCCCCTTTCTGATTATCATGTGCTGGTCGGAGCGGAGGGAATATTTCTTCAGTTTCGGGCACATGCCCATTCAGCTCCTCTCACATGTTCTTCTGCCTTGGCTCAAGTCCCGGCCAGCCGACTGCCTGCTTATCTCCTTGACTTCCCTGGCGGAGTGATCTTCCTTTACTCCCCACCCAGTAGTAGCCAGGGCCTAGAGAGTAAGACTTGACTGTGAGGCCGGGCGGCGGCGGCGATGGGCAGAGAGTAGCTTATTGGCGCCATTACCAGTTAAAAAACAAAAAAAGTCCCTGGATTTCATTTTAAAATTCTAGTCACTTTAGCATACACACGGTCGGATTTCCGACCAAAAGCTCACATCGCACTTTTGCTGGCGGAATTTCCGATCGTGCGTACGGGGCATTAGGCTCGATTTGGCATATGGATAAGATTGTCTATATTGAATCACTGCCAACTTGGAGACCCTTAACGATAGCCAAAGACGGTAGGTGAAGATCTCGAAATATTTGTCTGTCATTGGATGAGTGGGCCGACTGTTGGAATCGTCCACAGTAATTAATGGCACCGACAGTGGCCGTGGGGTTGATTAACGGAAACTGGAGCACTCAGGATCTGGTGCAGCTCGTTCATTTAAGTTTCGAAAATAAAACCTGGAAGCTGATTGGTTACTGTGCTCAACTGCACCAGATTTTGCACTTTCCAGTTTATAAATAACCCCCCCCCCCAGTGTGTTCCGGTTCTCTTTCTCTATAGATTTCCTATCCTGTACTGTGTTGTATTTAAACTTTATTATATATTAGTTTCCTTCTCTTATTAATTACTTTTTTTTTTCAGTTCACTTTTACCAGCTGCATTTCTCCTGTTCCAGCACTAGACGGCACCCTTAACTACAGGAAAAGTTTTAATTTAGTCACTTATCAAAACTCCTCCAACTTATTCTGCAAGACAGAACAGAGCGCGCTGGAAACAGGTTTTCAGATGACTTAACTCTGTCTGTGCCGCTCGGAAAGGTCTGCATGGCAATGAATGTGTCCAGGTCCTTACCCAGACGGCATGTACCCAACACGAGCATCTCCATAGGGTCCAGATCCTTACCCAGAGGGAAATATACCCAACACGAGCCTCTCCATAGGGTCCAGGTCCTTACCCAGAGGGACATATACCCAACACGAGCATCTCCATAGGGTCCAGGTCCTTACCCAGAGGGACATATACCCAACACGAGCCTCTCCATAGGGTCCAGGTCCTTACCCAGAGGGACATATACCCAACAGGAGCCTCTCCATAGGGTCCAGGTCCTTACCCAGAGGGACATGTCCCCAACACGAGCCTCTCCATAGGGAATCTTCTGCTTGCAAAATTAAAGAGGAGAGCCAGCTTAATTTTTTATTTTATTTTTTTAAAGTCAGCAGCTACAAACACTGTAGCTGCTGACTTTTAATAAGCAGACTTACCTGTCCAGGGCGCCTGCGATGTCGGCCACCCGAGGCTGACCCGTCCCTTGGCTCTCGGGTCCCGGCGCCGCCATTCCAACTAAGGGAAACAGGCAGTGGAGCCTTGCGGCTTCACTGCCCGTTTCCTACTGCGCATGCGCAAGTCGCGCAGTCCTCTGTGAATGGGGCATGCTGTGTTCTGGGACACACACAGTTCCCAGAACACACAGCGCCCCACTCCCCAGAAGACACCGCACGGAGGAGAGAAGACTGAAAACCGTGGAGTAGAAAGAGGCAGATTAGGACGATATGCCTAGCAACAGGCATTTCTGGTAAGTTTAAAAAAAAAAAAAATTTTTTTTTTTTTCAGACTTATTTTCAGGGTGGCCCTCAGAGTGCCAAGTAGCCACTTCATCCATTTAAACCCGAACACATATGAATTACTCAGGTTCTGAGACTAAAGCTGGCCATACACCATACAAATTTCTTATTCAATTTCCACAATTTTCAACTGTGTAGTAGAAGGGCCTGCCTGATTGGATACAAATTGAAAGTGTTTAGATTTGACCTCATATTATATGTTTTTGGTAAGGCTGCTTTCACACTGGGGCGGTATTCAGGCGTTACAGCGCTAAAAATAGCGCCTGTGTAGTGCCTGAAAAAAACCGGCCCCTTTCACTCCAGTGTGAAAGCCGGAGGGCTTTCACACTGGAGCGATGCGCTGGCAGGACGGTGAAAAAAGTCCTGCTAGCCGCATCTTTGGAGCGGTGAAGGAGCGGTGTATTCACCGCTCCTATACCGCTCCTACCCATTGAAATCAATGGGACACCGCGGCAGCGGCGCTTTGCGGGCGGGTTTAACCCTTTTTCGGCCGCTAGCGGGGGTTAAAACCACCCCGCTAGCGCCCGCAGACCGCCGCTAAAACGACGGTAAAGCGCCGCTAAAAATAGTGGCGCTTTACCGCCGACGCCGCTCCCGCCCCAGTGTGAAAGCAGCCTAAATCTAAAGGAAATCTATAGAAGAAAATTGTATAATGTATGACCAGCCTTATTTAGTGCAGATAAGTGAGTCTAATTACCACCTTAATCAGCCACAGAACCTGTGTAATCAATATGTGTTCTGGTTTAACCGTTTCCCAACCGCCGCATGTAGAAATAACCTCGACAGAATGGCACGGCTGCGCAAATGGGCGTACCTGTAAGTCCCTTTGAATTTTACCTCCGTGAGTAGGATCGCGGGTCCCGCGGACTCGATGTCCTCAGGGGGATACCCGCGATCGTCTCGCAGGGAGGAAGAACGGGGAAATGCTGATGTAAACAAGCATCACCCCGTTCTGCCTAGTGACACTGATCACCGCTCCCTGTAATCGGCGAGCGGTGATCAGTGATGTGTCACACGTAGCCACGCCCTCCCCACACCGTTAGAATCACTCCCTAGGACACACTTAACCTCGTCAGCGCCACCTAGTGTTAACCCCTTCACTGCCAGTCACATTTACACAGTAATCAATGCTTTTTTAATCGCACTGATCGCTGTATCAATGTGAATGGTCCCAAAATCAAGCCAAAAGTGTCCGATCTGTCCGCCATAATGTCACAGTCACGATAAAAATCGCTGATCGCCGACATTACTAGTAAAAAAAAATATATATATATATATTAATAAAAATGCCATAAAACTATCCCCTATTTTGTAGACCAGTGGTCATCAACCCGGTAATCAGGGCCCACTAACAGTCCAGGTTTGCAAGATAACTGAAATACATGACAGGTATTTATCATTTGCTGCTCAGTGATTGCCATATTCTAGTCTGCATCTCCCCAAGGACAGGGTTGATGACCACTGTTGTAGACGCTATAACTTTTACCAAAAATATGTAGAAGAATACGTATCTTCCTAAATTGAGGAAAAAAAGTTTTTTTTTTATAGATTTTTTGGGGGTATTTATTATAGCAAAAATTGTCGCTCTTTTTTTGTCTATAGCACAAAAAAAAAAAACCGCAGAGGTGATCAAATACCATCAAAAGAAAGCTCTATTTGTTGGGAAAAAAGAACGGCAATTTTGTTTGGGAGCCACGCTGCACAGCACGTTGCGCAAATGTCAGTTAAAGCGACGCAGTCCTGAATCACAAAAAGTGGTCCCTGCCAATCAGGATTTAGGACTCGTGGCCAATCGGGTCTTAGGACTCCCTGATTGGCCTGGCAGGAAGACATTAACAAATGTTAATTCACTATTGTCACACAACTGGGTGGGCTCCGGACGCAATGTTCTGCGCCCCGAGCCCACCCTTTTTTGAAGCCAATGAAAGCCTCAGGCTCTAATCATGTGCTTCTTAAAAAAAAAAAACCCATGTAGATTAGATTAGGGGGCGGTGCTGTATGATTGGCCGCCATTGATTAGACCCCAGATCTCTCCTCTGACCTCCCAATCACACGGATCGGTCTGATCGGCTGCATTCCTGGGCGCCACCGCTAACATCCAGGCAAAGAGCCGATAGCAGAAGTGACCAAATCCGGCTCTGGGGCCACAGAGATGGAGGAACAACGTCAGCTCCTCTCTTTCTCTGTTCACTGCTGCAGATGGTGCCGGTCAGATTGGTCCCGGGCTCCCCAGTCTGACAGGAGACCATGTGCTGTAGTGGGGGTGGGGTTGTTGGGGGAGGGGGGGTAGTTGGTGGGGGGGGGGGGTTACCTATTCCACTACCTGCTGAAGTGATCAAGTGGCTGTTCCGGCACTCAAATCACTTCTGCTTAACAGGGAATCTCGCCAGCTGCAAACCTTGATTCCCGGGATGATGCCTGCCATCACCCAGGTTCAGGGCCGTCTTAATAGCATCATGGGCCCCTGGGCAGGGGCGTAACTATAGGGGGTGCAGCAGTCGCTCATGCAGCCCCCTCTACATATGGCCGGCAGCAGCATAGGCAGCTAGGGGTACCAGTGCACCATGCACACGGGTGGCTGGAGGTGGAGGGTGACTAGCAGAGCTCCATGCTCTACTAATCGCACTGGCTGCTCTTTAGTTGTGCATTCCCTGCATGACCTGTGTCCTCGGCCGGCTCCTCAGAGTACCCCTCTCCTGCTCCATGCATTGCCGCTCAGTCCGATGTCTGTTTTCCCCAACCAGTGGTGGAACTACAGGGCTCACAAAGGTCATACCTGTGACCACGCCCTGGAGTTCCACCGCCGGACTCGGAGGGAAGGGCCCTGGCTGGGGTTTCAGGGGGGCCCTTCATGGTTTCTTGAATCGGGGGCCCTGAAGGTTCTAGTTACGCCACTGCCCCTGGGCAAAGTAATGCCCTACCAGCTTGCCCCAATTTACACACCTACTTTCAAGAAATAAAGTAGAAATAGTTGATAGAATTAAACATATAGGGGGTTATTTACTAAAGGAAAATCCACTTTGCACTGCAAGTGTACTTGGAAGTAAAGTCGCTGTAGATCCGAGGAGGACACGCAAGGGAAATAAAAAACAGCATTTTAGCTTGCACATGATTGGATGATAAAATCAGCAGAGCTTCCCCTCATTTCAGATCTACCCCTTAGATTTAGAGCGATTGCACTTCCAAGTGCACTTGCAGTGCAAAGTGGATTTGCCTTTCGTAAATAACCCCCATATTCATTAGTAATAATAATAAAATCGATTTTACAAAAGGAAAACATTCCATAAAGACTAGTCAACACAAAGGGCACAATACTGGGATCAGGAGGGCACAGTACAGGGGGGGTCAGGAGGGCACAATACTGGGATCAGGAGGGCACAGTAAAGGGGGGGTCAGGAGGGCACAATACTGGGATCACGAGGGCACAGTACAGGGGGGGTCAGGAGGGTACAATACTGGGATCAGGAGGGCACAGTACAGGGGGGGTCAGGAGGGCACAATACTGGGATCAGGAGGGCACAGTACAGGGGGGGGTCAGGAGGGTACAATACTGGGATCACAAGGGCACAGTACAGGGGGGGGGTCAGGAGGGCACAATACTGGGCTCAGGAGGGCACAGTTCAGGGGGGGGGTCAGGAGGGCACAATACTGGGATCAGAAGGGCACAGTACAGGGGGGTCAGGAGGGCACAGTACAGGGGGGGTCAGGAGGGCACAATACTGGGCTCGGGAGGGCACAGTACAGGGGGGTCGGGAGGGCACAATACTGGGCTCAGGAGGGCACAGTTCAGGGGGGGTCAGGAGGGCACAATACTGGGATCAGGAGGGCACAGTACAGGGGGGGTCAGGAGGGCACAATACTGGGCTCAGGAGGGCACAGTACAGGGGGGTCAGGAGGGCACAATACTGGGATCAGGTTGGCACAGTACAGGGGGCATCAGGAGTACACAATACAGGGATCAGGAGGGCACAGTATAGGTTCTGGGATGCTTCCCCGGACAGATCCATATCATGACAATTTAGTAAAAAGCATGACTGTCCCAGAAAATCCGGGACAGTTGGCAAGTATGATGTAATGCATGATTATTGTGGAGCCCCCCATGAACCTGGGGCCACTGGGCAGTGCCCAGGAGTGACCTTGCATTAAGATGGCCCTGCCCCGGTATAACCACTTCACTCATATGACTTCCACCGGGGGGGGGGGAGGGGGGTGGTTAAACTTTATAGTAAGTTATAACCAGCAGGCCCACCTTCCTGATCCCTTTTGTATTCAATTACAGTAAAACCTTGGATTGAGAGTAACTTGGTTTGAGAGCGTTTTGCAAGACAAGCTACATTTTTTAATAAATGTTGACTTGATGTACAAGTAGCGTCACGTCACACCTGAGTATAAAAGAGAAGAGAGGCGCCTCTAAGTGTAGTAATATGGTTACATTTAATGAAGGTACAACATTTAGCAACTCACATGGTTGATGATTAAAAGAGGCACATCTAAGTATGCAGACATCCGGGGTAAAGCTGTCCACATAGACCATCCCCCGCACCGCCATCAATGTCATCCCTTCCACACTGCACTCCACGAGCGGTTCAAGCCTCGCTTTCAGACCGCTCTCCTGCAGGGTAGTCTTCCCGGTCAGGATTGCAGACTGACAGCGGTGAGAGCCGGCAGTGCCAGGGACGGTCTATGTGGACAGCTTTCCCCCGGATGCCTGCATACTTAGATGTGCCTGTTTCATTGGTATGCGTAGCCTATTACATTAGGGTGTGCACCCCAGAACACAAACACGTGTTTATATCAGCAGAGCGGTGGTGTCAGTGGAGCAAAGATTGGTGTCAGTAGGACAGTGTCAGTAGTTTTTTTTAATTTGTATTATTTTTTGCAATTCTTTTTTTTTTTTTAATGATTTTTACATTAGTTTACTATGCTTCAGTTAAGAATGAAGACATGAGCGATCAGTGCGGATCACTCACTGGGGTTGATTTACTAAAGGCAAATAGACTGTGCACTCTGCAAGTACAGTTGCTCCGGAGCTTAGTAAATGAGGTAAAGCTTTACTATACCCAATCACGTGCAAGGAAAAAAAAAAATAACATAATTTTTGCTTGCATATGATTGGATGATGGAGTTCAGCAGAGCTTTTTCACTTTTTCTAAGCTCTGAAGCAACTGCTCTCACAGAGTGCAACCGCACTTTGCAAAGTGCACAGTCTATTTTCCTTTAGTAAATCAACCTCACTGGGGGTTATTTACTAAAGGCAAGTCCACTTTGCACTGGAAGTGCACTTGGAAGTGCAGTCGCTGTAGATCAGAGGGGGACGTGCAAGGAAAATAAAAAAGAGCATTTTAGCTTGCACGAGATTGGATGATAAAATCAGCAGAGCTTCCCCTCATTTCAGATCTACTGCACTTCCCAGTGCACTTTCAAGTGTACTTGCAGTGCAAAGTGGATTTGCCTTTTCGTAAATAACCCAGACTGTGTTCACTCAGAAAAGGAAGGAGCCGGTTAATAAACTATTTACCTGCCCCTTCCCCGCTCCTGAAAAGAGAGGAGGGAAGCTGGCAGCACTGTAGAGGGGAGAGAGAAAGTAGGGGGAAATCGGCACCATGCAGGATGCTTAGGGTGTGCCCAGGCACACCCAGCACACCCTGTGCGCACGGCCTCTTTTAATCATCAACCGTGTGAGTTGCTAAATGTTGTACCCTAATTAAATGTAACCATATTGCTACACTTAGAGGCGCCTCTCTTCTCTCTTATACTCTTAATTCCTGCTGGATTTTTCTTCCAATCCCCTTGTGGAGGCTTCCATTTGTGGATTGGACATTTTATGGTTACACAACCTGGTCACATTGCTATAATCTTTTTATATGGACTATAAACTGAAGGACTTATGGATAAATGGTTGTGGAACGAATCATCTGAGTTTCCATTATTTCTTATGGGGAAATTTGCTTTGATATACAAGTGCTTTGGATTACAAGCATGTTTCTGGAACAAATTCTGCTCACAATCCAAAGTTTTACTGTATATTATAACGGTACTGTCTGCCCTCATTTTGTAAAGCGCTCTATAAATCCTGTATAATAATATTATTAATAATGAATTGATCAGACGCCGGTGACGCTGTAGATTGTCCTCCCAGGATGTGTCTAATAGATACAATGTATCGGTGGCACTGGATGCTTTCCCTTGTCTGATCACAGCCTGTTCTCCATCTTATCTCTGCCCTTATCACCGGCTGCCGCTTGTTTTCCTAACCTATGTGCCGCATTGCTCAGCCGGCGGTGGATGCGTGCGACAAGTCGCGTGGCCCATAAGGTTGGGTGTCCCAAATAACGTCTCTGTGATTAGAAGTTGCGTCCGCAGGAGCAGACAGAGGACTCCTCGTCTTTGTTGGGTGACGCATTTGTTGCCTATTGTGGTATCAGTGATTGGAACGCGCCGTACAGAACCCTGTATTGCATCAAAGCCATTTCTCAACGGCGGTTATTTACAAAAGGCAAATCCACTTTGCAATGAACGTGCACTTGGAAATGCAGTCGCTCTAAATCTAAGGGGTAGATCTGAAATGAGGGGAAGCTCTGCTGATTTTATCATCTAATCATGTGCAAGCTAAAATGCTGTTTTTTATTTTCCTTGCATGTCCCCCTCGGATCTACAGCAACTTCACTTCCAAGTGCACTTGCAATGCAAAGTGGAGTTTCCTTTAGTAAATAACCTCCAGTGTGTCGTTCTTTATATTAGTGGAGTCCCTCCTAAGCCTGCATTCACATTTAGCCCCGGGTTCAAACTATGGAGCTGATTTACTAAAGACTGATCACTTTTCAAACTGCAGTTGCTCCAGATCTTTGTAAATGAGCAGAAGCTCTGCTGACTTCCATCATCCAGGCTGGGTTCACACTGCTGCGATGTCCATGATCGGATGTGATTTGCACCGCACTGCAGTGCAAATCATATGCGATCTCTGTGAGATGCGATTTTAGCCATACAGATAGTATGGCTGAATTCGCCATCGCACACGGCCCAAATTCGCACAGGACCCTTTTTTTGGTCCGCAGCAGAATCGGAATCGCATGGGTGTTCACACCATGCGATCCGATTCCTGTCCGAGTTTGCAGATCGCACTGCGATATGACAACTGATTTGGAGGTGTCATTAACTTTTAACTGACACTCCCAGCAGTTTGCATAGGGCTGTGTGAACTGCTGCCGGGAGGCATGCGATGCGGGAACCCGCAGCGGATTTGCAGCGTTCCCGCATCGCAGCAGTGTGAACCCAGCCTCAATCATGAGCAAGGAAAAATGCTGTTTTTTTTTTAAATGTTCCTTGCATGTGATTGGTTATTCTTTGCAAAGTGAAGCTTTACCTCATTTACTAAGCTCCGGAGCAACTGCACTTTGCAAAGCACACAGGAGGTTATTTAGGAAAGGCAAATCCACTTTGCACTGCAAGTGCACTTGGAAGTGCAGTCGCTGTAAATATAAGGGGTAGATCTGAAATGAGGTGAAGCTCTGCTGATTTTATCATCCAATCACGTGCAAGCTAAAATGCTGTTTTTTATTTCCCTTGCATGTCCCCCTCGGATCTACAGCGACTGCACTTCCAAGTGCACTTTCAGTGCAAAGTGGGTTTGCCTTTTGTAAATAACCCCCACAGTCTACTTGTCTTTAGTAAATCACCCCCTATGAATCGCACAAGAACACGTTATCTTTTGCTGTTCCATTTCTATGCGATTCAGTGTGGTTCATTTTGAATGGGCTCAAATTGCACTGCAATAAACCAAAAAGTAGTGCATGCACTCAGTGCCGGGACAAGGTCATCCAGCGCCCAGGGCAAAGATGCCAAACTGCGCCCCCCTTTCCCTTAAGGTTAGGGTCAGGGTGCCCCTACCCCTGCAATAAACCATTGCGCCAGGAGCAGCTGCCCCTCCTGCCCACTCCTTGTCCCGGCCCTGCATGCACTTACGTTTTGGAAACGCACTGCAAAACCGATGCTTTTTTCTGAACTCTCAAATAAATGTTATAAATTCAGGACTGCGAACGAGTGTAAGCAGCAGATAAACAGGTACAACTTATGTAGGAGGGTTTGTTTCGTCTCTGTGTATCACCTGAGGCCGGTCACTTCACTGGCTACATGGAAGGGTTTACAACCACTTTAACCACTTCAGCCCCAGAAGATTTTACCCCCTCCCTGACAAGAGCGCTTTTTGCGATTCGGCACTGCACCACTTTAACTGACAATTGCGCGGTCATGTGACGTGGCTCCCAAACAAAATTGGCATCCTTTTTTTCCCACAAATAGAGCTTTCTTTTGGTGCTATTTGATCGCCTCTGCGGTTTTTATTTTTTGCGCTATAAACAAAAAAAATCGCAATAAGCGTATAGTGATTGGTTTGTGCAAAAGTTATAGCGTCTACAAAATAGTGGATAGTTTTATAGCATTTTATTATTCATTTTTTTTTATTAGTAATGGCGGTGATCTGCAATTTTTACCGTGAATGCGAGATTATGGAGGACACATCGGACACCTTTAACACTAATTTGGGACCATTGGCATTCATACAACGATCAGTGCTATGCAAATGCACTGATTACTGTGTAAATGACACTGGCAGGGAAGGGGTTAAACACTATGGGGCGATCAAGGGGTTAAAGTGGAAGTAAACTCCCCTATCGTTTTCAGCCAAGGAAGCTGCCATCTTTGCCTCTGTTTAATCTTCAACTGCTATGGTGCTGCACATGTGATTCGTTATGACACCAGCCATTGGATGGTTTGATGGTTTGGCTGAGAGCACAGCCAATGTGCAGTTAGCATTCCCGGCATGCCTTTTTTTTTTTAACAGTTTAAATCGATGGGTTTACTTCCACTTTAAGTGTGTCCTAGGGAGTGATTCTAACTGTGGGAGGGGAGGGGCTACCACTGACATGACAGCGATCACTGCTCCCGATGACAGGGAGCAGTAGATCTCTGTCATGTCGCTAGGCAGAACGGGGAAATGCCTTGATTGCATCTCCCCGTTCTACCTCTCCACACCGCAATCGCGGGCCGCTGGTGAACATCGAGTTCCCGGGACCCACGGGCACAGAAGGTGGCGAACTTAAAGGGACGTACCTGTACGCCTATTTGCCTGCCTGTGCCATTCTGCCGACATATATGTGTGTGCGGCGGTCGGCAAGCAGTTAAAAATGTAATGTGCATGTGAAGGCGCACGTGCACTTTCCTGCCTATTACATGTAGGGCAGCCCATTGAAATGAATTGGCTGCCCTACACGCAATGCATAAGAACGAGCTCCATCACATGGGCATGAGCATTTAAAGGGGCTATTTGGACTTTTCTTTTTTCTTATGCCCTGTATGCACTGTTGGAAATATGTAGGCTCCCCCTGACATTTTACATTTTTTTCCAATTTTCGACACACAAAATTTGAGATCTGGATCTCAAATTTTCCGACAACAAAATCCATTGTTGTAAATTCCGATCGTGTGTACACAGTTCCGACGCACAAAGTTCCACGCATGCTCGGAATCAAGCAGAAGAGCCGCACCGGCTATTGAACTTAATTTTTCTCGGCTCGTCATACATGTCGTACGTCACAGCGTTCTTCACGTTCGCAATTTGCCGACCAAGTTTGTGTGACCGTATGTATGCAAGACAAGTTTGACCCAACATCTGTAGGGAAAAAATCCACAGTTTTGTTGTTGGCATTGTCCGATCGATGTCCGATTGTGTATACGGGGCATTAGACTTGGTTCACACTTGGGCATGTGACGGAACACACGCACGTTGTGTGTAGGACAGTCCATTGAAATGAATAGGCTGCCCTACATACAACACGCGGGAACGTGCACGCCACTCCATCACATCACATGCGACTGAGAACCCAAGCCCAAGAAAAAAAAGTACAAATAGTGGCTTTAAAAATGTATAGAGACACCAAGAGAAGCATGCGTCCAGTGTTAAAACTACAGAAGCATCTTCTCCCTGGGCGCTGGATGACCATGTTCTGCACTGATAATTACCCATAATTTGCGCTTTCCTTAAGGCCATATGGTAGACCGGGATTGAATGTTCACCGATCCGGTGCTCAGGGCCGGACTTACCATTGGTCTTGACTGGGCTCAAGCCCATTGAACCCGCCCAACAGGGGCCCGCCAAGATACACAGCCGAGTGTACTCGGCTCGGCTCCACTCACAGTCATGCCCAGCCCCGCCATATGATGGACATAACATAGGGACTTGGCGTTACTGTGAGCCGAGTACACTCGGCTACTCTCGGCTCCGCTCAGGACTGCGAGAGGACCCAAGAGGCGCAGAGAGGACCCAAGAGCCGCTGAGAGCCGCCAAGAGGACCCAAGAGCTGCCGAGAGGACCCAAGAGGCGCAGAGAGGACCCGAGAGCCGCCGAGAGCCGCCAAGAGGATCCAAGAGCTGCCGAGAGGACCCAAGAGCCACCGAGAGCCGCAGAAAGCCGCCGAGAGGACCCAAGAGCCACTGAGAGGACCCGAGAGCCGCCGAGAGCCGCAGAGAGCCGCCCGAGAGGACCCGAGAGCCGCTGAGAGCGGGCGAGAGCCGCCAAGAGGACCTGAGAACCATCGAGAGCTGCCAAGAGGACCCGAGAGCTGTCGAGAGGGGGCGAGAGCCGCCAAGAGGACCTGAGAGCCGTCGAGAGCTGCCAAGAGGACCCGAGAGCTGCCGAGAGCCACAGAGAGCCGCCGAGAGGACCCGAGAGCCGCCAAGAGCCGCCGAGAGCCGCCGAGAGCCGCCGAGAGGACCCGAGAGCCGCACAGAGGACCCGACAGCCACTGAGATACACAGGACTCTGTATCTCGGTGGCGCAATTTTTAATCTTCAAGACTGCAATGACAAGGCTGCAGATGACGAGGCTGCAGATGGACACTGATAAGTCTGCATTGATGGCCATTTATATGTACGCTTTTTCCTTAAACTTCCCTCCTAAAAGTTTTTTTCCTTAAAATTCCCTCCTAAACTTGGGGTGCGTGTTATACGGTGGCTCATGTTATATGCCGATAAATACAGTAATGTATAGAAGGTAGGGCCCTAAAGTGACTCAAGCCCAGGGGCCCCTACCACCCTAAGTCCTGCCCTGCTGGTGCTAATAACAATAACCTGATATCCATTATTGATCTTCCAGAATGAAAAAAGAAGAGGTCAAATAAGTCTATAGAAAATCCATGGGGGTCCGCTGCAGCCGAAAAATGACCACAGGAGCCGGCGAGCACGACGCCTCCGAGCCAAAACAATCATTACAACCACCAGCATCCTGCGCCTCCTGATGGATCTAGCACATTGCTCTCCCTTTACAACCGCCGTCAGCCGCCGAGCTCTCAAACGCCGTCCATACATTACCTTGAATCCCCAGCGCCCCGCTGCGTCTCTCCCGCCGCTGTTATCCAACTTTTTCGCCCCCACGCTGACAAAGAAACACAAAATGAACTCTGGATGGGGTTTGTCAAATGTTTTGTTATCAGACCTCAAAGCGGAGATATACTCGGTTTCATTTTATGTGCTGGGAAAAAAAAAAAAAAAACTGAGAGGGCTCGGTGAAAAGAAACCACAAAAACCGTCCGCTGGGGCCTCTGTAATAAAATCTGCCAGGGATCGGGAAGCCGTGTGCCAGACAGGACAACTGTAAAAGAAAGTCCGCTGACACTGGATTAATAAAACGCGCTGAGCAAGGATTGTCTTCCCGTCGGTGTATCTTGCCATTGACCCAGCCGTAGGTGGGAAAGGATGGTCAGATGCGAAAAAGCCATCTCCCCTCCGGGATGTGGCTTTGCTGGCCCATCCAGAAAAAGACCGATGAGAGCTTTTCATCGGAAAATGCGACCGTGTGTATGCTCCATCGGAATTTAGCTGTCCAAATTTCCGCCAGCCAAAAATTGATAGCATGCTCTCAATTTTCCCGACGGAAAAACTTTCTATCGGTAATTCCGATCGTGTGTATGCAATTCCGACACTACAAAAAAATCACGCATGCTCAGATTCAACTACGAGACGGAAGCTATTGGCTACTGGCTATTGAACTTCTTTTTTCTAGTTCCGTCGTACGTGTTGTACGTCACCGCGTCGGAATTTGGTGTGACCGTGTGTAGGCAAGACAGCTTGAGCGGAATTCCATCGGGAAAACCATCAGAGCTTCTTCCGACGAGAATTCCGATCGTGTGTATGTGGCATTATGCCGACGATCGGAATTTCGGTCGGAAAAAGCTCTGATGGGTTTCCCGACGGAATTCCGATGGGATTTCGCTTAAGCCGTCTTGCCTACACATGGTCACACCAAATTCCGACCGTCAAGAACGCGGTGACGTACAACACGTACGACGGGACTAGAAAAAGGAAGTTCAATAGCCAGTAGCCAATAGCTTCCATCTCGTAGTTGAATCTGAGCATGCGTGAGTTTTTGCGCGTCGGAATTGCATACACACGATCGCATTTTCGAATAGGAACTTTTTCCGACCGAAAAATTTAGAACATGCGCTCAATCTTTTGCTGGCTGAAATTCGGCCAGCAAAAGTCCGATGGAGCATACACACGGTCGCATTTTCCGACCAAAAGCTCTCATCTGTATTTTTCTGGTCGAATTTCCGATCGCGTGTACGCAGCATTAGATCTCAAACCGCACTTTGCCATGGTTTGTGGGTTAGCATGCAGAATTGTGCTGTAAAACGCGTATTGTAGTGCACTTTCCCACAAGGCAAACATTTGTATAGGTCTAATGCCCCATACACACGGTCGGAATTTCCGACTGAAAAAGTCAGATCGGATTATGTTGTCGGAAAATCCGATTGTGTGTGGGCTCTATTGGACTTTTTCCGTCTGAATTTCCAGCAAAAAAAGTGTGAGAGCAGGATCTAAAATTTTCCGACAACAAAATCCGATCGGACTTTTTCCGATCTTGTGTAGAGAATTTCGACGCACAAAGTGCCACGCATGCTCAGAAAAAATGTGGAGATGAAAGCTATTGGCTACTGGCCTGTACGTAGTCCTGTTGACGCCACCTCGTTCCGAACGATTGGATTTTCTGACAACTTTGTCCGACCGTGTGTATGCAACACAAGTTTCGGCTACAATCCGTTGGAAAAAATCTGACGCTTACACTTGCATCAAAATGTAGAAATGGACGCACTTTTTTTTTAACCACTTCCATACCGGGCCTATTCTGGCACTCCTCTTCTACATGTAAAAATCATCATTTTTCTGTTAGAAAATGACTCAGGACCCCAAACATTATATATATATATTTCTTCTTAGCAGACACCCTAGGGAATAAAATGGCGGTCATTTATCTCACACACGGTATTTGCGCAACAATTTTTCAAACGCATTTTTTTGGGAAATAAAAACTGGTTCATGATTTAAAAAATAACAAAACAGTAAAGTTGTCCCAATTTTTTTGTATAAAGTGAAGGATCATGTTATGCCGAGTAAATAGATACCCAACACGTCACGCTTTAAAATTGCGCACACTCATGGAATGACGCAAAACTTCGGTACTTAAAAATCTCCATAGGCGACGCTTTCAATTTTTTTACAGGTTACATGTTTAGAGTTACAGAGGTACACGCGATCGGACTTTCCGGCAGACTTGGTCCGGCGGACCGGAATCCGTCGGAGAATTCGATCGTGTGTGGGCTCCAGCGGAGATTTTTCCCCCAAAAGTCAGACGGACCTAGAAATAAAACCTGTTTCAAATCTATTCAACGGAGAGTAAAAATCGGGGAAAACCGTTCGTCTGTGTGCTGGTCGGACGGACCAAATACGACGCAAGGGCAGCTATTGGCTACTGGGTATTGAACTTCCTTGTTTAGTCCCGTTTACGTCACCACGTTCAAAATGAACGGACTTAGTCCGGTCGTGTGTGGCCAAGTCCGTTCGTTCAGAAAGTCAGTCGGACCTCCGCCCAAAGTCCATCTGGAAGACCGTCGAATCTAGTCCCGCGAAAAGTTCGGGCAGTTTGGGTTTCAGACTGTTTGAGACCCTGAGACATTATTTAAACTGGACTATGGCCTCCCAGAAGGATTGCTGGCTGCAGTAGTCTAATGAGTGTCACACTCTCTTTCACTCTTCCCAAAGCCAACACTAACAATCCCCCCCCCCCCCCCCCAAAAAAACACACACAGACAGGAGAGGAGAGAGGGATTGATCTGCACCTCATCCCCCCACCTCTACCCCTCTGTGTCTGCCCACACTTCAATCCCCGGCGCTGTGCTTCAGAAAAGGAAAGTTGGGGTTGGAAATTTGAAGTCCAGCAGCCTCAGCTACATCTGGATAAGAGGTGCTGACTGCCAAGGGGTGAGTGAGCTCACCATGCATCCCTGTCTATGACTGAAGTCTCCCCCCTTTCCTCTCCTGCCTTTGAGTGAGTACACTAAGGTAATTTGGGTTCTCAGAGCACCCCTTACATCAGAGTTCCCCTTTACATCAGAGGCCACAGTGTCCCCCCCTTACATCAGAGTCCTCTCCGTACATCAGAGTTCTCAGTGTTCCCCCTTAAATCCGGGTTCCCAGAGCATCCCTTATGTCAGAGTCCCCAGAGTTCTCCCTTACATCAGAGTCTGCAGAGTGGGAAACTCTGCAAGTAAAAGGGAACTCTGCGAGTTCAGATGTAAAAGAGGAACTCTGTGAACTCTGATATAAAGGAGGACTTTTGTTATTAACTTC
Organism: Lithobates pipiens; assembly: GCF_037356315.1. Taxonomy (NCBI): domain Eukaryota; kingdom Metazoa; phylum Chordata; class Amphibia; order Anura; family Ranidae; genus Lithobates; species Lithobates pipiens. Next base: position 329,159,596 of record NW_027507784.1, read on the forward strand.
ATATGACTAGAATTGTTATTTAATAGCAAAATATATGTATAATTTATACTATAAAAAAATTAAAAAATTGCTGTGCGCCGCAAAAGTGTTTGGGTTTGACTTGAAGAAAAGGTGGCAACCGTACCTCACATGGGCATGCTCAGAGGCCCCTCTCATGAGTCCTCAATACTCCCTCGCTTCAGAGTCCTCAGAGCCCCATCATCAGGGGGCACAGTGGTGTAGTGGTTAGCACTCTCACCTAGCAGTAAAAAGGGTCGCTGGCTCGAATCCCAACCACAACTCTACCTGCCTGGAGCATGTTCTCCCTGTGCTCACATGGGCTTCCTCTGGGTCCTCCGGCTTCCTCCCACATTCCAAAGACATGCAGGTAGGTTAATTGGCTTCTGTCCAAAACTGGCCCTAGTATATGAATGGGGACCTTGGATTGTGAGCTCCCTGAGGGTAGGGACTGATGTGAGTGTGCAATGGATAGGGACAATTGTAGACACTCACTCAGGTTGAACTGGATGGACTGGTGTCTTTATTCAACCTTACTAACTATGTAACATCAGCGTCCTACCTTATAATTAGTACTGCAGCCAGCCCACCTGCACCATGGACACACATGAACTTTGTGGAATTTCACAATAAAGTAGCTTTCATTTAACTATCTGAGGGGATGCTAACCCCAAGAATTTTTTGGGGTGTTATAGCACATCCAAGCACCCCCTTGACACCCCCTCTTAAGTGACGCTATGTACCATACACTGGATACACCACTGACTCTTTTACCATCACACCGTCCCTCGGTTCCTGAACCCAATCACTTGTGTTATTTTAGTTGTTTCTTTGCTGTGTAATAAATACAGGCGGCTTACAGCTTGTACTGAAACAACTATTCCTCTACATGTGTTGGACTCTCCCCGCAGGCTATAACATACATATTACATATTGTTCTTGCTCAGTCCCCATAAAACATATTTAAAGATCCCATTTATGATGCAAGAATGACAGCTGGTCTGAGCCTATAAAGGTAGCTCAGAGTAATCTTTGTCTTGGCGGCCATGTCCCTTCTATCTTTACATACCCGCGTCCACACCGATAAGACTCAAATAGAGCCGCTGGTGTCAATGTTCTGCTGGTATCTTAAACCCCAATGGCTGAAATAATATTCTTCCAATATCTAAAGTGGGTTTCCTTTGTTATCTGCTCTTCAAGAACTACATGACATTCCTTTATGAAGGATTAAAGCAAAAAAGATTTACAGGGTATGTAGCACTGACCCCTTCAAAGGAACCACCGATGGATGGAGCCCCTGATTTCAGAAGACAACTACCCTCCTGGCAATGCCACACCCTCCGACACGTCAAGGCTAAAGAAAGAGGTTTTATTTCAGAGAAAAAACTCCATACATAGCAACATATGGAATGGCAGTAGCAATAACGAATCGCAGATAGCGACTTTGCACAATACCACCAATAATGAGAGGACCCTTTAAAGTGTCTTTGTACCTGAACCCTCAGTTTAGGGAGCTTCTAACTCAGGGGTGCCCAACCAGTGGCCCGCGGAGCCCTGTGAAGTTGCCCGCGACCTCCTGCTCTGGGATAAAATGGAAGGAATACTGTTATTAAAAGTCAGTTCATTACTTAAAATCACAGTGTATATATGGGGCATATCTTTTCTGCAGTGGTTACTAGGCTGCTTTCAAACTGATCCGCAGGTGCAGAGCAATTTACCTGCAGGTTACCTGCACTGAGCCATAGACTTCTATTATTACTTGTGAGTTTGGTGAGCTTTCTGAAAGTGCACCAAACCTGCAGGATATAACAGAAGTCTATTGCAAACTGCAGGAAAGCCAAAGGTACACTGAGTTGCACACATGGTGCGGATAAACCGCGGCACATCAGTGTGAAAGTAGCCATGGACTCCTTTCACAAGGTCAGTCCGACAGTCCGACCAATTGGACCCACCATTCACCTCTAAGTAGTGGCAGACATAAACCAACTTGTGTTCTACCTCCAATACTATCCACCAAAAAGTATTGTGGACTGCGTCCATGTCCGCTCTTCAAATGCAGAGTAGACACAGACATGCCATCCACCCGCTCCACTCATTGTGGCCCGCGACCGGTTACCAAGTCGCTTAAGTGGCCCTCGCTCTTCAAAAGGTTGGGCACCCCTGTTCTAACTAAAGGACTGCTTCTAGGAGCTAAAATGTCTTTCAGTCTCTCAAAACCTTATTAAACAGGGTCTGATCCAGCCTGACTGATGTGGGGGTGCAGTAAAAAAATGTCAGGGGAGAGAGGATGGGAGGTCAGTGGGGAAAGGTGTAGGGGGTCAGCACGACAGATGATAGGGTCAGCATTTTGTAGGGCAATGTACAGAGGCTATTGGTTTGTAGGGTAATGTACAGGGGGTGAGCAGGGCAAAGGATGGGAGGTCACTAGAGGAGTTCACAGGAATTGATAGGGAAGTGTACAGGGGGTCAGCAGGGTAAAAGATGGGGGGTAAGTAGAGGAATGGACAGGAAACAGTAGGGCAGTATAGAAGGGGTAAGCAGGGCAGGGGACAGGGGTCAGCTGAGCCAATGACAGGTGACAGCAGAGCAGAGGACAGGGGTGATTGCTGGCAGGGCAGGACAAGGTTCAGCACTGGAAAGGCAGAAGACAGGGATTATTGGGGGGGGTAGCGCAACGGAAACCTGGAGGGGAGCAGCCCACTCCAGAACCCCCTTAGATCCAGCCATATTATTAAACGTTGGGGCCCAAATCATAGTTGCCAACTGTCCCGAATTTCCCGGGACATTCCCGGGATTAGGACATTTGTCCCAAATTAATTTTGTCCTGGGAAATGTCCCAGGAAATTCGGTTTGTCCCGGGAAATTGAATTTCCCGTTTTTTTGCCGCCGGCCGCTAGAGGTTGCCATTTTTAAGAAGACCAGAAGTTGGTCTACACCTGTGGCGCCGCCCACCCCCGCTGCTAGTGTGTGTTTGTGTCAGTGTAAAGTGCGGTGGGCGGCGCCACAGTTAAATGTCTCCGCGTGGCAACGGCGGCATGTCGGGGGCCAGTCTGTCAATGTGGATGTCGGGGCGGGGGCCAGACAGATGTCGGGGGCCAGTGACAGTCATGGTATGTGGATGTCGGGGGCCAGTCTGTGAATGTATGTGGGGGCCAGTGGTATGTCGGGGGCCAGTCTGTGAATGTGGGGGCCAGTCTGTGGATGTTGGGGGCCAGTCTGTGGATGTCGGGGGCCAGTCTGTGAATGTGGGGGCCAGTCTGTGGATGTCGGGGGCCAGTCTGTGAATGTGGGGGCCAGTCTGTGAATGTCGAGGGCCAGTCTGTGGATGTCAGGGGCCAGTCTGTGGATGTCGGGGGCCAGTCTGTGAATGTGGGGGCCAGTCTGTGAATGTGGGGGCCAGTCTGGGGATGTCGGGGGCCAGTCTGTGGATGTCGGGGGCCAGTCTGTGGATGTCGGGGGCCAGTCTGTGAATGTGGGGGCCAGTCTGTGAATGTGGGGGCCAGTCTGTGGATGTTGGGGGGCCAGTCTGTGGATGTCGGGGGCCAGTCTGTGAATGTGGGGGCCAGTCTGTGGATGTCGGGGGCCAGTCTGTGGATGTCGGGGGCCAGTCTGTGAATGTGGGGGCCAGTCTGTGGATGTTGGGGGCCAGTCTGTGGATGTCGGGGGCCAGTCTGTGAATGTGGGGGCCAGTCTGTGGATGTCGGGGCCAGTCTGTGAATGTGGGGGCTAGTCTGTGGATGTTGGGGGCCAGTCTGTGAATGTGGGGGCCAGTCTGTGGATGTCGGGGGCCAGTCTGTGAATGTGGGGGCCAGTCTGTGGATGTCAGGGGCCAGTCTGTGAATGTGGGGGCCAGTCTGTGAATGTGGGAGCCAGTGGTATGTCGGGGGCCAGTCTGTGGATGTGGGGGCCAGTCTGTGGATGTCAGGGGCCAGTCTGTGGATGTCGGGGGCCAGTCTGTGAATGTGGGGGCCAGTCTGTGAATGTGGGGGCCAGTCTGTGGATGTTGGGGGCCAGTGGTATGTCGGGGGCCAGTCTGTGGATGTGGGGGCCAGTCTGTGGATGTCAGGGGCCAGTCTGTGGATGTCGGGGGCCAGTCTGTGAATGTGGGGGCCAGTCTGTGAATGTGGGGGCCAGTCTGTGGATGTTGGGGGCCAGTGGTATGTCGGGGCCAGTCTGGAGATGTGGGGGCCGGTCTGTGCAGGATGTGGGGGGGGCGGTCTGTGGATGTCAGAGGGGCACCAGATGTAAGGAGGGGCTCCGCTGATGGACACAGATGTGAGCAAGGTACCTCTGATGGGGCACCTGATGTAAGGACAGACTCCGCTTGGGACACCTGATGGCATTTGGTGGCAGGCAACGTGGCTAGTGACGCGCTCAGAGCTCCCACTGATTCTGCATTATGGTGAGTTGAATGATTTCATTTCATATTATAATGTAATAATAGAAATAATGTGCTTCAATCATCCTAACACCATAACAATCATGGCGCCAGGATGATTGAAGCGCCAACACCAGGTATTTGGAGTATCTTTATCTGCTGATTGTCAAACTCTGGAAAACACACATTGCTATTATGGTGTAGGATCGGGGGGCTGCTGTCCCCCCCCCCTCCTTTCCCTCCCCCCCCTCCTTTCCCTCTCTCCATCCCCCTCCTTTCCCTCTCTCCATCCCCCTCCTTTCCCTCTCCATCCCGCATTCATCTCAGACTCTAACCACACCCCTTTGAGCCACGCCCCATATAAGCCACACCCACTATTTTACGTAAACCACACCCATTTTTCGCCGCGGCAAGCTGCAGAGAGAAGAGGCACTTTCTTTCCCAACTGGCCACAGTTCTTCACCCCTAAAGTTTGTAAAGTGGCCCTTTGTTTAGCAACTTCGGAGACCCCTGAGCTAGGGGAACCGTGTTTGGAAATGGCTGGTCTATGGGGTCTCCTCTAGGAGAAACTCTGATTGTTCAGATTGTTCCAATCCCACCACTCACCTTCGAGGCAAGTGGGATCTTCCCCTTCTTCCCACTGTAGAGATAAATACTAGCGCTCATATGAGACAATCGCTTGGATTTGTTTTGGCGCCAAGTTCTTATCTAACCGTCTTCTAGTGTCCTCAATCCTTAATCCTTAATTGTAACTTTACAATAGACATAATCCTAATACCAATATTTCTTTTGAGCCAAAAATTTCTTGCAGCAAAAAACAAACCTTTGTCATAATATATCAACAACAGCACAATTCTTAAATGGACAGTATGGTGTTATAGAGGGATACTGAAACCATAGTCCACTCCCCAAAGCTAAAGTATCATATATGATGTGGAATCATAATCCAGGCAAACAGCAACATTTGCAGTTACAATGCACACAGGTTGACTTTTAAAGTATTGTAATTCTGTTTAGCCAGTCTTTTGATCCAGGAATATCTGCCAGCCAGGGCAGTCATGTTAGTGACCTCAGCATCACAGCTTGGTCAAGCAGCCCCCTAGTCTGCTGATTGGTTAATGAAAGAGCAGCATCACATAAACTATATTGTCAAAAGTATTGGGACGCCTGCCTTTACACGCACATGAACTTTAATGGCATCCTAGTCTTAGTCCGTAGGGTTCAATATTGAGTTGGCCCACCCTTTGTAGCTATAACACCTTCAACTCCTCTGGGAAGGCCGTCCACAAGGTTTAGGAGTGTGTCTATTTGACTATTCTTCCAGAAGAACATTTGTGAGGTCAGGCACTGATGTGGCTGGGAAGGCCTGGCTCACAGTCTCCACTCTAATTCATCCCTTAGCCCTTGTACAAACGGTCGGAGATTCCGACGGAATGTGTCCGATCGGGCCGTTTTGTCGGATTTTCCGACTGTGTGTGGTCTACATCGGACTGTTTCTGTGGGAGTATCCGACGGACCAAGTTTTCCAACTTGTTGGTAAAATTTTCCGACAACATGATCCGATCGGACATACTCCGATCATGTGTAGAGAATTCCGATCGGACAAAGTGCCACGCATGCTCAGATCAAATTCCTAGACCAAAGCTATTGCCTACTAGCCTGAACGTAGTCCCGTCGTAATGAAATAACGTCATCATGTTTGATTTTCTGACAACTTTGTCCGACCGTGTGTATGCAACAGTTTCAGAAAAAAATCAGACGGACAAAATCCGACGGATTTGGTTGTCGGAATCTCCGACCCTGTGTACAAGGGCTAAGTGGAGATTTGGGTTGAGGTCAGGACTCTGTGCAGACCAGTCAAGTTCCTCCACCCCCAAACTCACTCATCCATGTCTTTACGGACCTTGCTTTGTGCACTGGTGCGCAGTCATGTTGGAACAGGAAGGGAATCCCCAAACTGTTCCCACAAAGTTGGGAGCATGAAATTGTCCAAAATCTCTTGGTATGCTGACGCCTTAAGAGTTCCCTTCACTGGAACTAAAGGGCCAAGCCCAACCCCTGAAAAACAACCCCACACCATAATCCCCCCTCCACCAAATGATTTGGACCAGTGCACAAAGGTCCATAAAGGCGTGGATGAGCGAGTTTGGAGTGGAGGAACTACAGAGTTCTGACCTCAACCTGATAGAACACTTTTGGGATGAATCAGGCTGGATTCACACCTATGCATTTTTATTGCTTTTTGCATTTTGCAGATTTGCACTACAGAACGTGTTCCATAGGAAACCATGTTAGATATACTGTAGTGCAAATGTGCAAAATGCAAAAAGCACTAAAACTGCATAGGTGTGAATCCAGCCTTAGAGTGGACAATGCGAGCCAAGCCTTCTTGTCCAACATCAGTGCCTGACCTCACAAATGCGCTTCTAGGAGAATGGTCAAACATTCACATAGACACACTCCTAAACCTTGTGGACGGCCTTCCCAGAAGAGTTGAAGCCGTTATAGCTGCAAAGGGTGGGCCAACTCAATATTGAACCCTACGGACTAAGACTGGGATGCCATTACAGTTCATGTGCGTGTAAAGGCAGGTGTCCCAATACTTTTGACAGCGTTGACTGGGATGCCATTAAATTTCAGTCTAAGGACTGCATTGTTGTTCTTGGGTTTTGATACACTTTATATGAATGCATTTTATATCTACAGTACATTTCCTCTTTAAAAACAACCCATCGGAGGTTGTGATGGACTAAAAAAAATAAAATAAAATAAAAATAAATAAAAAAAAAGCCAGACTCATCGGTTCCTAGTGACAAAGTTTATTCTCCGCAGACTTTCCAAGGACGGAGAATATAATGTGAATATAGAAAAAGCTGTTTTCAGCACCAGAACCCGCAAGTCGGAGTCTAGGGCAGCCTTGAAGCTCGGCTCTTTGTGTTACATGTCTGTTCAGTCCTCCGCAGCACTTAGTGACAATAGCGGCTTGGACGTAACAAAAAAAAAAAAAAAAACAGGTTATTGAAGGTGGAGGAGATTGTGCTGACGAGATCTTTTAGTGATTTACGAAAGAACAAACAAAAAAAAATATATATATATAATAATCTGGTGTCTGCTAAGTGTCCTTCGTTGACAAGCATTCATGAAACACACTGCTGGGGTATCAGATAGCAGCTCGTCCTTCCACCTCCTCTCCCTCTTTTACCCACTGGCACCTTTCACCCCCCCCCCCACCCCCCACGCCCGGACGCGGCCTTTGTGCCAGTTAGAACTTTGTTTCAATAGGCCGTGTAAACTAATATCTTATGTCTGCGACTGTATCAAGTGATACCTAGATGACTTCACCCCGTCTGTGTGGCGACGTCATTGCGCCGTCACTTGTGTGCCCAAGACAATGGGTGCTGTCTGTCATCGCTTGCCCCGTCAGGGGACCTTTGTTAACTCTCCTGTCACCGCAAGCTTAAAACCCAACCCAAATTTCAGTTTTAATGGAAGATTTACCCCTCTCTTTCACAACCAGGACATTTTTTTTTTTTTTTTTTTGCAATACCGCACTTCGTTATTTTAATTGGAAAACTATTCCAATATCATGGACTTTATAGGCACAAGAGTACACAAAGTTGAATAAAGAAGTCGATTTGTATTATTACAAAATCATTCAAATATAAACACACTATGAAACTGGAAGGCGATACCGATTGTGAGGTAAGAGGTTGCTGTGCGCCCCGATAAAGATGCAAATTGGAAAAAAAAGTTTCCCCGTGGGGGTTTTGTATTGCAGCAAAAAATTCTAAGGAAATTGAAAAAGTACAAATATGTTACAAAAAAAAAAAAATCGTAGAAAAACATTGGTTTGTGTTGAAACTAGGGCTGTGGAAATGAAAGATTAATTCCTCGATTAATTTTTTTGATCGGTCAAAATTATTTTGATCGGTACTCACCTCTCCGCCAGCTTCCGGGTCTTCAGGGAGTTCCGTCGGAGATCTGGTGACGCCACGGACGTCGACGTCACTGGACTCCTTACCCCCTTTCCCCAAGTGCCTCCGCCTGCTAATGAAGGGAAGGGGGGAGGAGTCCGGTGACGTCGAAGCTCTGATTGAATGTAACGCGTACTGGGAGGAGCTATGCATGACGCTACCCGCTGCTGCCCTACGGAACTAACACGATTGTCGGCTTTACATGCTGTGTTTTTATCATCTTTATGTGAGTAGTTTGTGTTTTGAACACAAAAATGAAACCTTATACTTAAGCGGTGAGCACTTAGATCTTTTCTTTCTACCCATGACCTGGCGTCCTTGCTGAGATCTAAGGAGACCTGAGAGAAGTTTATGGTCCGTGTTAACCCTATTGATACCCGCGTGCATGACCACCTGTTTGCACAGGGGTCCATGCCATAAGGTGAGAGGGACTAGTTGTCAGAAACCATGAATCAGACCGAGACAGAACTACAATTAAATCACACTTGTTTATTAAATAAAAATAAAAAGGTAAATAGAGAAAGCGTAGTCAAAGCATAGCCAGAGTCCAGTAACCGGATTGAGTAGTCAGCCAGGCCAGAAGTCAGGGATCCAAGTAGAGCAACAGCAAGCAGGATAAGGAGCCAGAAGGGATGTCAGCAATCCAGTCTTTGAACAGAACCGCAGGAGATGGTTTCTTGTGATGTAACCAAGGCGAAGGCAGATATGAAGTGAGCTGGACAGCTTTAGGGTCCGTTCACACAGGGGCAACACGACTTGTAGGCGACTTGAGTGAGGCAACTTGTACACGACTTGAGTTAAGATCACAGCGCGACTTGGGACGACTTCAACACGACTTGTGATGACTTCAACCTGACTTGGGACGACTTACAAGTCGCCCCAGGCCAGGCGACTTTTGCCGTGGCCAAGCAGAGAATGAGCTCAAGGGGGAACTCCACTCCAAATTTCTGAAAAAAATTTGGCGTGGGTTCCCCCCCCGAGAGCATACCAGGCCCTTAGGTCTGGTATGGATTCCAAGGGGAACCCCCTACGCCGAAAAAACGGCGTGGGGGTCCCCCCAGATCCACACCAGACCCTTATCCGAGCACGCTACCCGGCCGGCCAGGAAAGGGGGTACTCCTGAGCCGTACCAGGCCACGTGCCCTCAACATGGGGGGGTGCCTTGGGGGAGGGGGGGGGCGTGCGGCCCCCCCACCCCAAAGCACCTTGTCCCCATGTCGATGAGGACAAGGGCCTCTTCCCGACAACCCTGGCCGTTGGTTGTCGGGGTCTGCGGGCGGGGGGCTTATCGGAATCCGGGAGCCCCCTTTAATAAGGGGGCCCCCGGATACCGGCCCCCCACCCTATGTGAATGAGTATGGGGTACAATGTACCCCTACCCATTCACCTGTGAAAAAAAGTACAAAAAAAACACAACACAGGGAAAAAATATTTTATTGCACAGCTCCGGGGGTCTTCCGTCTTCGGGGGTCTTCTCGCCGGACTCCTCCGCTATCTTCTTGTAGCTCTTTTGCTAGCGGAGGAGTCCGGCTTTCTTCCTCGCCGCCGGCCTCTTCTCCCGACTTCGGGGGTCTTGTCCCCCTCTTCGGTTCTTCTGCCGGGCCACCGCGCCTTCTTATAGCTCTTTTACAGGCGGTGGCCCGGTCTTCTGTCGCCGCCATCGCCGCCGCTGCCTTCCGTTCTTCTCCTTCTTCTTCTTCTTCTAAGGGCCTGGTATGCTCTCGGAGGGGGAACCCACGCCAAATTTTTTTCAGAAATTTGGCGTGGAGTTCCCCCTTCAGAGCTAATAATTCTGTCAAAGTTGCCTCCGTATAGACAGAAATCCGACTTGGAGGCGACCTCCATTGAAATCAATGGGTACCGGTCGCCTACAAGTCGGATTCAAGTAGTACAGGAACTTCTTTTGAAGTCGGAGCGACTTCAGTAGTGTGCATTAAGACAGCTCTCATTCACTTACATTGGTTTTTAAATGTTGTCCGACCTGAGGCGACTTGGGGCGACTTGAAGTCGGATCCCAAGTTGCCCCTGTGTGAACGGACCCTTAGGGTCCTTTCACACGGGGCGGATCAGTTCTGATCCGCCCCGTGGATATCCGTTGCTCAGCGGGGATCACTCCGCCGATCCCCGCTGAGCAGGGAGATGACAGCTCCGTCTCTGCACACTGCGCAGGGACGGACCTGTCACAGCGCCGCTCTCCCCTATGGGAGATCGGATGACGAAGGACCGCAGTGCCCGTCGTCACCCGATCCGATCCGCAGACGGATGGAAAAATAGCTTTTTCCTCCGTTACACTTTTTCGGATCGGAGCGGGTCGGATGTCAGCGGACATGTCACCGCTGACATCCGACACTCCATAGAGCTCTATGGAGCACCCGTTCAGGTCCGCCTGAAAAACTGACAGGCGGGCCTGAACGGGACGTCAGTGTGAAAGAGGCCTAAAGTAGGCAGGTCAGACGAGCTGGATAAGGAACAGCTGGGAACTGTGGAGAGAGATGAGAGATGGCAATTAGCCGACAGCTGAGCAGCCAGCTCAGAGAAGGAAGGGCTAAGCCAGCCCTGACATTAGTTAGACCGGAGGTGGAGGGATTGTCACACTACTGTGGGAAAAAAAATGACTTACGTCAGTACTACAGTTTGAATTTAAAACGTATTTGTGTGAACTGTGAAGTTAAGTCATGGATTGTGGAAACAAACTAGTGTCTGGTGATTGTATATAGTGTATACCACATTTACCACTGACTAATGCAGAGCTGCAATGCAAGGAGATCAGCTAAAAGTAGTTGGATCTCTATGTGCGTTATAATTAATCAAAATTAGCCGAATAATCGATTAAAACAAAAATCGATTAATCGAACACGAAAATTTTAATCAGTAACAGCCCTAGTTAAAACATGAGCTCTGTAAATGAGGCTAAGCGCATAATGATACAGCCGTTGAGTATGCATAGACAACATAGCATAAAATAGGTATATATAGTCATACTGAAAAACACTGACGCGTTTCGACCATATATAGTAGAGGTTTTCTTCTGGGGGAAAGAGTGTAAGGACTCTAAAGAGAAATGCAATATATGAATGAACACATTTAGAAGTCAAACAATAAATATGTAATAATGTTGACACATTGAGTTATGATTTTTATGGTTATATTTACCACTATCGGCTGTAGAAAAAGCCTCCCAAGTATGTGCGCCTAAAACTTGCTTGAGGATCCGACGCAGCAAGGACTCGCAACCCCCCCCCGCACCAAAAGAAGATGGGGCAGAAGCCCACAGGGCCAGGAACAGGATCTACAAGAGGCCGCGCTTGCTATGTTCTCTATGTATACTCCACGGCTATATCATTATGTACTTGTATTAGCCTCATTTACAGAGCTCATGTTTTAACATAAACCAATGTTATTGTACAATATTCTTTTTTTGTAATACATTTATACTTTTTCAATTTCCTTTGATTTTTTTGCTGCAATACAAAACCTCCATGGGGAGACTTTTTCCAATTTGCATATAAACACACTATAAAATATCACAATGCAAGTATATACATGTATGGTTTGGATTTTGGATTATGGCGGTGCCCAACACAATGTAGAAAAAGTTTTTGTTCATAATATAAAAAATATTTTATTACATAAAAAAACATCAGACAAGACAATCATGGGTGCATAAAATACAGAGTATCCAAATAGTAAATACTGGACAGAGTATCCATGTGCCTGTGGCAATTATTGGTAGCGAAGCCCCAGACGATGTCATTGTATTGACGGAACGTGCGTCGGGAGGAGTTTGACGTGCTGATGTCTCCGCGTACTAGGTCTCTCGGATGGGCGTCCATGTACAGTCGGCAGGCTATTCGCTATCTTGTAATTTTAACTCTGTAAGTGCAATATTTTATAAACTTCTTATTAAACTGTATAGAAGTTATTACGCCATGGTGAGTTTTTCTTTTTTTGCTTTACCTATGGCCCATGGATTTTTTATTGCTCTGGAGAGCCTGTTGACTATTCCTTACAATCGGTGGAGTGTGGATCCCTAGAGATATCTGCCTTTTTGTAGGATTGGAGGCACCCGCTATACCTCTCAATAAAAGGCCCTGACCGGGTTTAGGTCATAAGTTTGTTCTGCTTGCTAGTTGGTAAGCCTTCATTCCGTATGGTGGTCACATATGGTGGTGGATTTGTCACGGAATATCACTTTGTGTTTTTTCTTCAACACTTCATTACTTCTCCTGTGAAATACTTGATCTATTAATTTGGATGGTTGTTACAGAGGGAAGAATTTATATAGACTTTTATTTATATATTGTTTTCACATTAAGGACTTCCATTTTTTTTTCATTTTTTCACTCTTATGATTTTTTATGTATTATATAGTCCATATTTTTTATCACTATTTTGATTCATTTATTAATCTAACCCACGGTTGGTTTCAAATCATATTTTTGATACTCGTGTTACTCAAAAAAAATTCTGAGCTGCTACAATTTTTCTTTATTAATTATTGGTAGCGATCCCTACATGTTTCGCCAAACGTTGGCTTCTTCAGGGGAATATGTAATTGCCAATATTCCACAGTGGCTCTAATGGAAATAAATATTAAAAAAAAAAAAAAAACAGCATTTTACTAGTTAACACAACAAATTACTAGTGAAATTACAAAATAGGCATAATCACAAGGACACATAAGCATAGTGATCACCTGACATGGCTCATAATGTATATGTAGGAGGATACATTATGAGCCACGTCAGGTGATCACTATGCTTATGTGTCTTTGTGGTTATGTCTAGAGCAACTAAAATGTAACCTTAACAAGCAGGCGGATTCTTTATTGCACAAGAGACATGCACTGTCTTGCTCTATTTTCCCCTTAAAATCCTCTAAATTCATTCCTGCTGAATCACAACAAATGGTGTTCAGTTCATTTTCTTATTATTTTTATGCACAAGAGCCTTGGCCCTCCGGGGACTCTCCCTCCTCGTTGGCTGAGACAGTAGTGGGAGCCACTGTCAATCACAGCCAGTGAGCCAGTAAGGAGAGATGGGCGGCAGGGCCGAGCTGCAGCTCTCCGTGGGAATAGAGTAGACACACAGAGCCACGGCTCAGGAGCAAGCCTATTTGGATGCCCCCATTGCAAGCTGCTTTCTCTGGGGGCAGAAGGCAGGGGCCAGGATCACCGGCGGGGGACCTGAGAAAAGGAGGATCAGGCTGCACAGAGCACGTAAGTATTACATTTTTGTTATTTAAAAAAAAAAAACAATTAACTTTAATATCACTTTAACTCTTTTACCCTAAGTCTCAACCTAACTCCTAGACATAGCCCTAAATCTTAACCTAACTCCTAGATATAACCGTAAATCTCAACTTGATTCCTTGAGATAAACCTAAATCTCCACTCAACTCCTAAACATAGCCTTAAATCAAAACCCAACTCCTAGACATAGCTCTAAATCTCAACCCAACTGCTAGACAAAGCCCTAAATCAAAACCCAACTCCTAGACATAGCTCTAAATCTCAACAAAACTGCTAGACAAAGCCCTAAATTTCAACCCAGCTTCGAGACATAATCCTAAATCTCTACTCAACTCCTAGACATAGCCCTAAATCTCAACCAACTCCTAGACATAACCCTACATCTAAACCCAACTTCTAGACATAACACCAAATCTCAAGCTCTTATGCCGTGTACACACGATCGGAATTTCGGCCAGCAAAAGACCGATGAGAGCTTTTCATCAGAAAATGCAACGACCGTGTGTATGCTCCATCGGAATTTAGCTGGCCGAATTTCCGCCAGCAAAAATATGAGAAATTCTGATTGTGTGTATGAAATTCCGAGGCGCAAAAACTCAGGCATGCTCAGATTCAACTACGAGATGGAAGCTATTGGCTACTGGCTATTGAACTTCCTTTTTATGGTCCCGTCGTACGTGTTGTACTTCATCGCGTTCTTGACGGTCGGAATTTGGTGTGACCATGTGTAGGTAAGACAGCTTGAGCGGAATTCCATTGGGAAAACCATCAGACCTTTTTCCGACCATAATTTCGATCGTGTCTACAGGGAATTAGACATATCCCTAAATCTCAACCTAACACCTAGACAAAGTCCAAAATCTCAACCACCTCCTAGTCATAACCCTAAATCTCAACCTAACTCCTAGACATAGCACTAAATCTTAACCTAACTCCTAGACATAGCCCTAAATCTTAACCTAACTCGTAGGTATAACCTTAAATCTCCATTCTACTCCTAGATATAGCCTTAAATCACAACCCAACTCCTAGAAATAGCCCTAAATCTCAATCCAACTGCTAGACAAAGCCCTAAATTTCAACCCAGCTCCATGACATAATCCTAAATCTCAACTCAACTCCTAGACATAGCCCTAAATCTCAAATCAACTCCTAGATATAGCCCTAAATCTCAAATCAACTCCTAAACATAGCTACATCTGAACCCAACTCCTAGACTTATCCCCAAATCTCAACCTAACGTCCAGACATTGCTCTGAATTTTTTAAGATTAAAACACATATGATATTTCAGTCATTGGATTTATATTTAGTTAAAACAACAACAGTCATTAATGAATTTAGACTGATCACGATAAATTCCAGTATTTTGTAGTATTTGTACAAACTAAGGTTTTTGGCCCAGTAGGCAGGCATTTGTGTGGAATAGCTTGAAAGTGTTCCCGTCTTTCCAGTCCATTGCATTTCATTGGTGAGTCTATCACGTGTCTACGTGCTTGCACTAGACTTCTGCTGCCTGGAACACACATTCAAAGATATATAGAAGCTAAATAAATTAGCAGCAATGAAAAAATGTAATAAATGAGGGCTGACTAACTTTTTTTTTATAGAAGTTTGGATTTAAGGTAATACCATTTATTGGCTAACTAAATTGCTTGTAGAACAAACTTAGGAGGCACGCAGGCCTCTTCTTCAGGCAAGATGAGGCCTGCATAGTTGTAGGAATTGAGGAGCATCTTCTGACTTCTAAATTAATCCTTACCTCTATCCTTTAGTCCTTGCTCTCATGTTTGCCATTTAAATAGCTCTGTGAATAAAACTGATGGTTCATGGTAGGAATGAGCTGAATAACAACATTGGGACGACCTTCATTCCCAAATTCTCCAGGACATTTTTAGCATTTCATCCCTCGACCGATAGCTGGACAAATCAAGTGTTCTCGCCTTCTGCCAAGTCCAAATTAAAACTGTGTACTCTCACAAGATTACAACCCATTATTCTGCAATAATGATGGCATTCATCCCACCAATGTGCACACTGACTAGCTGTTTTTTCTCTGAAAATCACAAAGGAGAACACAGGGTTGACATCTACACTAGCTTTGGCTGTTATGATGCCAGATGAATTAACCTTTCCAAAGGAAATCAAATCCTAGGCCTTTCACAGTGAATTAAAAAAATATATACTGGGCTTATTTTCTATATTGCATAAGAAATGTTATAGTTAGTTAGGTTGAATAAAGACACCAGTCCATCCAGTTCAAGCTGAGTGAGTGTCTACAATTATCCCAGTCCCTGTACATTGCACACTCACATCGGTCCCTACCCTCAAGGAGCCCACAATCCAAGGTCCCCATTCATATACTAGGGCCAATTTTGGACAGAAGACAATTAACCTACCTGCATGTCTTTGGATTGTGGGATGAAACCAGAGTACCCGGAGGAAACCCACGCAGGCACAGGGAGAACATGCAAACTCCAGGCAGGTAGTGTTGTGGTTGGGATTTGAACCAGCAACCCTTCTTACTGCTAGGTGAGAGTGCTAACCACTACACCACTGTGCTGCCAATGTGTTGGCATGCAACTACTTGAATAAAGTATCTCAAAAGTGTTCAAGTAAGCATGCCGTTAGAGAACTAAATAGGTGCTCAGGAAGGTCTCAGTAGCTTACCTGCTCCTGTGATGGCATTGGTATGGTTGCATGCATGTGTACAGGTGCATTGCCTTGCACATAGGGTTGCCAATGGGCGTGAATCATTGAGTATAAATATATATTGTGTGTACCTGGGTGTGCATGTACACCTGGCACTGGGGTTACTGCCAAATGAGCTGACACTTCTCCAATGTAATATCTGGGATCCATCAATAGACCCCTTTATCAAGCAACAGGGACTCATTTCTGCTGAAAGTGTAACTGATGTCTGATGAAGGCATGCATTGATGGTATTGAAAAGTTGCATGTTTTTGTTCTGCAGCAAATAAAAGCTCTTATTAAGTATTTTTGTGCGCTGACAAACCTTCATTCATCATTGGATATGTCGACAAAGGTCCATTCCTTGGTTGGTTATTACAGCACCCGCCATCTTTAAGTCTACATGTAGACAGGTGCAGTCTGCTTTCTCCACTGCAGGTGGCGCTCATTCACAGCAACCGTGCAGAGGGAGAGGAAGTCAAGAGGAACTTGGTTCCTCTATGGTTTCCCTGAGTCACTGGGGAAGCAA
Organism: Lithobates pipiens; assembly: GCF_037356315.1. NCBI lineage: Eukaryota > Metazoa > Chordata > Amphibia > Anura > Ranidae > Lithobates > Lithobates pipiens. The sequence goes on from NW_027507784.1 coordinate 329,176,415, forward strand.
CCTAGTTGGATACTGGCAGTACAGGTGACTCTGTTGGCCATCTTGGGCTCAGCAGAGTGTTTTCAAGACCTTGGCTTCTGGGTTTTGGTGCGCTTTTAGCATGTGGATAATGTAGTGACAGGTCTCCAGTCTGTCAGGGACAGTATTAGTGTCAGAAAAAGGTTCTAGATGAGCAGGGAAAGCATAGGAATCTGCTTTTATTTCCTGAAAACCTCCCCACTTCGGCTCGGACCGGCCAGGCTGCACTCCACCTCTCCAGACGTTGGCTGAGACCTGCTCCACTCCACGCTGTTGCCATCCATAAGCGTTCCCGAATGGGTTTTCTTCTGCCGGAGTTGTAAACTGTTTTGGCTCTACTTCAGTACAAGTTCTCTCAATTGCGCCTGGGGCGAGTGTGTATTATTGCCGCCGCACCACGCTGCACCCACACACACACACAAACAGAAGATGTAAGGATTGCATTCTGCACTCTGAGGGGGACCATATCACCTGAGCTCTACCCATGCTCTGTTCTGCATGGTCTTCAACAGTACTTGCGACCAGTGCCGGGACAAGGTCATCCAGAGCCCAGGGCAAACATGCCAAACTGCACCCCCGCCCCCAAGGTGTATGAGCATTATGCGTCACCCCCCCCCCCCAAAAAAAAACTGAGCACTATTCTTTTTCACCCCCTAAGCATAAATTCCCCCTCCTCCCAGTGCAAATCTGTTCCCCTGCTGAAATCCCCCCTCCCAGCACAAATCTTATCCCCCCCAATTCAAGTGACCCCCCAAAAAGAATCACTCCTCCTAGCACAAATGATCTACCCCTAATATTACCCCTCCCAATAACCCCACTGCTAATCCCCCCTTCCAGCACAAAGCGCCCCAATCATCCTTCCTAGCACAAATCTTCTTCCCCCATTCCTTCTCCCCCTAAATTTTAGCATACCCCCCAAATTTCCCCTCCTAGAACAATACTTACTCCCTGCTGCCCCCCAAATCCCCCTTTCCAACACAAATCCCCTCCCCCTATTTCCTTGTGGTGCCCCCCCCACCACCCATGATACCACAGTGCCCAGGGCAGCCGCCCCTTCTGCCCACCCCTTGTCCCGGCCCTGCTTGCGACCTGAACTTTGTTCTGGATATCCTGCTGTTTCCTGTCACTAGTGATGGCCGAACGGTTCGCCCGGCGGTCGTTTCGCGGCGAATTTCGGTCGTTCGCGGTCCGCTCGTTCGCTCGCCTTTTCCCGTCGTTCGCCCCGGCGGACTTACGTGTTTAATGTGTAAAAGAACTTTGACCTATGATGACACGTCTATCATGGGGACAGCCAATTGAGACATGACAGCACATGGACACTTGGACATTCCCCCTAACCTATAAATACACCCGATCCGGTGGCCATTTTACATTCTTTCTTCTGTCACTATAGGGAAAGGTTGCTGTGTGGAGTAGGGACAGATAAAACGCTAGCTATTTGGTACACAAAAGTTCTTTTCAGGACTGGTATAGGTGTTAGGTGTATATAGGTTTGCTGTGCTACTGATTCTTGCAGCAGCCTGAGTGTCTTTTGTCAGTTTAGAGAAAGGGAAAGGACGGTGTGTGCTACAGGGGCAGCCAGATTAGTCTTTCATCATCATCATCATCATTAGCTGTTACTATCAGGTCCACAAAATAGCTGTTCCAGTAACCACTAATCGTTCCAGTGTACTCTTTTTTGCCACTTTGTATAGGGACAGGAAGGAAGCAGTGTTGTCAGGCAGTGAGGGTCAGTTTAAAGACTTGCTGTTACTATTAGTTCCACAAAGGTTCTTTTCAGGACTGGTATCAGTGGTACGGTAATAGGCTTGTACACGTATAATATTCTTTCTTCCAAATATAGAAAGAATATTATACTTGACTGCTGCCCTTCTGCTGCAGTCTGCTAATCATTCACAACTCACTTGTTCCACAAAGCTCTTTATCAGGACTGGTAACTTGGTCTGTGTAGGGTGCTACAGTACATAGGGTTGAGTGAGGTACAGTCTGCTGTTCTGTAAGGACCGCTATCGGTCCACAATAGATAGGGTTGAGGTGCACCACTGCTGACCGCTGCCCTATACTGCAGCAGTCCTTCAGCGGTATAGGGACTGACGTACAGTCTGCTAATAACTAACACACAACCTGCTTGGTCCACAAAAGTTCCTATAAGGACTGGTAACTTGGTCTAGGGTGCTACAGTACATAGGGTTGAGTGCGGTACAGTCTGCTGTTCTGTAAGGACCGCTATCGGTCCACAATAGATAGGGTTGAGGTGCACCACTGCTGACCGCTGCCCTATACTGCAGCAGTCCTTCAGCGGTATAGGGACTGACGTACAGTCTGCTAATCACTAACACACAACCTGCTTGGTCCACAAAAGTTCCTATAAGGACTGGTAACTTGGTCTAGGGTGCTACAGTACATAGGGTTGAGTGCGGTACAGTCTGCTGTTCTGTAAGGACCGCTATCGGTCCACAATAGATAGGGTTGATGTGCACCACTGCTGACCGCTGCCCTATACTGCAGCAGTCCTTCATTGGTATAGGGACTGACGTACAGTCTGCTAATCACTAACACACAACCTGCTTGGTCCACAAAAGTTCTTATAAGGACTGGTAACTTGGTCTAGGGTGCTACAGTACATAGGGTTGAGTGCGGTACAGTCTGCTGTTCTGTAAGGACCGCTATCGGTCCACAATAGATAGGGTTGAGGTGCACTACTGCTGACTGCTGCCCTATACTGCAGCAGTCCTTCATTGGTATAGGGACTGACGTACAGTCTGCTAATCACTAACACACAACCTGCTTGGTCCACAAAAGTTCTTATAAGGACTGGTAACTTGGTCTAGGGTGCTACAGTACATAGGGTTGAGTGCGGTACAGTCTGCTGTTCTGTAAGGACCGCTATCGGTCCACAATAGATAGGGTTGAGGTGCACCACTGCTGACCGCTGCCATCTGCAATCTTTGCAGTCAACGCATTAGTCGCGGTAAGCCCAACACTCACCTAGGGACGACCGCCTTAAGAAGGCACATGAGCAGCCATCACCGAGCCCAGTGGGAGCAACGGAACACACAAAGCCACACTGCAGGCTCTCACCGTCCAGCCTCGTCTTCTACTTCTCCTTCTCCTCTCTCCTCACAATTGTCCTCCACTCCACCTTCCATCACGCCAAGCTCACGTTTTTCTGCAAAAAGGCAGGCTTCCGTGGGCCTAATGTTCGAGCGTAAAAAAATGATGACGCCGGATAACCCTCTTGCCCAACGGTTGACGGCTGGCTTGTCAGAACTGATAGCCCGCCAACTACTGCCATATAAACTGGTGGACTCGGAGGCCTTTCGCAAATTTGTGGCCATTGGAACACCACAATGGAAGGTCCCAGGAAGGAAGTATTTCTCAGAGAAGGGCATCCCAGAGCTATATGGCCATGTTCAGCGGCAAGTGAATGTATCTCTGGCACACAGTGTCGGTGCCAAGATACATCTGACCACAGACACATGGTCTAGCAAACACGGGCAGGGAAGGTATATCACTTTTACTGCCCACTGGGTGAACCTTCTGACGGCCGTCAAGCATGTAACCCGTGGCACCCGTGTAGATTTGGTTTTACCGCCACGGATTGCATGCAGGCCTGACTCTTCTTCTCCTCCTCCTCCTACTCCATCCTCCTCCCTCTCTTCCTCAGCTGCCTCCTCCTTTTCTGCTGCTAGCGTCTCTTCCGCTGCACCGCCCAAGCTCCCCAGAACCTATTCCACATGCCAGGTGAGACGTTGCCATGCCGTGTTGCGTCTGTTGTGCCTGGAAGCCAAGAGCCACACTGGCCACACTGGCCCGGCACTCCTTTCAGCTTTGCGTTCACAGGCAGATCAGTGGCTAACACCGCTCAATTTGACAGTTGGTAAAGTGGTGTGTGACAACGGTGCCAATCTGCTTAGCGCATTGAAACAGGGCAAAATCACGCACGTGCCATGCATGGCACACGTCTTAAACTTGGTCCTGCAGCGATTCCTTGTCAAATACCCTGGGGTCCAGGACATCTTGCGGCAGGCAAGGAAAATCTCGGCCCATTTCAGAAGATCTTACACGGCCATGGCTCGCCTTGCTGACATTCAGCGGCGACACCATCTGCCGGTCAGATGTCTTATTTGCAATTGCCCGACGCGATGGAACTCAACCTTCTATATGCTTGATAGGCTGCTCCAGCAGAAACGTGCAGTTAACGTCTACCTGTATGAACTCTGCGAAAGAAACGGTTCTGGGGAGCTGGGGTTTTTTTCACCGCGCCAGTGGCTGCTCATGCGCGACGCATGCAGACTTCTGCGGCCATTTGAGGAGATCACCAAACTGGTCAGTCGCAGCCATGGCGCCATCAGTGACATGGTACCTTATGCCTTCTTTATGCAGCGTGCATTGCGTTGTGTCATTGATCAGGCTGTGGAGGAGCAGGAGCGGGAAGATGAGGAAGTCGCAATGCTGGATGAATTCCCAGGGGGGGCTACTCTATCTGAGACAAGTCAACAACAGGAGTCTGAAGAGGAGTCAGAGGAGGATGGTGCCGGGGCGGATGAGGAGGAGCAAGAAGAGCGTGCTTTAAACCTTTCTGGGATCCCTGTTGTGCGTGGATGGGGAGAGGAGAATGAAGAGGACGACATTATCCTGGATGATGAGCAGGAGCCAGGCCACCACACCGCTTCCACTTTAGTGCAAATGGGGGCCTTCATGCTCCAGTGTTTTAATAGGGACCCCCGTATAAAAAGCATAAGGGTCAAGGACCAGTACTGGGTGGCAACGTACTTAGACCCCCGGTACAAACACAAAATGGCGGAAATGTTACCGCCGTCGCAGAGGGCTGTCAGAATGCAGCACTTCCAGGCCTTGCTTCGAGAAATGCTGCATTCTGCTTTTGCGTGCGCTGGCAGAGGAGCAATTCCCACTCCCAGAGAAGGATTTGCGGGTACCAATCCAACAGCGCCTGCAAGAAGAGGCCGGTTTGAAGATGTGTTGGTGACTTCGGATATGAGGTCATTCTTTCAGCTGACCCATCGACAGGTGTCATCCGGATCCAGCATCAGGGAACGCCTAGACCATCAGGTGTCCGACTACATTGGGTTAACGGCCGATGTGGACGCTCTGAGGAGTGATGAACCCCTGGACTACTGGGTGGGCAGGCGTGACCTCTGGCCAGAGCTTGCCCAATTTGCAATCGAACTGTTGGCTTGCCCCTCATCCAGTGTCCTGTCCGAAAGGACGTTCAGCGCAGCAGGGGGGATCGTGACCGATAAGCGTACTCGCCTAGCTCACGACAGTGTTAACTACCTCACATTTATAAAAATGAATGAGGCATGGATCTCGGTGGAATTCAACACATGTGACCAGTAGACCATGTATATGTCTATAAACAATTTTTTTAATCAAGCACACAGACCTTCTTTCTTCATTTGGCTCACTTCCTTGTCCCAAAAAAGCACACCGTACTATATGCCCCTACCCTCCTCTTTGAAGAGGTTGAGCGGTGTCATATTTCTACTGGGGCTGCTTATGATAACCCTGTGCTGTGCTGACTTCCTCCTGGGGGTTCTTATTATGAGGGGATCACACCATCCCTGTGCTGTGCTGAGTTTCTCCTGGGCCTGCTTACTATGAGGGGATCACACCATCCCTGTGCTGTGCTGACTTCCTCCTGGGGGTTCTTCTTATGAGGGGATCACACCATCCCTGTGCTGTGCTGAGTTTCTCCTGGGCCTGCTTACTATGAGGGGATCACACCATCCCTGTGCTGTGCTGACTTCCTCCTGGGGGTTCTTATTATGAGGGGATCACACCATCCCTGTGCTGTGCTGACTTACTCCTGGGGCTGCTTACGGTGCTGCTGTCAGTGCTGTATATCATGGTGCTGGTGTGAGTGCTTAATGTCACGGTGCTGCTGTCAGTGCTGTATATCACTGTGTTGATGTCAGTGCTGTATGTCACGCTTCTGATGTCAGTGCCCTCTATCACGGTGCTGCTGTCAGTGCTGTATATCACGGTGCTGATGTCAGTGCTTAATGTCACGCTTCTGATGTCAGTACTCTCTACCACGGTGCTGCTGTCAGTGCTGTATATCACTGTGCTGGTGTTAATGCTTTATGTCACGCTTCTGATGTCAGTACTCTCTATCACGGTGCTGCTGTCAGTGCTGTATATCACGGTGCTGATGTCAGTGCTGTATGTCACGCTTCTGATGTCAGTGCCCTCTATCACGGTGCTGCTGTCAGTGCTGTATATCACGGTGCTGATGTCAGTGCTTAATGTCACGCTTCTGATGTCAGTGCTGTATATCACGGTGTTGCTGTCAATGCTGTATGTCACGGTGCTGGTGTTAATGCTTTATGTCATGCTTCTGATGTCAGTACTCTCTATCACGGTGCTGCTGTCAGTGCTGTATATCACTGTGCTGATGTCAGTGCTTAATGTCACGCTTCTGATGTCAGTACTCTCCATCACGGTGCTGCTGTCAGTGCTGTATATCACGGTGCTGCTGTCAGTGCTGTATGTCACGGTGCTGGTGTTAATGCTTTATGTCACGCTTCTGATGTCAGTACTCTCTATCACGGTGCTGCTGTCAGTGCTGTATATCACTGTGCTGATGTCAGTGCTTAATGTCACGCTTTTAATGTCAGTACTCTCTATCACGGTGCTGCTGTCAGTGCTGTATATCACTGTGCTGATGTCAGTGCTGTATGTCACGCTTCTGATGTCAGTGTCCTCTATCACGGTGCTGCTGTCAGTGCTGTATATCACGGTGCTGATGTCAGTGCTTAATGTCACGCTTCTGATGTCAGTACACTCTATCACGGTGTTGCTGTCAATGCTGTATGTCACGGTGCTGGTGTTAATGCTTTATGTCACGCTGCTGATGTCAGTGCCCTCTATCACGGTGCTGTTGTCAGATGCCTCTGTCACGCTGCTGATGTCAGTGCCCTCTATCACGGTGCTGTTGTCAGATGCCTCTGTCACGGTGCTGCTGTCAGATGACTCTATCACGGTGCAGGTGTCATTGCTGTATGTGACGCTGCTGGTGATCATCTCCTGCACCCTCTTCTTTGCCTACCCTGGTCCCTGACCTTCCCTCTCCTCCATTGCCTTCATGCGCTCCACAGTCCTGAATTGTCAGAACAATTTTCCAAATAAAAAAAGAATGCTTGTAGTTATCGATCCCAAATTCACCTCATACATGTATTATGTCATTGGCCAGGTGGTGGGACTATGTTTTCCCTGCTAATAATTACCTCGTGGCTGCAAATTCGACCTAAAGGTTTGAAACGTTATCCTCCCATTGAAGTCAATGGGGCCCGCGGCGAACGTTCGGTTTCGCGAACGGTCGGCCTCGTTCGCGGTCCGCGTTCGCGAAACGTCCCATCGGAGGTTCGGGCCATCACTACCTGTCACTAACTGCTCAATGTCATCTGAAATTCTATATTGCCATTACCAACTTCTGCTAGTTCCAATGATCATGACATGGCCTGTTATCTTTGGACTTCGGTGTCCAGCTGTTGATGACCTCTGATGAATCCTCTGATCACAACTTTGCTTTTCTTTCTGTACTTTGCTGTCAGACTGTTGATTATCTCTACTGGTTCTTGTGACTCTGCCTGCCTTCTCTGTATGTGTATTTTGGATTTTGTTGTCGGAAAATTTGATATCCAGATCTAAAATTTTGTGTGTCGGAATGGACCCTACACACGGTCAGAATTTCCGACAAAAAGCTCCCATCGAACATTTTCCGTTGGAAAATCCAACCGTGTGTGCGCGGCATTAGATTACTCTGCATACATTTCTGTAAAATGGGGAAAGCCTATGTCACTTCACATCTCTGTACACATCCCATCGAATGACTTTGAATGGACTGTTTTGAATGAACTGCCAGGGTCCACAAATAGGGAACTAGTGGTTACCTGGTGTTATATTCTCAAGTTTTATGAATTTTGGTATATTAGAAAAATATTTAGAATATATTACTAATACTGATACCAATAATAAGTGAGGGGGGCACTTTTGGTGTTTTTACATTTTGTGTATAACAGCATGGTTTTTATGTCTTGAATAAAGCGTTTGTAATGGGCATCTGTTGGGTAGGGATCCACCATTTGGGGGCCTTATAAATAATAGGTTTCACTTGCTTATGGAAGAGGCTGAATCAAATCCAGGGTTTTTTGCGTTGTTTTTTTCAACATGAATGACAGCACCAGGGCTCCCGGGAGAGCTGGACCCTCAGAATCCCTCGAGGACGTGCACCTGCCATGGGCTGGACTCCAGTCTTGTAGGATTTTGAGCACCCAGCCCTCCTGACAGCCAGCAATGAGGCTTGATGACATGAACTGCACCACCTAAAAACATTGGAAGATGGGTCAATTGTTTTTTTATTTTTTTTACCAATTTTATTTTTCAATGGCTGTTTGAATTTGTAGTTAGGGGATTGGGTGTGAAGCAAACCTTTCTTTTTCATGGGTCCGCTTTAAAGTGAAATTGTGCTTTGCCAATGAACAGCCATCTAAAGAATGTAAAAAATATCCAATTGTTCAATCCAGTTCCTTTTAGCCAGAACACATGAGAGATGTCATTTTAGCATTTCACAATTTATGAGATCACTTTATATACTCAGCACTCATAGTGTAGTTACTATAAAAACCCTCTGCCCTACCGCGCCATGGAATAGACGGGGCTTGGTGTAATGTGAGAGGACTTTATTGTGTCAATGTAAAACTTAACCAGACACAGATGATTATAGAACAAAGGTTTTCCTTCTAAAGCCATAAACCCACAAGCAAAAACAAACATGAAGTCATAGCTATGACCTGAGAGCTTAAGTTATATTCAGTAATCTTGTGTCTATATACCAATAGCGATAGATAGATAGATAGATAGATAGATAGATAGATAGATAGATAGATAGATAGATAGATAGATAGATAGATAGTCTGTGGAAATTAAAGATTAATTCCTCGATAAATTTTTTTGATCGATCAAAATTCTTTTGATCGGTACTCACCTCTCCACCAGCTTCCGGGTCTTCAGGGAGATCCGTCAGAGATCCGGTGACGTCACGGACATCGACGTCACTGGACTCCTCCCCCCTTCCCCAAGTGCCTCCGTCTGCTAACGAAGAGAAGGGGGAAGGGGTGACGTAGAAGTTCTGATTGAACGTAACGCGCACGGGGGAGGAGCTACGCATGATGTCACCCGCTGCTGCCCTACGGAACTAACACGATTGTCGGCTTTACATGCTGTGTTTTTATCATCTTTATGTGAGTAGTTTGTGTTTTGAACACAAAAATGAAATCTTATACTTAAGCGGTGAGCACTTAGATCTTTTCTGTCTACACATTCAATCGAATCTTTATTAAAACCAATCTCCAGGTTTTGTAATGACGTGGCACTACACTCTGCAGCATTCACCAAAGTGGCTCCATATCTTACACCCAGGGGGCAGGTCCTTGACACTCTGGGCAGACATTATTATTATTATTATTATTATTTAAAGTGGAGGGCCACCCTAAAAAACAAAAATACATTAAAATTTAGCAAGAAATCAGTAAAAAAAAAAAGTAAATTTTTTATTTTTTTTTAAACTTACCAGAAATGCCTGTTGCTAGGCATATTGTCCTAATCTGCCTCTTCCTCCTCCGCGGTGATCTTCGCTCTTCTCTCCTCCGTGCGGCGTCTTCTGGGTAATGGGGCACTGTGTGTTCTGGGAACTGTGTGTCCCAGAACACAGAGCGCCCCATTCACAAAGCGCTGCGCGACTCGTGCATGCGCAGTAGGAAACGGGCAGTGAAGCCGCAAGGCTCCACTGCCTGTTTCCCTTCGTTGAAATGGCGGTGCCGGGACCCGAGAGCCAAGGGACCGGTCAGCCTCGGGTGACCGACATCGCGGGCACCCTGGACAAATAAGTCTGCTTATTAAAAGTCAGCAGCTGCAGTGTTTGCAGCTGCTGACTTAAAAAATTTTTTTTTTTAAAGCTGGCCCTCCTCTTTAAGGTACTTATATAGCGCCAGTCAATTTACGCAGAGCTTTACATATACATTGTACATTCACATCAGTCCCTACCCTCAACGAGCTTACAATTTAAGGTCCCCAACTCACATTCATACATAGTAGGGCCAATTTAGACAGAAGCCAATTAACCTACCAGCATGTCTTTGAAGTGTGGGAGGAAACCGGAGTACCCGGAGGCACAGGGAGAACATGCCAACTCCAGGCAGGTAGTGTCGTGGTTGGGATTCGAAGCACCGACACTTTTTACTGCTAGGCAGAGTGCTACCCACTACACCACTGTGCCACCCTAGACATGACATTGGTTGAATGAATCTGGGCATCATTCAATCTGGGGCGGGGAGGGGGTACAGCACTGGATGTCTGAAGTCATGAGCTTGTGTTGGACCACCCTGGAGATAGGGTGAGTATTGTAGCAAAAGTTGCTTGTTTTTTGTTTCAATAAGTCTTGGATCAATTGTTGTTGAATTCTTACAAAGAAAAATGAACTTAATAATATTATATGGCACAAACAGATATTTGTCATTGCATTGCAGGCAGTCCCCAAGTTACAAATATCCTACTTACAACTCTTACTGAAGAACAGAGGCAGCTAGACATCGCAGTGGGCCCCCGAAACCACAGGGCGGTCACCTTGCTGCTCACCACATGCTGCCACCTGCTGTCTGATGGACCTGTCAACAATCCCACATCACTTCACCACTTCAGCCTTGGAAGGATTTACCCTCCTTCCTGACCAGAGCACTTTTTTGCGATTCGGCACTGCGTCGCTTTAACTGACAATTGCGCGGTCGTACAACGTTGCACCCAAGCAAAATTGACATGTGCTTTTTTCCCCACAAATAGAGCTTTCTTTTGGTGGTATTTGATCACCTCTGTGGTTTTTATTTTTTGCGCTATAAACAAAAAAATAGTGACAATTTTGAAAAAAAAAAAAAGCTATATTTTTTACTTTTTGCTCTGATAAATATCCCCCAAAAAATATAAAAAATAATTTCTTTCTCAGTTTAGGCCGATATGTATTCTACATATTTTTGGTAAAAAAAAACTCAATAAGCATATATTGATTGGTTTGCGCAAATTTATCACGTCTACAAAATAGGGGATAGATTTATGGCATTTTTTATTAGTAATTTTTACTTTTATTAGTAATGGCGGCGTTCTGCGATTTATCGTGACTGCGACATGATGACGGACACATCGGATACTTTTGACACTATTTTGGGACCATTGTCATTTATATTTATAAAAATGCACTGATTACTGTGACAATTACACTGGCAGGGAAAGGGTTAAACACTAGGGGGCGATCAAAGGGGTTAAGTGTGTCCTAGGGAGTGATTCTAACTGTGGGGGGGGGGGGGGGTGGGCTACCACTGACATCACGATCAGTGCTCCCGATGACAGGGAGCAGTATATCCTTGACATGTCACTAGGCAGAACAGGAAAAATCCCTTGTTTACATCTCCCCGTGCTGCCTCTCCATGACACGATCGTGGGCCCCCGGCGGAAATCGAGTCCGCGGTGACCCGCGGGCACGGTCACAGAGTACACAGCGATTTAAAGGGGACATACCTGTACACCCACTTGCCCAGCCGTGCCATTGTGCTGACGTACATTGTTGTGCGCTGGTCGGCGTGTTGTTAAAGATAATTTCTTGTCAGTAGTTACACTTAAAAAAAGTACCTGTTCCTACTTACATACAAATTCAACCCAATAACAAACCTACAGAACCTTGTTTGTAACCTGGGGACTGACTGTACTTTATATTGTACTAATATAATCTATGTCACAGATCTATAGAATTTTTCAACCGCACAATGGCACGGCTGGGCAAGTGGGTGTACAAGTATGTCCCCTTTAAATCGCTGTGTACTCTGTGACCGTGCCCGCGTGTGCCGCGGACTCGATGTCCGCCGGGGGCCCGCGAGCGTGTAATGGAGAGGCAGCACGGGGATAAGTAGACAAGGCATTTTTCCTGTTCTGCCTAGTGACATATCAAGGATATACTACTCCCTGTCATTGGGAGCGGTGACCGCTGTCATGTCAGTGGTAGCTCAACCCCCCCACAGTTAGAATCACTCCCTAGGACACACTTAACCCCTTTGATCGCCCCCTAGTGTTTAACCCCTTCCCTGCCAGTGTAATTTTCACAGTAATCAGTGCATTTTTATAAATATAAATGACAATGGTCCCAAAATAGTTAACCTTAATGGGGTTGTAAAGGTAAATGTTTTTTCACCTTAATACATTCTATGCATTAAGGTGAAAAAACATCTGACAGTGCCGGCGCCCCCAGTCCCCCCGTCACCCCTCGAAAGTCCTGCGCTCGCCCTCGACTTCCTCTTCACCACTCAGCCTGGCCACTGATTGTCTGGAGTGGATGGATGGAAAGCAGTGCAACCATTGGCCTCGCCCTGCTGTCAATCACATCCACTGACGCGGAGCGCCGGGGGGTGGGGCCATGTGATACAGCGAGCGGCTATAGCCGCCGGCTGTATCACAGGAGCGCGCCTGCAGATGCTTCTCACCATGTGAGGGAGCTCGCATGAACATGAGAAGCACCTGCGGGAAGAAGCAGAGACAGCCGCCGAGGGACCCCAGAAGAGCAGGTTCGGGGCCACTCTGTGCAAAACGAGCTGCACAGTGGAGGTAAGTGTAACATGTTTGTTATTTTAAAAAAATTAAATTTTTAACTTTACAATCCCTTTAAGGTTAACGCTAAGAAAACCCTTGAAATCATTTTCAGGTCTCAGGAAACTCTTGCATAAAAATTAAAACCAGTAGCATAACTGGGGTAAGTTTGACACCTTCTTCCTCTATCTGACAACATTTTAGCAATTATCATGAAATACAGTAAATTCAGTGAAAATAGCAAACTATGACCCCTTACATCCAGGGCAGTACAGAAGGGACTTCCTTATGCCCTATACACACGGTCGGACATTCCAACGTCAAAATCCGTCAATTTTTTCCAACGGATTTTGGCCCAAACTTGTCTTGCCTACACGCGGTCGCACAAAGTTGTCGGAAAATCCGATCGTTCAGAACGAGGTGACGTACGACCGGACTATAAAGAGGCCAATAGCCAATAGCTTTCATCTCGTAATTTATTCTGAGCATGATGGCACTTTGTACTTCGGAATTGTCTACACACGATCGGAAATTTGAAAGATCGGATTTTGTTGCGGGAAAATTTTTAGATCCAGATCCAGAAACTTTGTGTGTCGGAAATTCAGATGGAGCCCACACACAATCGGAAATTTCCGACAACACAGTCCAATTGCAAATTTTCCATCGGAAAGTCCGAACCGTGTGTACAGGGCATTAAAGTGTAGGTCAGTGGAGAGGAGAATGGCTCCCTCACATTAGTTGTTGGTGGAGAAGGACAACCTAATATCGGTGGTCAACAGTGAAGGGCACACTTTCATTGGTTGACGATTGAGAAGGGATCGCTGACACTGGTTTTCAGTGGAAAAGGGCTCGTTTTCTTTGGTAGGCAATGGGTAAATCCCCTTCCATTGGTGGTCTGTGGGAGCATGACCCCTTATATTGGTGGCCAGTGGTGAAATCCTTTTTACACTGGTGGTCAGTGGCCTTTCTGACTCATGTATGAGGTGAGCAAGTATAATGGCTGGCGAAGGAGTAAGACACGATTTGCACAGTGGTGGATGATATATGAATTGAGAAGTCACAATAATCGAGAAGTCACAATAATTCAACACAGAAAAGTTTCAGCACATGAACTTTAATTGAAAGCATTGTTATATAGATTTATTTATTTATTTGAATATATTTTGATATTACTGGATATATCACATGATAGATTAATAGTGCTGCACTTATATTTCTCATTTTATTTTAAAAGTTCCTTCAGCGTTGGCTGTAAGTGGACAGGGGCCCTCTGGTAAATAGTGAGATTCCCCTTACATTTGTCATCAGTAGAGAAGGGCCCCCTTACCTTTGTGGTCCGTAGAGAAGGGCCCTAAGCCCTTGTACACACGGTCGGAGATTCCGACGGAATGTGTCCTATCGGACCGTTTTGTCGGATAATCCAACTGTGTGTGGTCTCCATTGGACTGTTTCCGTTGGAGTATCCGACGGACCAAGTTTTCCAACTTGTCTGTAAAATTTTCCGACAAAATGCTCCGATCGGACATACTCCGATTATGTGTAGCCTACTCCGACTGATGCTCAGATCAAATTCCTAGGCCAAAGCTATTGGCTACTAGCCTGAACGTAGTCCCGTCCTAACGAAATAACGTCATCACGTTATGTACAATCGGATTTTCCGACAACTGTGTCCGACCCTGTGTATGCAACAGTTTCGGACAAAATCCGTCAGACAAAATCCAACGGATTTGGTTGTCAGAATGTCCGACCGTGTGTACAAGGGCTTACATTGGTGGCAAATAGTGAAATTCCCCTTACATTGGTCATCAGCGGAGAATGGCCCCCTACATTGGTTGTAAGTGGAGGACAGTCTTCTTACATTTGTGCTCAGGAGGGATGGGTTTCAGTATATATATTGGTGGTTGGTTAATAGAGAAGCATCTCTTTACACCGGTGATCAGCAGTAAAGTTCTCCTTGCAGTGGTGGTCAGTGGAGAAGGATCCCGTTACATTGTTTGGTTAATGGAGAAGGATCCCCTTACACTGGTGATCAGTATTAAAGTTCTGGTGTTGAGTGGACTAGGGTACCCTTACATTGGTGATAAGTGGAGAAGTGCTTTCTTACACTGATAATGAGTGGAGAAGGGCCACCTTATGTTGGCAAGCGGCGGTGAAGTTCTCCTTTTAGTCACGGTCAGGGGAGAAGGGTCCTCTTACATAAGGAATTAGTATACTTTATTCTAATGAAGATATTTAGCTCTGCCTTGGTAGGCTACAAAGAATGAAATCTGCCATATTGAAAATGGCCAATCAGAGCCTTAGAATGCTGCCAGAGGCCTAAAGAGGTGATGTAAGACTACTGACAATTGCAATATCAGGTGATTCTCTGTCTGTCTTGTTAATGCACAAAGTGCCTTCAAGCAGAATATATTACATGTGACAGATGAGGGGGGGGATAAAAAGCTTCCATTGAACCTCTTGGTCTGTAGTCAAGCGTCTGATGCAACCGCTTGGCAACTTTACCAGCCGAATGTAAATGAGAGGGACATATGTGATGCAATTTGATAATTATTTATGCAAAACAGGCACTGAGCAGTTGCCGAGTTCATGCTTAGTTAACCTCATTAGTTTGCTTGTTATGCATTGAACCCCCCTCATTATCGATGCATCAGAGCTGTAAAGGGCCTTCAGCCCGACCAGAGTGCCAAATAGTTTAATATCTACATGAAATAAAAAAATAGGCTAACTTATGGGCTGTTGTCTTAAAGAACTGTAGGGAAATAAACAAAATCTACATAGCTCCCATGTATTATGTAGTCGGCTACGGATGGACTTTACATTGAGATGAATGGATGCCGATGACGTGAGCACCAACTGGCTCTGAATGTTTTGAACAAATACTAAGCCCTTGTACACACGGTCAGACATTCTTTTTTTTTTATCTTTATTTACTTTTTTTTACTTTTTTTTTTCCATACAAAAAGTATAAAACACGATATACATATATATGCACCCTACTCCCCCCCCCCCCCCTCCTACTACCTCATTATATTTCTTCGTTAATTTAAACAGTTTCCATTGTTCCCATTTCTTTCGGAATTTCTTTTTTCCACTCTCCACGTCCTCTTCCCATCCCTCCATTCTATACATATCCTCTACTTTTCCTATCTATTCCCTCAGTTTTGGGCCTTTGTTACATTTATTACATTTCCTATGAGGGCCTCTTTATACTTTTGAGTTGGGGTGTCTGTACCATGGAAGAGACATGTCCATGGGTTTTCTAGTACCTGAGTTCCTGTTATTATTTTTATTAAAGTTAGTATTTCTCTCCAGTACTTTCTGATTTTTGGGCATTCCCACCAGCTGTGTGCCGCACTCCATTGCTGTCCACACCCTCTCCAGCACGTCCCGAGTTGCTCTTCCTGGTATCTCCTCATCATGTCTGGTGTCCTATACCACCTAGTAAGACTTTTGTAATTCATTTCTATTGTGTTAAGATTTTTAGATGTCCCGTGTGTTAGGTGTAATATTTTTTCTATATTCTGTTTCTCCCCTCGTGGCCCTATTTCTTCTTCCTATTTTTTTTATAAATATAGGAACCTCCATCTCATCCATTTCTCCCATAATCTTATATATATCTGTGAGATATTTACTCTTATTATTTTTCCTTCACACATCCGCTCTAAGGCTGCATTCACACCTGAGCGTAGCGTGTTTGAGCGTTTTTACCGGCGTTTTGTCGCGCGACAACGAGCGTTTTGTCACACTACAACGCGCGACAACGAGCGTTTTTTAACTTCGGCGTTTTTTTTCAGCCAATAGGAAAAATATTTTTCATCTGCTTATTTTTTCTTGAGCAGATACAGCGTCAAAACGCCCGTAGAAACGCTCGTTGTCACGCTAAACGCTCGAATCGAGCGTTTCCATTAGTTTCTATGGGAATGAAAACGCCCAAATCAGCCCAATTCGCGCGACAAAAAAGGGTCCGGAACTTGTTTGAACTTCAGGCGTAGGGCTTCAGGCGACATGGAGTGGAGATGTGAACCATCTCCTTTGAGAATAATGGATTTTTTCCCCTCCAGCGTTTTGTAGCTTCAGGCGTAGGGCTACAAAACGTTCAGGTGTGAACGGGCTGTAAGACGTTAAGATCTTCTCCACTTCTCAATGGTTTTGGTAATGATGAGACAAAATGTCTGAGCTGGAGGTACCGCCATCCATCTATATCCATATACTTCTGTAGTGTTTCTAACGTGTTTATTTTACCCGCGTTTATTATGTGCCTCAATTGAATATCTTCTCTTCTAATCCAATGTCCTCCCATAGTGCTCTTCACCGGTGGAAATAAGTTGTTTTCTTTTAATGCCATTAATGGGGAATTGTATTTCCACTTATTATGTTTGTGAATTCCGTCCCATATTCTAAAAACGTTTTTTGTGAGTGCAAGTGTTGTTGGTCCGAGTGATCTGTGTTTTGGGGGGTATCCAGATTTCCTTTCCTAATCGTGTCTCTGCAGAACTGTGTTCTATTGCCACCCATCTCTTTTCATTATCTCATTTTGTCCACTCCACCACCCGTGTTAATACTATAGATTCGTAATATTTCTTAAAATCCGGTACTTTTAAACCTCCCCTTTCTTTTCCCAGTTGTAATACCTTTAAGGCTATTCTAGGCTTCTTATTTTTCCAAATGAGCTTGGTTATTAAATGTTTAATAGTATTGAAATATACTGGAGGGCTATATATCGGTAACATCTGTAACTTGTATAATATTTTTGGTTGTATGATCATCTTGAGGGCATTTATCCGGCCAAACCAGGACAATGGTTTCATCATTATTTTTTTTGAGTCTTTTCTTACTTCATCCAGTAGGGGGATATAGTTTATCTCATAGATTTTCTTTAATGAGGTTGCCAACTTTATACCTAGATATTTAATTTCCTTCTTCCATAGGAAGGGAAATTCACCCTTAATATCCTGTTCTTCCCCACTGCTCGTGTTGACATTTAACACCTCTGTTTTTTTTTTAGTTTATTTTAAAGTTTGATAAATCTCCATACTGCTTGATATTCTTTACCAAATTTGGCATGGAGATTCTAGGTTTCGTCACGTAAAATAGGACATCGTCCACAAATGCGGCTACCTTATGTATCTCTTTCCCAAGCTCAATTCCTCCTATATCAGGGTTTTTCCTCACTGTCTCCAACAGTGGTTCTAAAGTCAACACGAACAGTATGGGTGAAAGTGGGCAGACCTGTCTAGTCCCATTGTACATTCTGAAGGGGTCAGACAAATTACCATTTACCCTTACCACTGCCATTGGACACTCATAAACTTTATCCAACTCAGGATTCGGGTACCAAATCCCATTTCTTTCAGCGTGCCCAACATGAATCCCCAGTCTACTCGATCGAAAGCTTTTTCTGCACGGTCGGACATTCTGACAACCAAATCCATTGGATTTTGTCAGACGGATTTTGTCCAATGGATTTTGTCCGAAACTGTTGCATACACACAGCTGGACAAAGTTGTCGGAAAATCCGATCGTTCAGAACGTGATGACGTAATTTTGTTACGATGGGAGATGGGACTACGTTCAGGCTAGTAGCCAATAGCTTTGGTCTAGGAATTTGATCTGAGCATGCGTGGCACTTTGTCCAATCGGAATTCTCTACACCAGGGGTCATCAACCCCCGGGCCGCGGCCCACTGCCGGGCCGTGGCCTGCTTGCAGCCGGGCCGCGAAGGCTGCACTCTGATGAGCGGCGGCGGAGCAGGCAGAGAGATGACATCATCTCTCACCGCCCGCCCGCATTACCGCTGTTCCTCGCTCAGAGCGGAGCCGCTATATGGAGGCAAGCGAGCAGTGAGATGAGATCATCTCCGCCCGCCCGCATCGCCGCTCTTCCGCACTCACAGCGGGGATGCTATAACGCTGGAGTTGAGGCGGGGGAACAGAGAGATGAGCTCATCTCTCACTGCCCGCCCGCTTTACTGATACACTATTGAAGCTGAGGCAGGTGAGAACATTGCTCACTACTGGCGCCCCACTGCTGTTCTTCCTTACTATCCATTAGTGCAGGCTTGCCTCTGAACTAATGTGCACACCTGTGCTGCCACCACTGCAGTGACAACAGTCATGTGGTGGCAGGTGACAATCCACATTTGGTGGCAGGTGTCATGGCAAATGACAAGCTGCATCTGATGGCAGGCGATGCCGCAAATGACAAGCTGCATCTGAGGGCAGGGGACGTGGCAAGTGACAATCCAAATCTGGTGGCAGGTGACGTGGCAAGGGACAAAATGCATCTGGTGGCAGATGACATGGCAAGTGACAAGCTGCATATAAAGGCAGGCGACATGGCAAGTGACAATCCGCATTTGGTGGTAGGTGACGTGGCAAGGGACAAATTGCATCTGGTGACAAGTGACGTGACAAGGGACAAGCTGCATCTGGTGGCAGGTGACATGGCAAGGGACAAAAAAGCATCTGGTGCCAGGCGACGTGGCAAGGGACAAAATGCTTCTGGTGACAAGCTGCATCTGAAGGCAGGCGACGTGGAAAGTGACAATCTGCATCTGGTGACAGGCGACGTGGCAAGTGACACTCTGGCACATTCTGCGTTATGGTGAGTTGAACTATTTCATTATATATTACAATGTAATAATAGAAATAATGCGCTTCAATCATCCTGACATCATATCAATGATGGTGCCGGGATGATTGAAGTGCCAACGCCAGCCATCGCCCGATAAATTGCCCGCGAAAAGCTGCATACGCCCCCCTGGGCCTTGGCACAATTTTCTTCAACTACGCCGGTCCCCGGTGCCAAAAAGGTTGGGGACCACTGCTCTACACACAATTGGACAAAGTCCGATCGGATCATGTTGTCGGAAAATTTTATAGCCCAGCTGGAAAACTTGGTCCGTCGGGTTCTTCCGACGGAAACAGTCCGATGGAGCCCACACACGGTCGGATTATCCGACAACACGGCCCTATCGGACATTGTCCATCGGAATACCCGACTGTGTGTACAAGGGCTTAGAGTAGGAGATACAAAAGAAAAGTTGTTGTCAACCTCCCCATATATACAGCGGGTGAAATAAGTATGGAACACGTCACCATTTTTCTAGGTAAATATATTTCTAAAGGTGATATTGACATGAAATTCACACCACATGTTGATAGCAACCCATGCAATCCATGCATACAAAGACACCAAAGCAAATATGTTCAGAAATTAAGTTATGTGTAATAAAATGGAATGACACAGGGAAAAAGTATTGAACACGTGAAGGTGCAAAAAAGGAACAGAAAGCCAAGACACCAGCTTAAATCTATCAGTAATTAGAAAGCAATCCTGCCCTTTGTCAGTGCAAATTAATATCAGCTGGTTCAGTCTCACCTGATGGCCCATAAAAAGGTGTCTCATTACCAAGGTGTCACACAAGAAACATCTCATGATGGGTAAAAGCAAAGAGCCCTCTCAAGACTTTTGCAACCCTATTGCTGCAAAACATACTGATGCCATTGGTTAAAGAAGGATTTCTAAACTTCTGAATTTTCCAGTGAGCACCATTGGGGCCATAATCTCAAAGTAGAAAGAACGTCATTTCACCATAAACTGACCACAACCAGGTGCTCCTCCCAAGATTTTTGACAGAGGAGTGAAAATAATTATCAGAAAATTTGCCCAAGAGCCAAGGACAACTTGTGGAGAGCTTCAGAAAGACCTGGAATTAGCAGATACAATAGTTTCAAAGAAAACAATAAGTAATGCACTTCCCCGCCATGGCCTGTATGCACGCTCACCATGCAAGACTCCATTGCTGAAGAAAAAGCGTGTTGAAGCTCGTTTTAAAGTTTGCTGCACACCATTTAGACAAGCCTGTGAAATACTGGGAGAATAAAGTCTGGTCAGATGAGACCAAAATTGAACTCTTTGGATGCCATAATACACACCATGTTTGGAGGTCAAATGGCACATCACCCCACAACACCCCCCCATACTAACAGTGAGGTTTGGAGGTGGGCACATAATGGTGTGGGTGGGGCTGTTTTTCAACATACGGTGCTGGCAAACTTCATATCATTGAAGGAAGGATCAATGTAAACATGTACCAAGACATTCTGTATAAAAATCTGCTGCCATTTACCAGGATAATGAAGATGAAACGAAGGGGGACTTTTCAGCCAGACAATGATCCCAACACACAAAGACAAGGAAACTCTCAATTGGTTTCCATGAAAGAACATAAAGCTGCTAGAATGACCCAGCCAATCACCTTGAATCCAATAGAAAATCTATGCAAAGAACTAAAGATCAGAGTTCATAGAAGAGGCCCAGAGAACCTTTAAGATTTGAAGACCGTGTGGAAGAATCGGCCAAAATCACACCTGAGCAACGCATGCGACTCGTTTCTCCATACAGTAGACGTCTTGAAGCGGTCATTACCAACAAAGGATTTTGTACCAAGTATTAAAAAAAATATTTCAGTTAACATGTTCAATACTTTTTCCCGGTGTCATTCCATTTTATTACACAAAACTTCATTTCTGAACTTATTTGTTTTAGGGTCTTTGTATGTATGGATTGCATGGATTGTTACCGACATGTGGTGAGAATTTCATGTCAATAGCACATTTACCAATATATTTACCTAGAAAAAGTGTGACGTGTTCAAAACTTATTTTACCCGCTGTATATATATATATATATATATGATCTGAAAAGATCTATAAATAAATGAATAAATAATTAATCATATGCAGATCTAGCAGTGCTTATCCCTTAATAAAAACTCTGATGTTCCTTGTATATAATAATATTTTCCATCAAGTGTATATAAGGAATCACAATTTAAAAAGTCCACATCAAATGTCAATGTTTATCCATCAATTATATATTGAATGGCAAGTCCTCTCGTGTTGTGAGATGTGTTGCGCCACAGTCCATCAATACAAATCACCTCCTGCAGAAGATAGATAAGATTCCCCTTTGGTAATGCTCTTACCAGAACCAGCTGGTCAAATAGGCATATCAAAAATTCCTGTGAACTGTCAGGTCACTCCTCCATCCCCATCACATACAGCTCATTATCTCAATATCTCGGAAAGAAGTGTATGGAGAGAATAGACATAGTGTAATTCCGTAAAATATAAGCTTTTAATAAAGTTTTAAACCATCAATTTTTACACTCACAAACAACATCAAGTATGAGGCATTGGTTCATTGATACACAGCCTAGTGTTCAGGTACATGAGGATTGTCGGAATGACGAAACGCGTCAGGTTGGAGCCATACGACAAGTAGAGAAGCAGCAGTGATGGAGAGAGGTTAGTCTGAGCCGCGAGCGAGCAGAGAGATAAGGCCCACGGCTACGGGAGAGGGCGGTAGGACAATCCTCATGTACCTGAACACTAGGCTGTGTATCAATGGGAGAAGAAAGTACCCTGGTGTCAGTAAGAGTAAAGAATGACCCAGCATTGGTATTAGGTGGAGTAATAGTGCCCCATCATTGGTGTCAGTGGGAGGAATAGTGTTCCATGGTTGACCGACTGACAATAATGATGGAGTGTTATTCCTCCCACTGACACCAATGAGGGGGTTCTATTCTTCTCACTGACACCAACAATGAAACACTATTCCTCCCACTGACACCAGTGAGTGGGAGGAATAATGCCCAATCATTGGTGTCAGTGGGGGAATAGTGCCCCATTATAGGTGTCAGTGGGAGGAACGTCGCCAAATCATTATTGTCAGTGGGAGGAATAGCACTCCATCAATGGTGTCAGTGGGGGGAATAGTGCCTCATCATTGGTGTCAGTGGGAGGAATAGTGTCCTATCCTTGGTGTCAGTGAGAAGGATAGTGTCCCATCATTGGTGTCAGTGGGAGCAATAGCACTCCATCATTGGTGTCAGTTGGAGGAATAGCACTCCATCATTGGTGTCAGTTACAGAAATAGTGCCCCATAATTGGTGTCAGTGGGAGTAATAGTGCCTCATCATTGGTGTCAGTGGGAGGAATAGTGTCCTATCCTTGGTGTCAGTGAGAAGGATAGTGTCCCATCATTGGTGTCAGTGGGAGGAATAGCACTCCATCATTGGTGTCAGTTACAGAAATAGTGCCCCATAATTGGTGTCAGTGGGAGGAATAGTGTCCTGTCATTAGTGTCTGTGGAAGGAATAGTGCCCCATCATTGGTGTCAGTGGGAGGAATAGTGCCCCATCATTGGTGTCAGTGGGAGGAATAGTGCCCCATCATTGGTGCCAGTGGGAGGAATAGTGCCCCATCATTGGTGTCAGTGGAAGGAATAGTGCCCCATCATTGGTGCCAGTGGGAGGAATAGTGGCCCATCATTGGTGTAAGTGGGAGGAATAGTGCCCCATTGCTGCGTCGCTGACAGGAACTATGCTCAACTGTTACTGACTGGGGGGGATAATGCCCCAAGGGCCAGATAAAAGCAAGCATAGGGCCGCAGTTTGGAGACCACTTGTCTGAAGGACAAGTGGCAAAAGGCCTGAGCAGCCACGGTGGTAGAGAGAGGCACGAGGCTGAAACTCATTTGTGTTGATGTTCAAAACTCCTGTGTGGAAAACGGACTTTCTGTGTGAACCTTTTTGTGTTTTATTAATAAAACTGAGCGTTGAAAAGCATTTCTAGAGTGGGCTGAACTCATTGGAAACTCACTGGGAACTACCATTGAGTGGAAACCTCCATAGCATTACAACCCTTAGATGTTTGTTACCAGAACACGTCTCCCCATTGGAGGATTTCCCCTCTATTCCTGTTCTGGTTAACAAAAAATGTTTAAGTCATTGTGACAGTAGACACCAGGACAAAAAGAGAGGGTGCATCTCCTCTGTGGAGAGAAAGACAGCAATAAATACCTTATTACTATTTTTTATTACTAATATTGTATATTATTATTCACTAATGGAGCACCCACCCACCTCCTAGGAGCAGCCGGGGACCCCCAGTGGTCGGGCAGGCTGACATTTCACCTCAGGTCCATGACTTTTAGTAGGGTTATGAACAGATTGATACTAGTGTCAAAATTTAGAATTTATTTGCCACCATAAACTCAGGTATAGACTGGGTTAGGTCAAAGAACAAGGAAGACCCCAGGAAAAATCAAACCCACAGCTTTCTCGAACACCGACTGTAGAGAAGATGCAGCACATAAGTCCTGGGTGAAACACCAGACTCCCTGTGATGTCCAGGACAAATACCAGCTGTTTGGGTACCTCCAGCCGAAGTTCTTCCCTGGTGCCCCGTCACAGAATTGGCTCCACCCAGCAAAGCAGTGCAATCCTAGGTCCCAAACTCAGGCCTTGCCTTACGAACACATGGGTGACCTCTCTAGAAGGATACAACTTCCAACATGCACCCTCTCCCAGGTAGGGGCCTGGGGGGTATAAGCAATTTACAAGGTCACATCCTCCTCAGCAGCCAGCAGGAGAAGAGCTAAAACCAAGGAAGCCCATAGACATCTATTCAGAGCACTGAGAATCTTGGGAGGGGTAGTTTGAGATGGCAGCCATATAATGTCTTCACTTTAATGGTTACACTACAGATCCCAATAGGCACTGTGCAGTAGGAGTGGAGAGATAATATTTATAAAAATGCCTGTGAGAGTTCCTCCTCTTGGCACCAAGGAAGTTAGAGAGGGATTTGCCTACTAGCTTGAGGCCATACCAGTTAAGATCTGAGACTGAAACTGGGAGTGAGGACACCCGGGGGAAACACAGTGCTGCCCACATCACAGCACCTGCACCGCTGCTGCAGGGAGACTGTAATGT
Source organism: Lithobates pipiens (assembly GCF_037356315.1). Classification (NCBI taxonomy): domain Eukaryota; kingdom Metazoa; phylum Chordata; class Amphibia; order Anura; family Ranidae; genus Lithobates; species Lithobates pipiens. Next base: position 329,200,860 of record NW_027507784.1, read on the forward strand.
CCACTTACCCTCTGCTTTCCATCGCTGATCACCAGAAGCTTTCGGGGAGAGACTGAGAGAGACCCCTTCCACAGCCAGAGGTCACCGCAACTTCAAGGGGACTGGTGTGAGGGCTATTTTGCCCATTGCTGATATTGCTAGCAGGGAATGAGCCACTGAGAGCAGGACACCAAGGGGTTGATTTACTAAAGACAAATAGACTGTGCACTCCAGAGTTTAATAAATGAGATAAAGCTCCACTTTGCAAAGAATACCCAATCACATGCAGGGAAAATGTAAAAAAAAAAAAAGCATTTTTTACCTGCACATGATTGGATGATGGAAGTCAGCAGAGCTTCTTCTTACTTACTAAGCTCTGGAGGACCTGCACTTGCAGATTACAACTGCACAATCTATTTGCATTTAGTAAATCAACCCCCAAGTGTACCCAATCCATACCGTACCCATACTGCACTCTATACCACACTTAGTCCAAACCTAGACTGCACCTATATAAATCATATACTGCATTATAACGTACCTTTACTGCATCTGATCCACATTTACCTTGCACCTGTGCCAAGATTATACCATACCTATAGTATACTGTATTATAACTGGGTTAACTGGGATTGTCATTAAGTGGATCGATGCTCCTAAAGGACCCCAGCGATAGCCGGCAGAAACACATCTCAAAGGACTGCCCCTTCTGTAATAATTATTCTGCAAGCCCCCTTTGTTCCCCTGTCCCGTCCACTACCATCTTCGTTTTCTTTTTGACAGTGCATACCAGTGGTGGCTGGTACTCCATTTTTTTGGGGGGGGGGGGGGGGATGGAAAACAAACCAGCTGCCAACTTAACCCCCCCCTGTTCAGTCGGTCGCTCCATCAGTCAAATCCCCCCATGGCTCGGTCGAACAGCAAACCTATCAACCATCTCCCCCGTGGCTCGCCTGTCCGCCCACTTGCCCTCAACCCCATTTAGGTTGAGGGCAGCTTCGGCACCTTCCCTGTGTCTCCTCCTCTTGGCCAATCAGTTCTCAGGACCTGCTTGCTAATTGACTGGGAGGAGAAGCAAGAGGACAATAGCGAATATTAATTTGCTGTTGTCACACAACTGGGTGGGCCCCCGAGCCCACCCTTTTTTTAAGCCAAGTAGAGCCTCAGGTTCTAATCATATGCTTAAAAAACAAACAAAAAAAAACTCTCATTGAAATCCATGCGTCAGGTGCCCTACATTCAGATTGTGGGTCGGGTGCATGGATTGGGGGGGCGGCGCCCCTGCGCCCCTAATGGAGTGGCCGCATACCCTATTGGTTTAGGGCTAGCATTGCCACTCAAAAAGTGATTGGGCAGCATAGCTCCAGTGGATGAAACTCGGCAGATTAAACTTTACTACTGCTCACTGCTGAACTTGAGGTGGCCTTGCTTCTGTTTATGCTGATTTGGACGCCAGATGTCATCTTATACCTAGACCTATCGGGTGGGCCTATCCTATCAGGCCTGTACTGGCCATCGGGACTACCGGGAGATTCCCGGTGGGCCGATTGGCTCAGTGGGCTGCTGGGTCGGTTGTCAGTTTGATCTATAGTGTGTGTTTTTTTTTATTTTAACGTCGGCGGCGGCCACAGCCGCTGCCGTGGCTCCGCTACAGCACCTGGGCCGGCCCGCCACACAAGTTCCACCCCCTCATGACGCTGCCACTCACTAACCTTACTGGCAGCCTCCTTGTCCCAGCGCTGTGACGTCACACGCGGCCGGAGAGCGGAGGCGGCCCGGGGATATGGGAGGAGTCAGAGCGTAGCCGCTGCTGCCCAAGCTTAGCTGCCTAGCCTGGGACTGGAGAGAAAGCGCCGCCGAGGAGGAACCAGAACATTGCTCCAGGACTCCACTCCAGACAGCAGCACAGACAGGGTCAGGGTCCAGGGACAAAAGTACATCACCTCACCAGTGTCATTCAAGTAAGTAAGATAATCAAATACTATACTGGATGCAGGCTGCATGACATGTCTGTGATATCTGTAATATGCAGCATGGTGGGGGGAGGGGGTAGGGGTAAATGTACTGCCACTGACCACGGTAATTGATTAATAATTTATTGTCACTGTCCACGGCAATTGATGATTTATTGTCACTGTCCACGGTAATTGATAATTTATTGTCACTGTCCACGGTAATTGATTAATAATTTTTTTTTTTTTTTGCGCAATTGCGTATAGTTTATATACTGTTTTTGTGTGTGTTTGCAAAATTAAAGTGGGCCGGTCTGGATGAAGTCCAGGGCCAAATTTTTGTCCCAGTCCAGCCCTGTATCCTATCCTACCTAGACCTATCGGGTACCAAGTATTACTTTCAGTGATATCCTGTGATATTGTATGTTTGTACACTCAACCTGGTGTGTCAGAGGGGCTGAGGTTCTTGAGAAGGTCGAGGCAAAAAACAGAGGACCCATCCTTACCAGTAGGGATGAGCCGAACACCCCCCCCGGTTCGGTTCGCACCAGAACTTTTGAACGGACCCCAAATTCGAACGAACTTTAGAACCCCATTGAAGTCTATGGGACTCGAACGTTCGAAATGAAAAGTGCTAATTTAATGGCTAATATGCAAGATACTGTCCTAAAAAGGGTTTGGGGACCTGGCTCCTGCCCCAGGGGACATGGGTCAATGCCTAAAATGTTTTTAAAAATGGCCGTTTTGGCGGGAGCACTGATTTTAATGACGATTAAAGTGAAAAAAAAAGTGAAATATTACTTTAAATATGGTGCCTGGGGGGTGTCTGTAGTATGCCTGTGAAGTGCCACGTATTTCCCGTGTTTAGAACAGTCCCTGCACAAAATGACATTAAACGGAAATAACACCATTTAAAACTGCTTGCGGTTTTAATGTTATATCTGGTTCCTGCAATATGGTTGAAAATCATTGAGAAAAATGGCATGGGTAGCCCTCCATTACCAGCCTATTTGGGTCTTGTACGCATATTAAGGGGAACCCTGTACCCATATTAAAAAAAGGAAATGCGTGTGGCCCCCAGGCCCTATATACTCAGAACAGCAGTATACAGGCGGTGCAAACAAGACAGGGACTGTGTAGGTTTGCTGTGTTAAGTTGAATCTGTTTGTAATTTTCAACTGGTACATTTTTAAAGTGTAGCTCCAGTCAAAAAAACTATTTTTAAGCTTTTTGGAAAACATAGGGAAGGGTTATCACCCCTGTATAATTTGTTTTGTCGTCCATCTTTTTTCATCTCACTTGCTGTTGTCTCCTTCCGTTTGCAAGTAGGAGATGTTTGTAAATTGGATGTTTGAAGGTAGGGGCCTGCCCTATATGCTCTGCAGAAATGGCGGAACAAGGTGTTGGTTTACTCTGGGTGGGCACAGGAAGGGGCCCTCCTGTGAAATATTATATCAAGAATTGTAATTACATGTCCCTGTTAAACAGGGGCAGAAAAATTTGGCCTTAGGCACTGCTGCTGGTGCCACCACACTGCAACCTCTTCCATATACTCTAGTTTTATTGCAGGAATTAGCCCTGCTGCAAAGCATTGCATCAAAAATTGTACTTAAATGCCCCTGTTAAACAGGGGCAGAAAAATTTGGCCTTAGGCACTGCCGCTGGTGCCACCACACTGCAACCTCTTCCATATACTCTAGTTTTATTGCAGGAATTAGCCCTGCTGCAAAGCATTGCATCAAAAATTGTACTTAAACGCCCCTGTTAAACAGGGGCAGAAGAATTGGGCCTTAGGCACTGGTGCTGGTGCCACCACACTGCAACCTCTGCCATATACTCTAGTTTTATTGCAGGAATTAGCCCTGCTGCAAAGCATTGCATCAAAAATTGTACTTAAACGCCCCTGTTAAACAGGGGCAGAAGAATTGGGCCTTAGGCACTGGTGCTGGTGCCACCACACTGCAACCTTTGCCATATACTCTAGTTTTATTGCAGGAATTAGCCCTGCTGCAAAGCATTGCATCAAAAATTGTACTTAAACGCCCCTGTTAAACAGGGGCAGAAAAATTGGGCCTTAGGCACTGGTGCTGGTGCCACCAAACTGCAACCTCTCCCATATACTCTTGTTTGATTGCAGGAATTAGCCCTGCTGCAAAGCATTGCATCAAAAATTGTACTTAAACGCCCCTGTTAAACAGGGGCAGAAAAATTGGGCTGATGGCATCAACCAGAACCAGAAATGTTCTTCCAACATATCAGCGGAGGAGGAAGAGGATAGATAATCAACATAACAGGACAGTCACTCAGCATCAGCATAGGCAGTCTTGAAGGGATGTGATATTTCAAAAAAAATTATTCTGTTACATCAGCTTCAGGTGCTTGGTAGCTGTGGGTGATCCAAGACTGATTCATCTTTATGAAGGTCAGTCGATCAACTGATTCGGTGGACAGGCGCACCCTGTGATCGGTAACAAAGCCACCAGCAGCACTGAAGGTGCGTTCCGAAAGAACGCTGGATGCAGGACAGGCCAGTAGCTCAATTGCATACTGTGCAAGCTCTGGCCAGTGATCCATCCTCAAGACCCAGTAAGCCAGAGGATTTTCGGTGGGAAAGGACAACATGATCCGCAGCTACCTCCTCCCAGCCACGTACAAGTCCACGTGTTTCTTGGGACTGTAATTCATCCCTACAAGACTGCTGCTGCTGATGCTGAGTGCCAGCCTCCACCTCCATGCTGACACAATCATCCTCCTCCTCCTCATCCTCTTCCTGTGTGATGGGTGGCACAGCAGGAACACTGTCTGGATAAAGGGGGCCTTGAGAGGCAAGGAAGTCCTCCTCTTCCTGCCTCTGTTCTGCCTCAAGTGCCCTGTCCATTATTCCACGCAGCGTATGCTCCAAGAGGTGGACAAGAGGTACAGTGTCACTGATGCATGCACTGTCACTGCTCACCATCCTTGTGGCCTCCTCAAACGGTGACAGGACAGTGCATGCATCCCTGATCATGCCCCACTGGCGTGGTGAGAAAAAACCAAGCTCCCCTGACCCTGTCCTGGTGCCGTAGTCGCACAGGTACTCATTGATGGCCCTCTGCTGCGTGTGCAGCCGCTGCAGCATGGCCAATGTTGAGTTCCATCTGGTGGGCATGTCACATATAAGGCGGTTCTTGGGCAGGTTCAACTCCTTTTGGAGCTCAGCCAGCCGAGAACAGGCAATAAATGATCGGCGGAAATGCACACAGACTTTCCTGGCCTGCTTCAGGACATCCTGTAAGCCGGGGTACCTGCCCACCAGGTTAAGGACGTGAGCTAAACAGGGCACATGGGTCAGTTGTCCCTGTGGGAGGGCAGAGAGGAGGTTGGTGCCATTGTCGCAAACCACCATTCCTGGCTTAAGCTGGCGTGGCATCAACCACCTCTCGGCCTGCCCCTGCAGAGCTGACAAAACATCCGCCCCAGTGTGGCTCCTGTCCCCCAAACAAACCAGCGCAAGCACGGCATGGCATCGTTTTGCCTGCGTACTTGCGTAGCCCCTGGAACGCCTACGGAGCACCGCTGGTTCTGAGGACAGAGCACTGGAAAAGGCCATGGAGGAAGAAGAAGAGGAGGGGGTGGAGGAGAGAGGTGTGTCACAACCAATAGGTAAAAAGAAAAGGTTGGGACTTTGACAAAGCATGCAATTTTGGAAGCAAAAAACAGAAGAGCAACAAAAATCAATAGTATAAATTTATTAACTATAGATTAAATGTATAGCATAGGTCACAAAGATACACATTGTATAATCCATGATCCATCATAAATAGTAAATATATGGAAGTATTGCACATCAAAAACATCAATCCCACAGTTCATACATCAAAAGCATTGACCTTGTATATAGGCATATTGCACACAGTAAAAATCAATAGAATTAAGTAAAAACATTCCAGAGTCTAGTAAAACTGCATGTTTAAATGTAATTTGTAGTATTTGAAGCTCTACGCGTTTCGTGGCTACATTGCCACTCATCAGGAGCTGATAATATGATGAATATCTGTGGGACAAGAAATGGTGTGCCGACAGTTAGTCAGGTTTGTATAATAAATGAGAAAAAAATGGAGGGAACAGAAACAATGTATCCAAAACGAGTACCCATACTCACGGGTCATGGAATGGCAAGAGGCGCAGCCACGGACAACGGAGGTAGCCGGGAGTGTCAACCGATACGGGAGCTGAGGCAGACAGAGCGTGCGGTATCGCGATGAGGCTGTGTACCATAGATATAAACCAAAAGTGATCATCACCCTACGATGAATACTTGAATATGTGAGTGTAAGTTAATAGAATGGGGTGTCTGGAGTGACTGGGACGTGAAGTGAATGGACTTAACAAAAGTGCAGCACAAGTTTGGGAATGTGAGATGGTGAAAATATGTTAAGAGCAATGGAAATGCTCCAACAATGGTGAACTCCATCGTGTAAAGATGAATAGGATAATTAAATATAGATATAAACTGGGTCAACAAACAAAAAACAAAACAAGTGAGTGTTGAAAACAAAAACCACAAAAAGTGTGCTAAAAAACAATACCTGGAAGTGTTGAGAATAATGCTCATTCCATCTAAGTGTCTAGGGCTGTCAGAAACAACAGTCACCATACTAGTGGTGTCCAATGATCTTGTGCCAGAAGTTAGTTAGTGCCTCACCGCGGCCACACGATGCCGCCAACGTCACGCTGACAATCCAGGTAGGGAGGGGGGGACAACCCTGTCCCCGGGGGAGTCAGCCCCCCAGCGAGCGACGCCAAACGCCAGCTCCCTCCCAGGAAGGCGTCAGATAAATACACGGCGCCCACGTAATGACATCAGCCACGTGACGCCGGATGCGTGACGTTGATGCGCAGCGGGGGAACCGCCCACTATTTGTCACAACCAATAGTAGCATTTTGGAGGCGTGGTGGCGGAACAACCTCCAACACTACTGCACCTTGTCCTGCATCCTTCCCAGCTGCCAGAAGAGTGACCCAATGGGCCGTGAAAGACAGGTAACGTCCCTGTCCATGCCTGCTGGACCATGAGTCAGCGGTAATATGCACCTTACCGCTGACCGCCCTGTTCAGCGAGGCAAGGACATTGCCTTCCACATGCCGGTAGAGAGCCGGAATCGCCTTCCGTGAGAAAAAGTGGCGTTTGGGGACCTGCCACTGAGGAACCGCACATTGTACAAACTCACGGAAGGGGGCCGAGTCTACCAACTGAAAAGGCAGCAGTTGAAGTGCTAGCAATTTAGCCAAGCTAGCATTCAACCGCTGGGCATGTGGATGGCTGGGAGTGAACTTCTTTCGCCGGTCCAGCAGCTGGGGCAGGGACATTTGCCTGCTATAATCGGACGTGGGTGTACCGCTAGCAGAGTTCCCGGAAGCACTTGGCTGTGACACACCTAATTCTACACATTCATTCCTCTCAGAGCAGGTTTCAGAGAGGACTGAAGGTCTAGTGGGGTTGGAGATGCCAGCTGATGAGGAGCAAGGAGAGGTCCGCTTTGTTCTTTGGTGTGGGTCTTTGAGGTACGCTTGCCAATGAGCTGCATGGCAGGTCAACATATGTCTGGTCAAGCATGTGGTGCCCAAGCGGCTGATGTTTTGGCCACGCGAGATATGCTTGAGACATATGTTGCAAATAGCAGTGGTGCGATCTGATGCACTCATCTCAAAAAAGGCCCACACCAAAAAACTTTTAGAATAACGCGCAGAGACGGAGCTCTGCGGTGTGATTCAGTCGGTGTGCTGCCCCTAAGCTGGCCCCCGGAGGGCATCCTGCCTCGTTGGACATGTGCCTCCTCCTCCTCCTCCTCCTCCTCTCTCCTTCCAGGCACCCACGTGGAGTCAGTGCCCTCATCATCCCCTCCCTCTTCATCGCTGTAGCAAACCTGGCAGTATGCTGCAGCTTGTGGAACATGACTGCCAGATTGCTGTCCTTCTTGAGCATCCCCTCTCTCTGCGCTCACGCTACTGCCTTCCTCTAGGTGAGTATCATCATCAGAGCCCACAAAACACTGGGCATCCTCCTGGAGCATGTACCCAACACTGTGCTCAAAGAGTTCAGGAGACTCCTCAGGAGGACGTGGTGGGTCTAGGGAAGGAGTCACTGATGATGACATTGAGAGGAGGGAAGACGATGCGTTGGCAGCTGCTTTGCTAGTACCCTGAGACTGGGTGAGAGAGGATGAGGAGGATGAAGAGGGCTTGGTCATCCACTCTACCAAGTCGTTGGCATGTTGCGGTTCGACATGTCCAGCTGCCGAAAAGAAGGACAAGCGTGTCCCATGGCCACGTGCTGATGACAATGCACCACGTCCACGACCAGCACTGTTGTCTCTAGACACAGAGCCTGCTTGCCCTCTTTTATCGGCTCGCGCCTGTCTGCCTCTCCTTGCTGGCCTTCCAGACATGGTAATGGCCTGAAGGGAGTTGGGTAAAAAAGCAGTTGGGTAGTGTATATTGTGCTAGAGGCACACAACACCCACTAACTCCTGCAGATGCCTTTATTATAGAACACCAGAGATAAAGGGGTATATACAGATGTATACTGTGCTGTGCTGGAGGCACACACAACTTCCAATAATTCCTGCAGATGGCAAGTGGTCTCAAATAGAGAAGAGCTATGTAGGTGGATATAGCGGTATGTACTGGGTACAGAGCACGCAGACAGCACGCACTATCTCCTAACACTACTGACTGCAAGCTCTATTATAAAAGATAGATCACTAGCTATATAGGTGAGGTGAATATAGCGGTGTATACTGTGGTCAGGGCACGCAGACAACAACCACTACACAACAGCAAGATCAAAAATCGTCCGAAAATGATCGGTGTGTACTGTGTTGAAGGTACACAGAACACCCACTAACTCCTGCAGATGCCTTTATTATAGAACACCAGAGATAAAGGGGTATATACAGATGTATACTGTGCTGTGCTGGAAGCACACACAACTTCCAATAACTCCTGCAGATGGCAATTGGGCTCAAATAGAGAACAGCTATGTAGGTGGATATAGCGGTATGTACTGGGTACAGAGCACGCAGACAGCACGCACTATCTCCTAACACTACTGACTGCAAGCTCTATTATAAAAGATAGATCACTAGCTCAGGGGCGTACCTAGAGCATTTAGCACCCAGGGCCCATCTTATATCTGGCACCCCCCCCCAACTGTAAAAACACCCACAAAAAAACACCCTCCTCTGCCAAGATCAGCGTTTTTAAATTCTGCTTTCTTTTTTAAATGGCGCTGTTGGCTACCGAGTAAACCCGGAAGTGACACTGTGCTGTCGCTTCCAGTTTTCTACATCGGAGACCTGATCAAAGGCAAATTCGGCTTTGTTCGGGTTTCTGGCCAGCTGGCTGGTGGCTCAGGTCTGTGGTAGGGATGGGAGACTTGGGCAAAGCTGTGGGGGGATGGGGACGTCCCCTCCTTGTAATAACAGCCGATGCTGTTCATTCATGGTAGCCAGTGACAATAGACGGGAAAGGACAGAGGTGTCACTCACTCAGGTGTGAGCAGATGCCACATTTTTGGACAGATTGTGCCAAGGTCAGGAAAGTGGAGAGCTGGACTAGAGCTGCTATGAGGGAGACATCAGAGTGAGACAGCTGACAATACAAAGTATGGCCCATACTTTGCATTATCTATTGTCCTCAGGGACAGATCTGATCCAGAGATCCCACTGTATGGCGATCTCTGGATCGGATCTGTCCCTGAGGACAGCATTGGCACTGATGATTTGATTCGGATTTGGGAACTGACCTGCTGACAAGGCGTGTTGCTTGCTGGACCGTGGATGGGATCTGATGGCCGCAGGGAAGATGGCAAGATGCTGCTGTGACCTGCTGCTTGCTGGATGGATCTGATGGCTGCAAGATGTGGGTGTAAGTCCCCCCTTTATCAGACCAGTACATCTACTTTATACCTGGTTTGTGAATACAGCAACACCACCCCCCCCCCCCCTTACCAGGTAAGCTCACAGCTCAGCTACTATAGGTGAGTGGTAGTCACACAGCAATATACAGCAAATACATGCATTCTGCAACCTGTATACAGCACACGCCTGGATTCTGCAACCTGTACATAGCACACGCCTGCATTCTGCAACCTGCACACAGCACACGCCTGCATTCTGCAACCTGCACACGCCTGCATTCTGCAACCTGCACACAGCACACGCCTGCATTCTGCAACCTGCACACAGCACACGCCTGCATTCTGCAACCTGCACATGCCTGCATTCTGCAACCTGCACACGCCTGCATTCTGCAACCTGCACACAGCACACGCCTGCATTCTGCAACCTGCACACAGCACACGCCTGCATTCTGCAACCTGCACACGCCTGCATTCTGCAACCTGCACACAGCACATGCCTGCATTCTGCAACCTGCACACAGCGCACGCCTGCATTCTGCAACCTGCACACAGCACACGCCTGCAACCTGCACACAGCACACGCCTGCATTCTGCAACCTGCACACAGCACACGCCTGCATTCTGCAACCTGCACACAGCACACGCCTGCATTCTGCAACCTGTACACAGCACATGCCTGCATTCTGCAACTTGTACATAGCACAAATCTGGAGTCTACAACCTGTACATAGCACACGCCTGTATTCTGCAAACCCCCCCCCCATCAGGTCAGCTACACAATACCTACTACACAGCAACCCCCCCCCCCCCCCTTCCCCTTCTATGACAGAGCAGCACAGTAAGGATGGCAGGACAGACACACTCCAACGTCTTCTCACAGCTCACACATCCCCTATCACCAGCTCACCTCGGCTCTCAGCTTCAGCTAGGGAGGTTTAGACTCCAGAAGATGTTGTGGACACAGTTTGTAACAGCAACCACCCCCGCGCTGAATGATGACACACTCAGCTCGGCTGCTCAGCAGTGGTGGGTGGAGCTAGCAGGGGAAAACAGAAACTAGATCATACTATTTTGGCCACAGTGCTGGGGGTGTTCAAGCTCACAAAAAAACTCACAAAAAACAGAGCAGCCAGAGCCAGGGATTCCCTTCAGGATACTGTCAGACAGTGTCTGAGTGCAGAGTGAACCCCATAGCAATGCCACCCAGCCACTTACACCCCCCTCAATGTGTGGCACCTGGGGCGGAACGCCCCCCCCCGCCCCCTGCTTGGTACGCCCCTGCACTAGCTATATAGGTGAGGTGAATATAGCGGTGTAAACTGCGGTCAGGGCACGCAGACAATAACCACTACACAACAGCAAGATCGAAAATCGGCCGAAAACGATCGGTGTGTACTGTGTTGAAGGTACACAGAACACCCACTGCTTCAGACGCCAACACACTACACGAGGCCGCCGCGCTGGCGGCCTTATATAGTGTGGGGCGTGCACTACACAGCCTGAGCTGTGATTGGCCACAGGCATCCTGCCTGTGGCCAATCATGGCTCTCCTCGCTGCTGGCGCTGCGATTGGCCAAGCATGCGGGGTCACAGTGCATGCTTGGCCAATCATGAGCCAGCAATGCACTGCGCCATCGCAGTGCATTGTGGGCCGTGAGCGCCACACGAATTTGACGCAAACGGACCAAAATGTTCGGACTTCGCCGAACGGACGAACAGCCAATGTTCGAGTCGAACGTATGTTCGACTCGAACACGAAGCTCATCACTACTTACCAGTGGCCCCTACGGGGGTTAGCGCTGCTGTATGTAATATTCATTGAATCTAGAACTGCACAGGGGAATTTCCTAAAAAAGGAATTTTCCTAAAAGGTGAACTTACACTTGGGTTGGCATGCAACAACTCCAAAGAGCGATTTCTGATCTCGTACTTTGAAGTGAAAGTTGGTTGCTTGGCTGCTCCAGAAACACATAAACAAGCTAAAGAGTTGCTACGTACATTTGGTCTGGAGTTCTGCCTTAAAGCCGCCAGAGAATTGTTTCCTGTATGGTGTAATCTGGGAATAATACCCTGTCTAGTCACTCTGTGTTACGTGAGGTTGCAAGTGTCCAATTCTGTAATAGGAAGTGGCTTTCTTTTCTGCCACATAAAGGCAGTGAGATGACGGCTATGCATGGAATGTCTGGTAATGACAATACGCTGATTATCAGGAAAGGTCAGGACAAAGCAATCAGGTGTACTTGTGGAACAGAGCCGCAGTTCTCCTCCGACCCGCCAAATCATTTTCAGAAAGCCGAGCAGACAGAGAAGAAAAGCCAATAAAGTGCACCTGTCATCTGCAGAGAAAGCCACATTCAATGACTATAGGGGGATAGTAGGGATGAGCTCCTGGTGCAGATCAAAAATGAACCATGAAATGGACATATTTGGAAAATTCTTGGCTGTTGTTTGCAAACAAGCCAGCTAGAGATTGTTTAGGCTCCATTCACATTTGTGCTACTTGTCATGCGACTTTGGACATCATCATCATATGGCACGTCAGACCCCATTTTTTCCAATGGTAACTATTCATATATGTGCAACTTAAAAGCAGAGTTCCACCCAAAAATGGAACTTCCAATTTAAGGGAAGGTGACCCCCTGACATGCCACTTTTGGCACGTCATTTTTTTTTTTGGGGGGGGGGTTAACCTCTTTTTAGAGAGTTCCAGTTCCCACTTCCTGGTGCTGGAAGGAAGATCACCCCCCCCCCCCCCCCCCTCAGTAATCATCTGGGACACGTCACAGGTCCCAGGTGATTGCCCGGCCAGTCACAGCACACAGAGTGGCTCGCGCAATGACAATGCGGCTCCCCGCATCACTGGACCCTGGGACAGGTAAGTGTTCGATTATGAAAAGTCAACAACTGCATTATTTGCTGACTTTTTATATTTTTGTTTTTTTTATTGGAACTCCGCTTTAACCACAAAAAATCTTTTTTTTTTTTTTTGCTAGAAAATTACTTAGAACCCCCAAACATATATACCATATTTTTCGGCGTATAACAAGTTTAGGAGGGAATTTAAAAGAAAAAAACTTTTAGGAGGGAAGTTTAAGGAAAAAAACTTACATTTAAATGCCCATCAATGCAGCCTCATCAGTGTCATTTGCAGCCTTGTCAGCCCATTGCAGCCTTGTCAGTGTGCCGTTTAAAAATGGCGCTGGTTCTCGGCGGCTTTCGGCTATTTTCGGCCGTTCTTGGCTATTTTTGGACACACTCAGCCGGTCTCAGCGGCTTTCGGCTTTCCGAAAATACCCAGAAGCCGTATATAAATATATATTTGTTTTTTTAGCCGAGGACCTATAGAATAAAATGTGGGCATTGCAATTTTTGGTATTTGCACAGCAGTTTTTCAAATGCAATTTTTTGGGGGGAAAAAAACAAAACACTTCATTAAAGTGGTTGTATACCCACTTTTTTAACTTTTACCTACAGGAAAGCCTATAATAAGGCTTACCTGTAGGTAAAAAAAATATCTCCTAAACCTGTACGGTTTAGAAGATATTCCCCTCGGTATGCGCCGCTGACTGCAGCGGCGCATGCGCACAAGGGGGTTCTCTCCGTGAAAATCCGGCAGCGCTCGTCCGGCCGGATTTAAATCTCCCGCGCGCATGCGCGGGAGTGACGATATCGCGGCTCCGGCCACTCACAGCGCCGGAGCCGCGATACCCGGAAGAGACGCCGAGGGAGCATGTCGGCTCCCTCGGCGTGGATCGGGCGAGATGTCGGGGCCTCGTTCTAAGGTAAGTATTTCATAATGAGCTAGTATGCGGTGCATACTAGCTCATTATGCCTTTTGCTTTGCAGGTTTAAAAAAATAAAATAAAAAATTGCGGGTTTACTACCGCTTTAATTAAAAAAGGGAGTCAGTTCCTCTCTCTCTGTACAGTGCAGCCATTGCCGTCGGACGCATCGCTCCCGGCCTCCGCAGTGGGACCGGAGAGGCGGTGGCGGCCACAGGAGGGGGGTGGGACCCCATTCCACCACCCGCAGAAGTGATCGCTTCTGCAAGAAAGAGAATTGCCGGCGCAATTGTCAGTTAAAACGACGCAGTGGCCAATCGCAAAAAGTGCTCCGGTCAGGAAGGGGGGAAAATCTTCCGGCGCTGAAGTGGTTAATGGGGCGTGACTTGTCAGGTCTACAAAGTTGCAGCAATGTGAACCCTTAGCCCTTGTACACACGGTCAGAGATTCCGACAACCAAATCCATCGGATTTTGTCCAAAACTGTTGTATACACACAGTCGGACGAAGTTGTCGGAAAATCCGATCGTTCAGAACGTGATGACGTTATTTCGTTACGAGGGGACTACATTCAGGCTAGTAGCCAATAGCTTTGATGTAGGAATTTGATCTGAGCATGTGTGGCTCTTTGTCCGATCGGAATTCTCTACACATTAACGGAGTATGTCCGATCGGAGCATTTTGTCGGAAAATATTTCCGGCAAGTTGGAAAATTTGGTCCTACGGATATTCCGACAGAAACAGTCCGATGCATACCACACACAGTCGGAATATCCAACAAAACGCTCCGATCGGACACATTCCGTCGGAATCTCCGATCGTGTGTACAAGGGCTAAGGCTGCTTTCACACTGATCCGTTTGTCTTCCGCTTTTGCATTAAAAAAAGCAGAAGAAAAAACAAATAACCACGAAAGCCTATGGAACTCCTCACACTAATCCGTGGCCGGTCTGCTGCATTTACTAAAATCCTGCTTGCTGCATTTCTGTTGCGGTAAAAAAAAAAGCACCTTTCCATTAAAATGAATGGACACTGCGTCAAAACACAGCAAAAATGCATAAAGAAAGGCACTAGCGGTTGCGTTTTTGGTGCTGGTTTTTGAGTTACACATCTTTTTTTTTTTTTTCACAGGTGCAAATTGCAATGGAAATGTGGAAAAAAAAATGAAAATGCATTTTTAACATGCGTTTGCAATGGAGCAGTGTGAAAACAGCCCGAATATGGTCATGATCAATGAATGGGCATGAATGGCACCAGATTGAACCGCATGTGAATCGCAAGGGAACATGCAGGGCGTTTCTGTGCAGTTCCCAGTGTGCTACATACATCCAGAGTGCTACATGCAGCGGCCGCCCCTGGATTGAATACCTGCCGCTGAGCCCCAGGCCTCTGCTTATACCATTTAGACGCACGCGACTTACGAAATTTGTATGTGACATGTGAAGAATCAATGCAAGCAAATTGCTGGGAGTGAGGCGGGTGAAGTTATTTGCTGGGCACACGTGTTCGGTCATTCTGGAATCCGCAGACATTTTTCTCAGGTGCTTGGCCCCGGGGCGTGATGACTTAAACCTGTCTGTCCTGGTACAATAAACAGCTATTGTGCGACTCAAACATCCCAGCTATTCAGCGCTTTGCCTCTAAATAAATACAAGATGGGATGCGATACTCCCCCCTACTCGCTGTGCAGAGAGGAGCCGAGGTATGCTAAAGGAGGCAGCGACCAATCAGATTGCGTGGTGTATTTGCTACAGTAATGCCGTGTACACAGGAGCGGAATGTCCGACTGAAAGACGGGAGCTTTTGGTCATGTATTCTGATCGTGTGTGGGCCCCATCGGACTTTTTACGTCAAAAATTCTGACGGATCTAGAAATAGAACATGTTCTAAATATTTCCGACGGAACCAATTCCTATAGGGAAAATCGCCGGTCTGTATGCTGTTCTGACGGACCAAAAACTCACGCATGCTCTGAAGCAACTAGGAGACGGAGGCTATTGGCTACTTTTCTAGTCCCGTCATACGTGCTGTACGTCACCGCGTTCTTGACGATCGGACTTTGGTGTGATCGTGTGTATGCAAGACAGTTTCAGCGGAATTCCGTCAGAAAAACCTTCAGAGTTTATTCCCGATGGGAAAACCGGCCGTGGTACGGGGCATAAGTGGTAATTGTACTAGGACTACGCCCAGGGGCGGACTGACCATTGGGACACCCGGACACTGCCTGAGGGCCCCATACCACTAGGGGGCCCCATCAGGGTTGCCAGCCTCAGTAAAAACAGGGACAGTATATAAAAATGTGTATTTTTTTTTTTTACATCTGTCTCTAAAATGTCCCTTACCGACATCCTTTTGGTCTAAAAATCACGAGATTATAGCTGTCCCACCTCTCCAGTACCTTCTTAGCCAATAGAAACATGTCTGTGTATACTGTGTGATTGTATACTGTGTGTGTGTGTTTTTGTGTCTACTGTGTGGCTCCATAATCTCTGATTGCCCGGGCGCCCCATGATCTCCTATTGCCGGGGCGCCCCATGAATGTCAGTCCGCCCTTGACTACGCCTAACTCTCATACAAAGTCAAATAAGGCTGCACTCACACTATAGTGTTTCGTCAAAGTGCACAAAATCACGCAAAAGGCATGATTAACCACTTCAGCCCCGGAACATTTTACTCCCTTCCTGACCAGAGCACTTTTTGCGATTCGGCAATGTAACTGACAATTGCGCGGTCGTGCGACGTTGCACCCAAACAAAACTGACGTCCTTTTTTTCCTCACAAATAGAGCTTTCCTTTGGTGGTATTCGATCACCCCTGCGTTTTTTTTTTTTTGCGCTATAAACAAAAAAAGAGCGACAATTTTGAAAAAAAAAAGCTATTTTTTTTTTACTTTTTGCTATAATAAATATCCCCCAAAAATATATATAAAAAAATGTTTTCCTCAGTTTAGGCCGATATGTATTCTTCTACATATTTTTGGTAAAAAAAAATTAGCAATAAGTGTATATTGATTGGTTTGCGCAAAAGTTATAGTGTCTACAAAATAGGGGATAGTTTTATGGCATTTTTAGTATAATTTTATTTTTATTAGTAATGCCGCCGCTCTGCGATTTTTACCCTGATTATGGCGTACACGTCGGACACTTTTGACACTATTTTGGGACCATTGCCATTTATACAGCGATCAGTTCTATAAAAATGCACTGATTACTGTGTAAATTACATTGTCAGGGAAGGAGTTAACCACTAGGGGGCGATCAAGGGGTTAAGTGTGTCCTAGCGAGTGATTCTAACTGTGGGGGGGGATGGGCTACTACTTGCATGACAGCGACCACTGCTCCCGGTGACAGGGATCGGTGAACTCTGCCATGTCACAAGGCAGAACGGGTGAATGCCTTGTATACATAGACACTTCCCCCGTTCTGTGGTTCTGTGACACGATCTCCGGGAGACTGGCGGACATTGAGTCCATCAGTTCCGCAGGAGTGGTCACGCTGTATGCAGCGGGCGCATGCGCCCGATAGCCCTGCCGATTTAAGGCGTAAATCAACCCCTTTGAGTACAGTGGAACCTTGGTTTAGCGTTTTGAAAGATGAACAACTTTTTTTTTCTTTTTATTCTGACTTGGTTTGCGAGTGTCGTCTCGCAAAACGAGCAGAATTCAAGCTAATGGAGTGCGCAGTATCGCATTTGGCCAGAGGTGCGGGGGCGCCGGGGACACTCGGAACGGTTTGGAGCCGTTTGAAAATACTCGGAAACATTTGGAAATACTCTGTTCCTGAGTGTTTCCGAGCCTTTCCGATTTCAGCCAAGCTGTCCCCGAGTATTTCTGAGGCTCTCCAGCGCCCCCCCTCTCCCCCCTGCCCACATATGGTATTGCATGTAATAGAAGTCAATGCGGAACTAATTATCTTAGTTTCCATTGACGTCTATGGGGAAACTCGCTTTGATATGCGAGTGCTTTGGATTACAAGCATTCCCCTGGAACGGATTATGCAATCCAAGGTTCCACTGTACATGATTTTGCACTAATCCACAAAGGCAAAAACATCCATCACTGGCATTTGAAAGTCTGTGAGGGTCTAGAGCAGTGTTTGTGAACCTTGGCACCCCAGATGTTTTGGAACAACATTTCCCGTGATGGTCAACTACAAGAGTGCAAAAGCATCATGGAAAATGTAGTGCCAAAACATCTGGGGTGCCGAGGTTCACCATTACTGGTCTACTGGCTCCAGACCTCTTGGGCTCCTATCCTCCCCAAGGGGGTGATCCTCTTCAAAAGAGTAATAGCTACATTTTGGCAGTCTTCCCCGACCAAGAGCTCTCTAGGGCAGCCTTTCCCAACCTTTTCAACACAGAGGAACCCTTGAAATAGTTCTCCGGTCCCGAGGAACCCCTGCTAAAAATTAGAACTCTACAACTCATGATACATTAGTGTGATGGTCAGTGGGAAGAATGGTCCTTACATTTGTGGTCATTGGGAAGAATTACCTCCTTATAGATAGTTAAAAAGATCAATGGTGTCAGTGGGAACTTATCCGAGAGGTAGAAATTGCCCAATGCTGAAGGAACCCCTAGCAACCTCTGGAGGAACCCTGGTTGAGAATTACTGCTCTAGGGCATTTTGTAAACCCTATTTATATGGTATGACCAGCAGGGGTCAGTAAGACCCCTTTCACACCAGGGCATTTTGCAGGCGCTATAGCGTTAGAAATAGCGCCTGCAATCCGCCCCAAAAAAAGCTGCACCATTGTTTGTAGTGTGAAAGCCCGAGGGCTTTCACACTACAGCGGTGCGCTGGCAGGACATCAGGGAAAACTCCTGCCAGCAGCTTCTTTGGAGCGGTGAAGGAGCGGTGTGTGTATACCGCTCCTCCACCGCTGCTCCCCATTGAAATCAATGGGGCAGCGCTGTAATACCGCCAGCAAAACGCAGCTGTTGCGGCATATTGCCGGCGGTTTTAACCCTTTCTCGGCCGCTAGTAGGGGTAAAATTGCCCTGCTAGCGGCCGAAATGCGCCGCAAATCCGGCGGTAAAACGCCGCTAAGAATAGCGGCGTTTTACCGCCCGCGCTATGGGCGGTGTGGTGTGAAAGGGGTCTTAGTGTCGGAAAACGTTAACTCTTCTTGCTCAGTTAACTCAAGCTCCGCAGCAAGAATATCAAGACATGGTAACAATTTGCACCTGGCTGACCTGATTAACAGGGAGACATTTAACCCTTCAGAACCCTCTTGGTGGCACGTGCCTACAAACATAACGATGTGTTCTCAGGGGGGTGTGTCCATGATGCCCTGGCCTCACAGGGAGTGTCTGCAGGGGAACAGCACCAACGAGACCGTGAATGCTGCAGAAAAAGCTGCATTTTGTATTTAAAATTTAGATAAAAGTTGAACTCCGGGACAAGCAAATATTGTCTAAATCCATTCATCATGTGTATTCTTATTTAATCTTCCTAAATTTCTTCCAGATCTGTGCAGTAATCCTGTAATAAAGACCGCTCACTGCTGCTCTCTCTCCTTGTCCAGGGTGACCGGTCTTGTCTCCGCCCCCCTTTTCTGTAGGCAGCCTGTAGTGGGCGGAGCCTGCTGGACCACTCCTACAGCTCTGTTTTCTGCACAGGCTATATACAGAGAGTGACGATGCCACTGCTACATTAATTTTGGGTTGCAAAGGCATTTGATGCACACAAAGTGGATTTATATCCTTTGTGGAAATTGAGGAATATATTTAACCACTTTCAGCCCCAGACCATTTTACTGGCTTAAGACCAGACCACTTTTTGCGATTCGGCACTGCGTCGCTTTAACTGACAATTGCGCGGTCGTGCGACGTGGCTCCAAAACAAAATTGACGTCCTTTTTTTCCCACAAATAGAGCTTTCTTTCGGTGGTATTTGATCACCCCTGCGGTTTTTATTTTTTACGCTATAAACAAAAATAGAGCAACAATTTTGAAAAAAACGCATTATTTTTTTACTTTTTACTATAATAAATATCCCCCAAAAATATATAAAAAAACATTTTTTTCCCTCAGTTTAGGCTGATACGTATTCTTCTACATATTTTTGGTAAAAAAAAAATCGCAATAAGCGATTGATTGGTTTACGCAAAATTTATAGCGTTTACAAAATAGGGGATAGTTTTATGGGATGGGGGATAG
This sequence comes from Lithobates pipiens, assembly GCF_037356315.1. Taxonomy (NCBI): domain Eukaryota; kingdom Metazoa; phylum Chordata; class Amphibia; order Anura; family Ranidae; genus Lithobates; species Lithobates pipiens. Next base: position 329,220,633 of record NW_027507784.1, read on the forward strand.
TTTTATTGCATTAATATTTTTTTTTTTTACTAGTAATGGTGGCGATCAGCGATTTTTTTGCGTCATTATGGCGGACACATCAGACATTTTTGACAAATTTTTTAGACCATTGTGATTTATACAGCAATCAGTGCTATACAAATGCACTGATTTCTGTGTAAATGACACTGGCAGTGAAGGGGTTAAGCAGTGGGTGGCAGTGTAGGGGTTAAGTGTGTCCTAGGGGCGTGTTACTAACTGTGGGGGGCTGGGCTGTGTGTTAGTGACACTGATCTCTGCTCCAATCACATGGAGCAGAGATCAGTGTCACTTGTTGCTAGGCAGAACAGGGAGATGCCAATGTAAACAGCAGTTCAGCCTCCCGTGAGACGATCGTGGGTATCCCCGTGGCGATCAAGTCCGCAGGACCCACGACTGGACTCACGGGGGTCCCAACTGGCACGCGCACGTGCCGCCGGCGGCATGCACGCAATGGCAGAGAGGCAAATACAAATGGGCGTACCTGTACGCCAATTTGCCTACCCGTGCCATTCTGCTGACGTACATCCTCGTGCACCGGTCGGGAAGTGGTTAAATAAAAGTTTTCTAGCCCCAGAGTTCAGCCTTAAGCTGGAATTGTGCTATGAAGGGCCAGTCCACCCAAAAGTAACATTTTAGCTATAGTTGGAGCTTGGGGAGCTGAGTCAACCCTTGGTTTATTATGCCATAATTGTATTCTTTGCCCTCCGTCCTCCTGAGAGTTTTGAAGTAAATACAAAATCCAGCAGGAATCGTGGGAACCCCTCTTAATGGGCAAGGCAAGTGGGCAGACACAATAGCCCAGCTCATGGATCTTGGGAGTCCCTCATAATGGGCATAGCAGATGTACAGACCCAAGGACTCAAGTGCAGGGATGATGGGAACCTTTAATAATGGTCAAGAAAGATGTGCAGACCCGGGAACTCAGCACATTGATGGTGGGAACCCCACATGATGTCCAAAGAAGGTGTGCAAATCTCAGCACAGGGACCTCTCATAATTTGCACAGCAGGTGTACAGACCCCAGGAACTCAGCGTAGGGATGGTGGGAACCCCTCAAAATGGGCACAGCAGGTGTACAGAGCCAGGAGCTTAGTGTGGAGGTGGTGGGAACTCTTCATAATGGGTATGGTAGGTGTACAGATCCAGGAACTCAGCACAGGGATGGTGGGAATCCCTCATGATGGGCACAGCAGGTGTACAGACCCAGCAACTCAGCACATTGATGGTGGGAACCCCACATGATGTCCAACGAAGGTGTGCAAATCTGGGAACTCAGCACAGGGACCTCTCATAATTTGCGCAGCTGGTGTACAGACCCAGGAACTCAGCCTAGGGATGGTGGGGACCTCTCAAAATGGGCACAGCAGGTGTACAGACCCAGGAGCTTAGTGTGGAGATGATGGGAACTCCTCATAATGGGTATGGTAGGTGTACAGATCCAGGAACGCAGCACAGGGATGGTGGGAACCCCTCATGATGGGCACAGCAGGTGCACAGACCCAGGAACTCAACACCAGGATGGTGGGAACCCCTTATAAAGGACAGGTATGCAGCCCAAGGAGCTCAGCACTGGGATGGTGGGAACCTCTTAATAGGCAAAGCAGACGTGCAGCCCTGGAAACTTAGCAATGGTGGGAACCCAGCTCATGAATTATATTCCCTTAAAATGGGCACATCTGGTGAACAGACCTGGGAACTCAACATTGGGATGATGGGAACCTCATAATTGCAACAAAAGCCGTGCAGAGCCAGTAACTCAGCTCAGGGATAGTGGGAACCCCTTAATGGACAAAGCAAATGTGTAGACCTGGAAACTCAGCTCAGGGATGGTGGGAACCCCTCATGGGCAGAGCAGGATTGCAGACCCAGGAACAGAGCACAGGGATGGTGGTAACCCGTCATAAAGGGCACGGCAGGTGTACAGACCCAGGAACTCAGTACAGGGATAGTGGGAACCCCTGTTTTAAAGGGCACAACAGCTGTGCAGACCCAGAACCTCAGCTTAGGGTTGGTGGGAACTCCTCATAAAGGGTACAACAGATGTACAGACCTGGGAAGTCAACAAAGGGTAGTGGGAACCCCTCATAATGGGCACCGCAGGTGCACAGACCCAGAAACTCATCACAGGCATTGGTGGGGACCCCTCTAATGGGCATAGCAGGTGTGCAACCCCAAGAAACCAACACTGGGCTGATAGGAACCTCTTAATGGGCAAAGCAGGTGAGTAGGCCTGGAAACTCAGTGCAGGAATGGTGGGAATCCCTTATAATGGGCACAGCAGGTGTGCAACCCAGAGAACTCAAAACAGGGATGGTGGAAACCCCCCGATAATGGGCAAAACAGATGTTCAGACCTAGGAACTCACCAGTAGTGTCTCCAAAAGATAGAAGAGACTGGGTGGGGGTGGTAATACTTCTCCAGCATCTTCTGAAACACCAAAGTGTCCGAGTACTTCTTTATCTTTTGTCGGAGGAGAGAGAGGATTGCACTCCAGTGACCCCCGTTACTTCATTCTCGTTAACTCAGCATCTTGACTCGACAAAGGACGGTTGGATAAAACGGGCGCATGAATAAAAAGAAACAGAACGCTAAAACCTGCCACAGGCGGGGTGGGAGGGAGTAAAAGAAAAGTCGAAACGTTTGGCTCATTGACTCTTCCGGGACAATAAGGGTGAGAGGTTAATGGTGACCCCCGGCAAGCCAAGGAGTGAATCGAGGACAGCCAAGCAAAGGACGGATAGAGAGCCGAAAAAAAAAAAAACCCCCAGCGAGGATAAAGAGAGTAAAGCCTGCACCGGCGCTGACCTTGGCAAGGAATAACCCAGCCCGGGGGACCCCGCCTGACCCGACCACTCTTGAAGTTTAGATCACTTGGGCCTTCATCACATAATGAGGCCCCCTGATCGGAGGGCGGGGGGGGGGGCCCGCTCTGTTCTCCAGAGCCGCATGCTGATGGAAGCATATTGTGCTTTTTAATACGAGCATCGGGGGTGTCATTAGACTAGGAAAACAAAAGAAGGAGCTCATGAAAAGGAGGATGGACCTCGGAATTCTCCTGCCGTGTGTGAAGGACAGGCTGTTCCTCGGCACCAGTTTGATCCGGGGGGGGGGGGGGGGACTTTATTGTCTATGTCAGGCCTGTGAACGTGTGCGGCCCCCCTTTCTTTTTTATATTTTCTTGGCTTTTTTAAAACTGGCCTGTTGAGCACAACGGGAATACGTCAGGTTGGCTCTGTGTGTAAGGGAAAGGAAAACACAGCGGATGGATCCAGATAGAAGAAAGCAGAACGTATTGTCCTGAGATTAAAGGGGAATCCCTAACTGGATGGCATTTAGGTTTCACGAATCACAAGCCATTATTTTATATATATATATATATATATATATATATATATATATATATATATATTGTAAATTCCTTGTTTTCACCTTTTTTATTCTTTGTTATATCTCAGTGCTGCTGATCTCCCGCGGTCCCTTTGCAGCCACTTCATCTCTATCTAGGGGTAGATTTAGTTAAAGCGGAGCTCCACACTAAAGTGGAACTTCCGCTCATTGGAACCCTCCCCCCCTCTCCGGCACCACAATTGGCACCTTTCAGGGGGGAGGGGGGTGCAGGTACCTGTACAGTACAGGTATCTGCACCCGCTTCCGGCATAGATATCTGCAGAATCTGCGGATATTTACGCCACTTCCTACAGAGCCCCCCGCTGTCTGCTGGGAAACACACGGATCCCAGGGACAGCGGGGACCATCCTTATTGCGCAGCACGACTCGCGCATTCGCGCAGTAGGGAACCGGGAAATAAAGCCGCAAGGCTCCACTTCCTGATTCCCATACCCAAGATGGCGGCGGTCGAGAGATCGGCTTCGGGTTGCCGACATCACGGGTGCGCTGGGCGGGTAAGTGTCCTTATTTTTAAAGTCAGCAGCTACAGTATTTGTAGCTGCTGACTTTAAAAAAAAAAAAGGCGGAACTCCCGCTTTAACCACTACACCTCTACACCCCAACACGGACTAGAGCAATTTTCACATTTCTACTATGGACCTGTTTATTCGGCAATAACTCTGTCTTTACTTTAACCACTTAATGACCGGCGCACACGCCGATGTACGTCCTATTTTTGAAGAGGGATATCTCGGTAACGGCAGCAGCTGCTGCCGCAACCGAGTTATCCATCTCTTCAGGCACCGGTCGCGTGTGCAATAATATCGACGGCGGGAGAGGTGCCCCCTCCCTCCCGCCGCTCTCCTGTGCCCTCCGCCGCTTACCGGAGCCGTCGGTAGCGGCGGAGGCGATCGGGTCCTACAGATGGCTGGGTATGGAGACGAGTGAGGCTAAGATGGCCCCCCACTCGTCTCTATACCATAGGAGGTATAAACGTCAAACGTCAAAACGTCACTTCTGCCCATACCTCTTAGCCCTTGTACACACGGTCGGACATTCCAACAACCAAATCCGTTGGATTTTGTCCGACGGATTTTGTCCAAAACTGTTGCATACACACGGTCAGACAAAGTTGTCAGAAAATCCGATCGTACTTAACGTGATGAGACGTTATTTCATTACGATGGGACTACGTTCAGGCTCGTAGCCAATAGCTTTGATGTAGGAATTTGATCTGAGCATGCGTGACACTTTGTCTGATCGGAATTCTCTACACATGATCGGATCATGTTGTCGGCAAATTTTATAGCCCAGCTGGAAAACTTGGTCCGTCGGATACTCCGGCGGAAACAGTCCGATGGAGCCCAACACACTGTCGGATTATCCGACAACACGGTCCGATCGGACATTGTCCATCGGAATGTCCGACCGTGTGTACAAGGGCTTAAAGGTATATTTTTTTTCAATGTCATTTTTTTAAATTAATTTTTTTTTTTTTATTATTGCATTTAAGTCCAAATATGAGATCTGAGGACTTTTTTGACCCCAGATCTCATATTTAAGAGGACCTGTCATGCTTTTTTCTATTACAAGGGATGTTTATTTACATTCCTTGTAATAGGAATAAAAGTGATCAATTAATTTTTTTTTTTTTTAAAGTGTAAAAATAAATAAAATCAAGTAAAATAAATAATAAAATAAATACCCCCCCCCCCCCCTGGTCCCGACGAGCTCGCACACAGAAGCGAACGCATAGGTGAGTAGCGCCCGCATATAAAAACGGCGGTCAAACCACACACGTGAGGTATCGCCACAATCATTAGAGCGAGAGCGATAATTCTAGCCCTAGACCTCCTCTGTAACACAAAACATGCAACCTGCAGAATTTTTTAAATGTTGCTTATGGAGATTTTTGAGGGTAAAAGTTTGACGCCATTCCACGAGCGGCGCAATTTTGAAGCGTGACAATGTTGGGTATCAATTTACTCGGCGTAACATTATCTTTCACAATATAAAAAAAAAAAAAATGGGCTACTTTTACTGTTGTCTTATTTTTTTATTCAAAAAAGTGAGTTTTTTCCAAAAAAAAGTGCGCTTGTAAGACCGCTGCTCAAATACGGTGTGAAAAAGAGTATTGCAATGACCGCCATTTTATTCTCTTGGGTTTTAGAAAAAAAACAAAATATAATGTTTGGGGGTTCTAAGTAATTTTCTAGCAAAAAAAAAGCAGTTTTAAACATGTAAACACCAAATCTGAAAAAGAGGCCTGGTCCTTAAGTGGTTAAGCGGTATTAAATTTAAAACCAAAAATGTAATATATTGCAGCTTACCAATCATTATGTGGTGGCTGCATTCGTTTTCTTTTTTTTTTTTAGGCCTTTTCCCTGTTTTCACATGATGCTCTGGCCAGTAACACACCTTTTGCATTAGAGCACCCCCCACTCTGGATTAAAGTGATTTTTTTTTTTTTTTTTAATAATAATGATGTCATACTTACCTGCTCTGTGTAATGGTTTTGCACAGAGCAGCCCCGATCCTCCTCTTCCAGGGTCCCCCACCAGCGCTCCTGGCCCCTCCATCCCGCCGAGTGCCCCCCCCCCCCCCACAGCAAGCAGCTTGCTATAGGGGTGCCCGGGCTGAGCTGCAGCCGCGAGTGTCTATTCAGACGGGAAGCCGCGGCTAGGCCCCGCCTCCCCTCTTAATGCACAGAATGCAACCTTCTTCCTTTACAACCACTTTAAACTGAGGCAAATTTTATTTAAAAAAAAATATCTTGTCAAATTGCTTTAACTGACATCCTCGGAATGTGGAAACTCATCTCTTTGCTTTGCAGATGAATGAAACAGTAGATACAAAAGTAACAATGTTACTTTGCATCTCTCTATCTCCTGTCTGATCAAAGTGTATAATCAATGTTACTTGGTATCTATCTCCTGTCTGATCAATGTTTATAAACAATGTTACTTTGTATCTCTCTATCTCCTGTCTGATCAAAGTTTATAAACAATGTTACTTTGCATCTCTCTATCTCCTGTCTGATCAAAGTGTATAATCAATGTTACTTGGTATCTATCTCCTGTCTGATCAATGTTTATAAACAATGTTACATGGTATCTCTCTATCTCCTGTCTGATCAATGTTTATAAACAATGTTACTTTGTATATCTCTATCTCCTGTCTGGTCAATGTTTATAAACAATGTTCCTTTGTATCTATCTCCTGTCTGATCAATGTTTATAAACAATGTTACTTTGCATCTCTCTATCTCCTGTCTGATCAAAGTTTATAAACAATGTTACTTTGCATCTCTCTATCTCCTGTCTGATCAAAGTTTATAAACAATGTTACTTTGTATCTCTCTATCTCCTGTCTGATCAAAGTTTATAAACAATGTTACTTTGCATCTCTCTATCTCCTGTTTGATCAAAGTTTATAAACAATGTTACTTTGTATCTATCTATCTCCTGTCTGATCAAAGTTTATAAACAATGTTACTTTGTATCTTTCTATCTCCTGCCTGATCAAAGTTTATAAACAATGTTACTTTGCATCTCTCTATCTCCTGTCTGATCAAAGTTTATAAACAATGTTACTTTGTATCTCTCTATCTGCTGTCTGATCAATGTTTATAAACAATGTTACATTGTATCTCTCTATCTCCTGTCTGATCAGTGTTTAAAAACAATGTTACTTTGTATCTCTCTGTCTCCTGTCTGATCAAAGTTTATAATCAATGTTACTTGGCATCTATCTCCTGTCTGATCAATGTTTATAAACAATGTTACATTGTATCTCTCTATATCCTGTCTGATCAATGTTTATAAACAATGTTACTTTGTATCTCTCTGTCTCCTGTCTGATCAAAGTGTATAATCAATGTTACTTGGTATCTATCTCCTGTCTGATCAATGTTTATAAACAATGTTACTTTGTATATCTCTATCTCCTGTCTGGTCAATGTTTATAAACAATGTTCCTTTGTATCTATCTCCTGTCTGATCAATGTTTATAAACAATGTTACTTTGCATCTCTCTATCTCCTGTTGAAAAGCAAACAAATATTTTTTCATTTCCGCTATAAAACATATTCAATAAAACTAATTTAAAAAATCAAATTTCTTCATAAATTTAGGCCAATATGTATTCTGCTAAATATTTTTGATAAAAATCCCAATAGGTGTATATTGATTGATTTGTGCAAAAGTTATAGTGTCTACAAACTATGGGATATATACTAGGAATCGTTATTTTTTTTTTTTTACTAGTAATGGCAGCAATCAGTGACTTATAGCGGGACTGCGATATTGCGGCGGCCAATCGGACAGTTTTGACATTTTGTGGGAACCAGTGACACTAATACCAGTTCTAAAAATATACACTATCACTGTACTAATGACACTGGCATCTATGGTGATTAGCGGGTTAAAAACCAACACTAGACATTTGTACTGCTGAAAAATTCGTTAGTTTTCGTCTTGTTTTTTTGTTTTTCGAGTCATTCGTAAATTCGTAAATTTCGAAAATTTGTAAATTGGAAAATTTGCAATTTCATAAAATCGTAAATTCGAAAATTCAGAATTTCATAAATTCTAAAATTTGTCAATTCGAAAATTTAGAAAATAAGAAAGAAAATCCCAAAAATTCGAAAAGAACGAAATATGAAAATTCTAAATAATACCTAACTAACTAATAATAACTAACTATTAAATTGTAGGTATTGTAATTTCCTTTCAAATTTGGCTGTTAGTGAACGTTACAAATACAAATTTATCCAAAGTTACAAATTATCTGAAATAACGAATGCTGCATCTAAACAATTGGAACAAAAGAAATTAATAATAAATAATAATAATAAAACGTTTTTATTATTATTATTATTATTATTGGTATTTATTATTATTAATGTTGCGTTCCATTAGTTTGAAATTCTAATGCCTATAATTTAATAATTACTTATTATTTCAGACTGAAAATTTTTGGGGTTTTCGGATTTCCGAATTTCCAAATTGTTGCATTTCCAAATTTTCTAATTTTCGAATTAACAAATTTCCGAATATTCGGAAAAAAATGATTAGATGGGTTTTTGTTATTTTGGATGTTTCCGAATTAACAAATTTGTCAAAATTCATTAAAAAACTAATTCGGAATGAAACTAATTGCACATGTCTAACCGGCACACCCGGCACTGAAAGGACAGAACTCTGCCTTGTTTACATACACAGAGCAGTCAAACCACGACCTTAATAATTAAAGTGCAAAAAACATCTAATATAATGCGATAAAGATGAAAACGTAAAAGATGGGAAAAAAGAAAAATTGTTAATAGTCCAAATTGTCCCAATTCCACATCCATAAAGTGAACTCAAAATGTGGGCTGATCCAATGTTCAATTGGTGAAGATACCCGGTACTCCCCACAGGATAGACAGGGCAAGTATATCTGCTTACCAGATTTTAAGACCCTCCCAGGGTCTATATGCGCATTAGTGAGCTTTCACCCCTCACTATGTGCTCAACCGCATCGACTAGCCAGCCTGCTTCATTGGGTTCCACGGGTGTATACCCCACAGTTATCATCAGTCAAGGAAACTTCAGAATCCGGTTACACATTCATCATATTAAAGAGGAAGATAAACTCATGGCGCAACATTCTTTTAAAAGCACGCAGGAGTTTAGTAAAAGTTTTACTTACAACAAAAACGATAAAATTAGGCTCAAAAGGGAAACATTCATTTGTCCAACACCCTCCAAGAGTTTTTTTTTTTTTTGGACGTCACTGTTGCTCCATGCTTAGCCTGATGTACGTTTCGTCCAATGGGACTTCTTCTGTGAGGCAGTAAGGGTCAGCGGTGCTCACATCAGTTCCTTATATTCAGAGAAATTTCTGTTGCCGAACACTAGAGAGCAGTGCTGCCAGTAGTCAAACCAGCGTAAACCGCACCACCATATTTTTGTAGGCCAAGACTATTAACATGGCGGCCATGTTCCGAGGCATCCACTGTGCTTTATGTATAACCAAACATATTGCTGTTTAAAACTCATTTAGAGTGTACAAATCCTATATTCGGTTATCCAAAATATGATTAATTCCAATGCCGCCTACACGCCGTCGGATTTTCCGATGGAAATTGTTCGATGGGAGCTTTTTATTCGAAATTCCGACTGTGTGTAGACTCCATCAGACATTTTCCATCGGAATTTCCGACACACAAAATTTGAGATCTGGATCACAATTCCGACGCACAAAGTTCCACGCATGCTCAGAATCAAGCAAAAGAGCCGCACTGGCTACTGAACGTCAATTTTCTCGGCTCGTCATACGTCACCGCGTTCTTGACGTTCGGAATTTCCGACAACATTGTGTGACCGTGTGTATGCAAGACAAGTTCGAGCCAACATCCTTCGGGAAAAAATCCCATGGATTTTGTAGTCGGAATGTGCGATCGTGCGACATAACACAACCATATCATCACTTAATAACAACCAAAAGACAATATTAATGCCAAACCTTAGAGGGCAGTGTGTCCGTTAACCAACATGTACCGCATCACCATGTTACTGTAGCCAGAGATTCCTCTCATGGCAGCCATGTTCCAAGAGATCCACTGCCCCCTATGCCAGCAACTATTGACTAAACGCAATGCTATCCTTAGCTTTGCATACATTCAATCCCCTCATATAATATTCCAATTAATCTCATAGCATATCCATATTAGTACCTTATATGGTGGATGGTGAATACTATACAATAAATATGCATAATAAAATACAAAATAAAATATAATGTATAAAATATTGAATAAATATATTCCCCTAATAAATTCTTTGGCTATTGTTAATAAAACTATTGATATCCCGCTCAACATTTAACCCCTTTGGCTAATGGGATCTAAGTTCGTATATCCAGCGAGTTTCTATATGTTGGACCATGTTCATGCCCCTCCAAAGTGGTATGCCCACCTCAATACCCACCACCTTCAGTTGTGATGGGTGCTTATTCTGTTTTGATGTGAAATGCCTGGAAAGGTTGTGTTTTGGGAATCCCTTATTGATATTTACTAGTTGCTCACCCACTCTAATGTGTAACCCCCCCTCTTGGTCCTCCCAACATAATGTTTCCCACAATTGCATTCCAGTAGATATTGGTTTCCCGCCAATCACAGAGTCTCTGCCAACCAGATTGGCAGCAACCCTGTGGAGTATAAATGGGAAGGACAGTAGGTGGTGATTCTTTTCCATTCCACACCAGTGAACTGTGGTGCACAACTATAGCTCTCCAGCTATGACATATTCCACTCTTGTTTAGAACTGATGGTTGGCTCGCTTGCAATAGCAGCCACTTTGTTGTTATTACAAGCTGTGGGAGGGGACATGCCCCCCGCCGCCTTCTACCGCTCGGGAGACCCCAGTGACCAGCTGGCACGTCTGCCGGCTGTCCAGGAGACCCGAAGATAACTGGGTTTGGCTTTGTCTCGGATGTAGTAAATGGTATATAAAGTAGCGTTAAAAAGTGAACACATATGTCAATGTAAGTCTAATAAATGTGAAGATTCTGAAAAGGACCGATATGAATCCACCACCAAATGGTGACTAATCATGGATGAAATACACTGGCACTGACCGGCATGAGAAACATCAAAGGTTGTTCATCTTCAACCAAACAAAGGGGAAGTATATCTACTCTTATCGGAACAGGTGGACTCGAATGTTAGTGACAATGAGTCATTAAGGCAAGAATGCCAGGATCGGCAAATCAACGGAACTCTAAGGGACCCGGGGGCAGGCATGTACTGGCCATTGGGACTACCGGGAGTTTCCTGGTGGGCCGATGGTTCAGTGGGCCGCTTTGAGTGACAGCCTGTCAAAGTAATGGCTCCAACAGGATCACAGGAGGCCCCATGATACTCTCCTGTTTCCCCCCACGCTGTCCCCCCTCTGTCCTCCACCCCCACGCTGTCCCCCTCTGTCCTCCACCTTCACTGTGCCCTCCACCCGAACTGTGTCCTCCACCCCCCACTGGGTCCTCCACCGCCCACTGTGTCCAACTGTGTCCTCCACCCCCCACCGTGTTCAACTGTGTCCTCCACTCCCCCCACAGTGTCACCCTGTGTCCTCCACCACCCACGCTGTCCCTCTGTGTCCTCCACCCCACTCCCCAACAGTATATATATATACTGTTTTTGTGTGTGTTCGCAAAATTAAAGTGGCCCGGTCTGGATAAAGACCAGGGACAAATTTTTGTCCCAGTCCAGCCCTGCCCGGGGGCCTCCAGACACCACTCCAAAGGGTGTTGTAGACAAACGCCAAACTGGACCTTGGATGTAGGAAACACCAGGGCTAGAACCTAGGGGTGGAAGGCCAAACTGGACCGCAAAGGAACTCTCGTCCGGAGGGTTATACAAGGAAAAAATGCCTCCATATAGTGTGGGTCAAAAAGTGTTTTTTTTTTTATTTATAAAAACTGGCATACATCAAAAAGAATAAAAACTGTGACCATAGAGTAAAAATGAGGGGCAATATGAGAAGCAGAAAGCCAAACATTTAAGTATTCAAAAATGCCGATCTTGGGGTTTTGAAGGCTTTAAAGTGTAAAGGAGGGATTTGGGGGTCTTCTGCATGCGTTACGTGCCTATTGCTGTCTCACGGACAAAAGTGTGACATATTTGGTATCTGTTTACTTAGAGTGACATCATTTTTAATATTTTACAAAAAAATTGGGTTATGTATTTTTTTTTTGCATTAAAATTTTTTAAAAGTGTATTTTTTTTCCCAAAAACTGCATTTAAAAAAAACACTGCACAAATACCGTGTGATATAAAAAATTGCAAAGCCCACCAATTTATTTTCTAGGGCCTCTGCTTTAACAATTACATAATGTTTGGGGGTTCTAACTAATTGTCTAGCGAATAAAAAAATAATAAATTCACATTTAAACACAAAGTGAAAATGTCTGGTCTTCAAGTAGTTAAAACTGGAAATAAATCAGGACACATTCTTTCAACTGGGAACATTTTTTCCCCCAGGGACAGCCCCTAAAACTGGGGATGTCTGGTTACCCTACTGTACAGCGTACATGCGTTGCACTCCACTTCTGTGTATTACCAAAGATGCAGCAAATGCAATTTTATATCCATTGTGGCACAACGCACCACCATGGAACGCCACAGTGTAAATGGGACTATACAGTGCCTTGAAAAAGTATTCACACCCCTTGAAATTTTCCACATTTTGTCATGTTACAATCAAAAACCTAAATGTATTTTATTGGGCTTTTATGTGATAGACCAACACAAAGTGGCACATCATTGTGAAGTGGAAGGAAAATGATAAATGGTTTTCAAAAATGTTTACAAATAAATATGTGAAAAGTGTGACGTGCATTTGTATTCAGCCTCCTTTAGTCTGATAACCCTAACTAAAATCTAGTGGAATCAATTGCCTTCAGAAGTCACCTAATTAGTAAATAGAGTCCATCTGTTTGTAATTTAATCTCAGTATAAATACAGCTGTTCTGCGAGCCCCTCAGAGGTTTGTTAGAGAAGCTTAGTGAACAAACAGCATCATGAAGGCCAAGGAACACACCAGACAGGTCAGAGATAAGGTTGTGGAGAAGTATAAAGCAGGGTTAGGTTATAAAAAAAAATATCCCAAGCTTTTAACATCTCATGGAGCTCTGCTCAATCTATCATCCAAAAATGGAAAGAGTATGGCACAACAGCAAACCTACCAAGATATGGCCGTCCACCTAAACTGACCGGCCAGGCAAGGAGAGCTTTAATCAGAGAAGCAGCCAAGAGGAGGAGCTGCAGAGATCCACAGCTCAGGTGGGAGAATCTGTCCACAGGACAACTATTATGCCGCGTACACACGACTGGACTTTTTGACAGCAAAGGTCCGACGGAACGAGTCCGTCAGACAATTCGATCGTGTGTGGGCTCCATCGGACCTTTGCTTGCCAAAAATCCGGCGGACTTTAGAAATAGAACATGTTTTAAATTTTTCCACCGGAACTCCGCCGGACCAAGAAATCCGCTCGTGTGTATGCTAGTCCGACAGACAAAAACCGGCGCTAGGGCAGCTATTGGCTACTGGCTATGAACTTCCTTATTCTAGTCCAGTCGTACGTCATCACGTTCAAATCCGTTGGACTTTGGTGTGATTGTGTGTGGCCAAGTCCGTTCATTCAGTCGGACATAGTTCCTCGAAAAGTCCGCTCGTGTGTACGCGGCATTAGTCATGCTCTCCACGAATCTGGTCTTTATGGAAGAGTGACAAGAAGAAAGACATTGTTGAAAGCAATAAGAAGTCCAGTTTTGCAGTTTGTGAGAAGCCATGTGGGGGACACAGCAAACATGTGGAAGAAGGTGCTCTGGTCAGATGAGACCAAAATTGAACATTTTAGCCTAAAAGCAAAACGCTATGTGCTTTTCTTCAGCAGGGACAGGGAAGCTGGTCAGAGTTGATGGGAAGATGGATGGAGCCAAATACAGGACAATCTTAGAAGAAAACCTATTATGCCGCATACACACGAGTGGACTTTTCGACGGACTAGGTCCGACGGTCTTCCCGACTGACTTTTGGCGGAGCTCCGATGGACTTTCTGAATGAACGGACTTGGCCACACACAATCACACCAAAGTCCGACGGATTCGACCGCGATGACGTATATGACTGGACTAGAATAAGGAAGTTCATAGCCAGTAGCCAATAGCTGTCCTAGCGTCGGTTTTTGACCGTCGGACTAGCATACACACGAGCGGATTTGTCGATAGGGACTGGGTCTGGCGTAGTTCTAGCAAAAATTTTTTAAACATGTTATATTTCTAAAGTTCATCAGATTTTTCGACAGCGAAGGCCCACACACGATCGAATTGTCCCGATTTGTTCCGCCTGGCCTTTGCTGTCGAAAAGTCCGGTCGCGTGTACACGGCATAAGAGTCTGCAAAAGACTTGAGACTGGGATGGAGGTTCACCTTCCAGCAGGACAACGACCATTATACATACAGCCAGAGCTACAATGGAATGGTTTGCATCAAAGCATATTCATGTGTTAGAATGGCCCAGTCACAGTCCAGACCTAAATCCAATTGAGAATCTGTGGCAAGACTTGAAAATTGCTGTACACAGACGCTCTCCATCCAATCTGACAGAGCTTGAGATATTTTGTACAGAGGAATGGGCGAAAATGTCCCTCTCTAGATGTGCAAAGCTGGTAGAGACATCCCCAAAAAGACTCGCAGCTGTAATTGCAGTGAAAGGCGGTTCTACAAAGTATTGACTCCGGGGGGCGCCATATAAATGTACCCCACACTTTTCACATATTTATTTGTAAATAAAGGTTGAAAACCATTTATCATTTTCCTTCTACTTCACAATTATGTGCCACTTTGTGTTGGTCGATCACATAAAATCCCAATAAAATACATTAACGCTTTTGTTTTAACATGACAAAATGTGGAAAATTTCAAGGGGAATGAATACTTTTTCAAGGCACTGTATATGATCATCAGGGGAAAGCTGTTCCGGTTTTATATTATAAGAAAACATAATGGAGCAGTCAGCTGAGTTTTGTATCCCCCCCCCCCCCCGCTTGCTTTCTCCTCCTGTAAAACAGTCTGATGATCGCTTCCTAGGCTGCAGCTGCACTAATGACTGCCCCGGCATTTTATTTGTTTGCCGGTCACAGCACGGCCCCTCCGCACCTGTCTGCGTCGTAAAGGGCGGCTTGTCCAGACTCGGACAGACCCCGGGAGGGGAGCGAGGGGAAGAAAAAGCTGCGCTGTCACATGTGATTCAGGGAGGGGTCCGCCTTGTAAAACTCTCTTCTTATTCAATCTGTGTTTTTTTTTTTTTTATGGTGCAAGGTGATATGTGGCTTCTGGTCATGGCATTTACTAACATTTTTTGGTTTCCCAAAACGCTGACGCAGGCGGCGGAGTATCGGCTTACGGGAAAAAGGGGGTTCCTGAGCCTGGGCTGCGCTGCACCTGTGCTATAGGAAGCC
Organism: Lithobates pipiens; assembly: GCF_037356315.1. Lineage (NCBI taxonomy): Eukaryota > Metazoa > Chordata > Amphibia > Anura > Ranidae > Lithobates > Lithobates pipiens. Next base: position 329,236,044 of record NW_027507784.1, read on the forward strand.
GTTATGACGACGATGTGGAAATGGCGAGACTTTGTAACAATAAAGAGGCTGTTCGGAAGACAATTGTAAAAACGGAGGGGAAGGTCAGGAAAAATGTTTCCTTTTTTTTTATAACCCTTTAATACGTTTTAAAAGCTGAACTCCAGACAATCAGCTAAGTATGTAGGAAGAAATAAATACTGAATATGGGAGCGGTTTTACCTGCGAAAATAATTAGTACTTCTGTCCGTCCAGTCCTGAGATTTGCGCGGCTCAGCTTTGTAGGCAGGTGCAGTCTACTTTCTCCACTGCAGGTGGCGCTCTTCTGCAGTTGGAGAGGAACTCAAGAGGAATAAGCTTCATCTATGGTTTCCTGGGTCATTGGGGAAGCTATTGAATGCTGCCGCCTCATGTGACTCTAGCAGCCATCTTGGGCCAGAGAGAGCCTATTTAACCACTTGACCAGTTCCCGACTGGCGCACGCTGATAAACATTGGCAGAATGGCATACAGGTACGTCCATTTTAATATGCCGCCCTGCCATCGCGTGTGCGCTGTCGGCGGCACGCTCGCATGACGGTCGGGACCCTCGTGAGTCCGGTCGCGGGTCCCGCGGACTCGATCGCCACGAGGATACCCGCGATCGTCTCACGGGGTGGCTGAACGGGGAGATGCTGTTTACAACGGCATCTCCCCGTTCTGCCTAGCAACAAGTGACGCTGATCTCTGCTCCCTGTGATTGGAGCAGAGATCAATGTTCACTAACACAAAGCCCAGCCCCCCACAGTTAGTAACATGCCCCTAGGAACACTTAACCCTTACACTGCCACTCCCTGGTTAACCCCTTCACTGCCAGTGTCATTTACACAGGAATCAGTGCATTTGTATAGCACTGATTGCTGTATAAATGACAATGGTCCCAAAAATGTGTCAAAAATGTCAGATGTGTCCTCCATAATGTCACAGTCACGATAAAAATCTCCGATCGCCGCCATTACTAGTAAAAAAAAAATTATTAATAAAAATGCCATAAAACGATCCCTTATTTATAACACTATAACTTTTGTGCCAACCAATCAATAATCGCTTATTGCGATATTTTTTACCAAAAATGTGTAGAAGAATACGTATCGGCCTAAACTGAGGGAAATTTTTTTTTTATATATATTTTTGGGGGATATTTATTATAGCAAAATGTAAAATATAATGAGTTTTTTTCAAAATTGTCGCTCTATTTTTGTTTATAGCGCAAAAAATAAAAACCGCAGGGGTGGTCAAATACCACCAAAAGAAAGCTCTATTTGTGGGAAAAAAAGGACGTCAATTTTGTTTGGGAGACACGTCGCATGACCACGCAATTGTCAGTTAAAGCGACGCAGTGCCGAATCGCAAACAGTGGTCTGGTCTTAAGCCAGCAAAATGGTCTGGGGCTGAAAGTGGTTAAGGACCGGGCCTCTTTATGAGATTTGTTGTTTACATGTTAAAAACATTTTTTTTTGCTAGAAAATTGCTTAGAACTCCCAAACATACATTTTTTTTCTTTTCTTTTTTTTGTTTTAAAATTCTTTTTATTAAATTATAATAAATTTTGTTATGATTATAATAAATTATAATAAACATACAGACTATATATACATTTTTTTTCTAACACCCTAGAGAATAAAATGACGGTCGTTGGTACCAGACCCCAGCTGTACTTCATTAAATTTACCCCTCCACTTCTGACCGATGTTGGCACTGCCAACAAGACAGAGGCTCTCTCTTCAACATTTAATGGTCAGGTCCTCTTATACCCCCGCTCTGGAGTTCGACCCAACGATTATTAACCCATACCAATACCTCTCTCACCTACATTTTTCTTGTTTGGCCTCTCCCAACCAAAAATAGCCAAACCATGCAAGAAATTGCTTAGACATATTCTCACAGCAGCCCGGTGCCTAATAGCTCTTAATTGGAAGACCAAGTCATCCCCATCCCAGGACTCCAGGATCAAAGATGTGGAACTCATGGAAAAAATTACGGCCAGAAAACAGGATGAGTTGGACGAGTACAGTGTGGTCCGGGAGAGGTGGCATCTCCAGGAGGACCTGCGGTGAGCCGGTACAGGAGCCGAAGCGGTAATCTACTGCCCTCTTTAACCTTATTCTTTCTATCTTTTCTTCTATCCTCCCACTTCTTTTTCTTCTTCCTTAACTCGCAGACTATCTCTGCAGGGTCATATGTGATATCAGCTCTAGGATACTGTTTATTAACCACTTAAGCCCCGGACCATTTCGCAGGCTAAAAGACCAGAGCACTTTTTGCGATTCGGCACTGCGTCACTTTAACTGACAATTGCGCGGTCGTGCGACGTGGCTCCCAAACAAAATTAACGTCATTTTTTTTCCCGCCACAAATAGAGATTTCTTTTGGTGGTATTTGATCACCCCTGCGGTTTTTATTTTTTGCGAAATAAACAAAAAAACAGTGTCAATTTAGAAAAAAAACGCATTATTTTTTATATTTTGCTATAATAAATATCCCCCAAAAATATATAAAAAAAATTGTGTTTTTCCTCAGTTTAGGCCGATACGTATTCTTCTATATATTTTTGGTTAAAAAAATCACAATAAGCGATTATTGATTGGTTTGCGCAAAAGTTATAGCGTTTACAAAATAGGGGATAGTTTTATAGCATTTTTATTAAGAATCTATTTTTTCACTAGTAATAGCGGCGATCATCGATTTTTATCATGACTGCGACATTATGGCGGACACATCGGACACTTTTTTTTTTGTTTCAAATCTTCTTTTTATTATTTTTTTAAAAAATTAACTATAATACATACTGGTTCATTTACAACAACTAGTAATAGCGGCGATCAGCGATTTTTATCATGACTGCGACATTATGGCGGACACATCGGACACTTTTGACACATTTTTGGGACCATTGTCATTAATACAGCAATCGGTGCTATACAAATGCACTGATTACTGTGTAAATGACACTGGCAGTGAATGGGTTAACCACTAGGGGGCAGTGTAAGGGTTAAGTGAGCCCTGGGGCATGTTTTTAACTGTGGGGGGGGGCGTGGCTGTATATGACACAACACTGATCTCTGCTCCAATCACAGGGAGCAGAGATCAGTGACACTGTCACTAGGCAGAACGGGGAGATGCTGGTTTACATCAGTATCTCCCCGTTCTTCCTCCTCGTGAGATGATCACGGGTATCCCCGCGATCGGACTCACCGAGATCCCGACCGGCGCGATTGCGCCGCCGGCGGCAAATTTAAAAGGGACGTGCCTGTACGCCCATTTGCCTGTCCGTGCCATTCTGCTGACGTACATCGGCGTGCGCCGGTCGGCAAGTGGTTAGGTTGTGCTCTAAGGGCACTGTTGCACTGTTGCTAAAAGAATTAGATTATATTTCGTACTGCTTGCACATACAGTTTCCCTCCCTAAGACCCCTTTCACACCACGCCGCCCCTAGCGTCGGCGGTAAAATGCCGCTATTTTTAGCTGCGTTTTACCGCCGCAAATCGGCAAAATGCCGCTATTTTTAGCTGCGTTTTACCGCCGGATTTGCGCGCGCATTTCGGCCGCTAGTGGGGCGCTTTTACCGGCCGAGAAAGGGTTAAAACCGCCAGCATTTGTGGCGCTATTGTGGCATATTGCTGGCGGTTTTAACCCTTTCTCGGCCGGTAAAAGCGCCCCGCTAGCGGCCGAAATGCGCGCGCAAATCCGGCGGTAAAACGCAGCTAAAAATAGCGGCATTTTACAGCCGGATTTGCGGCGCATTTCGGCCACTAGCGGGGTGCTTTTACCGGCCGAGAAAGGGTTAAAACCGCCAGCAATATGCCACAATAGCGCCACAAATGCCACCAAAAATGCGCCACAAGAAAATGGCCGCTAATTGCTGACATTATTTAAGCACCTGTCCTCACCCTAGTTGTTATTCCCTGATGAAGTCACATGATTAGTGACGATACGCGTAGGAATACAGGAACACTATAGGAGAGAGAGGACACCGGAAGTGACGTCCGGAGTACGAGCGCGGTGCTCGGTTGATGTATGCTGTGTGTTTTTTCTTATATGACTAAATGTGAGTACCCAGGACTATGTCCTTTTTTATAATAAAATAGAAATTTTGCGACTTATTTCACCATTGGAGCTTCCCCCTTCTTTTCTTCTATGAAAAATTGCCTATGGTTTATGGCTGAGCGCCTAGAGGGAACTACCTACAGTATCTATACCAGCTAATAGCAACATTATACTTGTTGGAATTAACAAATACTGTTTACCTTACAGCAGTAAGGTAAGGTAGCCATTGCACCTAGTGTGTGAGCACCTTATAATTGAGGATTCACAAGAGCACCGGTGGAATCAGCTCATTTCACGTAGCCTGTTTATTTTATGGCACTGTATGGATTCACAAACTGCATGATCAAATACAGTTCTTCCTGATGCTGTAGTTCTGAGGCACATTGGATATTTTTGGACTTTGATTATTTATTTACTTGGCACTCTATGCACCTTATGGATTAAGACACTTTGGACTTTTATTGCATTGCAATTATTTATTCATTTTGCACATTTATTGCACTTTATTTTTATGCTTCTATGCTTGGAATATTAATCATTCACATTGCACTAGATTGGATACTGCTAGCACCGAGAAGGTGCGCACCTTTGAATTAATTAATTGTGTGTAGATATACACCACTATCTATAGTTTTGTGCACATATGCATTTACTGACACTCAGTTTTTTTAATTAGTTTATTTACTTATATATCTATTTATTGGCACCTAGTTATTTTATTCAGTTTATTTGCTTATTCATATATCTATTTATTGATTATTTATTTGGAGCGCAACACCATCTATTAAACTAGTACTATACGCATTTAGGGGAGGGTTAGCACCCCTGCCGGTGTTTTGCTGCAACCATAGTCTCTATTCTGTTTTAGGTTGTCCATTTATTGTGGCGCGAGAATACTTTACACTAATAGTGTAGGGGAGTTCACTGAGAGCTGATTAGAGAGAAGAGACACCCCCCTTCTTCACACAGGAACAGAGCTGAGGCTGTCAATCACAGGCTGTGTACTGCAGCTCCCTCTTCTGTCGCCCTTTTTTTTTCCTTGGTGTCAGATGAACAAATTTCATGTCTGAGGTTTACAACCACTTTAAATATTTTAATTTTTTAATGTCTTAATTATATTTTCATAAATATCATTAAGGGCTCATCGAGCATGTAAATAACTGGTGGGCGGCCCATGAGATGGAATGTTCTTCAATGTATTCTTTTTGTTGCTCTATAGTTTACATTGCATTCTAATGCCATTTCCCTTCATTGCAGGACTCACTGACTGTAAGCATGACTCAAGGTTTTTGGGAAGTGACATACGTATGAAATACCTGGCTCAAGGCACGTTCAGAACTAATCATCCCTCGTTAAATTGAATAAGTGCTAATATTGGCTCAATGCCGAGGGAAAGAACTTGTGGGAAAAAGTCAACATTTTTGCGCAGGTGCTTTGAAAATACAAGAATGCCGCTCTCGCTGTTGACTTCAGCACCACTCCCTATAGAGTCCTTGCTCAGCCAATGCCCATCAGACCTCTTATGCCGCGTACACACGACCGGACTTTTTGACGGACTAGGTCTGCCTATCTTCCCGACGGACTTTCGGCGGAGGTCCAACGGACTTTCTGAATGAAACGGACTTGGCCACACGTTCGTTTTAAACGTGATGATGTAAACGGGACTAAACAAGGAAGTTCAATAGCCAATAGCCAATAGCTGCCCTTGTGTCGTATTTCGGACCAGCACACAGACAAACGGTTTTTCCTGATTTTTAGTCCATCGGAAAGATTTAAAACATGTTTTATTTCTAGGTCCGTCTGACTTTTGTGAAAAAAAGTCCACTGGAGCCCACACACGATCGAACTGTCCGACGGATTCTGGTCTGCCGGACCAAGTCTGCCGGAAAGTCCGATCGTGTGTACACAGCATTATGGGTTGAATGATGGTCAACATCCTTCAGTCCCCTTCCTGTGAGTCTTATGGCCGTGCATTACCATGTTGGCCTGGGCTCATTGAACAATACTACAGTAACGTAGACTGTCCTTTGCCACTCCAAGGAGGAAAAAAAAGACCTAAGGACGTCATGTGACTGACCAGAAGACCCCAGGGCAAAGGGTTGGGTGTAGGTTGGGAATTGTTTAAAAGCAAGAGGAAAATACTGGAAGAGGTAGGTGGGATTGTTGAGGGGAGTTCTTTAAAGTACACCTATTAGTTCAATAAAGCTGATAAATTGGCTACAGGAATTTTGGCAATATTGGTCAGTTCACTGCAAGAACCCAATAAGGAGGCCTGGAGAGCTAGAAGGGGTGGCATGTCTCCCAACGTGCAGGCAGGTGCCGTTCTAAAGGAAGTCTAGAGGAACATGGTATCTCTCTGGTTTCCTGGGTCACTTGGGAAGCTATCCAATTGGATGCTGCCACCCCATGTGAATTTAGCAGCCACCCTGGATCAGGCAGAGCCTATTTACGGAGCTAGCTCTCAGGCATGGCACACATTTTGCAAGTGGGTAGAGTAGGGACAGGTACCACGCCTGTTAGGGACAGAGCTAGTGGCTGGGATCAGTTTCTGATGAGGAGGTAAAGCATAGGGCTTGCAACTTCCCTGGTCAACTTTCTGCTTGGGCACAAGACAGCCAGGACACACTCTGCCCCTCCTAACAGGTTCTGTTTTTTTGGTTTTCAGCAGCCATGCCAATGGGGAGAATCCAGAGATGGTAAACTACATATTTCTCTCAGTACAGGTCTTCCTGTTTGGGTAGGAAGGAAGTAAAGGGAAACCTCTCCAGTGGTGCCCCCCAAGAGAAGCAGCACAGCCACTACTGCATCTGTCTACTAGAGCCTTTCTTAACCAGGGTTCTGTGGAATCCTAGGTTTCCTCCAGCGGTTTCTAGGGCTTCCTTGAGCACTGATCAATTTTTGCCAAAGCCAACGGGCCCCATTTTCTAGCTATCTGTAAAGGGCATTCTTCTCACTGACCACTAGTCCTGCCATTATGCAGGCAGCCGATGTTCTGCAACTGTGGGGGGTAGTTTTGACTCACCTGAGAGCTGTAGCTGAGGCGCTACAGAGAGACAGATGCCATGTCAGGAGGCTGACACTGTCTGGAGGAGAAAACCAGCTGATGGGCTTGGTCTTTAGAGTGAAGGGAGAGGAGCTCTCCACCGTGCGAGGAGACCCCATGTCGGGAGAGGTGCAGTGGAGACATGTGAAGGGAGCCAGGCAGGCTGAAAGGAAGACCAGTTACGTGGAATTTTCAGAACTACCTATCTGCCACGGGGCTTCTGATCTGGGTGGCAGAGATGGTGCCGATGCAATGGAGACTGAGATGGTCAGCTACACTTAGGAGGCAGGTAGTAAGACTTTCCTGCAAACCTTGGGTTGATCACAATCTAATATATCTATCTATATATATCTATATATATATATATATACATATATATATATATATATATATATATATATATATATATATATATATATATATATATATATATATACTGTATATTAGAGCTGCACGATTCTGGATAAAATGAGAATCAGAAGTTTCAGAAAAAGGTTTAGTCTTTAAGTGGTTAAACTGCCCTCATTTGCAGACTGAAGTTCATCCCTTTAATCTAAAAGAACCAAATAATACCATGTTTCTTTTTATCTCACTGCTGAGCAATTTTGTGATAAGGCTGCCTTTTTTTTGACAGGCTTTTGCTGTGAGAAGGGAAAGGATTTGCACTGAATCCTGGAAATGCCGGATTAAAGTGGTTGTAAAGCCTGTACAACCACTTTTACCTACAGGTAAGCCTTAATATAGGCTTACCTGTAGGTGCTGGAAATATCTCCTAAACCTGCATGGTTTAGGAGATATTTACAATATACGCTTGCGTCGTCGTCATATGCCGACGTCAAGGGCATGTCAGCCCTTCCTTCTCTGAGCTGGCCGCTCAGCTGTCGGCTAATTGCCAGCTCCTATCTCTCCACAGTTACTCAGCTGTTGATGATCTTGCTCGTCAGTCCTGCCTACTTAAGCCGTCCAGTCCAGAGGAGCTCTGCCTTCGCCTTGGTCAACATCACAGAGACTATCTCCTGTGATCCTGTTCAAGACTTGCTTTGCTGACATCCCTTCTGGCTCCAGCTCCTGCTTGCTGTTCCACTACATTGATCCCTGACTTCTGTCTTTTTTACTTTGAATATTAAACAAGTGTGATTTAACTGTACGTCTGTCTCGGGCCTGATTTCATGGTCTCTGACAGGGCACAACAGTGGCCTTTCTAAAGGCATTGTGCTGTGACTGGCAGCGTATGCGTGGGAGTGACGTCACGCGACTCCTGCCAGTCACAGGGCCGTAGTCCGCGTTCCCTGAAGGAAGAGGTCTGAAGTCTCCTTAGATCTCAGCAAGGACCCCAGGTCATGGGTAGAAAGAAAAGATCTCAGTGCTCACCGCTTAAGTATAAGATTTCATTTTTGTGTTCAAAACACAAACTACTCACATAAAGATGATAAAAACACAGCATGTAAAGCCTACAATCGTGTGCGTTCCGCAGGGCAGCAGTGGGTGACGTCATGCGTAGCTCCTCCCCCGTACGCGCTACGTTCAATCAGAACTTCGACGTCACCGGACTCCTCCCCCCTTCCCTTCGTTAGCAGACGGAGGCACTTGGGGAAGGGGGGAGGAGTCCGGTGATGTTGATGTCCGTGACGTCACCAGATCTCCGATGGAACTCCCTGAAGACCTGGAAGCCGGCGGAGGTGTGAGTACCGATCAAAAGAATTTTGATCGATCAAAAAAATTTCCACAGCCCTAATATATATATATATATGTATATTGTATATACATTTTTATTTTATTTCTGTTGATTGCTGATGAGAAAAGTAAACAGATGTATTTATTTGTTCCTGCCCCTAATCCTTCCTTTGCTCCTCGCCTGGACTTCATACCTTCATCACTGCACTATATGTGGTCGGTTAAATTGCTCCATTTCCTCTGGATTGAATCAGCTGCACAAGTACATGTCTGCTCCTAGACTATATTCTTTAAGGACAGCATGGAATGTGTCCTTCCTCTAACCACATACAGTGTTATAAACACGTTAAATGTTTCACTGTGTACAACCAACAAGGGACATATAATCAGACATACATTTATTCTTAGGCTTGGCTTGGCATCCCGGCTGTTCATCCCAGGTCACCTCCTCCGGCTCCGCTAAACCAGGTTCCTTAACCCTTATTACAGCTATGCATGGCAAAGAAAAAGAGCTACGTAACAAGGGCACTGTACTGGGGCCCCTTTTAGGTTCAAGGAATACATTTTTCTATCTCGGGACTTAGTCTTATAGTGCAAATGCATCTTTGTGTTCAAAGTAGCCCCCCACTTCAGCCCCTCTCCCAGTCTTAGGCTTCATGCATGCTGGCCATTTGGGCCCGGTGCATGGGATCCCAGTGTTTTTGGTGAGAGCATAGGTGCTCCATTCCGCCCTGGTGTCGGCAACCTGTAAACCTCTATGAGAGGCTGAAAGCTGCTGTGGCTGGACGCACCCAGGGATGAATGCCCGAAATGCAAGCAGTCTGCATTCCAGGCATTGAGTAAGAGCGATTTAACTATTTCCCAGTGCTTTTCAGTGCCGTGTTCTGGGTTCAGTTGGATCTACTTAGGTGTAGAAAATGGGACTTTCTTGGGAAAAAAATAGCAAATTAAAAAATAATGCAGTGATCTCCAAACTGCAGCCGGGGGCTGGAAGCAACCCATTGCTTGCTTTTTTTCCGGGCCTTGGGACATTATTCCCCCCACTGTCAGCAACAGTGGGGCATAGTTTCTGCCACCGATACCTGTCGTGGGGCACTAGTCCTCCCACTGACACCAACAATTCGGCACTATTCCTCCCACTGACACCAATAATGGGGCACTATTCCTCCCACTGATAGCAATGATGGGGCACTATTCCTCCCGCTGACAACAATGATGGGTCATTATTCCTCCCACTGACACCAATCATAGGCACTATTTCTCCCACTGACTACAATGATGGGGCACTATTCCTCCCATCGATACCAATGATGGGGCACTATTCCTCCCATCAATACCAATGATGGGCCACTATTTCCCCCACTGACACCAATGATGGGGCACTATTCCTCCCACTGACTACAATGATGGGGCACTATTCCTCCCATCAATACCAATGATGGGCCACTATTTCCCCCACTGACACCAATGATGGGGCACTATTCCTCTCAATGATAACAATGATGGGCCACTATTCCTCCCACTGACACCAATGATGGGGCACTATTCCTCCCACTGACCATACACCGATTACTGTATGGGTATGTGTCCTGTGAGTTGGGGATTCTGCAGGGTAGGAAGGCTGGCAGAATTAGGAGCACAGTTGATCATGAAAAGAAAATGGGGAGGGGGGGGGGTTCAATTATAGCAATATGGTCCCCAAAACAAAAAGCACTGACAACATTGATGACACCATAGTGTATGTAGGCACGGGTGGAAATATGCAGGCAACAAACTGGTAATCTTGGCAATATGTGGGTAAAATGCTGGCATCCGTAACAATACACGGACCACCTATTCTGTGTGAAACATTTACATACTGCACACCAAGTCACTGGCCGTGTAACAATCATTTTACATTAAATGTCATCAATGTTGGGAATTCTGTACTGGCAGCCGAGTCAGACTGTTCTTCCAAAGTAGACGGGAGTCCATGGCTCCTTCCACTCATTACTCCTGATGTGAAGCGTGAGGAGAACTAATGAGGTTACAAGCCAGGCCTTACGGGATTCTTGTAACAGCCGGCTGGGCAGACACAAGGCAGCCCGGCTCAGTGAATGTTCTACACATGGCTGCTGTCTGACTCCAGACAATGGAGGTTTTCTGAGCTGCAGAAGCACATCTGTGCCGGCCTATTGGTGCCATGTGTTTATTGCCGGAGGCCAGTGCTGGAGAGGCTGGAGAAAATAGCTCAGGTTCAGGTTGTTGCTTAGCTTTATCAAACACAACTGCATCCTTCCTTCCTTCCTTCCTTCTGCACATATGTCTTACTTCCTTTCCTTCCTACCTCTTTTTGCTCCTTCTATTTTCCTTTTCTTTCTATCTTACTTTCTTTCATTCTTTCTTTATTTATCTCTCTCTCTCTCTTATTCCTTCCTTCCTCTTCAACCTCATTCCTCCCCACTCCCTCACTACTTCCTTGTGTCTTACTTTCTTTCCTTCCTACCTTCTTTTCCTTCTTCTATTTTCCTTTTCTTTCTTTCTTTCCTCCACAACTTCCTTCCCCCTCACCTTCCTTCCTTTCTTCTTTCCTTTCATTATGCTATATATCTTCACTACTTCCTTCTGCTCTACCCTTTTATCCCATTCCCTTCCTTCCTTCCTTCCTTCCCTTCCTTCCTTCCTTCCTTCCTTCCTTCCTTCCTTCCTTCCCTTCCTTCCTACTTTCTTTACCTCCTTGTATTTTCATTATTTTCTGTAAACCTGCCAGCTTCTTTCCTTACTTTCCCCTTTCCTTTCATTATCCTATGTACCTTCACTACTTCCTTCTGCTCTACCTTTCTTCCAACCCCTTCCTTCCCTCCTTCCTTGTGTCTTACTTCCTTTGTGTTCTTTCTTTCTTTCTTACTTCCTTTGTGTTCTTTCTTTCTTTCTTACTTCCTTTGTGTTCCTACCTTCTTTCTTTCTTACTTCCTTTGTGTTCCTACCTTCTTTCTTTCTTACTTCCTTTGTGTTCCTACCTTCTTTCTTTCTTACTTCCTTTGTGTTCCTACCTTCTTTCTTTCTTACTTCCTTTGTGTTCCTACCTTCTTTCTTTCTTACTTCCTTTGTGTTCTTTCTTTCTTTCTTTCTTTCTTTCTTTCTTTCTTTCTTTCTTTCTTTCTTTCTTTCTTTCTTTCCTTCCTTCCTTCCTTCCTTCCTTCCTTCCTTCCTTCCTCCACAACCTCCTTTCCCCCTCACTTTCCTTACTTTCTCCTTTCCTTTCATTATCCTATGTATCTTCACTACTTCCTTCTGCTCTAACCTTTCTTCCAACCCCTTCCTTTGTGTTCCTACCTTCTTTTCCTTCCTTCCTTCCTTCCTTCCTTCCTTCCTTCCTTCCTTCCTTCCTTCCTTCCTTCCTTCCTTTCCTTCCTTTCCTTCCTTTCCTTCCTTCCTTCCTTCCTTTCCTTCCTTTCCTTCCTTCCTTCCTTCCTTTCCTTCCTTCCTTCCTCTGCAACTTCCTTTCCCCCTCACCTTCCTTACTTGCTTCTTTCCTTTCATTATCCTATGTTCACTACTACCTTCCGCTCTACCTTTCTTCCCAACCCTTCCTTCCTACTTTCTTTTCCACCTTATATTTTCATTATTTTCTTTAGACCTGTAAACCTGCTGCAGACACAAGGCAGGCCGGCTTTGTGTTTAGAGGAAGAAAAATGCTGACTGTGACCCTAAGAACACCATCCCTACAGTCAAGCACGGAGGTGGAAACATTATGCTTTGGGGCCGTTTCTCTGCTAAAGTTACAGGCCGACTTTGCCGCATTGAGGGGCCAATGGACGGGGGGGCCATGTATTGTAAACTCTTGGATGAGAAACCTTCTTCCCTCAGCCAGAACACTGAAGATGGGTCGTGGATCCAGCATGACAATGACCCAAAGCATACCACCAAGGCAACAAAGGAGTGGCTCAAGAACAAGCACATTAAGGTCACCGAGTGACCTAGCCAGTCTCCAGACCTCAAAGGGATTGTAAACCCTCCCGGTTTTTCACCTCAATGCATTCTATGCATTGAGGTGAAAAACCTATTGTAGTGCCCTCCAGTCCTTCCATTTTACTCACCTGAGCCCATTCATTCCCACACACCGGAGACATGCACACCCTCTCTGGCCAGTATCTCGGCTCTTGATTGGATAGATTAATAGCAGTGTAGCCATTGGCTCCCGCTGCTTTCAATCAAATCCAATGACGTGGGTGCGGGGCGGGGGGTGGTGTGGTGCCGAGTCTTGCTGTCTGTGTCTATGGATTTTAATTTTATTATTGTTTTTACTAGTAATAGCAGCGATCTGCGATTTTTAGCAGGACTGCGACATTACGGCGGACAAATCTGACCCCAAGTGACACTTTTTCGTGACCAGTGACACCAATAAAGTGATCAGTGCTATAAAAAATGCACTGATCACTGTATAAATGGCACTGGCAGGGAACGGGTTAACACTAGGGGGCGATCAAGGGGTTAAGTGTTCCCTAGGGAGGTGTTTCTAACTGTATAGGGGGACGGACTGACTGGGAGAAGAGAGAGATCGCTATTCCCTGATCACTAGGAACAGCTGATCTCTCTCTCCTCTCCAGTCAGAACGGGGATCCGCCTTGTTTACACTAGCAGATCCCCATTCGGCCTCTCTTTACCGTGATCGCCAGTGGCTGGCGGACATCAAGTCCGCCGTACCTTCAGACGAGCTCCTGCGGCAAAAGCTAGTGCATGGACCGCCGTACATGTACAGCGATTCGCGCTGGGGAACCAACCTACCGCAGTATAACTGCGGCGGCTGGTTAGGAACTGGTTAAAATACACCTATGATACAAATTATAGACCCTTCATCTCTTTGTAAGTGGGCAAACTTACAAAATCGGCAGGGGGTCAAATAATTATTTTCCTCACTGTATGTGATTCTGCATTTTAGGACAGGGGGGCGTGCGCGCCCACCCTGCTGTGTTGTCACTGGCTCCAGCACATGCCGATCACCGCTTCCCAGAAAATTATTTATGGCCAAGACCCGCCGATCGTTGGAGCGGGTGACAGAAAAGAACATGGCTTCAGTACACAACGCAAAGCCCTCTTCTGAGAGCGGGGATGCGCCATTTCTTGCTGCAAAGCAGGAAACAAAAAACGGCATTCCGTCAGAATCGACGACCCATCAGATTAGGTAACGGAAGTTAAAGCAGCGGTGGCCATTTTGGTACACCCCGCACTCGGCCGCAGTAAGCCTGCAGTCAGAAGGCGGCAGCGGACATCTTTTTACACCCACCCAAGTCTTGCATTTCACACTTATTTTTACCAGTAAAACGAGCTTATATAGTGAAATACAGGATTTTGAAATCCATCAGACTGTTTTGATGTTGAATTTAAAAGCAGCGGTAAGCCTGCTGATCTCTCAGGTTTGCTAATCTGACAGAACACCGCTGCTTTTGAAATTCAACATCAAAAAAGTTTGACGGATTTTAAAATCCTGTATTTCACCATATAAGCTAAGTGTGTCTAAAATTAAGTGTGAAATGCAAGACTTGGGTGGGTGTAAAAAGATGTCAGCTGCCGCCTTCTGACTGCAGGCTTACTGCAGCCGAGTGCGGGGTGTACCAAGATGGCCGTCGCGGTGTAGTGAAGGAAGCTCACTTCTGTTACCTAATCTGATGGGTCGCCGATTTAGACGTAAAACCGTCACATTGCTTAGTAAAAGCAGCTCACAGTAAACACATTACACATAGTTAGGCACACATTTAACCTTTTGATTGCCCCTGATGTTAACCCCTTCCCAGACATCATCATTAGTACAGTGACAGTGTATATTATTAGCCCTGATCACTGTGTTAGTGTAAGAGGCAATTAGTCATTATTCCCCAACGTCAATTAGTGTCAGATTGATCGCCGCAGTATCACAGTCCTGTCATAAGTCTCTGATCTACACCAACAGTAGTATACAAAAAAATGTAAGAAGCTGAAAATTACAGTATATATTCCATAGTTTGTAGACACTATAACTTTCATGCAAGCCAATTAATAAACACTTTTTATTTTTTTATTTTTTATTTATTCATTTTTTATCAACAACATAGAATACATTGTGGCCAAAATTTATGAAGAAATTTGATTTTTTTTATGTTTTATAGCAGGGAGTACATTTTTTTTGTTTATATCGCAAAATACAGAAAAGAAAAAAAAGAAAAGAAAGCTCTATTTGTGTTAAAAAATTATGTCAATTTATTTGGGTACAACGTTGCATGACGAACAATCACCAGTTGAAGTAGAGCAGTGCCAAATAGTAATGGCCTGGTCATGAGGGGTAAAATCTTCCAGAGCTGAAGTGGTTAAACTATCACCTACTTTAGATACTGTAGTATGTCGACTTCCAGCTGTGCACAATCTTAATTCTTTACATGTTTGATATCTATTTACTCCATTAGGTATCAAGCTGTTTTTTTAAAGAAGACACTGGTGTGTGCTAATTGCTGGTTGTTCTTCAGCTTCCTGCGATCCGTGTTCCTGCTCTTGCTGACTGGTCTTCTGTTGCTTACCCAGCTCGTTCCTAACCTTGCTTTGTAGATTTTGGATACTGACTTTGGCTTGCTTCTGACTACCCTCTGCCTGCTTCCTTGGAACTTATCTCGGCCTGCTACTGGACCTTGCTCTGCCTGCTTCCCTGGTACTGACTTTGGCCTGCTACTGGACCTTGCTCTGCCTGCTTCCCTGGTACTGACTTTGGCCTGCTACTGGACCTTGCTCCATCTGCTTTCCTGGCACTGACTTTGACCTGCTACTGGACCTTGCTCTGTCTGCTTTCCTGGCACTGACCTTGGCCTGCTACTGGACCTTTCTCAGCTTGCTTCCCTGGTACTGACCTCAGCCTGCTACTGGACCTTGCGCCATCTGATTTCCTGGCACTGACCTTGACCTACTACTGGACCTTGCTCTGCCTACTTCCCTGATTGACCTTGGCCTGCTAATGGACCTTGCTCTGCTTGCTTCCCTGGTACCGACCTTGGCCTGCTACTGGACCTTGCTCTGCCTTCTTCCCTGATTGACCTTTGCTTGCTAATGGACCTTGCTCTGCTTGCTTCCCTGGTACCAACCTTGGTCTGCTACTGGACTTTGCTCTGCCTGTTTCCCTGATTGACCTTGGAGTGCTGATGGACCTTGCTCTGCTTGCTTCCCTGGTACTGTCCTCTGCCTGCTACTGGACCTTGCTCCGTCTGCTTTCCTGGCACTGACCTTCGCCTGCTACTGGATGTTGCTTTGCTTGTTCCCTGATTGACCATGGCCTGCTACTGGACCTTGCTCTGCCTGCTTCCCTGATTGACCTTGGCCTGCTAATGGACCTTGCTCTGTTTGCTTCCTTGGTACTGACCTTGGCCTGCTACTGGACCTTGCTCTGTCTACTTCCCTGGTACTGACCTTGGCCTGCTACTGGACCTTGCTCTGTCTGCTTCCCTGGTACTGATATTGGCCTGTCACTGGGCCTTGCTCTGTCTGCTTCCCTGCTACTGACCTTGATCTGCCACTGGGCCTTGCTCTGTCTGCCTCCCTGGTCCTGACCTCAGCCTGCTTCCTGACCATGCTGCTGCCTTACCATGTATGACCCTGGCTCACCTTGACTACATTTCTAACCACGGCAATTACCTGCTACCTAGCCACAGACACCCATGCTTCTTCGAGCCTTGTACCTCTGTCACCACATTCACACACGGACCATAGCCACAAAGGAAGCTCTTTCGTCAATTCGGCCTTCAACCAAAATATGTGACAACACAACCGTGTCCTCTCTTAGCATATCAGCCTATGAAGTAATGGGTGACCTTAAACAATGCCTGAACAAAGATGGTGCTGTTGTTCTGGAGAGGAAAGCAGAAGAAGGCATTGACAGGGGAAGTAATATGATCTCTATGGGAGGGAATAAATATTCAGACACATTACTTAGCATGGTAAGCACCTAATGTGGAAAAAATATACATCTGGTGGTAGGTCCTCTTTAAGAAACAGGTCCCGTTGTGCCCAATGACTTCCAAACCCTCATATAGCTTCTCATAAACAAGACAGTCCAGTAGTTGTAGACATATAGTACAGACATTCCTCCCTCCGATTGATACAAAAAAATTGCAGTCTGTCCTTGTACCACCCTCATCACCCCATTTAACCCTTGGTCCAGCACTTGGTGGTCCATTGGATTTTGTAATGTAGTCTTAGGTACATGTGATAGAACTTTTCCAAGCTTCCTCTCTACACAAAAACTGTTTGCCGTCGGTGCAAAAACCCCCGACTCTTCCATTCCATCAAAGCAAATAAGCGCCGGCCCCTCGTCAATACGTCTCCTTGTCTGTCCTCTCCTGCTCCCTCAACGGTTCCGTCAGCGCGGCGGCCTCTGGTTTGCTGAGCCGGGACTGCGGTGAGAGAGCTTGGTGCCACGGAGCCCCAGGGTCTCATCTTGCTGGCCCATCCTGCCTTCCACCCCGGCCTCGCCGAGAACTAAATAAACCCCCTGATGCGCACCGCCGTTTATATTTAATCCAAAGTTTGGGTCTGGACGGCTTCTCTCATGTCAGCACGGCAAATATATACATAAATTTATATACATGCGTTTGTATATGGCTTGGCAGCCGACGTGCCCCGGTTGATTATAGCAGCTTCTATAAATCTTGCTGTCAGGAAGGGTTTTTCCGTCAGTACAGTATGTCTTTCCCCGCGGACTGGCACGCCGATATTAAAGACACACCACTCCCAGATGAGCCTTTTAAAAACAACACTCGGCTTACTAACTCGATACATCTCGGAGAGTCAGAGCCGTGCCAGCTGCCACTTTGTTGTTTATTTTCCCAGGCTGGATTCCGAACCGAGAAGGATGAAGATCTGGCCAAGTGGGAGATAGGTGGACGTATCGGGGATGCAGCTGTGGCCACGGAAATTCAACCTCTTTTAATAGCTAGCACATATTTTACTGAAAGGCAGCTGGCCAAGGACCGAGCACGAGGTGGCCGGGTCAAGGACAAGGTTTACAGTTGTTTGGCAGGTCCCATTGGCCACCGACCCAATGACCCTCAACCTCTGTTTATCCATAAAGATTTTAATTATTCTTTTTTTTTTTTTTTAAACGAAAGCTGACCATACATTGGGAGATAGGTGAACGTATCAAGGATGCAGCTGTGGTCACTGAAATTCAAACTCTTCTAATAGTGAGCACATATTTTACGGAAAGGCAGTAGAGATGTGCACCAAGGAAACATTCGTTTCAGTTCGGATAATAATTTTGTTTCATCATATTCGTTATGTCAGAAGGAGTTGTTTTTTTCAGAATTTTTTTCATATACACATTATTTTCAAATTAATTTGAAATTCTAATTTTTCAGAAGAAGGCTATATTTGTTCTATTTTATTCTATTCTTTTCTCCTCTATTCTGCTCTATTGTAACATGCTCTTATATTTTCTATTCTATTATTTTCTATTCAATTCTATTCTTTTATTTTCTATTCTATAAATAGAAATATATGTTCTATTTTATTCTACTCTTTTCTTTTCTCTTCTATTCTACTATATTTTATTATTTTTTTTTCCAAATTCTTTATTTGCAAAATAACAATACAGTAGCTGTAAACATACTTGGTTTACTATATTTTATTATATTATTTTTATTCTAGTCTATTCTTTTCTATTCAATTCTATTTTTTTTCTGTTATATTTAGTTTAATTCTATCCTATTTTTTTATATTTCTTTCCCGCCCTCAAGGAGCCTACTATACAATCTAATGTCCCTAACTCACATTCATACATACACATACTAAGGTCAATTTAGACAGGAGCCAAATAACCCACCAGCATGTCTTTGGAGGGTAGGAGGAAACCGGAGTACTCGGAGGAAACCCATTCAGGCACAGAGAGAACATGCAAATTCCAGGCAAGTATTGCCCAAATAAAATATTTGTTCTATTTTTATTCTGTTTTTTCTTTTATTCTCGTATTTTCTTATGTCTTCTATTCTACTCTATTATATTATATTATTTTTATTCCATTCTATTCAATATTTTTTTTTCTTTTATATTCAGTTTTATTCTATCCTATTCTTTTATATTTCTAGTCTATTCTGTTTTATTCTATTTTATTTTATTTATTTATTTTTTATTTATTACAGGTACATATACAGTGTAGTCAATTTACGCATGCAAATTCCAGGCAAGTATTGCCCAAATAAAATATGTGTTCTATTTTTATTCTGTTTTTTCTTTTATTCTAGTATTTTCTTTTGTCTTCTATTCTACTCTATTATATTATATTATTTTTATTCCATTCTATTCAATAAATTTTTTTTTAATTTTCTGTTATATTCAGTTTTATTCTATCCTATTCTTTTATATTTCTTTATTTTCTATTATAGTCTATTCTGTTTTATTCTATTTTATTTTATTATTTATTTTTATTTATTACAGGTACATATACAGTGTAGTCAATTTACGCAACGCTTTACATATATATTGTACATTCGCATCAGTCCCCGCCCTCAAGGAGCCTATTGTACAATCTAATGTCCCTAACTCACATTCATACATACACATACTAATGTCAATTTAGACAGGAGCCAAATAACCCACCAGCATGTCTTTGGAGGGTAGGAGGAAACCAGAGTACCTGGAGGAAACCCATTCAGGCACAGAGAGAACATGCAAATTCCAGGCAAGTATTGCCAAAATAAAATATTTGTTCTATTTTTATTCAGTTTTTTCTTTTATTCTAGTATTTTCTTATGTCTTCTATTCTACTCTATTATATTATTTTTATTCCATTCTATTCAATTCATTTTTTTTTCTGTTCTATTCAGTTTTATTCTATCCTATTCTTTTATATTTCTTTATTTTTCTATACTAGTCTATTCTGTTTTATTTTATTTTATTTATTTATTACAGGTACTCATATAGCATCGTCAATTTATGCAGCACTTTACATATATTCTGTTTTATTCTATTTTATTTATTTATTTTTATTTATTACAGGTACTTATATAGCGTTGTCAATTTACGGAGCACTTTACATATATATTGTGCCTTCACCTCTGTCCCTGCCCTAAAGGAGCTTACTGTACAATCTAATGTCCCTAACTCACATTCATACATACACATAACTATGGTCAATTTAGAGGGTCAATTTAGACAGGCGCAAAATAACCCCCAGCATGTCTTTGGAGGGTAGGAGGAAACCGGAGTACCTGGAGGAAACCCATTCAGGCCAGAATGAACATGCAAATTTCAGGCAGGTATTGCCCAAATAAAATATTTGTTCTATTTTTATTCAGTTTTTTCTTTTATTCTAGTCTTTTCTTTTCTCTTCTATTCTACTTCTATTATATTATATTATTTTATGTACTAGTCTATGCTTTTCTATTCAATTAAATTTTTTTATTTTCTGTTATATTCAGTTTTTTTCTATCCTATTCTTTTATATTTATTTATTTTCTATTTTAGTCTATTCTGTTTTATTATATTTTATTTTATTTATTTATTACAGGTACTTACCGTATATACTCGAGTATAGGCCGACCCGAATATAAGCCGAGGCCCCCAATTTACCCCCAAAAAAACTGGCAAACTTATTGACTCGTGTATAAGCCGAGGGTGAGACATGCCTGTCCATCCCTGTGTGTGTGTCCGTCCATCCCTGTGTGTCCGTCCATCCCTGTGTGTCCGTCCATCCCTGTGTGTCCGTCCATCCCTGTGTGTCCGTCCATCCATCCCTGTGTGTGTGTGTGTCCATCCATCCATCCATCCCTGTGTGTGTGTGTCTCCATCCATCCATCCATCCATCCCTGTGTGTGTGTGTCTCCATCCATCCATCCATCCATCCCTGTGTGTGTGTGTGTCTCCATCCATCCATCCATCCATCCCTGTGTGTGTCTCCATCCGTGTGTGTGTGTGTGTGTGTGTGTGTGTGTGTGTGTGTGTGTGTGTGTGTGTGTGTGTGTGTGTGTGTCCAGCCTACCTTTGTCCCGAGCCTCCGTCCCGTGCCTTGCCTCCTTGCCTCCGTCCCGTGCCGTGACTTGCCTCCTTGCATCCGTCCCGTGTCGTGCCGTGCCTTGCCGCCGCCGTCCCGTCCCGTCCCGTGCCGTGCCTTCCCTTGCCTCCGTCCCGTGCCCTCTTCGTCGGCGGCCATTGTAAAGTTCAAAAGCTGCGCCGCCGCCTTCGCCTGTGATAGGTGGAACACTGAATTTCCCAGCAGCCTGTGTTCCGCCTATCACAGACGTCGTATCATCCTCGTCCGTAGTACGAGGATGATACGATGTCCGTGATAGGCGGAACACAGGCTGCTGGGAAATTCAGTGTTCCGCCTATCACAGGCGAAGGCGGAGCCGGAGGCGCGGCTTTTGAATAGAATGGCCGCTGTCTGTCTGCTCGACACGCTGATCGAGCGGGCAGACAGCGATGACTCGAGTATAAGCCGAGGGGGGCACTTTCAGCCTCAAAAAAGAGGCTGAAAATCTCGGCTTATACTCGAGTATATACGGTATACAGCATTGTCAATTTACATATATTCTGTTTTATTTTATTATATTATTTTATGTACTAGTCTATTCTTTTCTATTCAATTCTATTTCTATTCAATTTTATTATTTTATTTTCTGTTCTATTCAGTTTTATTCTATCCTATTTTATTATATTTCTTTATTTTCTATTCTAGTCTATTCTGTTTTATTCTATTTTATTTTATTTCTTTATTACAGGTACTTATATAGCATTGTCAATTTACATATATTCAGTTTTATTCTATTTTATTTTTTTTTTTTTTTTTATTTATTACAGGTACTTATATAGTGTAGCCAATTTACGCAACGCTTTACATATATATTGTACATTCACATCAGTCCCTGGCCTATTTATTTATTTTTATTCATTACGGGTACTTATATAGAGTAGTCAATTTACGCAACGCTTTAAATATATATATATTCTTTTCTTTTATTTTCTGTTCTATTCTGTTTTATTCTACTCTATTCTATTTTATTCTATTTGTTTATTCTATTATTTTATATTCTTTTCCTTTAAGTTCTATTCTGTTCTATTCTTTGAATTTATTTTTGTATATTCTATTCTATTCTGTTTTAGTCTATTTTATTATTTTACATTCTATTCTATTATTATTTTTATTCTATTCTTTTGTGCAGCCTAATGCCCCGTACACGCGGTTGGTATTTTCTAAAGGAAAATGTTCGATGGGAGCCTTTTGTCGGAAATTTTCGACCCGTGTGTAGGCTCCATCGGACATTTTCCATCGGAAAATGTGTATGCATGACAAGTTTGAGCCAACATCCATCGGAAAAAAATCCCATGGATTTTGTTGTCGGAATGTCCGATCGTGTGTACGCGGCATAAGAAGGAATCATCATATTACACTTTTTATACCTTATTGTATGTATTGCAACATATTTTTGCATTTTGAATTCAAATTCATTTTCGAATTTGAATTTGGATAATTCGTTTCATTATCATTTTATTTTGGATTCCTTGAAATTCGTTACTGTTGTGTGTAGAAAATTTTGTCCGAATTTTGATTTGTAGGTGAACGAATAGCACAAAAAGTCTAAGCCCTTGTACACACGGTCGGAGATTCCCACAACCAAATCCGTCGGAGTAATTCCGACGGATTAATTCCGGAAGAGGTCCGGAAGTGATGTTGCATACACACGGTCGGACTAAGTTGTCGGAAAATCCGATTGTACATAACGTGATGATGTTATTTCGTTACGACGGGACTACGTTCAGGCTAGGGCCAGATTAAGAACATCATGGGCCTGGTGCTGAGGATTTTGGTGGGGCCTTTTATAAATAATAAATAAATAAAAATGCAAACTATTTTTTGTTATAACAAATTAAATTAAAGAGAGGGAGAGAGAGGATGAGAGAGAGAGAGAGAAAGAGAGAGAGAAAGGGGATGAAAGAGGTGTGAGGGGTAAGGGAGGGAGGGTGAGAGAGAAAGGGGGAGATGAGAGAAAGAGGATGCACATGAGCGTGTGTTGGAATGACATCAACGCAGCCTGGCCATGGCAAGTGACCGAAGGCACAGAGCCCAGAAGGAGGACCGGTGAAGATGGAAGTGCCCGGGCCCCGCCGGATTGATCACAGCACAGCACTGGAGGGCTTAGGCCGCGTACACACGGGCGGATTGTATGGCCTACTTAGTCCGTCATACAATCCGACGGACAGTCCGTCATACTTTCGAATGAACGGACTTGACCACACACGGATGCACAAACAGTCCGTCGAAAGCTTGCGCGATGACGTGTACGGCACGTACGACGGGACTAGAAATAAGAAGTCCAATACACAGCAATGCACCCTTCCGCCGTGTAAATCCTTTCTGGGCATGCGCCATTCTTAGTCCGTCGAACTAGCCTACTCACGAGCGGATTGTCCGCTGAAACCAAAGTATGACGGACAATATTACGGAAATTCCGAAATACTTAGTACGCCAGACTGCGCGCTGAAAAAGTCTGCTGAAGCCCACACACGAGCGGACTGTCCACTGAAATGTGTTTCGGCGGACTAAGTAGGCCATACAGTCCGCCCGTGTGTACGCGGCTTTAGTCTGACAATTTAAGTGTACCCTAATTTGCTAATATGCTGGGCATACTTGTACATTATGGCATAACCTACCCCAGGGCCTCTAAAAAGTAGTAATGTTATAAAAGTTTACTACCGCTTTAATATCACAGGAGCCTCTAATGGGGCCCCTACTGACCCTGTGGCCTTTGGGCAGTGCCTAAGTGCATAGTTGTCAACATTTCAAAAATATTTTCAGGGACACTTTTTTTTTTTACAAGTGCTATATTTGGAGACCCCAAATGTGGGGTCTCTGTGACTCCTGATCGCCAAGCTACAATCCTCGAAGTCAATCCTTTTTTTTGGCAAATGGGCCTATCTTGAGAAAGGGGCCTGGAGCTGCAGCTCCAATAGCCCCTATGTTAATCCGGCCCTGGTTCAGGCTAGTAGCCAATAGCTTTGGTCTAGAAATTTGATCTGAGCATGCGTGGCACTTTGTCCGTCGGAGTAGGCTACACGTGATCGGAGTATGTCCGATCGGAGCATTCTGTTGGAAAATTTTACCGGCAAGTTGGAAAAGTTGGTTCGTCTGAATATCAGACGGACCAACTTTTCCAACTTGCTGGTAACATTTTCCGACAAAACAGTCCGATGGAGACCACACACAGTCGGAATATCCGAAAAAACGGTCCGATAGGACACATTCCGTCGGAATCTCTGACCGTGTGTACGAGGGCTAAAAGGCAGCTGGATGTATCGAGGATGCAGCTGTGGCCACTGAAATTCAACCTCTTTTAATAGCTAGCACATATTTTACGCAAAGGCAGCTGGCCAAGGGCCGAGCTTGAAGTGGCCGGGTCAAGGACAGGGGTTACAGATGTTTGGCAGGTCTCGTTGGCCACCAACTCAATGGACCTTCACCTCTGTTTCTCAATACAGCTTTTAATTATTCATTTTTTTTAAGCTAAAACTGTCCACACATTGGAAGGTAGGTGGACGTATTGGGAAAGCATCTATGGCCGCTGAAATCCAACCTCTTTTATTAGCTAGTACATATTTTTACGGAAAGGCTGTAGAGATGCGCACGTGTTTAGTTTAGGATTCGTTTGTTACCTTAATCATTTTGTTTCATCATATTTGTTATATTTGGCAGGTCCCATTGGCCATCGACCCAATGGACCTTCATCTCTGTTTCTCCATAAAGCCTTTCTTTATTTTTTTTATTTTTTTTGTGTCTCATCTACTACCATTGTCCATGAAATGAATATTTCCTAAATATTATACACTTTACGAATCCATGTGATTGTTAAAGTATAACCAAGGGCAAAACTTTTTTTTATATATACAATTATTTTGGATGGTGTGGAGATGGGTTATAATCAGTAATAATACGTTTTATTGCTACCATGCCCCATCTAGAGGACCCTCTCTCTATTTGTCTTTTTATTTATGATTTTTTATCAAAAATGAAAGTAAATCCCACATTTTGGGTTGACGTTAGGGATGAGCTGACCCTTCGGTTCTGTTACGGCTATTAAGGGGAACTCCACGGCAAAAAAAAAAAAATGGCGTAGGGGTCTCCCCCCAAAATCCATACCAGGACCTTCGGGTCTGGTGTGGATATTAAGGGGAACCCTGTGCCAAAAAAGATGGCGTGGGCCCCCCCCCCAAAAATCCAACCAGGCCCTTATCCGAGCACGCAACCTGGCGGGGGGGGGAGAGAGAGCGCCCCCCTCCTGAACCTTACCAGGCCACATGGCCTCAACATGGAGAGGGTGCTTTGGGGTCCCCACCAAAGGACCTTGTCCCCATGTTGATAGGGGACAAGGGCCTCAACCCCACAACCCTTTCCCAGTGGTTGTGGGGGTCTGTGGGTGGAAGGCTTATCGGAATCTGGAAGCCCCCTTTAACAAGGAGGCCGCCAGATTCCACCCCCCCCCCCCATGTGAATGGGTAGGGGTAAATTGCAGAGACAGTTGTTGACAAATCCTTTATTTAAAAAAGTGTCCCGCGATGTCCATCCATCTTCAATCGTGGCAGGACGGCAGCGCCATGATTAAAGATGGACATCGTGTCACACTTTTAAAAAAAAATAAAGGAATTGCCAAAAACTGTCTCCTGTCGTTTTTACTTCTTTTACACTTTTTCGGTGAATGGTTAGGGGTACAATGTACCCGATACTTATTCACATGCTCGCAGACCCCCACAACCACTGGGCATGGGTTGTAGAGTTGAGGCCCTTGCTCCCATAAACATGTTGAGAGCATGTGGCCTGGTACAGTTCAGGAGGGGGGGGGGATGCGCTCGCTCGCCCCCCTATCCTGACCTCCCAGGTTGCATGATAAGGGTCTGGTATAGATTTCGGGGGTGACCCCCACGCCATTTTTTTAATTTTGACGCTGGGTTCCCTTTAAGATCCAGACCTGTAGGGCCTGGTATGGACCCCCATGCCATTTTTTTCTTGGCATGGGGTTCCCCTTAAAATCCATACCAGACCTGAAGGGGGAAACTCACAGTATTTTTTAATTTTTTTTATTTTCGCACTGGGTTCCCTTTAATCACTCTAATACACTGTGCTATACAGTGGTGTGAAAAAGTGTTTGCCCCCTTCCTCATTTCCTGTTGCTTTGCATGTTTGTCACACTTAAGTGTTTCGGAACATCAAACCAATTTAAACAATAGTCAAGGACAACACAAGTAAACACAAAATGCAATTTGTAAATGAAGGTGTTTATTATTAAAGGTGAAAAAAAATCCAAACCATCATGGCCCTGTGTGAAAAAGTGATTGCCCCCCTTGTTAAAACATACTATAACTGTGGTTGTCCACACCTGAGTTCAATTTCTCTAGCCACACCCAGGCCTGATTATTGCCACACCTGTTCAAAATCAAGGCATCACTTAAATAGGAGCTGCTTGACACAGTAAGGTCCACCAGAAGATCCTTAAAAGCTACACATCATGCCGAGACCCAAAGAAATTCAGGAACAATTGAGAAAGAAAGTAATTGAGATCTATCAGTCTGGAAAGGGTTATAAAGCCATTTCCAAAGCTTTGGGAATCCAGCGAACCACCGTGAGAGCCATTATCCACAAATGGCGAAGACATGGAACAGTGGTGAACCTTCCCAGGAGTGGCCGGCCGCCCAAAATTACCCCAAGAGCGCAGAGACGACTCATCCAAGAGGTCACAAATGACCCCACAACAACGTCCAAGGAACTGCAGGCCTCACTTGTCTCAGTTAAGGTCAGCGTTCATGCCTCCACCATCAGGAAAAGACTGGGCAAAAATGGCCTGCATGGCAGAGTTCCAAGGAGAAAACCACTGCTGAGCAAAAAGAACATCAAAGCTCGTCTCAATTTCTCCACAACACATCTTGATGATCCCCAAGACTTTTGGGACAACATTCTGTGGACCGATGAGACAAAAGTGGAACTCTTTGGAAGGTGTGTGTCCAAGTATATCTGGCGTAGAAGGAACACTGCATTTCAGAAAAAGAACATTATACCAACAGTAAAATATGGTGGTGGTAGTGTGATGGTCTGGGGCTGTTTTGCTGCTTCAGGACCTGGAAGACTTGCCGTGATAAAAGGAACTATGAATTCTGCTGTCTACCAAGAGATCCTGAAGGAGAATGTCCGACCATCTGTTCGTGTACTCAAGCTGAAACGAACTTGGGTTCTGCAGCAGGACAATAATCCTAAACACACCAGCAAGTCCACCACCGAATGGCTGAAGAAAAACAAAATTAAGACTTTGGAGTGGCCTAGCCAAAGTCCTGACCTGAATCCTATTGAGATGTTGTGGTATGACCTTAAAAAGGCCGTTCATGCTCGAAAACCCTCTAATGTAACTGAATTAGGACAATTCTGCAAAGATGAGTGGGCCAAAATTCCTCCAGGACGCTGTAAAACCCTCATTGCACATTATCGCAAACGCTTGGTTGC
Organism: Lithobates pipiens; assembly: GCF_037356315.1. Taxonomy (NCBI): domain Eukaryota; kingdom Metazoa; phylum Chordata; class Amphibia; order Anura; family Ranidae; genus Lithobates; species Lithobates pipiens. The sequence goes on from NW_027507784.1 coordinate 329,263,297, forward strand.
AGTTGTTGCTGCTAAGGGTGGCCCAACCAGTTATTAGGTTTAGGGGGCAATCACTTTTTCACACAGGGCCATGATGGTTTGGATTTTTTTTCACCTTTAATAATAAACACCTTCATTTACAAATTGCATTTTGTGTTTACTTGTGTTGTCCTTGACTATTGTTTAAATTGGTTTGATGTTCCGAAACACTTAAGTGTGACAAACATGCAAAGGAACAGGAAATGAGGAAGGGGGCAAACACTTTTTCACACCACTGTATATATTAAATATACTGCCTGCACACCACTAACGAACCTGCCTGCCTAATCTATCTCAATCTATCTCCATCCACACACTATACCACACCGCTATGAAAGCAGCCTTATATAGTGTGGGGCGTGGACTTAGTCCCCCTGAGCCATGATTGCCTTTGGCCAATTATGGCTCTTGCAGCAGGTCTGTTGCATGCTTTGGCCAATCATTAGACATCAATGCACTGCGATCTCGCAGTGCACTACGGGGCGTTCCGCGACGCTCAAATTTCCCGTGAACGCCCCATATGTTCAGTTCATTTTAGAACAAACAGCCAATGTTCAAATCGAACTTACATTGACATCAGAACAGTAATAGAGTGGGAAACTTCCAATGGGGACACTAGTTCTGGTGACGGAAATGGGGACCCAGTGCATTCCCTTAATTTGCAGGGATTTCCTCTTACTTTCTGTTTTGACTATAGTCTAATCTCCCCAGTGGGTCACAGATGGCAAACAAAACCCTCACAGCAGTTATAACCCTCACTTACTCTCTTATGGCTATTATATACTAGGTCAATGTTTCTCAACCAGGTTTCCATGGAACCCTAAGCTTCCTCCAGAGGTTGCTAGGGGTTCCTTGAGCAATGAGCAATTTCTGCCTCCCAGATAAGTTCCCACTGACACCATTGATCTTTTTAACTATCTTTAAGGAGGTAATTCTTCCCAATGACCACAAGTGTAAACACCATTCTTCCCACTGACCATCACACTAATGTATCATGAGATGTAGATATAGTAATTTTTATCAGGGTTTCCCGAGACCCGAACGTTATTTTGAGGGTTCCTCTATATTAAAAGAGACTGTATTAGATCACTAAATGTTATTGATTGATATACATCACTATAATATTAAGTATGAGATATTCATAGTACGTTTCACTTTTTGTTGTTCTCCTACTCATTAGTCCTGAGGAAAGAGGCTTTTCTCCCAAAATGCGTTACCTTCATTTGATACCAATTTGAAACCAATAAACGTTTCAAATAGACTTCTGAGTGATTTGAACTTTTGTATTGGGTGCTCCCCAATACCCACCCCAGAGGTTGCCATCTGCTGACTGTTCTTTTGGTTGCTATCAGAGAGGCATCAGGGTGAGAATGGAAGATGGTTTATCTGAACTGCACCTTCACTCTGTTTGAGCCCATTTGAAGGAGGACTTATGCACCAGTACCAAACTTTGCCTCCATATGTCCAGTGCTTTCGTACAAACACATCCGATATTTTATGCAAAGGCAGCTGGCCAAGGAGCAAACTTGAAGTGGCCGGATCAAGGACAGGGGTTACAGTTGTTTAGCAGGTCTTGTTGGCCACTGACCCAGTAGGCCTCCACCTCTGTTGATCCATAAGCCCCCATACACACGGTCAGACATTCCGATGGAAAATGTCCGATCGGACCATGTTGTCGGATGTGTGGGCTCCAGCTGACTTTTTCCGTTGGAATGCCCGACCAACAAAGTTTGAGAGCTGGATATAAAATTTTCCGACAACAGAATCTGATCGGACTTTTTCCGATCGTTTGTCGAGAATTCCGATTGGACAAAGTGCCACACATGCTCAGATCAAAGTACGAGAGCAAAGCTATTGGCTACTAGCCTGAACATAGTTCAGACGGAACGAACAAACGTCATCACGTTCCGAACGATCGGATTTTCCAACAACTTTGTCCGACCGTGTGTATGCAACACCAGTTTCGGACAAAATCCGTCGGATTTTGTGGTCGGAATTTCCGACCATGTGTACGGGGGCGAAGCCTTTCATTATTAAATTGATATAAACTTGTCCATACATTGGTAGATATTTTAGGAGTGTCTGTATGAAAACGCTTGTCAGTACGTTCAATAATGCCATTAGAGGCTTGAAGAATGTTGTTCAAAAGTACTTTGAAATTCCCATTTAACATTCAATTTCGGAATGAATGAAATTTCCCCAATGAAATCACATTTACTGTTAGGACTCATTTACGCTTGCTTCAAAATCTGGCATTGGACATTCTTCTTTAAAATACTCTGATTGGCAATCAAAGCTCCTATCACTAAATTAAATGTTTAGCTTACAGTCCTGGCCACACGCTGTGTTTGCTTTGCTTCAAAAATTATACCCCCATGTCTCTTGCTTGGGGCTTCAAAGCCTCTATAGAAGAGGCTTTTAGTCAACCTTAGCTTTGTTTTGGAGGTATTGCAGTTATGAGAAACCCCAGGATGCACTGGGAAACCAACAAGGGAACCAGAAAAACATCATCAGTATTCCCTTCCGGTTCATGTGTATATATTCTGGGAGACATCACATCTGGTGTGCAGCGTGGAGCAGGAAGGTGAGCCATGTCCAGACTGGAGCGGAGCAACTAGCTATAATAGAAGGTGAGCGGGATCTGAGAGAGAGGACTGAGTGGCAGAGGATCAGCAGAGCTGGGGGACCAGAGCAGGAGAAACTAGCAGATGCCACAGGTAGTGTGCAGCATGGGAGCAATATAGCAGGAGGTGAGCAGGGACCAGAGAGAGAGGAGGATCAGCAGAGCTGGGGATTATTACTGAGTGGGGGGGCAGCAGAGCTGGGGGTTACTACTGAGTGGGGGATCAGCAGAGCTCGGCGGACATACTGAGCAGGGGATCTGCTGATCGAGGTTACTAATAAGCTATAGACTTGCTGAACAGGGTACTAATGAGCTGGGGTTCTACTGGGCCCCTTCAAAGCTTGGGGTGGCACAGTGGTGTAGTGGGTAGCACTCTCATCCTAGCAGTAAGAAGGGTCGCTGGTTCGAATCCCAACCACGACACTACCTGCCTGGAGTTTGCATGTTCTCCCTGTGCCTGCGTGGGTTTCCTCTGGGTACTCCAGTTTCCTCCCACAATCCAAAGACATGCAGGTAGGTTAATTGGCGTCTGTCCAAAATTGGCCCTAGCATATGAATGGGGACCTTGGATTGTGGGCTTCTTGAGGGTAGGGACCAATATGAGTGTGCAATGTACAGGGATAGGGACAATTGTAGACGCTCACTCGGGTTGAACTGGATGGACTGGTGTCTTTATTCAACCTTACTAACTATGAAACTATGAAAACTGATAGAAAATAAACACACAAACAGATCATTTGCCAATTATCAAAAAAGCATGTTGAAGTGGTAGGTGCTTTAACTGCAGCTCCCCTGGGGAGGATCACGTACCTGTACATGATCCTGCACTTCTGGGGTGTGCACACGTGCCACCGGCAACCCGCTCCAGCTATGATTTGACACAGTGGGAGCCAATCAGCAGGTCTGGTGGATGCAATGCCAGGACCCATTGATCGTTGGGAGAATGGCGATCTGCCTATGTAAACAAGGCAGAACACTGTTCCGCGAGAAGGGAAGGATGTGATTCTATGTTCCTACAAAGCAGAAACACGGAACTCTGCCTTCCCACGGTACAATCACCACATGGTTAGCAAGCACACATTTAACCCTGTCATTAGCACAGTGACAGTGCATATTTTTGCCACTGATCACTGTATAGTATCACTTGTCCCCAAAAAGTGTCACATAGAGTCCTCTTTCCTTTTCTCTGCAGCCTCATCTGCACTGCAGATAAATTAATATAAGCCTCTGTACAGAGGCTTTCATTCATTCACAAACAGAAGAATAGTAAGCACAGTTTAACATGCTTCAGTGTTCAATGAACACAGGAGCGATTGGTACCGAGCACAGCAGAGCGGTGAGAGATGGTGCAGTGGCTGGAAGAGAGAGCCGCAGGGACAGCAGCCCTCTCTGCTCTGATTTGTGGGGCACACCCTGGGACACGGCCATTACGGGACAAAGCGCGACTGTCCCAGAACAGTTAACAAGTATGGACCCTGATGCAGGGGAGACCCTTATAAGGACCCTGGTGTAGGGAATACTTTGATCAGGAGACTGCATTGATGAGTGCTGGTGAGGCTGAATTTGATGGGTGCCGATGAGGCTGCATTTTGATGAGCACTTCATTAAAAAGGTGGGGTATACATGGGCAGGGAAAAGGGGGTGGAGTCAGGGGTGGAGCTAAGGGGAGGGCGGAAAAATTAGGTTTCGCCCAGGGTGTCAAAAATCCTTGCACCAGCCCTGCCAGCAGCAGTCTCAGAGCTTTATGGATGTCTACACAAGGGAGGTTTTTTACAGGCTAATACCACGCATACAGTATGTTAAATGTAACATAGAGGCTCATGATGGATGCACGCCCTCATTGGTGCCAAACGGCCTTTATAAGGGAGTTAGCTGCCTCCAGAGATTGTTTCTTGATCTTTAACTCTCCGGTGTGCTTGTCCCTGTGAACCTTGAGTCTGTGAATTCTCTGTTACTGACTCAACTTGCTATTGGACCCATCTTCTGCCTTCCCCCACTGGTTAAACTCCGGCTTGCTTAACAGACTTGCTTATTTTTGCTCTCCTGTGTATGACTCTGGCTTACCCTCCTAACCACGCTTGTCTATGTTGGCTCCTGGTACCTGAACTCAGCTTTGAACAGGCTACTCTTCTGGCTTCCACTCTACCTGTGACCCTCTGCTCACAGCAAGCGCCACCTGCCTCCAGTCACTGCTACAGTGCCTCGGCTGACTACCTGGACGCCTTACCTGACAACGCTCTAGTCAGAACATCCTTGCATGCAATTCCAGGAGGCAACCTATGCCTCTTTGAGCTTAGCACCTCCTGTTCCCACCTTCAGGGGTACCTGGAGTTTAGCCACAAGGGAAGCCCTTCCACCATTTGGCCATCAACTGTGTTGGTTTCTGGGCTGAGATGGTGCTCACTGCCCGGTAGACATAGAAAGCTCTCAGTCTCTCGTTATGATTTGGAGCTAGCGAGACCAGTTCCCAATTATGTGACCACTGTAACACCCAATTTCATTGGTTCCATGATCAAAAAGTCCATCCCATCCTCCTCCTTATATAGACCTACTTAAGGAATCACTAGGGCTTGGCTTGGAGGAGTTAACTAATGGTAGCCATACTTGCTTCAATAAATGATCAATTTATTTTATGATTGATCTCTCCTAACAGCAATATTCTATCTATGGTTCCATGATCAAAAAGTCCATCCCATCCTCCTCCTTATATAGACCTACTTAAGGAATCACTGGGGCTTGGCTTGAAGGAATTAACTAATGGTAGCCATACTTGCTCCAATAAATGATCAATTTATTTTACGATTGATCTCTCCTAACAGCAATATTCTATCTATAGTCCACAACCTTTTTGACTGATGTACCACAGACGAGGAAGTGAATTTTGATCAGCAGTTGGAGGAATGCAATGGTAAGTTATTGATCGCATCTCTGTTTCCACCATGCAATCTCATATTGTGATCAATCAAATACAAACAAGTTCATGACCAGAGCATCTTAGTGCTGCCGATCAATGCAACTTGAACAGAAGGGAGTTATGCCTATTCCATTGTTTTCAAATTCCATCATTTTGATAGCACATCTATTGTATAATAAAATTGAAGCTTGCGTGGCCAACCTTATTGGTGTATGATCTTTTTTGGGGTTTTTCAAGTTGAAAAATAAAAATTTCAAAAATTGAAACAAATATAATTATTTCAATGTCTACAAAACTGTTATCTTCCTGGCCATGCAACAGACTCACTCTAAAGTAACTCCAGGCATAACCTTTCTTTTAGTTTTGGATAGAGTGGGAAAGGGTTATGCCGCGTACACACGACCGGACTTTTCAACATCAAAAGTCAGACGGAATGATTCCGGCAGACCATTCGATCGTGTGTGGGCTGCAGCGGACTTTTGATTTGCAAAAGTCTGACAGACTTTAGAAATGGAACATGTTTCAAATTTTTCTGCCAGAACTCCGCCGGACCCAGTTCCTACCGAGAAATCCGCTCGCGTGTATGCTAGCCCGACGGACAAAAAACGGCGCGAGGGCAGCTATTGGCTACTGGCTATGAACTTCCTTATTCTAGTCCGGTCGTACGTCATCACGTTCGAATCCGTCGGACTTTGGTGTGATTGTGTGTGGCCAAGTCCGTTCATTCGGAAAGTCCGTCAGAACTCTGTCAGAACTCCGTCAGAACTCCGTTGAAAGTCTGTCGGACCTAGTCCCTCGAAAAGTCCGGTCGTGTGTACGTGGCATTAGACCCTCGGTCAAGTTTTTATTGCCGTCTATGTCCCCATTGGTTGAAATTCACCTCCATATTTGTAGTGGTGACCATTGTCACCAAGAAAGAAACCCAACATTTTTGGAGTTGTCCCCAGAGTTGGAGGGGAATCATCATATGGGGATACCTGTTCTGGGGACAATTGTCTAAGCCCTTGTACACACGGTCGGAGATTCCGACGGAATGTGTCCGATCGGACCGTTTTGTCAGATATTCCAACTGTGTGTGGTCTACATCGGACAGTTTTCCAACTTGTTGGTAAAATTTTCTGACAAAATGCTCCGATCGGACATACTCCCATCATGTGTAGAGAATTCTGATCGGACAAAGAGCCACGCATGCTCAGATCAAATTCCTACATCAAAGCTATTGGCTACTAGCCTGAACATAGTCCCGTCGTAACAAAATAACGTCATCATGTCGGATTTTCCGACAACTTCGTCCGACCGTGTGTATGCAACACTTTTGGAAAAAATCAGTCGGACAAAATCCGACGGATTTGGTTGTCGGAATCTACGACCATGTGTAAGGGCTTAGAGGAGAATTTCCCATCATTTTCAGAGATTCCCTTAAACTTCTTGTGGAAATAAAGGGAAACTTCCCCCATATGTTATATTTGGAAAAAAACAACCCTGAATGGGGTTTTAACCCTTCCGAATTCTGTCCAAACGTGAAAAAAAATAATAATTTGCCCTTACTTATGCTTTAACACAACACTTTACCCAGCTGTATTAGTTGACAGTTTCATCTTGGAACCCTTCCCAAGTGTATCTATCTCTTTCTACATTTAGCAGAGAGCTTCAGGTCCCTTCTTTCGTCTGGTCCTCCTATTAGACTATTTAATCGAAGCCATATTTTGTTTATAATTCATTAATCACAGCCACTGGATGGGACTCCTAACGGCTGACCCGTTGTACCGACCCTATGTTCCCGCACTCCGAAACTCCTTCAATTATTTTGTGTAGTCATCTGGAAAGCAGAGTGATTTATTAATTCCTGTTGTATTCCCCCTTTTTATGCTTTTTACATCTTCCTTGTAAAAGCGCTGTTTGCACATATTTTGGTATCTTTATTCCATCGTTGCCATTTTTCGATATCCATGGACCTGGGATATTTCAAACATGGTTTTTCTCTTAATAACATGTTACTGATATCTTAATTTTTTTTTTTTGGAGACTCCCTGTTCTCATGTCCAAGCTTCTTATTATTGGCTCAGAGCGAGAAGTGTTTTAGTCGGCTTTTCTCTCTAGAGGAGACTTTTGGTGACAGTTCAAGATGCAACCGTGAGATCCAAAATGTTTTTATATAGACTAAATAAGATCAGGCCACACAAAAGTGACTTTTAGTTAGGTGGACTCTGGGGCATGGAGTCACTCACTGGCTTGTTATATCTAACCAGCAGCAAAACCTTCCTGCCTGAGTTGAATGCTCTATTCTAGGTAATCTGTGAGTTTTAATTTCCCAGTTACAATAAGAATTTTCTCCACTCATTTTTCTTGCTACATTCTGCAAAATAAGAGTGTTCTCATCCCATCTTTCCTCATTCCTCGTTACTTTCTCCGTATTATGAAATGAACTGGGGAACTCCAGGTAGAAAAAATATATAAAAATTGAAAGTCCTAATAATAGTATACTATATAGCTTAGTCCCCTGTTGAGGTATTTTCACAGTCAATGATCTCCTGAAGTCATCCTGCAAAAAAAATGGACTCCTGATGTCTCTCTGTAGACAACTGAATCCTAAGGTTTTGCTCTGATCAATGGATTTCTTAGGTTTCTCTGCAGCCAAAGGACTTTAAAAGTCTCTTAGCAGCCAGTGGATTCCTAAAGATTCTCTGAAGTCTATGGACTCCTAAGTTCTCTCTCTGGCCAATGGACTCCTTAGGTCTCTAATAAGCCAATGATCTCTTGGGATCCCTCTATGGGCAGTGGGCTCCTGAGGTCTCTTTGCCTCCAATGGACTCTTGAGGCTTCTTTGTGGCCAGTAGAATTCAGAGTTTCTCTGTGGCCAATGAACTCTCTGTGACCAGTGAACCCCTAAGGTGTCTCTAAGGCCAATGGACTCCTGAGGTCTCTATATCGCCAATGGACCACTGACATCTCTCTGTGGTTAATAAACTCCCTAAAGTCTTTAGCTAACCAATGGATTCCTTAGGTTTCTCTGCAGTCAATGGACTTCAAAAGTTATTCTGCAGCTCGTGGACTCCTGGAATAAACTGAGGAATTCCAGGTAAAAAAACTAAATATTAAAACTTCACAGTCATAATTACAGTTTTATCTTAGTTTACTAAACTTACTTGCTATGTAATGTTCTCCCTGCAACCAATGAATTCCTGATGACTCTATGTGGCCATTTGATAACTGAGGTCCCTCTGCGGTCAGATGCAGGGTCTCTCTGCATCCAGTGGGCTCCTTAAATCTCTCTTTGGTTAAGAGAATCCTGAGACCATTTTTGTGGCCAATGGAATTCTGGGTTCCTGTTGTGGTCAATGGACTCTTGAGGTCTCTCTGTCACCAGTGAACTAATAAGGTGTCTCTAAGGCCAATGGACTCCTGAGGTCTATCTATGGCCCATGGGCCACTGATGTCTCTCGTGGTTAATAGACTCCTAAAGTCTTTGTTTGACTAATCAATTTATTTGGTCTCTTTGCAGACAATGGACTCCTGAGGTCTCTCTACCTCCAGTGGACTCATGAGGTCTCCCGGCATCCAACGGACCTCTGAGGACTCAATGGATTCCTTATGTTTCTCTGCAGCCAATGGACTTTATAAGGTCACTATGTAGCTAGCCAGTGGACTCCTGTAATAAACTGGGGAACATCAGGTAATAAAAAACTTTAAAGCTTGACAGTCATAATTATAGTTTTTCTCTTAGTTTCGTTAGATTACTTGTTATGTAAATGTTGAGTTCTCTCTGCAACCAATGAACTCCTGACGTCTCTATACTGTCAATGGACCTTTGGGGTCTCTCTGTGGTCAAGTAACCCCTTAGGTCTCTCATCAGTCCTTAATTTCTTGCAGTAGACTCCTGAGTTCTATCTGCCTCAGGTTGACTAATGAGGTCTCCCTGCAGCCAGTGGATGCCTGAAGACTCTCTGACCAATGGATTCCTTAGGTTTCTCTGCAGCCAATGGACTCCTGGAACTCCTTGTAAAAAAATAAAAAATAAAATATTTAACTTGACAGTCATAATTACAGTATTTATCTTAGTTTTCTTAGCTTACTTGTTATGTAAATGTTGAGGTCTCCCTACAACCAATGAACAGCCAACTGACCTTTGAGGTCTCTCTGTGGCAAATTGACCTCTGAGGTCCTTCTGCAGTCAATTAACTTCTAATGGTCTCTCTGTGTCCAATTTACTGCCAAGGGCCCTCTGCGTACAGTGGACTCCTGAAGTCTCTCTGTGGTCAATGGACTCCTGAAGACTCGTTGTGGCCAATGGAATTCTGGGTTCCTTCTTTGGCCAATGGGCTTCTGAGGTTGCTCTGTGACCAGTGAACTCCTAAGGTGTCTCTAAGGCCAATGGCCTCATGGGGTCTCTCTATGACCAATGGATCACTGAGGTCTTTGTGGTTAAAAGAATCCTAAAATCTTTGTTTGACCAATGGATTCCTTAGGTCTCTTTGCAGACAGTGGACTTCTTTGGTGTCTCTGAGGCCAATGGATTTGTGAGCTTTCTTTGGGATCAATGGATTCCTGAGGTCTCTCTCAGGCCAATAGACTCAGGAGGTCTTGCTATGACCATTCAACTCCCAAACTCTGTGGCCAATGGAATCCTTAGGTCTCCCTGCACCCATTAGACTCCTGAGGTCTCCCTGTGACCAGTGAACCCCTGAGGTCTCTTGATCACTGGATTCTACCAGCCTGTTCGCAGAGAAAAATAAGTAAATTATGTCTTGGTGTCTCATCTTGGGTTGTCAAAGAGGCATTTTAGTATTGATTTAAGGCATTTTTGATATTTGCATAACCCCTCCCGAAAGTACTCTTGAGAGGAGTACTGAGGCAAGGAGCTGTGATGTTTTCAGGAAGCTATGTACAGCACCCTGCCGGCTCCCCCCACCGGCCATGATCTGCCTGCTTTGTATAGACAAACATAGAAACCCAGTGATGATGTCCCCCCATCTAAAATATGGTATACAATGAAAATGGAAAGGTTTTACTTATAATTTTATTATTATTATTATTATTCAGGATTTATATAGCGCCAACAATTTATGCAGCACTTATTAGCATGCTGATGCTAATAAGCCACTTTCAGTGGTATAATCAACAGACCAAATAAGCAAAGTTCACTTGTCAGGGGATCATAAGCTTTAAACTCACAAAGTATGAAACGAATCATGAAACTGACAAGAAGTAAAGGGCCCGCAATGTAAAAATAGACTTTGAAAAGTTAAAGGAGATCTAATGCTGCCAAACCCTGTAAAATATATTTATATCTTAGTACATTGCACATGTTTCTTGCACGGGAAACATCAGCCTCCATCTAAATTCATGCCGGATTTTATTAGGGGGGATTAAGGACGTCACGCTAATAAGATTCTCAGGGGTTGATTTACTAAAGGCAAAGAGACTGTGCACTTTGCCGTCTGCAAGTGGAGTTGCTCCAAAGCTTAGTCAATGAGGTAAAGCTTTAATTTGCAGAGAATATCCAATCACATGCAAGGAAAATAAATAAAAAAAAAAACAGCATTTTTGCTTGCACATGATTGGCAGCAAAAGAGTTAGTCATTCCCATGCCCTTCTCTTTCTTATATTCAGAGATCCCACCTGGAAGTGGGTGTGAGTTCTTGTTTTGAGGAGTATGTGCGGAGATAAAATGATGGGGCTTCGGAGGTTTCTTTGCAGATATATCTATGCAAAGCTAAGTTCCTGCTGAGCTCCTGCAGCTTAGCATGTGTGTATAGAGTGGGGATCTGCAACCCGTCAACTGCGATCTACCTATTGATCATGAGCGGGTGACAGGTAGATCCATAGCTCCCAACTGTCCCTGATTTCAAGGGACTGTCTGTGATTTGGAGCAATGTCCCTCTGTCCCTCTTTCCTCCTCATTTGTCCCTCATTTTGGTCTGATCTGTATAAATGTATATAAAATACACTTTTTATCTACTGTTTCCCAGAGCTAAGACAAAATTCTAAATTGCTGCATTTGTAAATTTTAAAATCCAATATGAAGGAACAATAGTGGTAAAAAAAGCCCTTGTGTATTTAATGAACCTTTTTTTTTGGTTAATTCTCCTTTAAGGGGGTGTGGCAGGGGGCGTGTCCTATGCCTACATATGTTTGCTAGTAGGTGTCCCTCATTACAATCTCAAAATGTTGGTAGGAATGTAGATCACATTTGCTTTTATGCCTTGCCTACCCTCAGCCTTAAAGCACTTCTCCCTCACCTGCAGAGCAGGTCCTGACAGGGGAGGGGAGAGACCTGTACCTCTCCTCCTCCAGTCAGTCCCATCCCCCCACAGTTAGAAAAACCTCCTAGGGAACACATCCTTCTCTGACGGTGTAATTTACACAGTAATCAATGCATTTTTATAGCTCCGATAGCTGTATAAATGTCAATGGTCCCAAAAGAGTGTCTGATCTGTCCGCCGCAATGTTGCATTCCCGCAAAAAATTGCAGATCACCACCTTTACTAGTAAAAAAATGATACTAATAAAAATGCCAGAAACCTATCCCCTATTTTGTAGACACTATAACTTTTGCGCAAACCAATCAATATACGCCTATTGCTTTTTTTTTTAACCAAGAATATATATTGGCCTAAACTGATGAAGACATTTTTTTTTCATTTTTTGCAGGGGAAAAAACTATTATGATTTTTTTTTCAAAATTTTAGTTTTTTTTGGTGGTAGCGTAAAAAATAAAAACTGCAGAGATTATCAAATACCACCAAAAGAAAGCTCTAGTTGTGGAAAAAAAAAGGACATCATTTTTGTTTGAGTGCAACGTTGCACGACCGTGCAATTGTCAGTTAAGGTGATGCAGTGCCGCATCGCAAAAAAAGGGCCTGCTCATTAAAAAAAATCGGGAAAATCTTCTGGTCTGTAAGTGGTTAACATAATGTGCTAGCATGCAATGCATATTAGAACATGGCTTTACCTTGCAGGGTACAAAAAAAAACGTCCAGCGGTTTACTACCGCTTTAAAATCTGACTCATCATTTAGCTCTGGTATGGAATTTAAGGGGGCTTTACTCCAAAAAAAAAAAAAAAAAAGTGTTCGGTCTCCCTAAGGTCTCCCTCTACTTTAGATAGGTAGGTTGCTAGAGTAGTTGTGTTTTTGGTTACAGCCAGTGCTGGTAAATTTAGGCAGGCCTAGCTGTGAGCTAGGCCTGTTTGTTTTGATCTGGGGGCTGGGAGTGGTTTTGAGTATAGCAGCAGGTGACTGACATGTACCGTATTTATCGGTGTATAACATGCACTTTTTTCCCCCTAAAATCATGGGGAAATCGGGGGTGTGTGTTATACGCCGATCGCCCGCCCTTCCTAACTTTTTCTGCCGCTCTTTCAGGTATTTTCGGCCGTTCTAGGGTATGTTCGGCCATTCTCGGCTATTTTCGGCCATATTCGGCCGTTCTCTGTGGCTTTCGGAAAGCTGAAAATAGCCGAGAACGGCCGAGTGCAGCCGAAAATACCGAAAGCCACCGAGAACAGCCAAGAACGAGCGTCGCCGAGATACACAGGACATCTGCTCTGTTTCTCGGCGGCGCTATTTTTAAAATGGCAAGGAGACAAGCCTGCAAGGCTGCAATGGTAGGCTGCAATGGAAGGCTGCAATTCAAGGCTGCAATTCAAGGCTGCAATGCAAGGCTGCAATGGAAGGCTGCAATGCAAGGCTGCAATGCAAGGCTGCAATGCAAGACTGCAATGGAAGGCTGCAATGGAAGGCTGCAATGCAATGCAAGGCTGCAAATGCTTGACAAGGCTGCAATGCAAGGCTGCAAATGACACTGACAAGGCTGCATTGATGGGCATTTAAATGTAAGTTTTTTTTTTCCCTTAAACTTCCCTCCTAAAAGTTTTTTTTCTTTTAAATTCCCTCCTAAACTTGGGGTGCGTGTTATACACCGGCTCGTGTTATACGGCGATAAATACGGTACTTTATCTCTCTGGATTGGAGCCTCCTTTGTTTCTAGAGGGTTCTGAAAAAAAGGCAGGGCAGGGGATGGGAGTGGCATGGAGTTTATCTGGGAGCCTTGACCAGCCTTGATGATAAAATCCCCCAAAAATACCCCTTACTGTAAATCCATCATCAATTATAAAGCCCACCAGTTATCTAAAGACTCATCAAAAAAAAAAAAAAAAAACACTGATGATCCCGTCCATACGATCTATCCCAATGGTGACAGTAACAAATTAAAGCTCCCTGAGCTGTCATGAGCTATATAAGGGAAGGGGCAGGAATGGTGGTGACATTCTTGACAGAATATGGCCATATTTGGTCAATGTCATTGACCAAAATAAATAAATTTGGTGAGTATTTGGGCAGTGATGTCACTGCTATTCCCGCCACTTAAAAGGAGTGGGATTCCCTTTGACATTGGTTCCTAGGGTCATCACGGGCGCAAGCACCCACAACTTCCTTAGGGTCCAGTGATGTAACTTGTTGAAGTGGTGGGGCAGCGGCACGGATCTCCATAACTTTAGACTTTCTCCCGTTTTGCCTTATAGTGCGCAAGCTGTGCTTGGATCTCCAGGTTGATGTTCAGTCACACCTATCAATGTGATAGATCTATTGATCAGTGGTTGGTTGAGGTTGCCCTTTTTCGCCATCAGATCTCCGTTAGCTGCAACCAAAAACTGGTGTTGGCTCCGCAGGAATGCGGACGCTGGCCAGGATTCTCTCTAGCTGGAATAGTGAGTGACATATCGTCCTTCCTAGAACAGGCCATTCTATCTGAAAATAGCTTGTTTGATTCTTGTTTGACAGACTATCCGTCCTGGAAAACAGTAAATCTGTTTCTTATAAACCTATTATGGGTGGAACCTGCAAGAAACTTGTTCTCATTTTTTCCCCAAAGGCCTTCTGTGTTTTGGTATTTCAATAACAGAGACGTTTTCTGGAAAAGAAAGAAATGTTTTTTATTTATTTTGTTAAACTGCTAAAAAAAAAAAAAAAAAAGAATTATATATTCACTGCTTTAGGCAAAATTATACACGCATGAAGTAGAGATTCTGACAATAAGTGCTAATCCAAAATAAAAAATAAATTAGAATTCTAAAAAAAAAAAGAAAAAAAAAGGCGGTGATGACTGCCTTTGCAAGTGCCTAATCACAAAAGCGTTTTTTTTTTAGCAATTTGAAGTATATTACAATTTTATATACACCGATCAGCCATAACATTATGACCACCCACCTGATATTGAGTAGGTTCCCCTTTTGCCACTAAAACACCCCTGACCCATTGAGACATGAACTCCACTAGACAAAGCATCAGACTGCCTCCGCCGGTTTGCCTTTTTCCCATATCGCATCCTGGTGCCAACTCTACCCCAGGTAAGTGACACACCTGGCCATCCACATGATGTAAAAGAAAATGTGATTTTTTTTCAGACCAGGCCGCCATCTTCTATTGTTCTGTGGTCCAGTTCTGATGCTCACTTGCCCATTGCCGGCTCTTTTGGGCTGTGGACACTGGTCAGCATGGGCAACCTGACCGGTCTGCAGCTACACAGTCCCATACACAACAAAGTGCGATGCTCTGTGTGTTCTAACAAACAAGATATTTGGGGGGTACACCCTAAAAGATGCATTGCATTAAAGATGGTGCAGCCATAAGACCATACAACAGAACAAAATATTACAGCGCACACACGCAAAAAAAGGCATTTATCTCCTGCAAGGCTTGTTTAAAACACCTAGACATTTTCAAAAAACATTCTCAAAAAATATGGGGATTTGGTCACACCATATTGCTATATGGTGCTTAAGCCCACTTACTGCGACAAAGGACCCCATGATTAGTGGGTCCTACACTATCCATAGATTGGATGATCCTGCTTCTCTGAACCATGGGAGCAATACACTCCTCTATATGGGAGAACTTCAGGTCTCCACCCATGACAAAGATGGACACTAATGAGAGGTACTGATGAGGGAGTGGGGTGCTCCTCACCCAAAGGGATTTGGTCAGAATCTGTATATCTGTAAGACCTCAAGATCTCCTATAAAAAAACAAAAAAAAAAACACATTTCTACTGCATTTGTGAAGAAGGCTTCAGGGCGCCCAAGAAAGTCCAGCAAGAACCAGGACCGTCTTGTGCAGTTGATTCAGCTGCGGGATCGGGGCACCCCCAGTGCAGAACTTGCTCAGGAATGGCAGCAGACAACAGTCCATCATGAACACTGCTGCCAGGCTCATCCACCTCACAAACCGCTCACCGCTTGCTATTCCCCTCTGCCAATCCCTCCATTGGCTGCCACTCAGCCACCAAATTAAATTCAAGATACTAACTAACTTACAAAACCATCCACAACCTGGCCCCCAGCTACATCACTAACCTAGTCTCAAAATACCAAGCTAATCGTTCTCTTCGCTCCTCCCAAGACCGCCTGCTCTCAAACTCCCTTGTCACCTCATCCCATGTTTGCCTTCAGGACTTCTCTAGAGCCTCTCCCATCCTCTGGAATGCTCTACCCCAATCTGTTTGATTTTCTCCCACTTTATCCACTTTAAGCCCTTGTACACACGGTCGGACATTTCGACAACCAAATCCATCGGATTTTGTCCGTCGGATCTTGTCCGAAACTGTTGCATACACACGGTCGGACAAAGTTGTCGAAAAATCCGATCTTTCAGAACGTGATGACGTAATTTCATTACGACGGGACTACGTTCAGGCTAGTAGCCAATAGCTTTGATGTAGGAATTTGATCTGAGCATGCGTGGCACTTTGTCCGATCGGAATTCTCTACACATGATCGGAGTATGTCCTATGGGACCAGTTTGTCGGAAAATATTTCCAGCAAGTTTGAAAATTTGGTCCGACGGATATTCAGACGGAAACAGTCCGATGCATAACACACACAGTCGGATTATCCGACAACACGGTCCGATAGGACACATTCCGATGGATTCTCCGACCGTGTGTACAAGGGCTCAGACGATCCCTGAAAACTCACTTCTTCAGAGAAGCCTATCTGGCCCCCACCTAACAACTGTACATTTATCTTCTCAATCAGCAAATCGCCCACAGTTATTACCTCTTGTATCTCTTGACCTTTCCTATTAGATTGTAAGCTCAGGGCCCTCTTATTCCTACTGTATTAAAGTGTATTGTATTTGTATTGTCTACCCTCAAGTTGTAATGGGCTATGTAAACTAGTGGCGCTATATGAATCCTGTATAATAATAATAATAATAATTAAGCACCACTTCCTTAGGATAAGAGGGGTTAGGACACAGAGAATGCAAGATGATGTCCTCATAGATGTGGAACTCAAACACCACCTTCAGCAGGAAAGAGGCTGTAGAACCACCGTATCCCTATGAAGCACAAAAAATAGTTGCTTACCAGAGAGAGACGCTAAAGCTTGGAGAACATACACACCAAAGTGATGGTCACCAGGAAGACCACTTTTTGCAAACGAGTCAGAAGATGAATTTTCTCACAGTTATTACCTCTTGTATCTCTTGACCTTCCCTCTTAGATTGTAAGCTCTAAGGAGTAGGGCCCTCTTATTCCTACTGTATTAAAGTGTATTGTATTTGTACCCTATACCCTTAAGTTGTAAAGTGCTATGTAAACTGTTGGCTCTATATAAATCCTGTATAATAATAAATAATGATAATAAAAGTGTGAGTGTATCTGCACACACAGTGAGGAGAAGACTTTTGGAGGATGGCCTGGTGTAAAGAAAGGCAGCAAAGAAGTCACTTCTCTCCAGGAAAAACATCAGGGACTGACTGATATTACAGGGATTGGACTGCTGAGGACTGGGGTAAAGTCATTTTCTCTGATTAATCACCTCTCCGATTGTTTGTGACATCCGGAAAAAACCTTGCCCGGAGAAGAAAAGGTGAGCGCTACCATAAGTCCTGTGTCAAGGCAACAGTAAAGCATCCTGAGACCATTCACGTATGGGGTGGCTTTTCAGCCAAGGGAGTGGGCTCACTCACAATTCTGCCTAAGAACACAGCCATGAATAAAGATGGTACAAAAACATCCTCTGAGAGCATCTTTTCTCAACCATCCAAGAACACTTTTGTGAGGAACAATACCTTTTCCAGCATCATCGAGCCCTTGCCATAAGACAAAGGTGATAACTAGTGATGGACGAACTTCCGACGGGACGTTTCGCGAACGCGAAATGCGAACGGACCCAAACGTTCGCGAAACCGACCGTTCGCCGCGGGCCCCATTGACTTCAATGGGAGGCGAACTTTGCAAACCTTCATGTCGAATTTGCGGCCACGTGGTAATTATTAGGGGGTAAAACGTAGTCCCACCATCTGGACAATGACATAATACATGTATGAGGTGAATTTGGGATCGATAACTACAAGCATTTTTATTTTATTTGGGAAATTGTTCTAACAATTCAGGACTATGGAGCTAATGAAGGCAATGGAGGAGAGGGAAGGTCAGGGACCAGGGTAGGCAAAGAAGAGGGTGCAGGAGATGATCACCAGCAGCGTGACATACCGGAATGACACATGCACCGTGATAGAGGCATCTGACAGCAGCACCGTAATACAGAGCACTGACAGCAGCACCGTGACATACAGCGCTGACAGCAGCACCGTGACATACAGCGCTGACAGCAGCACCGTGACATACAGCGCTGACAGCAGCACCGTGACATACAGCGCTGACAGCAGCACCGTGACATACAGCGCTGACAGCAGCACCGTGACATACAGCGCTGACAGCAGCACCGTGACATACAGCGCTGACAGCAGCACCGTGACATACAGCGCTGACAGCAGCACCGTGACATACAGCACTGACAGCAGCACCGTAAGCAGCCCCAGGAGGAAGTCAGCACAGCACAGGGATGGTGTGATCCCCTCATAATAAGAACCCCCAGGAGGAAGTCAGCACAGCACAGGGATAGTGTGATCCCTTCATAATAAGAACCCCCAGGAGGAAGTCAGCACAGCACAGGGATATCATAAGCAGCCCCAGTAGAAATATGACACCGCTCAACCTCTTCAAAGAGGAGGGTAGGGGCATATAGTACGGTGTGCTTTTTTGGGTCAAGGAAGTGAGCCAAATGAATTAAGAAGGTCTGTGTGCTTGATTAAAAAAATAGTTTATAGACATATACATGGTCTACTGGTCACATGTGTTGAATTCCTCCGAGATCCATGCCTCATTCATTTTTAGAAATGTGAGGTAGTTAACACTGTGGTGAGCTAGGCGAGTACGCTTATCGGTCACAATCCCCCCTGCTGCGCTGAACGTCCTTTCGGACAGGACACTGGATGAGGGGCAAGCCAACAGTTCGATTGCAAATTGGGCAAGCTCTGGCCAGAGGTCAAGCCTGCCCACCCAGTAGTCTAGGGGTTCATCACTCCTCAGAGCGTCCACATCGGCCGTTAACCCAATGTAGTCGGACACCTGACGGTCTAGGCGTTCCCTGATGCTGGATCCGGATGACACCTGTCGATGGGTCGGCTGAAAGAATGACCTCATATCCGAAGTCACCAACACATCTTCAAACCGGCCTCTTCTTGCAGGCGCTGTTGGATTGGTACCCGCAAATCCTTCTCTGGGAGTGGGAATTGCTCCTCTGCCAGCGCACGCAAAAGCAGAATGCAGCATTTCTCGAAGCAAGGCCTGGAAGTGCTGCATTCTGACAGCCCTCTGCGACGGCGGTAACATTTCCGCCATTTTGTGTTTGTACCGGGGGTCTAAGTACGTTGCCACCCAGTACTGGTCCTTGACCCTCATGCTTTTTATACGGGGGTCCCTATTAAAACACTGGAGCATGAAGGCCCCCATTTGCACTAAAGTGGAAGCGGTGTGGTGGCCTGGCTCCTGCTCATCATCCAGGATAATGTCGTCCTCTTCATTCTCCTCTCCCCATCCTCGCACAACAGGGATCCCAGAAAGGTTTAAAGCATGCTCTTCTTGCTCCTGCTCATCCGCCCCGGCACCATCCTCCTCTGACTCCTCATCAGACTCCTGTTGTTGACTTGTCTCAGATAGAGTAGCCCCCCCTGGGAATTCATCCAGCATTGCGACTTCCTCATCTTCCCGCTCCTGCTCCTCCACAGCCTGATCAATGACACGACGCAATGCACGCTCCAGAAAGAAGGCATAAGGTACCATGTCACTGATGGCGCCATGGCTGCGACTGACCAGTTTGGTGATCTCCTCAAATGGCCGCAGAAGTCTGCATGTGTCGCGCATGAGCAGCCACTGGCGCGGTGAAAAAAAACCCAGCTCCCCAGAACCGTTTCTTTCGCAGAGTTCATACAGGTAGACGTTAACTGCACGTTTCTGCTGGAGCAGCCTATC
This sequence comes from Lithobates pipiens, assembly GCF_037356315.1. Lineage (NCBI taxonomy): Eukaryota > Metazoa > Chordata > Amphibia > Anura > Ranidae > Lithobates > Lithobates pipiens. The sequence goes on from NW_027507784.1 coordinate 329,283,170, forward strand.
AAGCATATAGAAGGTTGAGTTCCATCGCGTCGGGCAATCGCAAATAAGACGTCTGACCGGCAGATGGTGTCGCCGCTGAATGTCAGCAAGGCGAGCCATGGCCGTGTAAGATCTTCTGAAATGGGCCGAGATTTTCCTTGCCTGCCGCAAGATGTCCTGGACCCCAGGGTATTTGACAAGGAATCGCTGCACGACCAAGTTTAAGACGTGTGCCATGCACGGCACGTGCGTGATTTTGCCCTGTTTCAATGCGCTAAGCAGATTGGCACCGTTGTCACACACCACTTTACCAACTGTCAAATTGAGCGGTGTTAGCCACTCATCTGCCTGTGAACGCAAAGCTGAAAGGAGTGCCGGGCCAGTGTGGCTCTTTGCTTCCAGGCACAACAGACGCAGCACGGCATGGCAACGTCTCACCTGGCATGTGGAATAGGTTCTGGGGAGCTTGGGCGGTGCAGTGGAAGAGACGCTAGCAGCGGAAAAGGAGGAGGCAGCTGAGGAGGAGAGGGAGGAGGATGGAGTAGGAGGAGGAGAAGAAGAGTCAGGCCTGCATGCAATCCGTGGCGGTAAAACCAAATCTACACGGGTGCCACGGGTTACATGCTTGACGGCCGTCAGAAGGTTCACCCAGTGGGCAGTAAAACTGATATACCTTCCCTGCCCGTGTTTGCTAGACCACGTGTCTGTGGTCAGATGTATCTTGGCACCGACACTGTGTGCCAGAGATACATTCACTTGCCGCTGAACATGGCCATATAGCTCTGGGATGCCCTTCTCTGAGAAATACTTCCTTCCTGGGACCTTCCATTGTGGTGTTCCAATGGCCACAAATTTGCGAAAGGCCTCCGAGTCCACCAGTTTATATGGCAGTAGTTGGCGGGCTATGAGTTCTGACAAGCCAGCCGCCAACCGTTGGGCAAGAGGGTTATCCGGCGTCATCATTTTTTTACGCTCAAACATTAGGCCCACGGAAGCCTGCCTTTTTGCAGAAAAATGTGAGCTTGGCGTGATGGAAGGTGGAGTGGAGGACAATTGTGAGGAGAGAGGAGAAGGAGAAGTAGAAGACGAGGCTGGACGGTGAGAGCCTGCAGTGTGGCTTTGTGTGTTCCGTTGCTCCCACTGGGCTCGGTGATGGCTGCTCATGTGCCTTCTTAAGGCGGTCGTCCCTAGGTGAGTATTGGGCTTACCGCGACTAACGCGTTGACTGCAAAGATTGCAGATGGCAACGCTATTGTCAGCAGCGGACACGTTAAAAAAAGCCCACACTGCGGAGCCATGTGCCGGTGTCCTGGGAGCGCCAGATGTGACCGTACATGGTCGATGACTCGCTCCTGATACATTTGCAGTCTGCTTTGTCCCTGCTGTGCAATGTAAGTCATTGCTGCTTCTCCTCCCTATCTGCTGGTCCATATCTCCCTCTGAACTCCCCTCCTCTTCCTCTCTTGTGGGCACCCACGTGACATCACTAGACACGTCATCATCAACGTCACCTTCCCCACCGCTATAAGTAGAGATCTCGGAGTAGGCAGCAACACCGGGGACCAACCTCCTCCTTGGGCTGATCTGGGTACTGGCGTCAGACTGCTGAGTAGCGCTTGTTGCTACCTCCTCTTCCTGATCCAATACCAAGAGTGGCTGCGCATCAGAAATGTCCTCTTGATATGGATCGGAAAATAATTCCAGTGACTCAAGCGGAAGGTATGTGGTGGTGGTGGTGGTGGTCGTGTTGTTGGTGGTAGTGTCTTTGGGGGTGCACATAGCAGAGAGTGAAGAAGAGGGTGCAGATCGAGAGGATGAGGAGGGTGCAGAAGAGTAAGGCTGAGCGAGCCACTCAACCAAGTCTGGTGCATCCTTTAAAGTAATTGAACGCACCTTCTGCAACTTCCCACTTTGGCTCAAGCCTGTTGCTCCTGCCCTACCCCTACCACCCCTGCGGAAGGGCCTGCCTCTTCCTCTGCCTGTCATTTTTTAAATGACCCTGTGACAAAACTCTTAGTCCCTATACCGATGAAGGACTGCTGCAGTATAGGGCAGCGGTCAGCAGTGGTGCACGTCAACCCTATCTATTGTGGACCGATAGCGGTCCTTACAGAACAGCAGACTGTACCGCACTCAAGCCTATGTACCGTAGCACCCTATACCAAGTTACCAGTCCTTATAAGAACTTTTGTGGAACAAGCAGGTTGTGTGTTAGTGATTAGCAGACTGTACGTCAGTCCCTATACCGCTGAAGGACTGCTGCAGTATAGGGCAGCGGTCAGCAGTGGTGCACGTCAACCCTATCTATTGTGGACCGATAGCGGTCCTTACAGAACAGCAGACTGTACCGCACTCAAGCCTATGTACCGTAGCACCCTATACCAAGTTACCAGTCCTTATAAGAACTTTTGTGGAACAAGCAGGTTGTGTGTTAGTGATTAGCAGACTGTACGTCAGTCCCTATACCGCTGAAGGACTGCTGCAGTATAGGGCAGCGGTCAGCAGTGGTGCACGTCAACCCTATCTATTGTGGACCGATAGCGGTCCTTACAGAACAGCAGACTGTACCGCACTCAAGCCTATGTACCGTAGCACCCTATACCAAGTTACCAGTCCTTATAAGAACTTTTGTGGAACAAGCAGGTTGTGTGTTAGTGATTAGCAGACTGTACGTCAGTCCCTATACCGCTGAAGGACTGCTGCAGTATAGGGCAGCGGTCAGCAGTGGTGCACGTCAACCCTATCTATTGTGGACCGATAGCGGTCCTTACAGAACAGCAGACTGTACCGCACTCAAGCCTATGTACCGTAGCACCCTATACCAAGTTACCAGTCCTTATAAGAACTTTTGTGGACCAAGCAGGTTGTGTATTAGTGTTTAGCAGACTGTACGTCAGTCCCTATACCGCTGAAGGACTGCTGCAGTATAGGTGAGCGGTCAGCAGTGGTGCACGTCAACCCTATCTATTGTGGACCGATAGCGGTCCTTACAGAACAGCAGACTGTACCGCACTCAAGCCTATGTACCGTAGCACCCTATACCAAGTTACCAGTCCTTATAAGAACTTTTGTGGACCAAGCAGGTTGTGTATTAGTGTTTAGCAGACTGTACGTCAGTCCCTATACCGCTGAAGGACTGCTGCAGTATAGGTGAGCGGTCAGCAGTGGTGCACGTCAACCCTATCTATTGTGGACCGATAGCGGTCCTTACAGAACAGCAGACTGTACCGCACTCAAGCCTATGTACCGTAGCACCCTATACCAAGTTACCAGTCCTTATAAGAACTTTTGTGGAACAAGCAGGTTGTGTGTTAGTGATTAGCAGACTGTACGTCAGTCCCTATACCGCTGAAGGACTGCTGCAGTATAGGGCAGCGGTCAGCAGTGGTGCACGTCAACCCTATCTATTGTGGACCGATAGCGGTCCTTACAGAACAGCAGACTGTACCGCACTCAAGCCTATGTACCGTAGCACCCTATACCAAGTTACCAGTCCTTATAAGAACTTTTGTGGACCAAGCAGGTTGTGTATTAGTGTTTAGCAGACTGTACGTCAGTCCCTATACCGCTGAAGGACTGCTGCAGTATAGGTGAGCGGTCAGCAGTGGTGCACGTCAACCCTATCTATTGTGGACCGATAGCGGTCCTTACAGAACAGCAGACTGTACCGCACTCAAGCCTATGTACCGTAGCACCCTATACCAAGTTACCAGTCCTTATAAGAACTTTTGTGGACCAAGCAGGTTGTGTATTAGTGTTTAGCAGACTGTACGTCAGTCCCTATACCGCTGAAGGACTGCTGCAGTATAGGTGAGCGGTCAGCAGTGGTGCACGTCAACCCTATCTATTGTGGACCGATAGCGGTCCTTACAGAACAGCAGACTGTACCGCACTCAAGCCTATGTACCGTAGCACCCTATACCAAGTTACCAGTCCTTATAAGAACTTTTGTGGAACAAGCAGGTTGTGTGTTAGTGATTAGCAGACTGTACGTCAGTCCCTATACCGCTGAAGGACTGCTGCAGTATAGGGCAGCGGTCAGCAGTGGTGCACGTCAACCCTATCTATTGTGGACCGATAGCGGTCCTTACAGAACAGCAGACTGTACCGCACTCAAGCCTATGTACCGTAGCACCCTATACCAAGTTACCAGTCCTTATAAGAACTTTTGTGGAACAAGTGAGTTGTGAATGTTTAGCAGACTGCAGCAGAAGGGCAGCAGTCAAGTATAATATCCTTTCTATATTTGGAAGAAAGAATATTATACATGTACAAGCCTATTACTGTACCACTGATACCAGTCCTGAAAAGAACCTTTGTGGAACTAATAATAACAGCAAGTCTTTAAAATTACCCTCACTGCCTGACAACACTGCTTCCTTCCTGTCCCTATACAAATTGGCAAAAAAAGAGAACGATTAGTGGTTACTGGAACAGCTCTTTTGTGGACCTTGATAGTAACAGCTAATGATGATGATGATGATGATGATGATGAAAGACTAATCTGGCTGTCCCTGTAGCATACACCGTCCTTTCCCTTTCTCTAAACTAACAAAAGACACTCAGGCTGCTGCAAGAATCAGCAGCACAGCAAACCTATCAACACCTAACACCTATACCAGTCCTGAAAAGAACTTTTGTGTACCAAATAGCTAGTGGTTTATCTCTCCCTACTCCACACAGGAACCTGTCCCTATCTTAACAGAAGAAAGAATGTAAAATGGCCACCGGATCGGGTGTATTTATAGGTTAGGGGGAATGTACAAGTGTCCATGTGCTGTCATGTCTCAATTGGCTGTCCTGTATCACATGATAAACGTGTCACCAAAGGTTAAAGTTCTTGTATACATTAAACACGTAAGTCCGCCGCGGCGAACGACGGAAAAAGGCGTTCGAACGTGCGGACCGCGAATGTCGGAAATTCGCCGCGAAACGACCGCCGGGCGAACCGTTCGGCCATCACTAGTGATAACTAAGTGGCTTGGGGAACAAAACATCAACATTTTGGGTCCATGGCCAGGAAACTCCCCATACATTATTCTCATTGTGGTCAGTCCTCAAGAGGCGGGTGAACAAAAAAAATCCCACACATTCTGACAAGCTCCAAGCATTGATTATGCAAGAATGGGCGGCCATCAGTCGGGATGTGGCCCAGAAGTTGATGACAGCATGCCGGGGTGAATCGCAGAGGTCTTCAAAAAGAAGGGTCAACACTGCAAATATTGACTTTCTGCATAAACTTTATGTCATTGTCAATAAAAGCCTTTGACATTTATGAAATGCTTGTATTTATACTTCAGTATACCATAGTAACATCTGACAAAAAGAACTAAAAACACTGAAGCCGTAGACTTTGTGAAAATGAATATTTGTGTCATTCTCAAAATGTTTGGCCATGGCTGTAGATATCAATTGCTAACAAATGTATTTTTTAACGTATCTAAGGACTTTGTACATTAACATGGATCATTTTTTTTTTATAATGATATGTATACTGAATAAAATTTACAAGACCTTTAAGATTGGACTATTTTTGTGGCATGGCATATCTTTTTAAAAAGTCCCATGGGCATGTGGTCTGTTTTAGTGGATCTATTATCTTTTAGGGATGGAGATACGCCTTTTTCATACACTCAAGCCACTTTCTATTCTTATTTTTTTTTGCATTGCCAGTATACCTGTATATCTACGTTTTACCAGGAAGAAGTCATTTTTGACGAAACGACGTAGGGTTGAGTGGCGTGCTGACGTCACCAACATTCCACGTTGGTCCAGGAAGGACGGGCAGTGAGAAAGAGAGAGAGCCGGCCGCCTCGTTATTTTATACACACACGCTTGTATACGGCTAAATTGGGAGTTTGAATTCTTGATAGTTAAGTGTTTTAATAAAAGTTTTTTTGTGGAGTTACGCTATGGGACCTCTTCTGTTTGTTTTATCCCATTAACATCCATCAATGTGGCTGGGATGAGAGACGCTTAAAGGAGGAGATATACAGATCTGAGTTACCAGCGGTGTATTTCGATATAAAAGTCCAGACTGGGGGTTAATTCTCAGGCACGTTTGATCTCCTTAAAAAGAGATCTGGCTAGCTGGTAAGCCTCAGTGGATCTAGTGGTGGAGGATTCTCTTCTTGGTGCACTTTTTTCACGTCTTTTTCAGGACTTTGTACATTAACATGGATAATTTTTTTTTTTTTTATGATATATATACTGAATAAAATTTACAAGATCTTTAAGATTGGACTATTTTTGTGGCATGGCATATCTTTTTAAAAAGTCCCATGGGCATGTGGTCTGTTTTAGTGGATCTATTATGTTTTAGGGATTGAGATACGCCTTTTTCATACACTCAAGCCACTTTCTATTCTTTGTTTTTTTTGCATTGCCAGTATACCTGTATATCTACGTTTTGCCAGGAAGAAGTCATTTTTGACGAAACGACGTAGGGTTGAGTGGCGTGCTGACGTCACCGACATTCCACGTTGGTCCAGGAAGGACGGGCAGTGAGAAAGAGAGAGAGAGAGCCGGCCGGCTCGTTATTTTATACACACACGCTTGTATACGGCTAAATTGGGAGTTTGAATTCTTGATAGTTAAGTGTTTTAATAAAAGTTTTTTGTGGAGTTACGCTATGGGGCCTCTTCTGTTTGTTTTATCCCATTAACATCCATCAATGTGGTTGGGATGAGAGACGCTTAAAGGAGGAGATATACAGATCTGAGTTACCAGCGGTGTATTTCGATATAAAAGTCCAGACTGGGGGTTAATTCTCAGGCACGTTTGATCTCCTTAAAAAGAGATCTGGCTAGCTGGTAAGCCTCAGTGGATCTAGTAGTGGAGGATTCTCTTCTTGGTGTACTTTTTTCACGTCTTTTTCAGGACTTTGTACATTAACATGGATAATTATTTTTTATTTTTATGATATATATACTGAATAAAATTTACAAGATCTTTAAGATTGGACTATTTTTGTGGCATGGCATATCTTTTTAAAAAGTCCCATGGGCATGTGGTCTGTTTTAGTGGATCTATTATGTTTTAGGGATTGAGATACGCCTTTTTCATACACTCAAGCCACTTTCTATTCTTTGTTTTTTTTGCATTGCCAGTATACCTGTATATCTACGTTTTGCCAGGAAGAAGTCATTTTTGACGAAACGACGTAGGGTTGAGTGGCGTGCTGACGTCACCGACATTCCACGTTGGTCCAGGAAGGACGGGCAGTGAGAAAGAGAGAGAGAGAGCCGGCCGGCTCGTTATTTTATACACACACGCTTGTATACGGCTAAATTGGGAGTTTGAATTCTTGATAGTTAAGTGTTTTAATAAAAGTTTTTTGTGGAGTTACGCTATGGGGCCTCTTCTGTTTGTTTTATCCCATTAACATCCATCAATGTGGTTGGGATGAGAGACGCTTAAAGGAGGAGATATACAGATCTGAGTTACCAGCGGTGTATTTCGATATAAAAGTCCAGACTGGGGGTTAATTCTCAGGCACGTTTGATCTCCTTAAAAAGAGATCTGGCTAGCTGGTAAGCCTCAGTGGATCTAGTAGTGGAGGATTCTCTTCTTGGTGTACTTTTTTCACGTCTTTTTCAGGACTTTGTACATTAACATGGATAATTATTTTTTATTTTTATGATATATATACTGAATAAAATTTACAAGATCTTTAAGATTGGACTATTTTTGTGGCATGGCATATCTTTTTAAAAAGTCCCATGGGCATGTGGTCTGTTTTAGTGGATCTATTATGTTTTAGGGATTGAGATACGCCTTTTTCATACACTCAAGCCACTTTCTATTCTTTGTTTTTTTTGCATTGCCAGTATACCTGTATATCTACGTTTTGCCAGGAAGAAGTCATTTTTGACGAAACGACGTAGGGTTGAGTGGCGTGCTGACGTCACCGACATTCCACGTTGGTCCAGGAAGGACGGGCAGTGAGAAAGAGAGAGAGAGAGCCGGCCGGCTCGTTATTTTATACACACACGCTTGTATACGGCTAAATTGGGAGTTTGAATTCTTGATAGTTAAGTGTTTTAATAAAAGTTTTTTGTGGAGTTACGCTATGGGGCCTCTTCTGTTTGTTTTATCCCATTAACATCCATCAATGTGGTTGGGATGAGAGACGCTTAAAGGAGGAGATATACAGATCTGAGTTACCAGCGGTGTATTTCGATATAAAAGTCCAGACTGGGGGTTAATTCTCAGGCACGTTTGATCTCCTTAAAAAGAGATCTGGCTAGCTGGTAAGCCTCAGTGGATCTAGTAGTGGAGGATTCTCTTCTTGGTGTACTTTTTTCACGTCTTTTTCAGGACTTTGTACATTAACATGGATAATTATTTTTTATTTTTATGATATATATACTGAATAAAATTTACAAGATCTTTAAGATTGGACTATTTTTGTGGCATGGCATATCTTTTTAAAAAGTCCCATGGGCATGTGGTCTGTTTTAGTGGATCTATTATGTTTTAGGGATTGAGATACGCCTTTTTCATACACTCAAGCCACTTTCTATTCTTTGTTTTTTTTGCATTGCCAGTATACCTGTATATCTACGTTTTGCCAGGAAGAAGTCATTTTTGACGAAACGACGTAGGGTTGAGTGGCGTGCTGACGTCACCGACATTCCACGTTGGTCCAGGAAGGACGGGCAGTGAGAAAGAGAGAGAGAGAGCCGGCCGGCTCGTTATTTTATACACACACGCTTGTATACGGCTAAATTGGGAGTTTGAATTCTTGATAGTTAAGTGTTTTAATAAAAGTTTTTTGTGGAGTTACGCTATGGGGCCTCTTCTGTTTGTTTTATCCCATTAACATCCATCAATGTGGTTGGGATGAGAGACGCTTAAAGGAGGAGATATACAGATCTGAGTTACCAGCGGTGTATTTCGATATAAAAGTCCAGACTGGGGGTTAATTCTCAGGCACGTTTGATCTCCTTAAAAAGAGATCTGGCTAGCTGGTAAGCCTCAGTGGATCTAGTAGTGGAGGATTCTCTTCTTGGTGCACTTTTTTCACGTCTTTTTCAGGACTTTGTACATTAACATGGATAATTATTTTTTATTTTTATGATATATATACTGAATAAAATTTACAAGATCTTTAAGATTGGACTATTTTTGTGGCACGGCATATCTTTTTAAAAAGTCCCATGGGCATGTGGTCTGTTTTAGTGGATCTATTATGTTTTAGGGATTGAGATACGCCTTTTTCATACACTCAAGCCACTTTCTATTCTTTGTTTTTTTGCATTGCTAGTATACCTGTATATCTACGCTTTGCATAGGCTTTTTTTCTTTTGGATCAAGAGCTCTAGAAAAATAGAACTGAACTAGGAGCTGGATACGCCACTTACTATGGTTTAATACCGTATCTGGCTTTATCCTGGCCACAATTTATTTGCATAGAGCTGTCCTCTTATGTCTTCTGCTTTTTAAAACTTACCCCAGGCATTGGAGTTCCAGTTTCGATGAACATTAAAACGATCGCGCTGCTGATGTTTATGTGTTCCAAATTCCGCAGTGAGGAGATTAACAATGTCCTCAACATCCCCCCATTACACACATCCTTCACTATGAGGGCCTATAAACCTAGGTCTTTTATATGCACCACAACGGGAGATTAAAAGATATTACTTAACAGCGGAGACACATCAGCAGTTGCTTTGAAAAATTTCCAAGTCGACCTTTGTTCGTCCTCCTCCCTCGCTTCAGAAGAGCGGCCCACAAGTGCACAGAAAGGACATTACTTCTAGTTGACTTGTAGTGGCAGGAAGATATGCATAGTGTTTGGACAGCGGACATTTTTATGGGCGGCAAGCCCCGGGAGGAGTCCCGCGATGACCCCCAGAGATGGCGCCTCATTAGTAACTGCAGTTACTGCCTTCTAATGATGAACTCTCAACATATCTGTGGTCACAAGTAGCTTTTTCTGTCCATTCCTAAAGGGTCAGTCCATCCAAAATGGATTTTAGTTTTTTGGTAAATTCTGGTAAATCAAAATCACCTGAATTTGGTGTGGTGTCTGTGCTCGAGTTGATTTAGTAATTGGAAATGAACTATATTGTCAAAAGTATTGGGACACTTGCCTTTACACGTAATTGAACTTTAAAGGGGTTGTAAAGCTTCGTTTTTTTTATTTTCTAAATAGGTTCCTTTAAGCTAGTGCATTGTTGGTTCACTTACCTTTTCCTTCAATTTCCCTAAATGTTTTTTTCTTAGTCTGAATTTCTCACTTCCTGTTTCTCCTCAGTAAACTTCACACCATCATCCGAGAGATGTTTAGTCAGCCAGAACAGCTTATTGAACAGCTTACTGAGGAGGAACAGGAAGTGAGAAATTCAGACAAAGAAAACAAAGAAAAAAAAACATTTAGAAGGGAAATCAAAGGAAAAGATAAGTGAACCAACAATGCACTAGCTTAAAGGAACCTATTTAGAAAATAAAAAACGCACCTTTACAACCCCTTTAATGCCATCCCAGTCTTAGTCCGTAGGGTTCAATATTTGAGTTGGTCCACCCTTTGCAGCTATAACATTTTCAACTCTTCTGGGAAACAAAGTTTAGGAGTCTATGTCTATGTGTCTATGGGAATGTTTGACTATTCTTCCAGAAGAACATTTGTGAGGTCAGGTACTGATGTTGGATGGGAAGGCCTGGCTCGCAGTCTCCGCTCTAATTCATCCCAAGGATGTTCTATCGGGTTGGGGTCCGGACTGTGTACAGGCCAGTCAAGGTTCCCCACCCCAAACTCATTCATGTGTGTCTTTATGGACCTTGCTTTGTGCACTGGTGCGCAGTCATGTTGGAACAGGAAGGGGCCATCTCCAAACTGTTCCCACAAAGTTGGGAGCATGAAATTGTCCAAAATGTCTTGGCATGCCGACACCTTAAGGGTTCCCTTCACTGGAACTAAGGGGCCAGGCTCAACCCCTAAAAAACAACCCCCACGCCATAACCCTCCCTCCACCAAATGATGTATCCAGGGGCTGGAAGGAACTCTGGGAGGTTAGGATATTTGCAGCTGGAGGCCTGGAAGAGGAAGGCTGCAGCTGAGTGGTTGAGAACCCCGGAGACAGAGGACACAAGCAGTGCTCAGAACCTGGGCAGATGCAGCTATGTATTTCAGAGGCTTTGATTCAGGCTTCTTCTTCTGGGAGTAGGGACACTGGCGGATTTAGTAACCGTAACAGAAGTCCATTTTCGAAAAAGTCCCAAGATAAAAAAATATTCAGAGGGTAGAGCATGTCTCTCAATATAATATAAATGCAAAATGTTTATTCAGGGTATAGCTTTAGATGGTCTTCTCCTTTTCATTGCATATTATTTTGAACAACTTTTAGAATCCTCCTTGGTGCTGAGTTCTTTGGTGAATAGGACACTATGCCCTTTAAGTCAAAGGTTATGAGCAGGGCACGGAGCTGTGCATGAGGTCATATCATGCCATAAGGAGATATTTCATGAGTACATAGTATAGACCATACAATGAATGCACTCTATTCTTCACACATATGAAAGGGCGCAATTATCACGTGACTTGACTATTATGATAAGTGTTTATTTAACAAAGTTCTCAAGCTTGAAAAAAAATGTATTGCTATTATTTTGTTTAAAATAAATATTTCATTTTTCTATGATGTCTTTCACATGCAAACCTGTTCTAGGATTTATTATATGGTCCCTTAGGGCAAACACAAAGCTTGCACCTGACACCTTTAGCAACGACTCTACAATTTTCAACCTTATAGATTTGGAAAAAGAAGACACAAATTTCAAATAGAAATAAGGCAGATGTAAAAATTGTCTTGTTGTTGCCCCAGGACATTAAAGCACAACTATAGCCATGTAAAGAAAAGTCAAGATTGACTCCCCTTACCTCCAGTCATATCTGACTCCCCTTTCCTCCAGTCATAATTATTTAAAAATTATTTTTAAATAAAGTTTTTAACACCCAACAACATTGATCCAAAAGAGCAGTCATAAGAACTTCTTTCTGGTTCCAGTTGTGATGACCCATCCTCTAAAGCCACTCGTCGGTCTTGTTGCCCCCTCTTGTGTCCATCGATACACCTGCACTGTAATCATTGGAGGACAAGTATCCACGCCATCAGAACAGATGTAGCCTTTGCTGGAAGTACCCACCCACAACCACGCCGGCTGCCCAGAGGAAACCTTGTTTTTTCTGGTGGTTTTAGTTCAGCTTTAGGCTGGGTTCACACATAATGACGATGCGGTTCCCAGCAGGGGTCCTGTGCGTCCTCGTTCACCGCTTCAGGTCCGATTTCAGCCCGAATTTTGGGCTGAATTCGGACCTGAAACAGACCAAAAGACGCACAGGGCTCCTGTGTAAATTCGCACCGGTGCCACATCGGAGATATGTGAACCGGCTACATAGAGAGCCAGTCACAATCTCCTGCTATTGCCAATTGAATGCGGAGATCCCTCATCCAATTCACAATAGTGTGAACCCGGCCTTAAACTAGGACTTCACTTTTTAAGATAATCCACATCCTATGCTTCTAAGTATTGCTGTACTTTAAGATTCATCAGCACTTGGCGGTAGGCGTCCAAGACTTATCCTCTGCAGACAAGAACAGACTTTACATAAATATAAAGTTATTCAGCTATTCTGGTTCAAAACACACGTCTATCTAGTTCAACCAATATAAAAAATAAAATAAAAATAAAACTCCATATGTAGAACCCTATGTCCAAACTCCATACGATCAGTAAAGCAGGAGCCAATGGAGCAGACAGAAGCAGAAGTCAGGGGACAAGCCAAGGTCTATGCAGGTGGAGTTCAGAGAATGGTCAAGACAAGCCAGGTCAGCAACTGGAAACAGGATGCAGATTCACAGGTAACACAGAAGGCTGAAGACAAAGCAGCACTGGCCGAGTTTAAATAGCCCGTTTGGTGGCAGCATCTGTTACAGGTGCACACGTGCGTGTAAGTATGCGCATATGCATTAGCTGGTGCCCAATTCCTGCAAAAACTAGAGAGAGATTATGTATTAGGCTGTACACAGAAGTCCATCCAGAGGAGCCATCTTGTCTATTTGCAAGCCTTTCCTTAGAGTTAGGTTTTAGTTCTCCTCCAGCAACATGGGTTTCAGAATACGCCACACTTTTTTCTCCATCCAAAGGAGTGCATTGATCCTCTGAGGGTGGACACCAATTCCCTATTCAGCAGGATCTCCATCCTCTTGCCTCACCTTAGGTGCTGTATCCTTCTTGTTCAGGCATGGCAACTTGAGGGTTCAGAATTAGGTTCTAACCAGGCTCTGGTCCATTCAGCACCAGCCATTGCACACACCTCCCTAGGCTGCAACGCAGGAGGAGATAGCTCACTAGGCCACTCCCCAAGCATATATATCTTCCCCCAGCATGAACGACTGGCTAAGCACCTCCTAGTAGTTGCCAGAGGGGACATACATGCTCATTAGTTCATGATTGTTAGCAAACCCATGACTATTGCCCTGAGGGCCAGGGACGCTAGTTCTGTCCCTACCAGGCAGGGTACCTGTCCCTACTCTATCTCCATGCCTGGGAGCCATGGCCTTAAATAGGCTCTGCCTGACCGAAGGTGGCTGCTAGGGTCACATGGGGCATCAGCATCCAGGGACCCAGGAAACCATAGAGGAACCTAAACACAAACCAAAATTCCCGAACCAAGATCCCTTGGACACCACCTACCATCTTTGGACAGACCATCTCTCTAAGGCCGCGTACACACGCGGGGACTGTTCGCCCAACTCTGTCCGTCAAACAGTTTCGGCAAACAGTCCGCTCAAAATTAGCATGGACGGACATGGCCACACACGACGTACGAACAGTTTGCTGAAACCGTGCGCGATGACGTGAACGGCACGTACGACGGGACGAAAAATACGACGTCCTATACACTGCATTATAACTTTTGGCGTGTAAAGCCTTTCTGAGCATGCGCGGAACTTAGTTTGTCGAACAAGCCTACACACGAGGGAACTGTTCGCTGAAACAAGGTTTCAGCGGACAGTTTTTCGGAATTTCCGAAAAACCTTGTTCAGCGGACTGTTCGCTGAAACTGTCCGCTGAAAGCCCACACACGAGCGGACTGTCCGCCGAAACACTGTTCAGCGGACAAAGTTGGGCGAACAGTCCCCGCGTGTGTACGCGGCCTAAGGACCAATGCCAAGAGTCTTGGAGTCATCTTTGACTCAGAAATGTCAATGGATGCACAAATAGGATCAGTAGTCAGCGGATCCCACCATCTCCTCCGCCTGCTATGTAGACTCATCCCCTTTATTCCTAAAAAGGACAAAGCAGCAGTAGTTGGAACAGTCATTAATTCACGACTCGACTACGCAAACTCCCTCTATATAGGGCTAACCCAGTATCAACTTGCGCGCTTACAACTCATCCAAAACACGGTGGCAAGTCTGATAACAGGAAAAAAACCCTGGGAATCCATCTCCCCTTCCCTGAAGAGCCTACATTGGCTAACAGTAAAAAATCGGATCACATTTAAGACCCTCTGCCTCACCCACAAATGCACACATGGAGTCGCTCCTCAATACCTACGCGAGAAAATAAAACACTATACACCCAATTGCAGCCTTCGTTCATCTAACCAAAACCTTCTCCACATTCCCAAATCCCGTTACAAATCAAAGGGAGAACGGAGATTCGCAGTCCAAGGACCACGGCTATGGAACGCCCTACCGACTCACATCCACAATGGAAGAAAACCATCTGGCTTTTAGGAAAAAACTTAAGACCCACCTCTTCTCAAATGCTTGACAACACAGGACGAACCCAGCGCCTTGAGGCGATTCAGTTCGCATTTGTTAGCGCTTTACAAGTTATTCATTCATTCATTCAACCACGTTCCTCTTCACTTCCACTCCAACTGCAATGCCACTGTGGATGAGCATCACCTGCAGGGCCGTCTTTAATATTTAATGGACCCTGGGCAAAACTTTTCTTGGGCCCCCCCCCCATGCAGTTTTGCTCTGTGCGCGCTCTGAGACATACAATAAATAGCAGCTAGACTCAAAATCAGTTTACTGAATCAGATCAGGCAGCTATTGTGATTGGTTTCCAGAGGTTACAATGTACCATTACCGCTCACTGACTGGTTGCTAGAGGTTACAGCACACATTACGGCTTATTGATTAGTTGCTAGAGTTTACAGCACATGATTTCTGCTTGTTGATTGGTTGCTAGAGATTACTGTGGATATGACATCAGGGAGGCATGATATACATATCAATACCGCCGGCTGCCCCTATTTACATATGAATACCGGTAATTCACATGTAAACACAGGGTCTGCAGGTGAGTCGTCTTTACACAACAATAGGGCAGAGTTGGGCAGCATTAGTAGCAGCACTTCGTAGTGAGATATCGGGACACAACACGGGACTAAAACCTCAAGGGATGAGGGAATTTAAACCAGGATAGTTGGCAAGTATGGGGCAGCTGCTTTGGGCCCCACAACAATGACAGGGTCCAGGGCAGCTGCCCCTTTTGCCCTGACTTAAAAACGGCCCTGATCACCTGCAGTGGAGAAAGTAGACAGGACCTGCCTAAAGGGTAACTACACTTTTATAGGCCCTTGTACTTCCCTGCACAGTGCTGTCCATCTTACACTTCCAGGAAAACACAGGCCATCTGCTCAGTGAACCGCTACACCTTCGGTGATCAATTACAAGCTGTGGCAGGTTAGTGATTGAGCCGTATTGCTTAATCTACAGTGGAGAAAAAGTTAGGTCACCAACCTGGCTGAGCCGTCTGGAACGGGTTCTGAAAAGAATTACAAATCCTTTGGCAGACGGTTCACGCAAATGCATTTTTCTACTGCTTTTAGCCGTTTGCCCAGAGTTCAATGCGAAGACAGTTAAGAAAGTACTAATTCGGTAAATCAGACCCCAGAGTCCTGACAAAGAGCTTAATTTAGAAAGCTTTATAACATGGAGAACATGCGATGAGGGCCGGGCAGGCTAGTGGTGTATTGACTTAAAAGGGATAATTAAAGCATTAAGAAGCTCAGTTATTTCACCTTGCTTTTTGGCTCAACGAAAGTTCCAAAACATAGGCTCATTATTAATATCTGCTGTAATTAATCTGTCATGAAGTACAGAGTTTTTATTGGTAACATCTGACGAAGAACACAGATTCATTTTCCCTGATATTTATATTGTCACTGGTGAGCGGGTTTTAATTGAATTACCGGAATGAGAAACGATGACTTGAACTTGTTTCATGCCGGCTTTAAGTACAAGTTATTGAATGATAAATGTGCTTTGGATGCTACGTACATTTGTAATTGGAAATAGAATTGAATTTTTTCGGCTTTGAGCTTGTTGCAGGCTCAGCTGTGTTTCTGAACGGTTCTTCATCCCGAAAAGACGCTTTCGTAGGTATGACCTTATCGCCGTCATTAGCCTGCTTTTAAAGAAACAAGAGATAGCTGTGCTTTACAGATGTGCCTCCTGAATCAAGAGAAGCCCTACTCAAATAATGAATGGCGGTGAGCAAAACTTGCAGAACAATTAGGGGGAAAAAAATGGGAGATTGGGGTGAAATTTTACCATGTTGGCAAAATGCATTGGAATCCATGAGGAGAGGTGAAATTGTGGTGGTTTTTAGTTTTTCTTTTTTTTTAACCACTTCCTGCCCAGACCAATTCTCAGCTTTCAGCGTTGTCGCACTTCGAAGGACAATTGCGCGGTCAATCATGCTACATTGTCAGGGCCGTCTTTAAGGCAGGGCAAAAGGGGAAGCTGCCCCAGGCCCTGTCTTTGTTGTGGGGCCCAAAGCAGCTGCCTCATACTTGCCAACTATCCTGGTTAAAATTCCCTTGTCCTTCAAGTATTTAGTCCAGTGCTGTGTCCCGATATCTCAGTGTGAAGGGCTGCTACTAATGTTTCCCAGCTCTGCCCTATTGTTGTGTACAGATGACTCACCTGCAGACCCTGTGTTTACATGTAAATTACCGGCATTCATATGTAAATAGCAGCGGCCGGCAGCATTGATATGTATATCATGCTCCCCTGAGGCCATATCCATAGTAATCTCTAGCAACCAATCAACAAGCAGAAGTCATGTGCTGTAACCTCTAGCAACTAATTAGTAAGCTGTAATGTGTTTTGCAACCTCTAGCAACCAGTCAGTGAGCATTAATGATACACTGTAACCTCTGGCAACCAATCGCAATTGTTGCCTGATCTGATTCAGTAATTTGATTTTGAGTCTAGCTGCTATTTATTGTATGTCTCAGAGCAGGTTTCAGAGCGCAACTGCATGGGGGGGGGGGGGAGGGGGCCCAAGAAAACTTTTGCCCAGGGTCCAATCAATATTAAAGCTGGCCCTGTACACTGTACCCAAACTACATTTTTATAATTTTGTTCCTACAAATAAAGCTTTCTTTTGGTGGCATTTGATCCCCCGAAACTTTAGAAAAAAAAATGTTTTGTTTGCTTCTGTTACAAAACTTTGTAAATAAGTAAGTTTTCTCCTTCACTGATGGGCACTGATGGGGCTGCACTGACGGGCACTGATAAAACGGCACTGATGGGCACCGATGAGGTTGCACCAATGAGGTGGCACTGATGGGCACTGATGACAGGCACTAATATGCGACACTGATGGGGCACTGATAGGCGGCACTGATGGGAACTGATAAATGGAAGTGATATGCAGCACTGATGGGTACACATAGGTGGCACTGATGGGCACTGAAAGGCGGCACGGATGGGCAGTGATAGGTGGCACGGATGGGCAGTGATAGGCAGCACGGATGGGTACTAATAGGTGGCACGGATGGGCACTGATAGGTGGCACTGATGTACACTAATGGATGGTACTGATCGATGCCAATCAGTGCAAAACAATAATGCCTGCCAATCAGTGATTGTGGGAACTGATTGGCATGCATTGTGGGCACTGATTGGCATCCCTGGTGGTCTAGAGTGGCATACCTGGTGGTGACTACTAGTGGTGGCATCCCTGGCGGTCCTAGTCGGTGTCCCTGGTGGTCAAGTGTGGGCATCGTCGGGGGGGGGGGGGGGGTGTGCTGATAATTAATCAGCACAGATCCCACCCTGTCAGAGGAGCAGTCATTCGGCTCTGCTCTGCTTGCGTCTGTCAGGCACAAGTGAGGAAAAGCCGATCAACGGTTCTTCCTGTTTACATCGTGATCAGCCGTGATTGGACACGGCTGATCACGTGCTAAAGAGTCTCCATCAGAGACTCTTTACCTAGATCGGAGTTGAGGTGTGTCAGACTGACACCCCGCAACAACGATCATCGCGATGCATCCCACCGGGGGCACGTAGCGGCTTGATATCCTCCGTATGACCAGGTCAGGGTATCGCAACCACTTTGCCGACATCATATTGCTATATGGCGGGCGGCAAGTGGTTAATGTAATTCAAGGGTCTCCAAACATTTTAGTACAAGGGCCAAATCACATATTTTACAAATACCCATGTGCAGAAAAAAGTACATTTTTATGAATGAATCAATCAATAAGTTTTACCTGAAGATTTTTGTAATTAGTATGATGCGATTAAAGTGTTACTAAACTAACAACGCTAAAATCAGTCTGTATATGCAGCAAACCATTCTTATTATACTCAATGTGGAACCAAAGGGGTTAAACCTCTGTCATTTACTGTCCCTTCCATTCCTGAATGAACACAGTGAGCGATCGGTACCAGTCATGCCTGTGTCCATTTACCAATGAAGCATAGTACACTGTGTATACTATGCTTCCATCTGTGAATGAGCAGAAAGTCTCGGAGTGCATCCTATTCATTCATCTTTGCAGCTGAGGCTTCAGAGAAAGGGACTAATAAATCTATGTTCTGTCACTTTTGGCCAGGGGAAGGGGGCCTTGACAGGTAGTCTGTATGGGGCCCTGTGATTTCTAACAGCAGCCATGATGACGGGGCACTATTCTTCCCACTGACACCAATGATGGGGCACTATTCCTCCGACCGACACCAGTGATGGGGCACTATTCCTTGCACTGACACCAATGATGGGGCACTATTCCTCCCACTGACACCAATGATGGGGCACTATTCCTCCCACTGACACCAATGATGGGGCACTATTCCTCCAACTGACACCAATGATGGGGCACTATTCCTCCGACTTACGCCAATGATGGGGCTCTATTCCTCCCACTGGCACCAATGATGGGGCACTATTCCTCCGACTTACGCCAATGATGGGGCTCTATTCCTCCCACTGGCACCAATGATGGGGCACTATTCCTCCGACTGACACCAATGATGGGGCTCTATTTCTCCCACTGACACCAATGATGGGGCACTATTCCTCCCACTGACACAAACCACGGAACATTATTCCTCCAACTGACACCAATGGTGGAGCGCTATTCCTTCTCTGATACCGCCAATGGGGCAAAAATCCTCCCACTAATACCAATGATTGCTTATTCCCTTTGACACAAGGGTATTTTTTTCTCACACTGGCAACAGTTGGGCTCCTTCAAAGTCCGAAAGACAGTAAACTGGCCCTTTGTTTAGAAACTTTGGAGATCTGTGATGTAGGGCATGTCATGGTAGTGCTTTGTGAGAGAGAGTTATTTCATGTGGCCATGAGGTATTTGTATATGTATATTGCTAATGCTACAGCCATCTGCCCGAACAGTATGGGATTGTTTTGGTGGTTTTATTCAATTATTATGTGAGTGCATTTTCTTTTTTCTTTTGTTAATAAAAACACCTCAGTGAGCACTATGTCAACTTTTGTTTCTTTTCGAACACTGATCCAAGCTTTAGCACTTGAGTTAAGAAGAGTGCTGGATTAACCCAGTGGAAATCCTGAGGAGGATTATATTAGTCCTGGGAGAATCCAACCCGGTATATAAAGTCCAACTGATTTGAGTAAAGGCGCAATAAGACCCTTCTAATGATGATCAATCCATAAGGTTCCCACTTACATGAGCGTCCCAATCAAAGTCACCACCCCTTACATCAGGGTCCCCATCAAAGCAGGGGCGTGCGGTGAGGTCAGTGGCTGGTGAGGCACTGGCTAGTATCAGAGACATATACACACAGGCTACATACACCACGATCGTTATGCCGCGTACACACTATCGGAATTTCGTCCAGCAAAAGACCAAGGAGAGCTTTTCATTGGAAAATGCGACCGTGTATACGCTCCATCGGAATTTAGCTGGCCGAATTCCCGCCAGCAAAAATTTGATAGCATGTTCTCAATTTTCCCGATGGACAAAACTTTCTATCGGAAATTCCAATCGTGTGTATGCAATTCCGACACGCAAAAACTCACGCATGCTCAGATTCAACTACTAGATGGAAGCTATTGGCTACTGGGTATTGAACTTCCTTTTTCTAGTCCCGTCGTACGTGTTCTACGTCACCGCGTTCTAAACGATCGGAATTTGGTGTGACCGTGTGTAGGCAAGAAAGTTGGAGCAGAATTCCTTCGGAATTCCGAAGGGAAAACCATCAGAGCTTTTTCCGACGAGAATTCCGATCGTGTGTACGCAGCATTAGAGCAAGAGCAATAATTCTAGCACTAGACCTCTTCTGTAACTCAAAACATGTAACCTGTATAAAATTTGAAAGCGTTGCCTATGAAGATTTTTTAAATACTGAAGTTTGGCGCCATTCCACGAGTGTGTGCAATTTTAAAGCGTAATATGTTAGGGATCTGACATGGGTGGCACAGTGGTGTAGTGGTTAGCACTCTCGCCTGGCAGTAAGAAGGGTCGCTGGTTCAAATCCCAACCGCGACACTACCTGCCTGGAGTTTGCATGTTCTCCCTGTCCCTGTGTGGGTTTCTTCCGGGTACTCTGGTTTCCTTCAAAGACATGCAGGTAAGTTAATTGGCTTTTGTCCCAAATCGGCCCTAGTATATGAATGGGGACCTTGGATTGGGGGCTCCTTGAGGGCAGGGACAGATGTGAGTGTGCAATGGATAGGGACAATTATAGACACTCACACAGGATGGACTAGTGTCTTTATTTAACCTCACTAACTATGAAACTATCTATTTACTTGGCGTAACAACATCTTTCACATTATACAAGAAAATTGGGCTGTCTTTAGTGTTTTTTTTTGTTTTGTTTTTTAAATATAATCATGAAACTGTTAAAAAAAAAATACGTATTTGAAAAATTGCTGCACAAACACTGTCACATAAAAAGTTGCAACAACCACCATTTTATTCCCTAGGGTGTCTGCTAAAACAGTATATATAACGTTTGGGGGTTCTGAGTAATTTTATAGCAAAATAATGATGATCTTAACATGAAGGAGAGAAGTGTCAGAATTGGCCTGGGTGGAAAGGGGTTAATTACCATACGTAATTTACAAATAATTATTACATATTGTTTTTAAGGTAATTTACTATATTTTCAAAAACTGTACTCAACTCAAGCCGGTGGCTTAACGGACAAATAAATGAAGTTTGAAGTTATAACTTCCAACCAGTAATTTCACAGTAAATAGACAAATAATAAATTATTATCTTATAACATATAGCAAAATAATATATGATTTAGCTTGATTATAAAGCCTCATACACACGGTCGGACTTGTACAAACTTTTCCGTGGACTTTTGTACAAAGGGCGTGGTCCACAAGTTTGTATTGCATACACACGGTCGGACTTTTTGACAACAAACACGAATGTGGTGACGTCACAATGTACGGACGCCACTTCAAAAGAGGACGTTCAATAACTCCAGCGCCACCTTTGGTCAACTTCTGTATTGTAGTCTGATCGTTTGCATAGGTTCTGAGCATGCGTGTTTGTACCTTGTACAAAAGTCCGATGCTTTTGCGTACACACGGTCGGACTTTGCTCCATCAGACTTTTGTTGCCAGAAAGTTTGTCCGTTCGCACAGCCAACAAAAGTCCGATGAAAACAGAAAAAGTTTGTCCGATGGAGCGTACACACAGTCGGATGTTGCTCCAAAATAGCTAATTTGCATGTTTGTTGTCAAAAAGTCCGACCGTGTGTACGGGCCTTTACAGTTCCTTTTCAACAGCAGCAGATTCTTATTCTTCCTCTTAACTATGCGAGAAAAAAATGGGATTGTGGGTAAATCTTATACCCATAAACACGTGTTTTTTCCTTCTAATTAAGGAGGCTGGGCTGGAAGGGAGCATTTGTGCCTCCACTGCAGCATTTTTATTGGATATCTGGGGCTAATGGAACTTTACCATTGGTCGAAGACTCCAAGCTGTCCATTGAGCTCAGTGCCTCTGACAAGAAGTGAGAGTCACTGTGAGCTCATCCTCTCAGTCTGCTGCAGAGTGTGCCAGCTTGTGTTTAATCTGGCCGCTCTGTATGTAGCTTCTGGCAAGCTGCGCACGGAGACCCCGTGTCTCCAGAACCCAGGTTGAATGTGTCCTCTGATAAAGTCACATTCCTTGGAGGTGGTAGGGCTAATTGCACATTTCACTGCCCTTTCTTGCAGGTGCACCAAGACTACAACTTCTCTCTTGAATGAAATCACAGAGCTGTTTGCACTTTCATCCACAAATCCTGCCAGAGAAGGTCATTGGGTTCAGCAACAGGAAACGAGGCTTAGCGGTTTATATCGGCGTTACGGTGGGTTGGGGTTTATTGAAGCTACAGTGCATGTGTAGACTGAAGCCAGTCCCCCTACAGATGTACTGTCTGAGGGAGACACGCACAAAAGATAACTGGGAATACATTCACCTGTGCCAAATTTTTCATTTCTGGCTTCACACTCCATATAGCAGAAATGGTTGAATTGGAAATATAATTCAGGAGGCAGTCAGTCCAGTATATAAGCCAACATAATACTTAGCAGTGAAACTCAATTCTTGTTGAGGAACAAAAAATATACCTTCCAGGGTTTACTAACTTCACTGTTGCCTGAAATCCTGAACCCCCCCCCCCCACTTTAATTTGGAGTGCTCAAGGCCCTGCCTAGTTCTAGTCCACGAGGGCTTATTGCCTAGAGATGGCCATCACTGAATTATGTTTTTCAAATAGTGAGGAGACTGCTGTTGCATGCTAAAATAATTAAACAACTGGGTGGGGGTCTCTAGGTCTATCTTGGTTAGAAGGATTAAAGTGGTTGTAAACCCTTACAACCAACTTTGACCTACAGGTAAGCCTAGATTAAGGCTTACCTGTAGGTCCAAGAAATATCTCCTAAACCTACATGGTTTAGGAGATATTTGCCGAAAGACAGGCACCATTGTCTACGGCGCATGCGCAGTAGACGGTGGCGCGCAGGCGCAATGAGCGCGCCGCTGTCAACGGCGATATGCTGCGAGTGGCGGCTCCCATGCGCATGCGCGGGAGTGACGTCATCGCTGCTTCCCTGAATGACAGCGGCGGAGCAGCAAGACCCACCGAGAAGATGGACGCTCCTGACTTCAGGGGACAGCGGTGACTTCGCTGTCTCCTGTGTCAGGTTAGTGACACATAATGGACTACTATGTGATGCATAAGAGTCCATTATGCTTTACCTTTGCAGGGAATCAAAGAAGAAGTAAACCCATCAGGGTTTACTTCCTCTTTAAGGAGGTTGAACTCATAGTCCAGGACCATCAATCAATCTTGTTGCAGCCCCCCGTAATACTGTTGTACGAGGAGGATTTGGATTTTGTGGGAATTTCAGAGACCTGGTTAAACAGCTCTCATAATTGGCTGGCAACCATTTAAGGGTATACCCTTTATCGCATGGATAGACAGGGTAAAAAGAGGGAGGGGTATGCCTATATTTCAAGAATAATGTACAAGTGAATGTGAGAGATGACATCACTAAGGGAGCTAGGGAGGAGGTGGAATCCTTATGAGTAGAGCTCCAAAGGGATGAAGTTAGGGGGAAAATAATACTAGGAGTATGCTATAGGCCCCCTAACCTGAGGGAGGAGGGGGAGACGGACCTCCTATTACAATTTGGATTAGCAGCAAGGATAGGAAGTGTTATCATAATGGGGGATTTTAATTATCCAGACATAGACTGGGCGCAGGGAACCGTGCATTCGTCTAAGGCTCCCCAGTTCCTAAATGTCTTGCAGGACAATTTTATGGGTCAGAAGGTATACACACCAACTAGACATAAAGCGTTACTGGATCTACTGATTACCAACAATACAGACCCGATCACGGATGTGAAAAAACGGGCCAATTTAGGAAACAGCGATCACAGGTCAATTGGCTTCAGTATAAATCACACAAATAGGAAACATAAGGGGAATACAAAGACACTGAATTTCAAAAGAGCCAACTTCCCTAAACTACGAACCTTGCTAGAAGGCATAAATTGGGATAAAATCTTAGGAACAAAGAACACGGAGGAGAGATGGGTTTGCTTTAAGAGCATATTAAATAATGGCATCCCATTGGGTAATACATTTAAAAGAGTAAACAAAAGTCCTGGATGGCTTAACTCCAATGTAAAAATACATAAAAAAGCAAAGGAGAAGGCCTTCAAAAAATACAAGGCTGAGGGGTCATCTTCAACATTCAGACTTTATAAAGAATGTAACAGGAAATGTAAGGTTGCAATTAGGGCAGCTAAGATGGAACATGAAAGACACATAGCGGAGGAGAGCAAAAATGTATGTAAACAGTAAAAAAGGGAGGACAGACCATATTGGTCCCATAAAGAATGAGGAAGGAAATCTGGTTACAAAGGATGGGGAGATGATAAAGGTATTGAATTTATTCTTCTCCTCAGTCTTTACGAGGGAATCGGGGGTCTTCGGTAACCAAAACTGCAGTGTTTATCCTCATGACGCATCACAGGAAGCACCTCAATGGTTAACAGAGGACAGAATTGAAATTAGGGAAACTTAACATTAATAAATCACCGGGACTGGATGGTTTGCACCCGAGGGTACTTGGGGAACTCAGTCAAGTAATTGCCAGACCATTGTTCCTAATTTTTACTGACAGTCTCTTGACTGGAATGGTATCAGCTGATTAGAGAAAAGTCAATGTAGCACCGATATTTAAAAAGGGCCCAAAAAAGGGCCCAAAAATGAAATCACCCCCTAGGAGAGGAAATTCACTCCTGTTATGCCATGTACAGACGATCGGAAATTCCACCAGCAAAAGTTCAATGTGAGCTTTTGGTCTGAAATTCCAACTGTGTGTGCTCCATTGGACTTTTACTGGCGGAATTTCTGCCAGCAAAAGATTGAGAGCAGGTTCTCTATTTTTCCACCAGAAAAAGTTCCTATAGGAAATTCCGTTCATCTGTATGCAATTCTGACGGGCAAAAAAAACACGCATGCTCAGAATCAAGTACAAGACGGAAATGCTTGGTCTGGATTAGCAGAAGGAGCCCAAAGGGTTTGTATGGAACTTTCCTTTTCTATTGCCGTCGTATGTGTTGTACGTCACCATGTTCTTGACGGCCGAAAGTTCCGAGAACTTTTGCGTGACCGTCTATATGCAAGCCAAAATTGAGCCGAATTCCGTCGGAAAAAATATCCAAGGTTTTTCCAATGAAAATTCTGATCGTGTGCGTGCGGTATAAGAGTACACATGGGAAAAAGGTGTCTCCACTGAAGTTTTATCACCAATCCTTGTTTTAACAACAACCCAACATTTTCTAAATCTAATTGTCACAGGGATAGAAAGTGAAGTGAGATCTTCTGAACAGGGGCACGGGCCGCAAAACAAATGTTGCAAATCACATAGTGGGGAAGGGGGAAAAGGGAAAATTTGGGACTTTAAATGAGGTCATAGCCTCCATCCCTATCCATTGTAAGGCACAAAGTTAAAAACAGGAGCTGAGCGGGACTTTAAATGAAGTACGGGGTTAAAAAAGACAAATTGGTTTTTGAAAAAAAGGGAAAAATGTATTATTCGTTTTTCTAAAAAGACATAATAACATGTATATTGGAGAGGTGCGCGGACAGACACATTATTGACATTAACATTTTGCTTTATACAATCATCATGACCAATACAGAATAAGTTAAAAAAGCGCACCTCCATTATATACATGGAATAACCAAATATAGTAATAGATTAGACAAATAATACAGTATAGGCAACAACTTTGAATCTATGACTTCTTGGTTGTTGCAATAAATTAGTAAAAAGAACATAATTAATGCAGTATTTCAAAAATTAATGCTGGTTAGAGTTGGGGTACCAAAATGCACGGCAACTATTAGCTCTACGCGTTTCGCGGCTTACTGCCGCTCATCAGGAGCAAACTCGTGATTGGTCTGAAAATACAGAATAGTAGTAAATTAATTTTTGCAGTGATGGAACATAGGGAGGTTGAAAAACCCACCTAGTGGTCACTTACACATAGCCATGCAGTCAGAGGAGCAGTCTCGAAAGCCACCAGGCACCCAAAGCGATGGTACGGGAGCTGAGGAGGCCCATCCGGCAGCAAAGAGGCCCGCAGAATGCACACACAGGCAATCACCGGGACAACAAGGGCGTTTGATAAGTGAGAACAAAATCAGCGTGTAAGTATGAGCCTAGTGGGTGAGAAAATACATGATAAGAGATACAGGTGCCTGGTGGCTTTCGAGACTGCTCCTCTGACTGCATGGCTATGTGTAAGTGACCACTAGGTGGGTTTTTCAACCTCCCTATGTTCCATCACTGCAAAAATTAATTTACTACTATTCTGTATTTTCAGACCAATCACGAGTTTGCTCCTGATGAGCGGCAGTAAGCAGCGAAACGCGTAGAGATAATAGTTGCCGTGCATTTTGGTACCCCAACTCTAACCAGCATTCATTTTTGAAATACTGCATTAATTATGTTCTTTTTACTAATTTATTGCAACAACCAAGAAGTCATAGATTCAAAGTTGTTGCCTATACTGTATTATTTGTCTAATCTATTACTATATTTGGTTATTCCATGTATATAATGGAGGTGCGCTTTTTTAACTTATTCTGTATTGGTCATGATGATTGTATAAAGCAAAATGTTAATGTCAATAATGTGTCTGTCCGCGCACCTCTCCAATATACATGTTATTATGTCTTGTTAGAAAAACGAATAATAAATTTTTCCCTTTTTTTCAAAAACCAATTTGTCTTTTTTAACCCCGTACTTCATTTAGGCTGGGTTCACACTGCTGCGGGGGGAGATCCGGATGTGATTCGCACCGCAAATCACATCCGATCTCCGTAGCGATGCGAGTACAGCCATACAGATAGTATGGCTGAATTTGCATCGCTCCCGCAGCAAACTCGCACGGGACCCTTTTTTTGGTCCGCAACAGAATCGGATCGCATGGGGGTTCACACCATGCGATCCGATTCCTGTGCGAGTCGGCAGATCGCACTGCGATATGCGGACGGATCTGGGGGTGTCATTAACATATCATTGACACTCCCAGCCGTCCGCATAGGGCAGTGTGAACTGCCGGTGGGAGTAATGCGATGCGGGAAAACGCCGCGGATTCGCGGCGTTCCCGCATCGCAGCGGTGTGAACCCGGCCTTAAAGTCCCGCTCAGCTCCTGTTTTTAACTTTGTGCCTTAAAATGTTACAAATGTTTATCCAAAAAAAAAAGTAAGAATAATTTTTTTGGCTGGCATTACACTTAAAAAATATACCTGTTCCGACTTACAAACAAATTCAACTTAAGAACAAACCTACAGACCTGATCTTGTTTGTAACACGGTGACTGCTTGTACTTGAAAATACATCATTTAGATTGGGTGGGGTGAATACATTTTTCTCAGAATGCAGATCAGCTTTGATATTCTGGTAGAATGTTATGGTTAAACACGGTGACTGAAGACTCTAATTATTAAACATTAATATGCCTTTGATAACCATGAATAATAAAATACAGGCACAGAACTCCCTCCTGCTGACATTGGGAATGAAGCCTGCATGGCAGAAGCTCAGAGTATATGTTTAGGACTTCATTCTTCCTTTCGGGAATTGCTGTAGTGCTCCAGTCCATGACTATGGTATTAAAGAGGAAGTAAACCCTGATGGGTTTACTTCCTCTTTTTTTCCCTGCAAAGGTAAAGCATAATGGACTACTATGCATCGCATAGTAGCTCATTATGTGTCACTTACCTGACACAGGAGCCAGCGAAGTCGCCGCTGTCCCCTGTAGTCCGCCGCATCCATGTTGCTTGTGGCGTCTCGCAGCTCCGACGAATCACAGCGGTGCAACCGCGATGACGTCACTCCCGCGCATGCGCACGGGAGTCGCGCCTCGCAGCTCCGCCGCTGTCATACGGCGAAGCCGCGATGACGTCACTCCCGCGCATGCGCACGGGAGTCGACAAATTTGGCAAATCCATTCTTGGATTTGCCGCATTTAGTGCGCATGCGCGCCGCTGTCTACGGCGCATGCGCCGTAGACAGCGGTGCCCATTTTCGGGCAAATATCTCCTAAACCATATAGGTTTAGGAGATATTGCTTGGACCTACAGGTAAGCCTTAATCTAGGCTTACCTATAGGTCCAAGTTGTTTGGAAGGGTTTACTTCCTCTTTAACTATGGCTGCACCCGATACCAATAGCCCATCCCACCCTTCAATGATCACACAACACGGGGTGGATTGAATTGGCCACAACAGCCAATCTTATTTTTATTAACCAAAATATAACTTTTATAATTAACATAAATAACGTAATAACCTTTTTACCTATATATCTATATATCTCTTTTGCGTTTTATCACCACCATGGGGCACAAGGTTCAATAGGCATAACACACGACTGTACCTGCTAGCCACTTCTCAGGCCTCAAGTCGCTAAAGCCTCCGACTCAGAGACAACTAGCAGGTACCCATATACCAAGTGGGAGCCGCCCTCAGATGGGTCCCTAAACCATGCCCTTTAGGTGCCCATATGACCTTCACAAGTACCTTGCACCCCGCCAAACAACCACCAACCAGTATTCCGACCCCCTCTCCCCACCGTCACCACCATCTCTCCCAATCGTAGGGCGAGTGGGTGGGAAGCTCTTTACCCTCACAGCTCCTCGTACAGATTGACACCTCCCCTTCCGCTTCCTGCCTCACAGAGTATGGAGCCCGCCCATACTCTGATCTGTCCAGTCCCCCGGAATACACCCCTTGCCTGGCTCTGCCCCCGTTAACCCCTGTCATGCCGGCCCTCCGCCGAATACCTTCGGCATTGCTCCGTGCCTCTCTTCCTATTCACTTATATCAGCAATCTGGGAAGTCTTTCTGCCTGCTGCTTTGTAACTCGGTAGAGATTTTTCTAAACAAACCCAGTGAAGGCAACGTGTTATCTACCCTTCACAGAAAGCCAGTAAGATCCCACCTCTAGCACACATTTTGGTCTTTCCCCAAAGAGGGCTCACCATCAGCACAAACAATGGTCTCTCCCCTGTGAGATCCCACCCCTAGTATACATATTGGTCTTTACCCTATGAGATCCCACTCCTAACAATTGTATTGGTCTTTACACTATGACAGCCTTTCTCAACCTTTTGAACACAGAGGAACCCTTGAAATAGTTCTTCGGTCTCGGGGAACCCCTGCTAAAAATTTGAAATCTACAACTCATGATACATTAATGGGATGGTCGGTGGAAAGAATGGTCCTTACACTTGTGGTCGTTGGGAAGAATTACCTCCTTACAGATAGCTAAAAAGATCAATGGTGTCAGTGGGAACTTATCTGAGAGGCAGAAATTGCCCAATGCTGAAGAAACCCCTAGCAACCTTTGGAGGAACCCTGGTTGAGAATAACTGCACTATGAGATCCCAGCACACACATTGGCCTTTGTATTGGTCTTTACACTATGAGATCCCAGCAAACACATTGGTCTTTCCCAATTGGGTTCCCACCCCAGCATACATTTTGGTCTTTCCCCAGTGAAATTCCACCACCAGCACACGCATTGGTCTTTCCCCTGTGAGATACCAAGCCTAGCATACATATTGGTCCTTACCCTGTGAGTTCCCACCACCTGCACATATTGGTCTTTTCCCTGTAAGAGCCAACTATCAGTCCGCACATTGATCTCTCCCCTGTGAGATCCCACCCCTAGCAAACATATTGATATTTACCCTGTGAGATCCCACCACCGGCACATACACTAATCTTTCTCCAGTGAGATCCCGTCACCAGCACACACATTGGTCTTTCCCCATTGAGATCCAACATTAGTACAAACATTGTTTTTTCCCTGGGAAGAGACCACCATCAGCACAAACATTGGTCTTTCCCCGGGGGGATCCCACCATTGGCA
Source organism: Lithobates pipiens (assembly GCF_037356315.1). NCBI lineage: Eukaryota > Metazoa > Chordata > Amphibia > Anura > Ranidae > Lithobates > Lithobates pipiens. The sequence continues at coordinate 329,313,355 of NW_027507784.1, forward strand.
CAAACATTGATCTTTCCCTTGTGAGATCCCACCCCTAGCAAACATATTGATATTTACCCTGTTAAATCCCACAACCAGCACACACACTCATCTTTCCCCAGTGAGACCCCACCACCAGCACACGCATTGGTCTTTCCCCTGTGAGATAGCAAGCCTAGCATACATATTGGTCTTTACCCTGTGAGATACCAAGCCTAGCATACATATTGGTCTTTACCCTGTGAGTTCCCACCACCTCCACATATTGTTTTTTTTCTCAGTAAGAGCCCACTATCAGTCCACACATTGGTCTCTCTCCTGTGAGATCCCACCACCAACACACGCACTCATCTTTCCCAAGTGAAATTTCGTCACCAGTAGGGATGAGCTTTGAGTTTGAGTCAAACTCATGTTCGACTCGAACAATGCCTGTTCGCCTGTTCACCAAACAGCGAACAATTTGGGGTGTTTGCGGCAAATTCGAAAAGCCGTGGAAAACCCTGTACAAGTCTATGGGAGAAATCTAAAGTGGTAATTTTAAAGGTTTATATGCAAGTTATTGTCATAAAAAGTGTTTGGGGACCTGGGTCTTGCCCCAGGGGACATGTATCAATGCAAAAAAAAGTTTTTAAAACTAACTTTTTTTTTGGGAGCAGTGATTTTAATAATGCTTAAAGTGAAACAATAAAAGTGTAATATTCCTTTAAATTTCGTACCTGGGGGGTGTCTATAGTATGTCTGTAAATGGGCGCATGTTTCCCGTGCTTAGAACTGTCCCTGCACAAAGTGTCATTTCTGCAGGAAAAAAAGTCATTTAAAATCACTCGTGGCTATAATGAATTGTCGGTTCCCGTAATACAGAGAACAGTCATTGATAAAAAAAAAAGCGTGGGGTTACCCCAAATTCAATTACCAGGCCCTTCAGGTCTGGTATGGATATTAAGGGGAACCCCGCGTCAAATTGAAAAAAAATGATGTGGGGTTCCCCCCAAATATCCGTACCAGACCCTTCAGGTCTGGTATGGATTTTAAGGGGAACTCCACCCCAAATAAAAAGGCGTGGGGTTCCCCCTAAAAATCCACACCAGACCCTTTATCTGAGCACTCAACCTGGCAGGCCATAGGAAAAGAGGGTCTCGAGAGAGCGCCCCCCCCCCGAACCATACCAGGCCACATGCCCTCAACATTGGGAGGATGCTTTGGGGTCCCCCCCAAAGCACCATGTCCCCATGTTGATGAGGACAAGGGCCTCATCCCCACAACCCTGGCCAGTGGTTGTGGGGGTCTGCGGGCGGGGGGCTTATCAGAATCTGTAGGCCCCCTTTACTATGCATTGCACTTACCTGCATGTCACTTACCTGACACAGGAGCCAGCGAAGTCACCGCTGTCCCCTGTAGTCCGGAGCGTCCATCTTCTCGGTGGGTCTCGCTGCTCCGGCGCTGTCATTCATCATAGCCGCGATGACGTCACTCCCGCGCATGCGCACGGGAGCCGCCACTCGCGGCATATCGCCGTTAACTGCGGCGTGCTCAGTGCGCCTGCGCGCCGCTGTCTATGGCGCATGCGCCGTAGACAGCGGTGCCTGTGGGTTTAGGGGATATTTCTTGGACCTACAGGTGAGCCTTAATCTAGGCTTACCTGTAGGTCAAAGGGGTTTGTAAGGGTTTACAACCACTTTAAAGGGAACTTGTCACAAAGCAAGACACCTACGATTAATGTACTAAATACCATTTATGGTCTGGGGTGGGGGAAGGGGGGGCATCAGTGCTGTCACGTTCTCCATGTTTCCCATTGGGTGCCAAGTACTGGGTCACATGGAAGCCCTACCCAACGTGGGTTCTTCTGGACTATGTTAGGCACTTGGTTACAGGGGTCACTCTAAACACACACAGGGTACCTTAAATTTATGCCATCTTCATCAATGCCTTGGGACAAGGCTGAAGTTGCCGTGGGGGAATACTCAACCTTAAGGTGAATCTCTACTCTTATGGCACGTACACATGACCGGTTTTCCCCTGTCAGAATAAACTCCGAAGGTTTTTCCGACGGAGTTCCGCTGAAACTGTCTTGCGTACACACGGTCACACCAAAGTCCAATTGTTAAGAATGCGGTGACGTACAGCACGTACAACGGGACTAGAATAAGGAAGTTCAATAGCCAGTAGCCAATAGCTTCCGTCTCGTACTTGCTTCAGAGCATGCGTCGTTTTTGTCGGAACAGCATACAGAAGAGCGGTTTTCCCGATAGGAATTGGTTCCCGTCGGAAATATTTAGAACATGTTCTATTTCCAGGTCCGTCAGAATTTTCCTAAAAAAAAAAAGTCAGATGGGGCACACACACGATCGGAATATACGATGAAAAGCTTCCGTCTGACTTTTTCTGTCGGACATTCCGCTTGTGTGTACGCGGCATTAGAGAGGAACGTACATAATGTACACTGACACTACAACTGTTCTCCAGTTAACTATTGGTTCCCCATGGCAATGTACACCTTCACAGCACCTTGCATTTTGGAGGAACGCTATGGAACTCTCTGGGAATTCTCTCTTTCCTCACTGTCTCTGGGGGATGACCACTCTCACTGGATTGCTGTCCAAATTGATATGATACAAGACAATTGGGCGGGACCCAGAGCAGAACCCACCAAAAAGACAAAGGAACCAGAGGAGGATTAACTCCCATGTCCCTGGCCAGGACAGCAACTAACTAACCAGTGGCGGCCCATCCATTAAAGGCACGCAGGTGCCGCCCCCTCTATCACACCACCCCCTATATGTATCATGGATAGATTCATGCTTAGCATGAATCTGTCCATGGCTGCCGCGGCCATCCCCTATTCAGGCACCCAGACCCTTTTAGGACACCGGGCACCTGAAATACAGTGGCAGGGTTATTTTTTTAAGCACCTAATTATAGCCACAGGCTCTAATAGGCTTGCAAATAGGGAGTACTCGGAGCGCAGAGCATTGCGCTCAGAGCTCTCCCAGGTGTGTTAGAAAAGCAAATTAATATTCACTTTTCTAACACTGAACCTCCTCTCGGGTCTGTTACCCATCACCTGATTGGCTAAAAGGACAGGCGATCCTATTAGACGCCTAGCAGGAAGAAAGAAGAGATGACCAGTAGAAGCATGGAGGACACAGGAGCCACCTCCCGTCCCACAGCCCGATGCTGCCTGACCCACTGCCCGACCTGGGCACAGTGGCTGCTATTGATGGGCACAGTGGTTGCTATGGATGGGCACAGTAGCTGCAATGAATGGGCACAGTGGCTACTATTGATGGGCACAGTGGTTGCTATGGATGGGCACAGTAGCTGCAATGGATGGGCACAGTGGCTGCAATGGATGAGCAATATGGCTGCTATTAATGGGCACAGTGGCTGCAATGGATGGACACATTGGCTGCTATTGATGGGCACAGTGGATGCTATTGTTGGGCACAGTGGTTGCACTTGATGGACACAGTGGTTGCAATGGCTGGGCACAGTGGCTGCTGTTGATGGCCGCAGTGGCTGCAATGGATGAGAACAGTGGCTGCTATTGATGGGCACAGTGGTTGCAATTGATGGACACAGTGAGGTTGCTATTGATGGGCTCATTGGCTGCAATGGCTGGGCACAGTGGGTGCTATTGATGGCCACAGTGGCTGCAATGGATGAGCACAGTGGCTGCTATTGATGGGCACAGTGGCTGCTGTTGATGGGCACAGTGGTTGCACTTGATGGACACAGTGAGGTCGTTATTGATGGGCACAGTGGCTGCAATGGCTGAGCACAGTGGCTGCTGTTGATGGCCGTAGTGGCTGCAATGGATGAGCACAGTCTCTGCTATTGATGGGTACAGTGGTTGCAATTGATGGACAGAGTGAGGTTGCTATTGATGGGCACAGTGGCTGCAGTGGATGAGTACAGTGGCTGCTATTGATGGGCACAGTAGCTGCAATGGATGGGAACAGTGTCTGCAGTGGATGAACACAGTGGCTGCTATTGATGGGCGCAGCGGCTGCTATTGATGGGCACAGTGGCTGCTATTGATGGGCACAGTAGTTGCAATTGATGGGCACAGTGGTTTCAATTGATGGACACAGTGGCTGCAATTGATGGGCACAGTGGTTGCAATTGATGGGCACAGTGGTTGCAATTGATGGGCACAGTGATTGCAATTGATGGACACAGTGGTTGCAATTGATGGACACACTAGCTGCAACTGATGGGCACAGTGGTTACAATTGATGGACACAGTGGCTGCAATTGATGAGCACAGTGGTTGCAATTGATGGGCACAGTGGCTGCAATTGATGGGCACAGTGGTTGCAATTGATGGGCACAGTGGTTGCAATTGATGGGCACAGTGAGGCTGCAATTGATGGGCACAGTGAGGTTGCAATTGATCTTTTTTTGTTTTGTTTTTTCAGTTTGTTTGTGCCCCCCACCCCAAAAAACAAATTTGAGCACCAACCGCCACTGCAACTGACTGGTACAAGCTGCCCACAGGATGCTTTGTGAAAATTCCCATTAAAGTCAGAGTTCTCCTTTTCTCTGCTTGTGTAATGTTCCATGTTGTCGCTTTGCGTTGTTTGCTGTGTCTGTTCCTAGCATCTGACATAATGACAATGTTATGTCCAGGGGTAATCTGCTTCCCAAAGCGCCCGTAACGTCAGAACATTTCGGATACATGCGGTAATATTTCCCCCAAGCGACGTCCCATTCATTTAATTCACAGTGAAGCATTGTGTAATCCAGTGGTCTCCTGGAATTACACTTATTTGCAGGTTTTAAGCCTGATCCTAACAGGGCTGACATTCCACGCGGAGCCGCACATACTACATTGTTGTAGCATGTCTCACCCGTGTGCGGAGGAGGCACCTGGGCCGGGCGGAACTGTGCTAGATTTGAACCAGGTGTTGTGTGATGTCATAGGCCCGGAACTTCAATGCGATCCGGGACTCTGCAGTTAATGGGTCATGTCGGGTTCTGCTTCAACATAAAACTTCAATTATCTCTCGACATGAAAAGGAACGGCTGTATGGGAAGGCCAGGGAATATTGTGCATAAGTATTGCTCTTCATTAATATTATAGTTATAAATGTACTTTCATCTACTGCGCCCTTAAGGTTTATCCAAACCCGTCATTTTATATATATTTGTTCTGGTTTTGGATGGAGTGGGGGAAGGGTTACCAAACTCTGCCAAATTCTTAGCGCTGTCTGTGTCCGGGTGTCCCCAGAGGATCTTTTTCCCGTGTCACCGCGACTCAAAATAAAGGAAAGTCCACAATTTTGCAACCGGAACAAAGAGAAAGTGTTTTAATGTTTCTTTCCCTTCGGAGAGATCTACTCTTTTCCTGCTTTGTCCACATGTAAGGAGGCTTCTGATTGGCTGTGTTGGTGCCAAGAAGTCGCCACCCTACTTCTTCTCAATAGAACAACAACCCGGCCTGCTCGTTAACCCCTACCTCCGCCATATTGTGCCGAACTCCAAGCCATAGGCCTTCCGCAACACACACTATATCACCAAAACTATTGGGACGCCTGCCTTTACACGCACATGAACTTTAATGGCATCCCAGTCTTGGTCCGTAGGGTTTAATATTGAGTTGGCCCACCCTTTGCACCTATAACAGCTTCAACTGTTCTGGGAAGGCCGTCCACAAGGTTTAGGAGTGTGTCTATGCGAATGTTTGATCATTCTTCAAGAAGCACATTTGTGAGGTCAGGCACTGATGTTGGACGAGAAGGCCTGGCTCACAGTCTGTGCTCTAATTCATCCTAAAGGTGTTCTATCTGGTTGAGGTCAGGACTTTGTGCAGGCCAGTCAAATTCCTCCACCCCAAACTCGCTTATCCATGTCTTTATGGACCTTGCTTTGTGCACTTGTGTGCAGTCATGTTGGAACAAGAAGGGGCCATCCCCAAACTGTTCCTACAAAGTTGGGACGTGAAATTGTCCAAAATCTCCTGGTATGCTGACGCCTTAGGAGTTCCCTTCACTGGAACTAAGGGGCCAAGGCCAACCCCTGAAAAACAACCAAATCATTTAGCAGAGGGGGGATTATGGTGTGGGGGGTTGTTTTCCTGGGGTTGGGCTTGGTCTCCTTAGTTCCAGTGAAGGGAACACTTATGGTGTCAGCATACCAAGACATTTTGGACAATTTCATGTTCCCAAATTTGTGGGAACAGTTTGGGGACGGCCCCTTCCTGTTCCAACATGACTGCGCACCAGTGCACAAAGCAAAGTCCATGAAGACATGGATGAGCGAGTTTGCAGTGGAGGAACTTGACTGGCCTGCACAGAGTCCTGATCTCAACCCGATAGAACACCTTTGGGATAAATTAGAGCTGAGACTGCGAGCCAAGCCTTCTTGTCCAACATCGGTGCCTGACCTCACAAATACACTTCTGGAAGAATGGTCAAACATTCCCATAGACACACTCCTAAACCTTGTGGACGGTCTTCCCAGAAGAGTTGAAGCTGTTATAGATGCAAAGGATGGAACAAACCTTAATGTTGAACCCTACGGACTAAGACTGGGATGCCATTATATTTCTTGTTCGTGTAAAGGCAGGCGTCCCAATAATTTTGGTAATATAATGTATGTTACATTCAAAAGAAAGGAATGTCTATACAGAAGATGGCAATAACCAGTCATATCACATAGACAAGCTATCTGGGGTCACTTGACATTCCTTTGTCAATTACATATAGTGGACGAACCACGGCAGTCATTGAAAGCAGCACACAGTAAATCACCCTTAAAGTGGTTTTAAACCCTTACAAACCACTTTGACCTACAGGTAAGCCTAGATTAAGGCTTACCTGTAGGTCCAAGCAATATCTCCTAAACCTATACGGTTTAGGAGATATTTGCCGGAAAAACGGGCACCGCTGTCTACGGCGCATGCGCCGTAGACAGCAGCGCGCAGGCGCACTGAGCACGGCATTTCCAAGAATGGAGCTGCCGCGCGTGTCGACTCCCGTGCGCATGCGCGGGAGTGACGTCATCGCGGCTTCACCGAATGACAGCGGCGGAGCTGCGAGACCCCACCAACAAGATGGATGTGGCGGACTACAGGGGACAGCGGTGACTTCGCTGGCTTCTGTGTCAGGTAAGTGACACATAATGGGCTACTATGAGATGCATAGTAGTCCATTATGCTTTACCTTTGCAGGGAATGAAAGAGGAAGTAAACTCATCAGGGTTTACTTCCTCTTTAAAGCTGTAGTAAACCAACCACAGCATTAAAGTGTTACTAAACCCACAAAAGTAAAATCAGTCTATATACTGGTATGCAGTAAAGCATGCTTGTTATACACACTGGAACCTAAGGGGTTAATCCTCTTCATTGTGTAAAAAGGCTTCTGGATCCTGTCTTCTCTGTTCCTCCCCTTCTTCTACAGTCCCCAATCTGTCTGCTGAGTCTCCAAAGTTTCTAAACAAAGGGACACTTTACTGTCCGGCAAACTTTAGGGGGGAGAACTCTGGCCAGTGGGAGAAGAAAGTGCCCTCAATGGGAGTAAACATCATAGGTATCAATGGGAGGAATCGTGTCCCAGCTTTGGTATCAGATGATGTAATAGTGCCCCATCATTGGTGTCAGTGTGAGGAATAGTGCCCCATCATAGGTGTCAGTATGAGGAATAGTGCCCCATCATTGGTGTCAGTGGGAGGAATAGTGCTCCATCATTGGTGTGAGGGAGAGGAATAGTGCCCCATCATTGGTGTCAGTGGGAGGAATAGTGCCCCATCATAGGTGTCAGTGGGAGGAATAGTTCCCCATCATTGGTGTCAGTGGGAGCAATATTGCCTCATCGTTGGTGTTAGTGTGAGGAATAGTGCCCCATCAGTGGTGTCAGTGGGAATGGTGCCCCATCTTTGGTGTCAGTGGGAGCAATAGTGCCCCATCAGTGGTGTCAGTGGGATAAATAGTGTCCCATCATTGGTGTCAGTAGGAGAAGTAGTACCCCATCAGGGGTGTCAGTGGAAAGAATAAGGCCCCATCAATGGTGTCAGTGGGAGGAATAGTGCCCCATCAGTGCCAGTGTGAGGAATAGTGCCCCATCATGGGTGCCAGTGGGAGGAATAGTGCCCCATCATAGGTGTCAGTGGGAGGAATAGTGCCCCATCATGGGTGTCAGTGGGAGGAATAGTGCCCCATCATAGGTGTCAGTGGGAGGAATAGTGCCCCATCGGTGCCAGTGTGAGGAATAGTGCCCCATCATTGGTGCCAGTGGGAGGAATAGCACCCCATCATTTGTTGCGGTGAGAGGACTATTGCCCCATTGTTGGTGCAAATGGCATGTCCCACTGTTGCTGACAGTGGGGGGTAATAAGGCCCCGAGGGCCAGATAAAAGTCCAGGAAGGGTTGCAGTTTGGAGAGCACTGCTCTAGCTCATATACACGTCTCCCCAGACCTCCAATGGGAAGACACTCACTGCAGAGAACACTTGGCCTGACCTAAAAGACCTTTTACAGCCTGCCATGAAATTTGGAGAATTTCCACTTCTGTAAAGTTTTTGCAGATGTTGACAGTTGTGAGATAAATTTCTTTGAAAAACAAACAGCAGTACAAAAAAATGAAATTAACATTTTAAAGAAAAAAATATAAATACCATCAATCAAATACACACAAAAAAAAGACATAAAAACGCCACACAAACCTGAAAAGTACTAAATGAAATAAGTTCATCTACCCCAAAGTACTGTATACCCCGATTATAAGTATAATGGAAAAAAATAAAAATAAACGCTGGCAAATTTCACCAAAGTAGGCAGTGACATTTGGAGAATTCCCACTTCTGTATAGTTCTGCAGATGTTGACAGTTGTAAGATAATTTTGTTTGAAATCATTCTGCTTATAGCCAAAACACAACGTGTGCTTCAAATTATTATTATTATTTTTTTTTATTATTATCATTTATTTATTCTTTTTTTTTTTTTTTTTTTGCATGGCTGTTGAATCACATGTTCTCTTCTTGTTTTCTCTCCATAATTCCTAATCAGTGAAATAACCCCAACACAATGCGACAAGCAACATAAGCATTTCATGTAAAGAATTAATATTGTACAGTATACATATATACAGCGGGTATAGAAAACAATCACATTTTGTTGCTTTGCAGTCTGAAATGAAGACATACACAGTTTTTGTTTTATCCAGCATCTTATAACATCCAAGTGAAAGATATAATACCAACATGTCAGAAAAAAAAAAAAGAAACAGAGTCACAGAGTTGGAAAAAGGATCACCCCCACTTTTGTCAGTATTTTGTTTAACCATCTTTTGCTTGAATTCCAGCATTTCGTCTGTTGGGATAATTTTCTACTAACTTTGCAAAATCGACGCTTTGCAATATTTGCCCGCTCTTCTTTGTAGAACTGCTCATGTTCCGTTAAATTTAATGGCGACCATTTGTAGAGTGCAGTCTTCAGGTCATTCCACAGATTTTCAATGGGGTTTAAGTCTGGGTTTTTTGACCAGGCCATGCAAGGACATTCTCCTTTTTTCTCCTTCAACCTCCATCATTCACTAGATCATTTCTGGTGTGTTTTTTTATTTTTTTTCATTCTCATGTTGGAAGGTAAACCTTCTTCCCATTGTCAACTTTCTGGTGGAAGGCAGCAGATTTTCCTCAAGAATGTGACGGTATTTTGCCCCATCCAGTTTTCCTTCGATCCTGACAAGTGCTTCAGTCCCTGCTGCAGAGAAACCCCCATAACAGGATATTACCACCTCCATGCTTTACTATAGGAATGGTGTTATTTGGATGGATTTCTGCCAGACATATCGTTTGGTGTTGAGGCCAAATCATTCAATCTTTAGTCTCATCTGACCAGAACACCTTTTTCCATGTGGTCTCAGAATCTTCAAGATGCTTTTTGGCAAAGCTCAGTGGTGACTACATGTGGCCTTTCTTAAGGAGTGGCTTTTTTTCTTGCAACCCTCCCATACAAGCCACAATTTGTGATATTGTTGTCACAAGCACACAATGACCACTCTTTGTCATCAGTTCCTGCAACTACTTTGGAGTTGCTGTAGGCCTCTTGATAGCCTCTCTGACTAGTTTCCTACTGGCTCTTTTATCAGTTTGGAGCGACGTCCTGATCCAGGGAGGTAAATACATATGTTCGCCAGCACACCGTGGTGTCAGAAACCATGAAATCAGGCTGAGAGAGAAGAACAGTTAAATCACACTTGTTTAATAATAAAAGTAAAAAGAACAAATGTAGTCAAAACATAGCCAGAGCTCAGTAACCGGAACGGATAGTCAGCCAAGCCAGAAGTCAGGGATCAATGTAGTGGAACAGAAAGCAGGATCTGGAGCCAGAAGGGATGTCAGCAAAGCAAGTCTTGAACAGGATCTCAGGACATAGCTTCTGTGATGTGACCAAGGCAAAGGCAGAGCTCCTCTGGACTGGACGGCTTAAGTAGGCAGGACTGACGAGCAGGAAATCATCAGCAGCTGAGTAACTGTGTAGAGACAGGAGCTGGAAATTAGCCGACAGCTGAGCGGGCAGCTCAGAGAAGGAATGGCTGAGCCCAGCCCTGACACATGGATCTTGGATTTCAGTCTAAAACTTTTATTGCAGAAAGATCAAATTAAAAATACATCAAAAATACATGGTATTCATGGTAAAAGTTTTCGGGCTTGAGCAGATAACGCCCTTCTTCAAAGACCAAATACTTACAAATAACCACATGTATGGTAGAATATATAAGCTCATTTACGTCATCATGTAATTAAACAATTGAACAATCTGGAACCAATTAATGGCTCAATGATTTTTAAAAAATCATTATCGCTATACAATACAACTCAATGTTGGAGTGAAAAAGTCAACAGGTATTTCCCAAATTTGCCACGCCACAAAGATACTGTCAATCGGGAACCCTGTATTAGAAAAAAATGAAAAGAAAAAGGGATATATGCATGTACATGTTGAATGTTCTCAATACTATATAAAATAGCAAAATGGAAAAGAAAAAGAAGAAAAAAGAAAAGGGATATAAATTGGTAAAGGATCTTCCTCAAAGAAATAAATACAAGTCATAATCCGAGTCTAACCTTGGCTGTAGACTATTTAGCCAATGGATCCAATTAACTTCTCTTTTTGGCAGCTCCTGTTTTCTATTGCCCCCCTGTTGATCGGGAACCTTGTTTTAAAAAAAAAATTAAAAGAAAAAGAGGATAAAAAAAATAAAGAAAAAAATCGATAAAATGATATATTCATGTACATGATGAATGCACTCAATACTATCTAAAAAAAAGCAAAATGGAAAATAAAAAGAAGAAAAATAGGAAAAAGGAAAAGTTTAATCCCTTGGGCTGTAGAGTATCTAGCTGATGGATCCAATTAACTTCTCCTTCCGTCAACTCCTGTTCTCTATTGCCTCCCTGTCTGTTCCTAGATACACCATCAATTACCATGTATCTAAGTTGTGATACAGTGTGACCTTTTTCTAAAAAATTGAATATTCCATTCGGGACAAGTTGGATAAATTACCTTTGGCAAGACATTTTTTTGAAAAAGGTCACACTGTATCCAAGTTAGATACATGGTAATTGATGGTGTATCTAGAAACAGACAGGGAGGCAATAGAGAACAGGAGCTGACAAAAGGAGAGGTTAATTGGATCCATCAGCTGGATGCTCTACAGCCCAAGGGATTAAACTTTTTCTTTTTCCTATTTTTCTTCTTTTTATTTTCCATTTTGCTTTTTTAGATAGTATTGAGTGCATTCATCATGTACATGCATATATCATTTTATAGATTTTTTTTCTTTATTTTTTTTATCATTTTTTTTTTCTTTTAATTTTTTCTAATATAGTGTTCCCGATCGACAGTATCTTTGTAGTGTAAGAAATCTGAAATACCTGTTGACTTTTTTGATCCAACATTGAGTTGTATTGTATAGTAATAATGAATTTTATATAATCATTGAACCATTAATTGGTTCCAAATTGTTAAATTGTCTATTTACATGATGATGTAAATGAGCTTATATATTCTACCATACATGTGGTTGTTTATAGGTATTTGGTCTGATAAGAAGGGTGTTATCTGTTCAAGCCCGAAACTGTTACCATGAATACCATGAATTTTATGATGTATTTTTAATCTCTTCAGTAACTTTTGTGCAGCAGCAATACCATCTCATATATATATATATATATATATATATATATATACACATATATATATATATATATATATATATATATATATATACATACATATATATATATATATATATATATATATATATACACATACATATATATATATATATATACATATATATATATATATATATATATATATATATATATATATACATACATACATATATATATATATATATATATATACATACATACATATATATATATATATATATATATATATACATACATACATACATATATATATATATATATATATATATATATATATATATATATATATATACATATATATATATATATATACATATATATATATATATATATAGTGTTGTGTAAATGAAATGTTTTGATAAGAAATTTGAGTAGCAAAATAACAGGCATAGATACATTATCTCTTACGTCTTAGTAAATGGTCATAATGCAAGGGTCCAATTCCCCCTTTCATCACATATTTTTCCCTTCTGTAAGTCTTTTGCGGTGACCTAACAAAGCACAGTGTGGGGAATTCACAAGGAATGGTGGAACACTTGATAAATAGGTGACTGGACCACAGACGTCAGTGTTGTGTTTCAGTCCTCTCACACTGAATACGGAAAACGTCCAGGCAGGTGAATCTCAGGAGCATTAACATGAGACATTGAGGAGGCAAATTGTGTCCATCACTTAACACCAGCGCCTTGGAAATAGAGTGTACAGATCGAATGGCGGCCCCACCGGTCCCCAGAGTCACGCGATACATGGGACAATCACATTTTTTGCTTTACAATCACATGTTGTAAAGAGGGGTGAAGACAATCAGAGCAAATCAGGAAGAACTTTCCAAGGACTCTTTACTTCTGTACATCATACACCTTTTGTTTCTTGAGCTGCTTTAGAAAACAGGTTTTAAATTGTGCATATAAGTTTAGTTCTACAACTTTCAGTATACTTTTGATGATACCTGATGATCTGATAATGGTGACATCTGATAATGGTGATATATGGAGTTGTCACACACCGGATGAATGTTGAAATAAGGTTTGAAGTTGGAGTATCTGCTCTTTGCAGTGACCTTTCACTTTGACACCCCCTCCTGCAAAAATAGAACCCTATTTTTTTTAGGGGGGCTATTTCTTGTTTGTTTTTATCCCGTGTAAGGGGCCTGAATTTGCTATCTGTTTCCACCAACTGGCCAAGGGTCTCTCCATAGTTTCATAGTTAGCAAGGTTGAATAAAGACACCAGTCCATCCAGTTCAACCTGAGTGAGTGGCTACAATTGTCCTTATCCCTGTACATTGGACACTCACATCAGTGACTACCCTCAATGAGCCCACAATCCAAGGTCCCCATTCATATACTAGGGCCAATTTTGGACAGAAGCCAATTAACCTACCTGCATGTATTTGGATTGTGGGAGGAAACTGGAGTACCCAGAGGAAACCCACGCAGGCACAGGGAGAACATGCAAACTCCAAGCAGGTAGTGTCGTGGTGGGGATTTGAACCATCGACCTCCTTACTGCTAGGTAGGGATGAGCTTCGTGTTCGAGTCGAACGTACGTTCGTCTCGAACATTGGTCGTTCGGGCGTTCGCCGAATTCCGAACATTTGGGCCGTTCGCGGCAAAATTCGTGTGGCCCACAATGCACTGCAATGGCGCAGTGCATTGCTGGCTCATGATTGGCCAAGCATGCACTGTGACCCCGCATGCTTGGCCAATCGCAGCGCCAGCAGCGAGGAGAGCCATGATTGGCCACGGGCGTCCTGCCTGTGGCCAATCATAGCTCAGGCTGTGTAGTGCACGCCCCACACTATATAAGGCCGCCTTTGAGGCGGCCTCGTGCAGTGTGTTGGCATCTGAAGCAGTGGGTGTTCTGTGTACCTTCAACACAGTTACACACCAATTGTTTTTGGCTGATTTCCTATCTTGCTCTTGTGTAGTGGTTACTGTCTGTGCCCTGACCGCAGTATACACCACTATATTCACCTCACCTATATAGCTAGTGATCTAGCTTTAATAATAGAGCTTGCAGTCAGTAGTGTTAGGAGATAGTGCGTGCTGTTTGCGTGCTCTGTACCCAGTACATACCGCTATATCCACCTACATAGCTGTTCTCTATTTGAGCCCAATTGCCATCTGCAGGAGTTATTGGAAGTTGATGTGTGCTTCTAGCACAGCACAGCACAGTATACATCGGTATATACCCCTTTAACTCTGCTGTTTTCTGGTTATTGTCTGCGTGCCCTGACCGCAGTATACACCGTGATATTCACCTCACCTATATAGCTAGTGGTCCATCTTTAATAATAGCGCTTGCAGTCAGTAGTGTCAGGAGATAGTGCGTACTGTCTGCGTGCTCTGTACCCAGTACATACCGCTATAATCCACCTACATAGCTGTTCTCTATTTGGGCCCAATTGTCATCTGCAGGAGTTATTGGAAGTTGTGTGTGCTTCCAGCACAGCACAGTATACATCTGTATATACCCCTTTATCTCTGCTGTTCTATAAAAAAGGCATCTGCAGGAGTTAGTGGGTGTTGTGTGCCTCCAGCACAATATAAACTACCCAACTACTGTTTTACCCAACTCCCCTCAGGCCATTACCATGTCTGGAAGGCCAGCAAGGAGAGGCAGACAGGCGCGAGCCGATAAAAGAGGGCAAGCAGGCTCTGTGTCTAGAGACAACAGTGCTGGTCGTGGACGCGGTGCATTGTCATCAGCACGTGGCCATGGGACATGCTTGTCCTTCTTTTCTGCAGCTGGACATGTTGAACCGCAACATGCCAAAGACTTGGTAGAGTGGATGACCAAGCCCTCTTCATCCTCCTCATCCTCTCTCACCCAGTCTCAGGGTACTAGCAAAGCAGCTGCCAACGCATCGTCTTCCCTCCTCTCAATGTCATCATCAGTGACTCCTTCCCTAGACCCACCACGTCCTCCTGAGGAGTCTCCTGAACTCTTTGAGCACAGTGTTGGGTACATGCTCCAGGAGGATGCCCAGTGTTTTGTGGGCTCTGATGATGACACTCAGCTAGAGGAAGGCAGTAGCGTGAGCGCAGAGAGAGGGGATGCTCAAGAACTACAGCAATCTGGCAGTCATGTTCCACAAGCTGCAGCATACTGCCAGGTTTGCTACAGCGATGAAGAGGGAGGGGATGATGAGGGCACTGACTCCACGTGGGTGCCTGGAAGGAGGGAGGAGGAGGAGGAGGAGGAGGCACATGTCCAACGAGGCAGGATGCCCTCTGGGGGTCAGCTTAGGGGCAGCACACCAACTGAATCACACCGCAGAGCTCCGCCTGCGCAGAGCGCTTCCTCTGCGCGTTATTCTAAAAGTTCTTTGGTGTGGGGCTTTTTTGAGACGAGTGCATCAGATCGCACCGCTGCTATTTGCAACATATGTCTCAAGCGTATCTCACGTGGCCAAAACATCAGCCGCTTGGGCACCACATGCTTGACCAGACATATGTTGACCTGCCATGCAGCTCGTTGGCAAGCGTACCTCAAAGACCCACACCAAAGAACAAAGCGGACCTCTCCTTGCTCCTCATCAGCTGGCATCTCCAACCCCACTAGACCTTCAGTCCTCTCTGAAACCTGCTCTGAGAGGAATGAAGGTGTAGAATTAGGTGTGTCACAGCCAAGTGCTTCCGGGAACTCTGCTAGTGGTACATCCACATCCGATTATAGCAGGCAAATGTCCCTGCCCCAGCTGCTGGACCGGCGGAAGAAGTTTACTCCCAGCCATCCACATGCCCAGCGGTTGAATGCTAGCTTGGCTAAATTGCTAGCACTTCAACTGCTGCCTTTTCAGTTTGTAGACTCGGCCCCCTTCCGTGAGTTTGTACAATGTGCGGTTCCTCAGTGGCAGGTCCCCAAACGCCACTTTTTCTCACGGAAGGCGATTCCGGCTCTCTACCGGCATGTGGAAGGCAATGTCCTTGCCTCGCTGGACAGGGCGGTCAGCGGTAAGGTGCATATTACCGCTGACTCATGGTCCAGCAGGCATGGACAGGGACATTACCTGTCTTTCACGGCCCATTGGGTCACTCTTCTGGCTGCTGGGAAGGATGCAGGACAAGGTGCAGTAGTGTTGGAGGTTGTTCCGCCACCACGCCTCCAAAATGCTACTATTGGTTGTGACACACCTCTCTCCTCCACCCCCTCCTCTTCTTCTTCCTCCATGGCCTCTTCCAGTGCTCTGTCCTCAGAACCAGCGGTGCTCCGTAGGCGTTCCAGGGGCTACGCAAGTACGCAGGCAAAACGATGCCATGCCGTGCTTGCGCTGGTTTGTTTGGGGGACAGGAGCCACACTGGGGCGGATGTTTTGTCAGCTCTGCAGGGGCAGGCCGAGAGGTGGTTGACGCCACGCCAGCTTAAGCCAGGAATGGTGGTTTGCGACAATGGCACCAACCTCCTCTCCGCCCTCCGACAGGGACAACTGACCCATGTGCCCTGTGTAGCTCACGTCCTTAACCTGGTGGTGCAGCGGTTCTTGGGCAGGTACCCCGGCTTACATGATGTCCTGAAGCAGGCCAGGAAAGTCTGTGTGCATTTCCGCCGATCATTTAATGCCTGTTCTCGGCTGGCTGAGCTCCAAAAGGAGTTGAACCTGCCCAAGAACCGCCTTATATGTGACATGCCCACCAGATGGAACTCAACATTGGCCATGCTGCAGCGGCTGCACACGCAGCAGAGGGCCATCAATGAGTACCTGTGCGACTACGGCACCAGGACAGGGTCAGGGGAGCTTGGTTTTTTCTCACCACGCCAGTGGGGCATGATCAGGGATGCATGCACTGTCCTGTCACCGTTTGAGGAGGCCACAAGGATGGTGAGCAGTGACAGTGCATGCATCAGTGACACTGTACCTCTTGTCCACCTCTTGGAGCATACGCTGCGTGGAATAATGGACAGGGCACTTGAGGCAGAACAGAGGCAGGAAGAGGAGGACTTCCTTGCCTCTCAAGGCCCCCTTTATCCAGACAGTGTTCCTGCTGTGCCACCCATCACACAGGAAGAGGGTGAGGAGGAGGAAGAGGAGGAGGAGGATGATTGTGTCAGCATGGAGGTGGAGGCTGGCACTCAGCATCAGCATCAGCAGCAGCAGTCTTATAGGGATGATTTACAGTCCCAAGAAACATGTGGACTTGTACGTGGCTGGGAGGAGGTAGCTGCGGATCATGTTGTCCTTAGTGACCCAGAGGACTCCGGACCGAATGCCTCAGCTAACCTACGCTGCATGGCCTCCCTGATCCTGCAAAGCCTGCGGAAGGATCCTTGTATTCTTCGGATCAAGGAGAGGGACCATTACTGGCTGGCCACTCTCCTTGATCCACGGTACAAGGGTAAGGTTGCCGACCTTATCTTGCCATCGCAGAGGGAGCAGAGGATGAGACATCTCCGGGAGGCCTTGCAGAAAGCTCTGTGCAACGCGTTCCCAGAGACTGGGAGGTCACAAACTCCTGGTCCTGGACAACATGTTGCTGAGGCATCAGTCAGAAGGAGCGGTGGAGAAGGTGGCCGTCTGACTGATGCTTTCAGACAATTTTTTAGTCCGCAGCCCCAAGGTATGATTGGTTCCAGCACCCATCGCCAGCGTATAATTTACATGGTGCAGGAATACCTAGGGGCAAGGTCAGACTTGGACACCTTTCCCACTGAAAATCCTCTGGCTTACTGGGTCTTGAGGATGGATCACTGGCCAGAGCTTGCACAGTATGCAATTGAGCTACTGGCCTGTCCTGCATCCAGCGTTCTTTCGGAACGCACCTTCAGTGCTGCTGGTGGCTTTGTTACCGATCACAGGGTGCGGCTGTCCACCGAATCAGTTGATCGACTGACCTTCATCAAGATGAATCAGTCTTGGATCACCCACAGCTACCAAGCACCTGAAGCTGATGTAACCGAATAATTTTTTTTGAAATACCACATCTCTTCAAGACTGCCTATGCTGATGCTGAGTGACTGTCCTGTTATGTTGATTGTCTATCCCCTTCCTCCTCCGCTGATATGTTGGAAGAACATTTTTGGTTCTGGGTGATGCCAGCAGCCCAATTTTTCTGCCCCTGTTTAACAGGGGCGTTTAATTACAATTTTTGATGCAATGCTTTGCAGCAGGGCTAATTCCTGCAATAAAACTAGAGTATATGGCAGAGGTTGCAGTGTGATGGCACCAGTGCCTAAGGCCCAATTTTTCTGCCCCTGTTTAACAGGGGCGTTTAAGAACAATTTTTGATGCAATGCTTTGCAGCAGGGCTAATTCGTGCAATAAAACTAGAGTATATGGCAGAGGTTGCAGTGTGATGGCACCAGCACCAGTGCCTAAGGCCCAATTTTTCTGCCCCTGTTTAACAGGGGCGTTTAAGTACAATTTTTGATGCAATGCTTTGCAGCAGGGCTAATTCCTGCAATAAAACTAGAGCATATGGCAGAGGTTGCAGTGTGATGGCACCAGTGCCTAAGGCCCAATTTTTCTGCCCCTGTTTAACAGGGACATGTAATTACAATTCTTGATATAATATTTCACAGGAGGGCCCCTTCCTGTGCCCACCGAGAGTAACGGTGAGGACTTATAGTGTTGTGGCACCAGCACCACAACCACCAAAGGTCAATTTTTCTACCACTGTTCAACAATGGCATGTAATTACAATTCTTGATATAATCGTTCACAGCAGGGCGCTCCAGCGCCCACCAAGAGTCACTTTCAGGGCTTACAATTTTGTGGCAAAACCAACACCTTGTTCCGCCATTTCTGCAGAGCATATAGGGCAGGCCCCTACTTACTAACATCCAACTTACAAACATCAGACAGCAGCAAGTGAGATGAAAAAAGATGGACGACAAAACAAATTATACAGGGGTGATAACCCTTCCCTATGTTTTCCAAAAAGCTTAAAAATAGTATTTTTTGACTGGAGCTACACTTTAAAAATGTACCAGTTGAAAATTACAAACAGATTCAACTTAACACAACAAACCTACACAGTCCCTGTCTTGTTTGCACCGCCTGTATACTGCTGTTCTGAGTATATAGGGCCTGGGGGCCACACGCATTTCCTTTTTTTAATATGGGTACGGGGTTCCCCTTAATATGCGTACAAGACCCAAATAGGCTGGTAATGGGCAGGGAGGGCTACCCATGCCATTTTTCTGAATGATTTTCAACCATATTGCAGGAACCAGATATAACATTAAAACCGCAAGCAGTTTTAAATGGTGTTATTTCCGTTTAATGTCATTTTGTGCAGGGACTGTTCTAAACACGGGAAACACGTGGCACTTCACAGGCATACTACAGACACCCCCCAGGCACCATATTTAAAGGGATATTTCACATTTTTTTTTCACTTTAATCGTCATTAAAATCAGTGCTCCCGCCAAAACGGCCGTTTTTAAAACCTTTTTTTGCATTGACCCATGTCCCCTGGGGCAGGAGTCAGGTCCCCAAACCCTTTTTAGGACAGTATCTTGCATATTAGCTGTTAAAATTAGCACTTTCCATTTCGAACGTTCGAGTCCCATAGACTTCAATGGGGTTCTAACGTTCGTTTCGAACGCGGGGTCCGTTCGAAAGTTCTGGTGCGAACCGAACCGGGGGGTGTTCGGCTCATCCCTACTGCTAGGTGAGAGTGCTAACCACTACACCACTGTGCTGCCTTCCCTTGCTTTCTCCTCTGGAGGGACCGGGTAGGGTATGCAAATACCTCCATAGGCCTTCCACTCCAGATACCTGGAGAAAACTCGAAATGAATTCAGGCTTTTTCAACCCAAAGGAACCCTTGAAATAACTTTTATAATATATCTACAACTCATGATACATTAGTGTGATAGTCAGTGGGGAGAATTCTGCTTACACTTGTGGCCATTGGGAAAAATTACCCCCTTACAGATAGCTAAAAGGATCCATGGTGTCAGTGAGAACTTATCTCAGAAGCAGAAATTGCTCATTGCTTAAAGAGGGATTCCACCAAAAAAAAAAATATTAAAAGCCAGCAGCTATAAATACTACAGCTGCTGACTTTTAATAAATGAACACTCACCTGTCCCGGGTTCCAGCGATGCCGGCAGCCGAGGCCGATCGATCGCTCGGCCCTCGGCTGCTGTCGCCACCATTCTAGGTGAGGGAATCAGGAAGTGAAGCGAATCGGCTTCACTTCCCGGTTCCCTACTGCGCATGCGCGAGCCGCGCCGCGCAATAGGAAATCTCCGCGCTGTCACTGGGACCCGTGTGTGTCCCAGCAGACAGCGCGGCAGGGCAGGAAATGGCGTAGACTCCCACGGGAGTCTATGCCCCGAAGTGGGTGAAAATACCTGTCTTTGACAGGTATCTCCACCACCCTCCCCCCTGAAAGGTGTCAATTGTGACACCAGAGGGGGGGAGGGATCCGATCAGCGGAGGTTCCACTTTATGGTGGAATCCCGCTTTAAGGAACCCCAAGCAAACTTTGGAGGAACCCTAGGGTTCCATTAAATCCTGGTTGAGAAACACTGCTTGAGCCATAATGAAATGTTACAACTCACAGCACATTGCCCAGCTTCCTCTCATTTTCAGGAACCCAAGAGCTTCACACGGTCTTTTCTTAATACAATGTTTCCTAATCTTCGATCCTAATTTTAGGTCCCTTTTACAGGAGCATTCCCAGAGGGGCCTCACCTTAATTTTCTTCACCCTACATGGCCTCCATCTGAGATTAACTCTTCCCACACATCTCTGAAGCTCCACTCCAAGAAGGCATTATAAGGTCAACTGAGTAAACCACTCCCATGATATACCCATGATATGGACGGGACTTAACTGTACAGAGACCCTTGCCTACGGGTGGTCCAACTGCCATTCCTGCCATGCCCTGCTCCCACAACCTCCTAGGATATCCCCACCACATATCCCCCGAGGCTGCAGGAGACAATAGATAGGGCAGCTGGAGGAGAGAGCTGGATTGCCCCATTGGGGGCCAGGCAGCCTAAACATCAGGAAAGTGAAAACTAGACTTGGAATCTTCAGGTTATCTTATTGGTATTGCTATCTTAACTGTTTCCCAACCATGTCACGCAGATATACTGCGGCACAATGGCTCTCCTGGGCGGTACGTCCTACCCTTTTTCAGCCACCAGAGGGCTGCACGGGGGGGGACCTGATGCTCATGGCCAGCGGGCACAATCACCGCCAGCCACGAGCAATCGCGTGCACATGCGCCAGCACGGGGATTTGTGTGTGTAAACACACAAATCCCTGTGCTGTCAGAGGAGAGGAGCCATATAGTTTGTTCCTAAGTATAATAAACGATATGTCTCCTCTCCTAGTCACTCCCATCCCCACACAGTTAGAACACAATGAGGGAACACAAAATTAACCTCTTGATCGCCCCCCGGGTGTTAACCCCTTCCCTGCCAGTGACATTTACACAGTAATCAGTGCATTTTTATAGCACTGATCGCTGTATAAATGTCAATGATCCCAAAAATTTGTCAAAAGTCTTCGATCTGTCCGTTGCGATGTCGCAATACCGCTAAAAATCGCAGATCACCGCCATTACTAGTAAAAAAAAAAAGAAATGCCATAAAAATGCCATAAATATCTTTCTCATACTTTGCAGGTGCTATAACTTTTGCGCAAAGCAATCAATATAGGCTCATTGTGATTTTTTTAACAAAAAATATGTAGAAGAATACATATTGGCCTAAAATGAAGAAATTCGTTTTTCAAAAAAAATAAAAAATTGGGGGATATTTATTATAGTAAAAAGTAAAACATATTGTTTTTTTTTTTCAAAATTGACGCTCTATTTTTGTTTATAGCGCAAACATTAAAAAACGCAGAAGTGATCAACTACCACCAAAAGAAAGCTCTATTTGTGGGAAAAAAGGACGTCAATTTTGTTTGGGTACAACGTTGCACAACCGCGCAATTGTCAGTTAAAGCGGCGCAGTGCGGAATTGTAAAAAGTGCTCTGGTCAGGAAGGGGGTAAAAGCTTCTGGGGCTGAAGTGGTTCAAATAGTATTCATATACCATAAATAAGCCTTTTCCCGGGCATGCAGCTTCTATACCCCAGACAATTTCCATGGTCTCCTTGGTTCGTAGTGTAAAGTAAGAAAAATGGAAATTGAAGTATCACACCACTGCTAAGAGACAGCCCACTGAGAGGACCAAGATGGCAGCACGGGACACAGGCTGTGACATCAGAACATTAGATCGTTGCAGGACAATGTTGGATTCCGTGATAAACATATAATCTACATACATTCATTATGTGTATTATTTCCTTGAATCTCGGTGTGCTTTGTGTATTTCTTCCAGATCTGTGCAGTAATCCAGTGTGAGACTTCCTGTAATAAAGACCGCTCACTGCTGCTCTCTCTCCTTGTGCAGGGTGACCGGTCTTGTCTCCACCCCCCTCCTGATTCTGCAGGCAGCCTGTAGTGGGTGGGGTCTTTTGGGCTCCTCCCACAGCTCTGCTCTCTGCACAGGCTATGCACAGCTTCAAAAGCCACTAAAATCAACCCTAATTTCCCCTTCTCCATTGACTCTCATGAATTTTGCTGACATTTCGGGAAAATGAAAGTTCATCCCACTATACGGTTTACATTATTTTAAATGGCGCCCGCTGGAGTAATCACTGCAGGCAGTGGTGGCTGGTGCTCAATAATTTGGCGGAGGAGGCAAACCAACGCCAACCCCCCCCCCCCCCCCTGCCCCACGGGAGATGGACATGAAGGCAGGGTACACCAGGAACACCTCCTCCTCGGGAGATGGGCGGGAAGATGGAAGGCCTCCTTACCTTAGGAGGCAGATGTCCCACCCAAGATAACACTCCTATATCCCCTCCTCTTCCCTCCCCTGTCCGAGCCAGGGAGTGCTGGATGTGGCTGAGCCACTGCGGGTGAGCCATCCCTGGAGACAGTGGCGGCTGGTGGGTGGGTTGGTTGGGCTTCCCCCTCCAGCCGTGCATCTTCTCCTGCCGTGCGTCTCCTACGGCTGTGCATCTCCCACGGAGCACTGCTCAATCCATCATCCGAAAATGGAAATAGTATGGCACAACTGCAATCCTACCAAGACATGGCCGTCCACCTAAACTGACCGGCCGGGCAAGGAGAGCTTTAATCAAAGAAACAGCCAAGAGGCCCAAGGTAACTCTGGAGGAGCTGCAGAGATCCACAGCTCAGGTGGGAGAATCTGTCCACAGGACGACTATTAGTCGTCTCTCCACAAATCTGCCCTTTATGGAAGAGTGACAAGAAGAAAGACATTGGTGAAAGAAAGTCATAAGAAGTCCCGTTTGCAGTTTGTGAGAAGTCATGTGGGGGGCACAGCAAACATGTGGAAGAAGGTGCTCTGGTCAGATGAGACCAAAATTGAACTTTTTGGCCTAAAAGCAAAACACTATGTGCGGGGAAAAACTAACACTGCATATCACCCTGAACACACCATCACTGTGAAATATGATGGTGGCAGAATTATGATGTGGGGATGCTTTTCTTCATCGGTTCTATAAAGTATTGACTCCGGGGGGCGCTATACAAATGTACCCCCCACACTTTTCACATATTTATTTGTAAAAAAAATTGAAAACCATTTATCATTTTCCTTCCACTTCACAATTATGTGGCACTTTGTGTTGGTCTATCACATAAAATCTCAATGAAATACATTTACATTTTTGGTTGTAACATGACAAAATGTGGAAAATTTCAAGGGGTGTGAATACTCCTTCAAGTCACTGTAAGCTTATCTGTAGGTACAAGTGAAAAAGTGGAGTTTACCACTGCTTTCGTTTTTTTTTACTAAATGTAGTGAGAGAGTTCCAAATCAAACGAGGTAAACATAAATGGAAAGAGCACGTTAATAAAGGCACCTAGAACGTCCCAGCTGAATAGATACCCCTCTGTGCCACTAGAGGGCTCAGACTTCATGACTGTCACATGAGCCATAAGGGTCTGGACTGTGTGTGGGCACCCTGCACCCGTGTCCTGCCCATATATATCTGGGTCTACTCACTGATAGTATTTAGGAGGGGAAGACGAAATGAGGACTTATTCCTGCCGATAAAGAGAGAAAAAGGACAGAAAGAGAGAGGTGATGGGGATTGAAAATGGACAATTTATTGAGTATTGAGTAAGAGAGAATATATATATATATATATATATATATATATATATATATATATATATATATATATATATGAGAGATGATTGATATACAGTATGTAAGCTGGTTACCCTTTTTTTTTAAAGCTGATCCTATAATTTAAATATATTTATATATATTCCCCAATAGCCACAAAGACCCCCACTAGCAACCTAGCAACAATTGATCTTCCAGCAGCCAGCATCAGGAGACCCTTCCCTCATCAGAAAATCCCTTCCAGCAACGACTGACCCCCCCCCCCCCCCCCCAGCAACATATAACCCACCTCTAGTTACAAGATCCCCTTGTAACAATAGATCCCCCCAGCGAAAAAACGACCCCCACCAGCAACAATAGATCCCCCCATTAGCCAGCAACAATAGACCCCTCTGAAAAACAAGACCCCCACCAGCAACATCATGGTGTTCTTAGGATCATAGTCAGCATTTTTCTTCCTACAAACATGGCCCGCTCCTCAAAAAGTCACATGTACAGTCATGCCAATGAACATCTAAATGATTCAGAGAAGGATTGGGAGAAGGTGCTGTGGTCAGATGAGATCAAAATTTAGCTCTTTGCCATCAACTTGACACGGTGTGTTTGGAGGAAGAAAAATCCTGACTATGACCCTAAGAACACCATCCCTACAGTCAAATATTATGCTTTGGGACTGTTTCTCTGCTAAAGGTACAGGCCGACTTTGCCGCATTGAGCGGCCAATGGACAAGGCCATATAGTGTAAAATCTTGGATGAGGACCTTCTTCTCTCAGCTAGAACACTGAAGATGGGTTGTGGATGGGTCTTCCAGCATGACAATGACCCAAAACATACCACCAAGGCAACAAAGGAGTGGCTCAAGAAGATACACATTAAAGTCATGGAGTGGCCTAGCCAATCTCCAGACCTTAATCCTAATTTATGGAGGGAGCTGAAACTTCGAGGTGCCAAGAAGACAGATAAGAAACCTTAAGGGTTTAGAGAAGATCTGTAAATAAGAGTGGACCAAAATCCCTCCTGAAATGTGTGCAAACCTGGTCACCAACTACAAGAAACGTCTGACCTCTGTGCTTGCCGACAAGGGTTTCTCCACCAACTACTAAGTCAACAAAGCTAATAAAGGGTTACAGTGCTTGAGAGCACTGAACTTATTCTCTCTGGAGAAGAGACGCTTGAGAGGGGATATGATTTCAATTTACAAATACCGTACTGGTGACCCCACAATAGGGAGAAAACTTTTTTTGCGGAAGGGAGTTTACCAGATTTGTGGCCATTTATTAAAATGAGAAGAAAAGAGATTTAACCTTAAACTACGTAGAGGGTTCTTTACTGTAAGAGTGGCAAGGATGTGGAATTCCCTTCCACAGGCGCTGGTCTCAGCGGGGGGGGGGGGGGCATCAATAGTTTCAAGAAATTATTAGATAAGAACCTGAACGACAAAACATACAGGGATATACAATGTAATACTGACATATAATCACATACATAGGTTGGACTTGATGGACTTGTGTCTTTTTTTCGACCTCACCTACTATGTAACTATGTTTTGCTTGGGGATCAAATACTCCTTTTAATTACTGAACTGCAACATAATTTATAACATTTGTGGGTTTTTTTGTGGATTTTTGGTTGATATTCTGTCTCTATCATTTAAAATACAACTAGGATAAAAAATTGTAGACCCTCCATTTCTTTGTAAGTGGGCAAACTTACAAAATCTGCAGGGGATCAAAGAATTATTTTCCCCCCACTGTATACACACACACACATATACCCATATGTGGCACACATGAGATAGTGAGATATGTGTGATAGGTATGAGTAAATAATTCAATAATTGTCACTCCACAACTGATTAGCTCAGTAACATAGATGTGGGTAAAAAGTACATAGAGGAAAAGTCCACAAGTGAAAAGATGAGTTTGAAAGATGTCAATCCACAAATCACCAAGGAATTTACAAGGTAATCCAATGACACACCACGTGGAATAGTGCACCTCCACCATATGGTTTCTTCATACAAGATGACGTCACTGTATGACGAAACACACATTGGGAGGTTGGACGTACTGACACCATCGCACTGCCCTTGTATGTGGACGGGTGTATGCTTGTTTGCCGGCCAGCTTTCTCTTTTATATTATGATGTTTTATACCATGTAAGTGCAACTATTGTTTTAATAAACCGGAATGTGTTATGGTTTTACACTATGTGAGCTCCTTTTCACACTTTTTGGTAAACTCACTGACCAATACGTTCTTTGAGTATCCGTGAGCATCTACCTGTCGGTTTGTTGTGGCTTACCCTCCTGGACCATTTGATGTGTTGCTGTCACTTCCTTGGACCAAGGACCCTGGCTGGGTTATAGCCACAGGTCTGCTAAAGCTTGCCTATGGTAAGCCTTTAATTCATATGGTGGAGGTGCACTATTCCACTCTACATAGTACATAGCGATTTTGTTCTATATTTTTTCTCCTTTGCTGCTGTGATTTGTGTGATGTGAGGTTTTTTATTTGAGAAAATAAAGGCACGATTTACTTTTTATTCAATCCAGAGTGCGGCTGTCCTGAGTATTTCCATTCTCCATTTATTTGGTTTGTGCAATCAGCCTGCACCTGGGACCCCTATTTGTCTGGAGAACAAGCAGTTTTTTGGTGGACTGGCCTGGAGCGGTGGATTGCTATTTTCCTTGTTGACTTTCTGGATTCTCTTGCATATTATTAAAACAATCGATGCACTTACATGGTATAAAACATCACAGGATAAAAGAGAAAGCCGGCCGACAAACAAGCATACACCCGTCCATAAATAAGGGCAGTGCGATGGCGTCAGTACGTCCAACCTCCCGACTCACGTTTCGTCATACGATGACGTCGTCTTGTAAGACAAAACCATATGGTGGAGGTGCACTATTTCACTTGGTGTGTCATGGGATTACCTTGAAAATTCCTTGGTGATTTGTGGATTGACATCTTACAAACTCACCTTTTCACTTGTGGACTTTTCCTCTATGTACTTTTTACCCACATCTATATGTTACTCAGCTAATCGGTTGTGGAGCGACAATTATTGAATTATTTACGCATACCTATCACACATATAGGTCTCACTATTTCATGTGTGTCACATTTTATATGTTAGCCCTTGTACACACGGTCAGAGATTCCGATGGAATGTGTCCGATCGGAGCGTTTTGTCGAATATTCCGACTGTGTGTGGTCTGCATCGGACTGTTTCCGTCGGACCAACTTTTCCAACTTGCCGGAAATATTTTCTGACAAAATGCTCCGATCGGACATACTCCGATCATGTGTAGAGAATTCCGATCGGACAAAGTGCCACGCATGCTCCGATCAAATTCCCACACCAAAGCTATTGGCTACTAGCGTGAACGTAGTCCCGTCGTAACGAAATAACGTCATCACGTCGGATTTTCCGACAACTTTGTCCGACCGTGTGTATACAACAGTTTCGGACAAAATCCGTCGGACAAAATCCGACGGATTTGGTTGTCGGAATCTCCGACCGTGTGTACAAGGGCTAATATTTTTTAGGTTTTTCACAGAGTAGTTTATTTTTGAATGATTCTGTTTGGTGTATATCTCACTTTCTAGTTGCAGCTTTTTTAGGGCTGATTTATTAGCGCGGTATCTTCTTTTTTTTTTACACGCACATATGTGTTTGAGCTTTGGGGCGCACATCCTAATGCCATAGTCAGCGCACACCAATGTGGGTGAACTATAAACCCCAGTATGAGGCAGGGCAGGCAGGAAGGTAAGGCTCTGTTTTTTTTTGTTTTTTTTTTGCTGAGTGTGCACCGTTGAGCGCACGTAGGTCGTTCCGTCCCTACCGCAACCGCTAACCTTGAGCATATCCTGCCACCGTTCCCCCACGCGGGACTTTTCTCATACAATCTCTTTCCTGCCATCTTTGCATTTTGGCTAATATTAAATGATGATCGTATTAGAGAGTCTGGACGAGTCTGTTTGAATTTCCTCCGTCAGAATATAATATAACGAGATGTCAGCAGCTTGGCCTACTCTTCAAGGAGGTAGACAAGAAAGGACGGCTGGCTGCCAAAGCCCTTCACATCTTCTTTGTTGGCTTGTGTGCATCCCAACCTTTACAGGGAGCCATTTCTTAATGCAATAATATACGTTAATCAGCGGTGTCTTGGGTTTCTCCGGAGCTCCGTGCAGCTGCCTCCGTGGCCTTCTGAAAAGATATATACCCGTGGGGGGAGAGAATGTACATTGCAGCTGTATATGGGCCAAATTCAGACTTTCACGTACAGTAGAGAGGAAATAGAGAAAGGAAAAAAAAATGTATACTGAATATAGTCTTCATTAACTGATTTATTATTAGTAAATAGGGGACTTCTGACTTTTTAGGCACCGTTAAACAGAATATATGTTTTTATCAAAAAAGCTTTTATTACAAAAAAAAAAAAAACACATAAACAATTTATTACAAATAGTTAAAATTCATAGTTAAAATATTTTCATAATTTCTAACCACTTACGGACCACCCGCCGCAGTTTTACAGCGACTGTTTGAAGGAGGATGTCGTTGTTATGGCAGCAGCTAGCTGCCATAACCCCGGTATCCCCTTCTTCAGCGGGCGATTCGCTACAAGATCAAAGTGGTCTCTGCAGCGGATTCGCCACGAGATCACTTTTATTGGTGGCGGGAGAGGGCCCCCCACCTCCCGTCGCAATATGGTGCCCTCCGCAGCTTACCGGAGCCGCCGGCAGCAGCAGAGGCGATCGCGTCTTGTCTCCTGCTTGGTATAGAAAGGAGTGAGGGGAAGATGGCCCCCACCGTCTCCATACAATTGCTGGGTGGAAGCGACGTCAAAACGTCACTTCTGCCCACAGCTCTTATCCCTTGTACACACGGGAGGACATTCCGACGGAAAATGTCCGGTCGGACCGCGTTGTCGGATAATCCGACCGTGTGTGGGCTCCATCGGACTGTTTCCGTCGGAATATCCGACCGACAAAGTTTTAGAGCTGGGCTATAAAATTTTCCGACAACATGATCCGATCATACTTTGTCGGATCGTTTGTAGAGAATTCCGATCGGACAAAGTGCCACGCATGCTCAGATCAAATTCCTACACCAAAGCTATTGGCTACTAGCCTGAACGTAGTCCCGTCGTAACGAAATAACGTCATCACGTTACGAATGATCGGATTTTTTGACAACTTTGTCCGACCGTGTGTATGCAACACCAGTTTCTGACAAAATCTGTCAGACAAAATCCGACGGATTTTGTTGTCAGAATGTCCGACCGTGTGTACAAGGGCTTAAAGGGCCAATTTTTTTAAATCATTTTTTTTAAATTACAATTTTTGTTTTAATTGCATTTTAGTGTAAATATGAGATCTGAGGACTTTTTGACCCCACGTCTCATATTTAAGAGGACCTGTCATGCTTTTTTTTCTATTACAAGGGATATTTACATTCCTTGTAATAGGAATAAAAGTGAATTTTTTTTTTTAACAGTGTAAAAATAAAAAATAAAAGGTAATATAAATAATAATAATAAAAAATAATGTACACAAATATAAATAAAGATAAGGTATAATAATATCGCTACCATATCCAACCGGTAATAAGCAATGGAGCTGCAAGAAATGCGTATATGTCAACTTTCCATCAATAAAAATTCATAGCTATGGTTGGAAGGCCTTCTAATAGAAAGGATTCTATTATGAATAAATGATACAATTTTAATCTGATTTTAATCACTTAAAGTGGGATTCCACCCTAAAATGGAACCTCCGCTGATCGGATCCCTCCCCCCCTCCGGTGTCACAATTGACACCTTTCAGGGGGGAGGGGGGTGGAGATACCTGTCAAAGACAGGTATTTTCACCCACTTCGGGGCATAGACTCCCGTGGGAGTCTACGCCATTTCCTGCCCTGCCGCGCTGTCTGCTGGGACACACACGGGTCCCAGTGACAGCGCGGAGATTTCCTATTGCGCGGCGCGGCTCGCGCATGCGCAGTAGGGAACCAGGAAGTGAAGCCGATTCGCTTCACTTCCTGATTCCCTCACCTAGAATGGTGACTACAGCAGCCGAGAGCCGAGCGATCGATCGGCCTCGGCTGCCGGCATCGCTGGAACCCGGGACAGGTGAGTGTCCATTTATTAAAAGTCAGCAGCTGTAGTATTTATAGCTGCTGGCTTTTAATATTTTTTTTTTGGTGGAATCCTTCTTTAAGGACCAGCCTCGTTTTGAGCTTTTGCTGTTTACATGATTAAAACAGGTTTTTTTCGCTAGAAAATTACTTAGAACCCCCCAAACATTCTATATTTTTTTCTAACAGCCTAGAGAATAAAATGGCGGTCATTGCAATAATTTTTTCACACCATATTTGCGCAGCGGTCTTACAAGTGCACTTTTTTTGGAAAAAATTCCCTTTTTTTTTATAAAAAAATAAGACAGCAGTAAAATTAGCCCATTTTTTTGTTTTATATTGTGAAAGATAATGTTACGCTGAGTAAATTGATACCCAACATGTCACGCTTCAAAATTGCACGTGCTCGTGGAATGGCGACAAACTTTTACCCTTAAAAAATCTCCATAGGTTGCATGTTTTGTGTTAGAGGAGGTCTAGGGCTAGAATTATTGCTCTCGTGCTTCCGATCGCGGCGATACCTCACATGTGTGGTTTGAACACCGTTTTCATATGCGGGCGGGACTGGGCGCGTTTACATTTTTTTTTTATTATTATTATTTATATTACCTGTTATTTTTTATTTTTACACTGTTAAAAAAAAAATCTCTTTTATTCCTATTACAAGGAATGTAAACATCCCTTGTAATAGAAAAAAAAGCATGACAGGTCCTCTTAAATATGAGACGTGGGGTCAAAAAGTCCTCAGATCTCATATTTACACTAAAATGCAATAAAAAAAAATTGTAATTTAAATAAATAATTAAAAAAAATTGTCCCTTTAAGAGCTGTGGGCAGAAGTGACATTTTGACGTCGCTTCCGCCCAGCAACTGTATGGAGACGGTGGGGGCCATCTTCCCCTCACTCCTTTCTACACCAAGCAGGAAACAAGACGCGATCGCTTCCGCCGCTGCCGACGGCTCCGGTAAGCGGCGAGGGCACCAGATCACGGCGGGAGGGAGGGGGGCCCTCTCCCGCCACAGATAAAAGTCATCTCATGGCGAATCCGCTGCAGAGACCACTTTTATCTTGCAGTGGACTGCCCGCTGAAGAAGGAGATACCGGGGTTATGGCAGCTAGCTACTGCCATAACAACAATATCCTCCTTCAAACAGCCGCCGTAAAACCTGTGGCGGGCAGCACGTAAGTGGTTAAAAAGTATGAAAATGTTTCAAATATGCTCAAATGTGCTCAAACTTTAACATTTAACATTTGCATGACACAAACGTAGATCTATACTCAGACAAAAAAGATACACCCCCCCCCCCCCCCCAATAAAAAGAAAAGAGAAAAAAAAACTGAAAATAAAAAAATGAAAATAAAAAATAAGTAAAATGGGCAGGTTCTATGTTTCTATCATTTAACCACTTCACATCAGGCCAAATAAAGCAAAATGACGGCGGCCACGCATCAACATGATCTGTCACTGCACGTGTCCACAGGACACAACTGATGATCGATCAAAGTACCGCCTCACAGCCAGTTAGACATGTGCAGAACGAAAAAAAAAAGTTGTTTTTCGATTCGTTATCTACATAAATTTGTCTAGTTAAATTAGTTTAATCCGTTTAATCCGCTTTGGGAATTCGTTTTGTTTATTCATATTTGAATCGATTTGAATTTTCGAATTCGGATCGATTCAAAACGTTTTTGAATACGAATAGTTTTCCAATCTCCAAAAGAGAATAAAATAGAATAGAAAATAAAGGAAAAGAATAGAAAAAAATATATAACAGAATAGAAAAGAATATAACAGAAAATAAAACTATTCTGTTATATATTTTTTTTTCTATTCTATTTCTTTATTTTCTATTCTATTCCCTTTGGAAATTGAAAAACTATTCAAATTAGAAAACTTTTCTAATGCAAAAACTATTCAAAAACTTTTCAAATCCATTCAAATACGAATAAACTAAACAAATTTAGAAAGCGAATTAAACTGATTTAACTAGACAAATTTATGTAAATAACGAATCAAAACAAAACAATTTTTTTCGTTCTGCACATGTCTAACCGGCAGCAAGATGGTACTTTGATCGCTCACCAGCTGTGATGATCAATAGACTCTCCAGCAGTTAGCAACAGCAGACCCCTCCTTAAAGAGGGATTCCACCAAAAAAAAAAATATTAAAAGCCAGCAGCTATAAATACTACAGCTGCTGACTTTTAATAAATGGACACTCACCTGTCCCGGGGTCCAGCGATGCCGGCAGCCGATCGATCGCTCGGCCCTCGGCTGCTGCCGCCACCAATCTAGGTGAGGGAATCAGGAAGTGAAGTGAATCGGCTTCACTTCCCGGTTCCCTACTGCGCATGCGCGACTCGCGTGGCGCAATAGGAAATCTCCGCGCTGTCACTGGGACCCGTGTGTGTCCCAGCAGACAGCGCGGCAGGGCAGGAAATGGCGTAGACTCCCACGGGAGTCTATGCCCGGAAGTGGGTGTAAATACCTGTCTTTGACAGGTATCTCCACCCCCCTCCCCCCTGAAAGGTGTCAATTGTGACACCGGAGGGGGGGAGGGTTCCGATTAGCGGAGGTTCCACTTTAGGGTGGAATCCCGCTTTAAACAGTAGATCCCTCCTTAAACAGTAGATCCCTTCCAGCAACAATTGACTCCCAGTAACCAAAGATCCTCCACCAGAAACAATAGATTACCACACAAAAATAGATCTTCTCCAGCAACAATAGATACCCCAGCAGCCAGCATCAGTATCAGTAGACCCTCCACCATACCCCAGCACCCCTTGCCATTGCATACATTCAGTGCTGAAGGTGCCAGAACTGTGTTCCTCCACGTTCCCACTGAAAAAAGCCCTGCCTGTAGTCGGCCCATGACCTCATCAAAGGAAATATGCTGCACTGAACACATCAAAAGAGTAGGTTCCGTTTTACGGAAATGGTGACTGGATGCCTCCCACACGTCCCTCACCCTGCAGAACAGGAATCACATATATAATCAGTTCAAAGCTAAACTCTGGCCATGACAACTTTTATTCAAATATATTCCTCATTACCCCTCAGGGATATAAACCCACTTTGCGTAGTAATGACTTCATCACTGTGCTGTACATAGCCTATGCAGAGAGCAGAGCTGTAGGAGGGGCCCAGCAAGCTCCACCCACTACAGGGTGCCTGCTGATAACTACAGGAGGGGGCGGAGACAAGACCAGTCTCCCTGCACAAGGAGAGAGAGCAGCAGTGAGCGGTCTTTATTACAGGAAGTCTCACACTGGATTACTGCACAGATCTGGAAGAAAGACACAATTCACACCAAGATCCAAGAGGAAGACATGAGGAATTGATTTAGACAAAATGCACTTATTGTGGAGTTCAACCTTAAAGGTATTTGCCTGCTTTTTTGTACTTTGTAAAGAAGTGTTTTACATATATTGTGATATGAGGTAGCCCAAGATCATCAGCCAGCCGTGTTGGTAAAAGCAAACATTATTTTTATTTGCACAAACTGGCAAACAGAAAAAAAACACGGCTTTTCTTCAGCAAACAAATGATACAATGTAGTGCATAGTCTTGTTTAGAACTGCCAAATTAGGAAAAGGTGCACCACCACCACAGCCTGTTGCTCAGCCCATCCTGCTCACACCATTGTCCATCTCTCTCTCTCTCTGCCAGCAGCTGTTTTTCAGGTCTCTTCAAACCTCCGAAACTCCAGGTCCCTATAATACCTCTCCAACCAAACTCTCCCGGACCACCTTCCACTGCATAGGAGGAGAAGCCCTGAGTACCCAGCAATGTCTCCAAAACTGTCCGCATCAAAGAGACCACCACTCAAACACCAGGAAAGTATACCTGCCGTCCAGGACACATTTCTGGAGTCTTGTACATATCCCTCCCGCCTTGACAGGGAGATGTCAGAGGCAATGTGGGTCACCCTACAGTGTACTCAAGTGAAGGCATCCACACTCTGGTGTTGTATTCCAGGCATGTGCTACAACGCAAGTTTGAACTCTTGTAATGCCAAGAACCATCTGGTAACCCTGGCATTTGTGTGTTTGTTCTGTCTCATCCAGGTCAGTGGGGCATGGTCCGACACCAGAGAAAACTTCCCGTCAAGGAGAAAATAGCACAAGTGAGTCCAGAGCCCACTTAATGGCCAGGCATACCTGCTCCACTATAGCATAGTTCTTCTAGGCCAGTGGTCTCCAAACTTTCTAAACAAAGGGCCAGTTTGCTGTCTTTCAGACTTTACGAGGGCTAGACTATGGCCAGTGGTAGTAATATTAGTGTGGGAAACTGTGCCCCATATTTGATTTCATGGGAATGAACAGTGCCCCACCATTGGAGTCAGTGTGAGGAATAATGTATCGTATCAGTGGGAGGGATAGTGCCCCAAGGGTTAGATAAAGGCAAGCAAAGGGCCACAGTTTGGTGACTACTGTTCTAGGTGGCTTCCAATTCCCTACTGAGATAGACTATGTGGTGCTCCTCCTCATTGACCTCCTTAGACAGAACGGCTCCTAATCCCTCACTGAAGGCATCTGTTTGGACAATAAATTCACAGAAGCGAGTTTGGGGTGTAGGAACTTGACTGGCGTACACGGAGTCCTGACCTCAACCCGATAGGACACCTTTGGAATCAATTAAATTGGAGACTGCACACCAGGCCTTCTCGCTCAACATCAGTGCCAGACCTCACCAATGCATAACTCCCAACTGTCCCTGATTTCAAAGGGACTGTCCCTTATTTGGATCAATGCCCCTCTGTCCCTCTTTCCCCCTCATTTTGGCCCGATCCATATAGTTGTATATGTAGCACTAACCCCCGAAGGAGCTGCTGGTTTAATTGGGCTTAGCGTTACCTTCTTTTCCTCAATTCAGGTCTAGGGGTGTCCCGTGGTAGATGGCCCAGTAACTTTAGAGACTGACCACAGAATCCGTATAAAGGGATTTTATTTGCAAATGTAGACAATGAACAGTCTCTTAAATTGGGATCAGAGGGTTAGGATGAAAGTTCAGGTACTCTTATTGTCAAAGTCAAAAATTAAAGGACTTGCTTACTTTGACTGCATCCAGAGAATAGCCACTCACAACTGGATTTTCACCCAGGTTGGATAGTCCCTCTCTCACAAGGTCCAGCGCCAACAAGGTGCTTACTCAGGAACAAGTCTCTGCCACAGACATTGTTGTAGAACATACAAGGATAAGTCTCTGCCACAGATGTTGTTGAACACGTAGGAAACTAAACTTGTAGAACACTCTTGTGATACCTGGATCTTTAAGCCAGCTTGGCGATATCCATGAGACCGGATTCACTTTGGTGCTTCAGCCCTTTCAGGCTCTTGCTCAGAAACCATCCCGTACGTGGTCTTCTTCTGAAGAGTCCTCCCCTGGAATGCTATGAAGCTAATGGGTCTCTCCCAAACCGGAGACGGCACCCATACACCACAGAATCCTCCTTTAGTTTCCTTGCCTCGGGCTAGCCTGCTCCGAGACAACAAGTCGGGTGGATCCGCACCCCAGGCCATAGCCTTCCTGGGGGCTGGTCAGGAAGACCAGGACCATGAAGTCAGCACATCCTTCTGGACCAGAAACCCCAAACCACGTGATGTCCACATCTTAAGTACCCTCTCCCAGAATTTACAGCAAGAGCGCCACTCCCACTGGGCGGGCTCCGAGAGAGAGTAATCTTAAAGCACCCAACTAGACTGTAGTTCCATGCCTGCCAGAAGAGACAATGCCCCCTGTGGCCAGGCTGAACATCCCATAGTCCAGTCAGACTGATGCTGAGGTCCAAATTTAGACAATTTCACCCAAACCAAACTGCAGTTCAGGTGTAAATTTTAATTTATAAAAACATAGAGCATGCTCTTCAGGAGCCGGCGCTACATATACAAAATGCACAAAACAGTTTCCCTGTGCTAAACCTTTCATCTAATTTCTAAATTGATGCATTTGTACATTTTAAAAGCCGATACAAAGGAATAGTAGTGGTAAAAAAAAGTCCTTGTGGTTTTAATTAACCTTTTTTTTGGTTAATTAATCTTTAAGTGGGTGTGGCAGGGGGCGTGTCCTATGCCTACATACATTTGTTAGTAGGTGTCCCTCATTCCCATCTCAAAATGTTGGGAGGTATGCCAATGCACGTCTGGAAGAATGGTCAGACATTCCCATAGACACTCCTAAACCTTGTGGACGGCCTTCCCAGAAGAGTTGAAGTTGTTATAGCTGCCAAGGGTGGACCAACTCAACATTGAACCCTACGGACTAAGACTGGCATGCCATGTGCGTGTAAAGGCAGGCGTCCCAATTTTGGTAATATAGTGTATCTTCAGTGTAATAAAGAACAAGGAGTCCTGAAAGTGATGGTTTGTCCCCCACAGTCTTCATCTCAACATCATGGAGTCCATCTGGGGTTACAGGAAGAGACAGAAGGATTTGAGGCAGCCAACTTCCACAGCAGATCTGTTCTTAGTTCTCCAAGACCTTTGGAACAACCTACCTGCTGAGTTTATTTTTATCAATTAACAAAATGGAAAGTCAATGAAGAGAAGAGAAATTCCAGTCCAATCAATATTTGGTGTGATGACCCTTTGCCTTCAAACCACCATCAATTCTTCTAGGTCCTACAGTAGAAGAATTGATGCTGGTTTGAAGGCAAAGGGTCATCACACCAAATATTGATTGGACTGGAATTTCTCTTCTCTTCATTGACTTTCCATTTTCTTAAAGCGGAGCTCCACCATAAAGTGGAGCTTCCGCTCATTGGAATCCTCCCCCCCTCCGGCGCCACAATTGGCACCTTTCAGGGGGGAGGGGGGTGCAGGTACCTTTACAGTACAGGTATCTGCACCCACTTCCGGCATAGATATCTGCAGAATATATGCCCCTTTCTGCAGAATCTACGCCCCTTTCCGTAGGTCCCCTGCTGTCTGCTGGGAAACACACGGATCCCAGAGACAGCGGGACCATCCTTATTGCGCAGCACGACTCGTGCATGCGCAGTAGGGAACCGGGAAATGAAGCCGCAAGGCTCCACTTCCTGATTCCCATACCCAAGATGGCGGCGGCAGCACCCGAGAGACGATCGAGAGATCGGCTTCGGGTGCCGACATCGCGGGCGCGCTGGGCGGGTAAGTGTCACTATTTTAAAAGTCAGCAGCTGCAGTATTTGTAGCTGCTGCTTTAAAAAAAAAAAAAAAAAACGGCGGAACTCCCGCTTTAATTGATAAAAAATAAACTATTAACACTTCTATTTCTGAAAGCATTCTTCATTTACAGCATTTTATTTTTTCAGACTTGCCTAAAACTATTGCACAATACTGTATATAACCCACTTTTTAATAGCAGACTTCACAATTTGTATAAAGTGGCGTGTATTGCAAAATCCATGCCTGCCCACGCGATACACGCACCTAACACGTTTCCTAATGCACGTCCAGACGTGCGCTGGCTATAGCGCCTTCTTGAATCATCGTGACATTGATGGAATGTCAATACGTGAGATTCGTGTGTTTCTGTCACCTTGGGGTGGAAGCACGTGGCAGGGCGATGACAGTGAACGCGTGGAATTGACGGATCATATAGCCTGCAGTTTTGCCTGTGTTGAAGGTTAGGCTGATGATTATAATTTAATTGATTAGAATATAATGCTAGACTTCACCTCTTCTTATCTTAGCCGAACTCCATGCAGATATAGGGGACGCTGACGGATACAACTCTGTATTCATTAACCACCTGCTGGCCAGGACTTTTCTGAAACTTTTTGTTTACAACTTTAAATTAATATTTGTTTTCTAGAAAATTACTTAGAACCCCAAATATTATATATAATGTGTGTGTATATATATATATATATATATATACCCTGTTTCCCCTAAAATAAGACCTAGCGTGATTGTCGGTGTTGGCTGCAATATAAGCCCTACCACCCAAATAAGCCCTACTCTGTTTCCTCAAAAATAAGCCCTACCCTGAAAAGAAGACCTACAAGGACTTTAACTAGGGCTTATTTGGGGGGTAGGGCTTTTATTGCAGCTATCACCGACAAACACACTAGGTCTTATTTTAGGGGAAATGGGGGTATATGCAGGGCTTTTTTTCTCAGAGAATAGGTGCAGGAACTCCCCCTTTTAGGAGTTACCCGTTTCTTTGCCCCTACCTACCTCTGGCACCAGTCCTTGGTTCCACCCCCTACCCACCTCCCAGCACTGCCCCTTTTAGCCCCTGTACACACGGTCGGAGATTCTGCCAACCAAATCCGTCGGATTTTGTCCGTCGGATTTAGTCTGATGGATTGTGTCCAAAACTGTTGCATACACACGGTCGGACTAAGTTGTCGAAAAATCCGATCTTTCAGAACGTGGTGACGTAATTTCGTTACGATGGGACTACATTCAGGCTAGTAGCCAATAGCTTTTATGATTTGATCTGAGCATGCGTGGCACTTGGTCCGATCAAAATTCTCTACACATGATCAGAGTATGTCCGACCGGCCCAGTTGGTCGGGAAATATTTCCAACATGTTGGAAAATCGGGTCCGACGGATACCACACACAGTCAGATTATCCGACGACACGGTCCGATAGGACACATTCCGACGGATTCTCCGACCGTGTGTACAAGGGCTTAGAGAATACAGAACCAAGTAACATTTGCGGTACTAAGTAATTTGTATGGAATTTGTTATTAATAACAAGAAAAGCAGTAAAATAGACCCCCCCACAGCCAACAACAATAGACCCACCAGCAAAAATATATCCCCCCCTTGCAACAATGGACCACCTACATCAAAATACCACCCAGAAACAATAGACCCCCTAGCAGCCAGCTATAATGGACTGCTCCTTCAACAGTAGATCCCTCCCAGCGACAACTGACCCCTCCCCCCAGCAACATAAGACCCACCCCAGCAACAATAGATCCCCCACCAGCAACAATAGACCTCCCCAGCAGCAATCAACCCTTCTGCGGAAATACATTCCCCTCCAGATCCATCAGCAGCCAACATCAATAGATACTGTAGCACAACCCATCACTCCTTGCCATTACATACATTCAGTGGTGGAGGTGCCGGAACTGCGTTCCCCCACGTTCCCGCTGAAAAAAAGCCCTGTATATGTATATATATATATATATATATATATATATATATATATATATATATATTTAAAATTTATAATGGATTTTGCTTCTAATCCCCTTGTGGAGGCTTCCATTTGTGGATGGACATTTTATTGTTACACAACCTGGTCACATCGCTATAATTTATATGGACTATAAACAGAAGGACCTATGAATACATGGTTGTGGAACGAATCATTTGAGTTTACATTATTTCTTATGGGGAAATTCGCTTTGATATACAAGTGATTTTGGATTACAAGCATGTTTCCGGAACAAACTATGCTCGCAATCCAAGGTTTTACTGTATATATATATATATATATATATATATATATATATATATATATATATATATATATATATACATGTGCATATATATATATATATATATCTATATATATATATATATATATATATATACACTGTATGTGTGTGTGTGTGTATATATATATATATATATAAATTATTATTATTTGGGGGGGGGGGGGGGGGTTTATGTTAACTCCAGGGCTAAAATTATCCTTTAAATACATATGTGCAAAAAATGGCTCAGGCAGCGACAGGGTTAACGCCCAGGGCACTCCCATCACACTCACAGCTTTTGGCCATGGCTTCTGATTGGTCTCCTGATCACATGTCCACCATTAGAGCCAATCACAGCAGTCACATCATACAGAAACTGTGCCACTTTCGGGCGCAGAGTTAAAGGGTAAAGGCATAGTTTACCTTTTGGGAAAAAAAATAAATAAGGCAATAAATGCAACACCAATTTAAAAAAACAAAACGTTTTTTTTTTTGCATTCAGCTCTGCAGAACACTATAACTGCAATGGGTGTGTCATGGGTGCAATGCGCAGACTCTTTAGTGGTCTATCCTAAGTAGGGATGAGCCGAACACCCCCCGGTTCGGTTCGCACCAGAACTTTCGAACGGACCCCACGTTCGTTACGAACGTTAGAACCCCATTGAAGTCTATGGGACTCGAACGTTTGAAATGGAAAGTGCTCATTTTAACGGCTAATATGCAAGATACTGTCCTAAAAAGGGTTTGGGGACCTGGCTCCTGCCCCAGGGGACATGGGTCAATGCAAAAAAAAGTTTTAAAAACGGCCGTTTTGGCGGGAGCACTGATTTTAATGACGATTAAAGTGAAAAAAAAAAGTGAAATATTCCTTTAAATATGGTGCCTGGGGGGTGTCTGTAGTATGCCTGTGAAGTGCCACGTCTTTCCCGTGTTTAGAACAGTCCCTGCACAAAATGACATTAAATGGAAATAACATCATTTAAAACTGCTTGCGGTTTTAATGTTATATCTGGTTCCTGCAATATGGTTGAAAATCATTGAGAAAAATGGCATGGGTAGCCCTCCCTGCCCATTACCAGCCCCTTTAGGTCTTGTACGCATATTAAGGGGAACCCTGTACCCATATTAAAAAAAGGAAATGCGTGTGGCCCCCAGGCCCTATATACTCAGAACAGCAGTATACAGGCGGTGCAAACAAGACAGGGACTGTGTAGGTTTGTTGTGTTAAGTTGAATCTGTTTGTCATTTTCAACTGGTACATTTTTAAAGTGTAGCTCCAGTCAAAAAAAAATTTTTAAGCTTTTTGGAAAACATAGGGAAGGGTTATCACCCCTGTATAATTTGTTTTGTCGTCCATCTTTTTTCATCTCACTTGCTGCTGTCTCCTTGCGTTTGCAAGTAGGAGATGTTTGTAAGTTGGATGTTTGAAAGTAGGGGCCTGCCCTATATGCTCTGCAGAAATGGCGGAACAAGGTGTTGGTTTTGCCACAACATTGTAAGCCCTCAAAGTGACTCTTGGTGGGCGCTGGAGCGCCCTGCTGTGAACGATTATATCAAGAATTGTAATTACATGCCATTGTTGAACAGTGGTAGAAAAATTGACCTTTGGTGGTTGTGGTGCTGGTGCCACAACACTATAAGTCCTCACCGTTACTCTGGGTGGGCACAGGAACGGGCCCTCCTGTGAAATATTATATCAAGAATTGTAATTACATGTCCCTGTTAAACAGGGGCAGAAAAATTTGGCCTTAGGCACTGGTGCTGGTGCCACCACACTGCAACCTCTGCCATATACTCTAGTTTTATTGCAGGAATTAGCCCTGCTGCAAAGCATTGCATCAAAAATTGTAATTAAACGCCCCTGTTAAACAGGGGCAGAAAAATTGGGCTGCTGGCATCACCCAGAACCAAAAATGTTCTTCCAACATATCAGCGGAGGAGGAAGAGGATAGACAATCAACATAACAGGACAGTCACTCAGCATCAGCATAGGCAGTCTTGAAGGGATGTGGTATTTCAAAAAAAATTATTCGGTTACATCAGCTCCAGGTGCTTGGTAGCTGTGGGTGATCCAAGACTGATTCATCTTGATGAAGATCAGTCGATCAACTGATTCGGTGGACAGGCGCACCCTGTGATCGGTAACAAAGCCACCAGCAGCACTGAAGGTGCGTTCCGAAAGAACGCTGGATGCAGGACAGGCCAGTAGCTCAATTGCATACTGTGCAAGCTCTGGCCAGTGATCCATCCTCAAGACCCAGTAAGCCAGAGGATTTTCGGTGGGAAAGGTGTAGAAGTCTGACCTTGCCCCTAGGTATTCCTGCACCATGTAAATCAGACGCTGGCGATGGGTGCTGGAACCAATCATACCTTGGGGCTGCGGACTAAAAAATTGTCTGAAAGCATCAGTCAGACGGCCACCTTCTCCACCGCTCCTTCTGACCGATGCCTCAGCAACACGTTGTCCAGGACCAGGAGTTTGTAACCTCCCAGTCTCTGGGAACGCGTTGCACAGACCTTTCTGCAAGGCCTCCCGGAGATGTCTCATCCTCTGCTCCCTCTGCGATGGCAAGATAAGGTCGGCAACCTTACCCTTGTACCGTGGATCAAGGAGAGTGGCCAGCCAGTAATGGTCCCTTTCCTTGATCCGAAGAATACGAGGATCCTTCCGCAGGCTTTGCAGGATCAGGGAGGCCATGCAGCGTAGGTTAGCTGAGGCATTTAGTCCGGAGTCCTCTGGGTCACTAAGGACAACATGATCCGCAGCTACCTCCTCCCAGCCACGTACAAGTCCACGTGTTTCTTGGGACTGTAAATCATCCCTATAAGACTGCTGCTGCTGCTGCTGATGCTGATGCTGAGTGCCAGCCTCCACCTCCATGCTGACACAATCATCCTCCTCCTCCTCTTCCTCCTCCTCATCCTCTTCCTGTGTGATGGGTGGCACAGCAGGAACACTGTCTGGATAAAGGGGGCCTTGAGAGGCAAGGAAGTCCTCCTCTTCCTGCCTCTGTTCTGCCTCAAGTGCCCTGTCCATTATTCCACGCAGCGTATGCTCCAAGAGGTGCAGTGTCACTGATGCATGCACTGTCACTGCTCACCATCCTTGTGGCCTCCTCAAACGGTGACAGGACAGTGCATGCATCCCTGATCATGCCCCACTGGCGTGGTGAGAAAAAACCAAGCTCCCCTGACCCTGTCCTGGTGCCGTAGTCGCACAGGTACTCATTGATGGCCCTCTGCTGCGTGTGCAGTCGCTGCAGCATGGCCAATGTTGAGTTCCATCTGGTGGGCATGTCACATATAAGGCGGTTCTTGGGCAGGTTCAACTCCTTTTGGAGCTCAGCCAGCCGAGCACAGGCATTAAATGATCGGCGGAAATGCACACAGACTTTCCTGGCCTGCTTCAGGACATCCTGTAAGCCGGGGTACCTGCCCAAGAACCGCTGCACCACCAGGTTAAGGACGTGAGCTACACAGGGCACATGGGTCAGTTGTCCCTGTCGGAGGGCGGAGAGGAGGTTGGTGCCATTGTTGCAAACCACCATTCCTGGCTTAAGCTGGCGTGGCGTCAACCACCTCTCGGCCTGCCCCTGCAGAGCTGACAAAACATCCGCCCCAGTGTGGCTCCTGTCCCCCAAACAAACCAGCGCAAGCACGGCATGGCATCGTTTTGCCTGCGTACTTGCGTAGCCCCTGGAACGCCTACGGAGCACCGCTGGTTCTGAGGACAGAGCACTGGAAGAGGCCATGGAGGAAGAAGAAGAGGAGGGGGTGGAGGAGAGAGGTGTGTCACAACCAATAGTAGCATTTTGGAGGCGTGGTGGCGGAACAACCTCCAACACTACTGCACCTTGTCCTGCATCCTTCCCAGCAGCCAGAAGAGTGACCCAATGGGCCGTGAAAGACAGGTAACGTCCCTGTCCATGTCTGCTGGACCATGAGTCAGCGGTAATATGCACCTTACCGCTGACCGCCCTGTCCAGCGAGGCAAGGACATTGCCTTCCACATGCCGGTAGAGAGCCGGAATCGCCTTCCGTGAGAAAAAGTGGCGTTTGGGGACCTGCCACTGAGGAACCGCACATTGTGCAAACTCACGGAAGGGGGCCGAGTCTACCAACTGAAAAGGCAGCAGTTGAAGTGCTAGCAATTTAGCCAAGCTAGCATTCAACCGCTGGGCATGTGGATGGCTGGGAGTAAACTTCTTCCGCCGGTCCAGCAGCTGGGGCAGGGGCATTTGCCTGCTAAAATCGGACGTGGGTGTACCGCTAGCAGAGTTCCCAGAAGCACTTGGCTGTGACACACCTAATTCTACACCTTCATTCCTCTCAGAGCAGGTTTCAGAGAGGACTGAAGGTCTAGTGGGGTTGGAGATGCCAGCTGATGAGGAGCAAGGAGAGGTCCGCTTTGTTCTTTGGTGTGGGTCTTTGAGGTACGCTTGCCAACGAGCTGCATGGCAGGTCAACATATGTCTGGTCAAGCATGTGGTGCCCAAGCGGCTGATGTTTTGGCCACGCGAGATACGCTTGAGACATATGTTGCAAATAGCAGCGGTGCGATCTGATGCACTCGTCTCAAAAAAGGCCCACACCAAAGAACTTTTAGAATAACGCGCAGAGGCAGCGCTCTGCACAGGCGGAGCTCTGCGGTGTGATTCAGTCGGTGTGCTGCCCCTAAGCTGGCCCCCGGAGGGCATCCTGCCTCGTTGGACATGTGCCTCCTCCTCCTCCTCCTCCTCCTCCCTCCTTCAAGGCACCCACGTGGAGTCAGTGCCCTCATCATCCCCTCCCTCTTCATCGCTGTAGCAAACCTGGCAGTATGCTGCAGCTTGTGGAACATGACTGCCAGATTGCTGTCCTTCTTGAGCATCCCCTCTCTCTGCGCTCACGCTACTGCCTTCCTCTAGCTGAGTGTCATCATCAGAGCCCACCAAACACTGGGCATCCTCCTGGAGCATGTACCCAACACTGTGCTCAAAGAGTTCAGGAGACTCCTCAGGAGGACGTGGTG
The DNA here is from genome assembly GCF_037356315.1 of Lithobates pipiens. NCBI lineage: Eukaryota > Metazoa > Chordata > Amphibia > Anura > Ranidae > Lithobates > Lithobates pipiens. The sequence goes on from NW_027507784.1 coordinate 329,358,212, forward strand.
GGTCTAGGGAAGGAGTCACTGATGATGACATTGAGACGAGGGAAGACGATGCATTGGCAGCTGCTTTGCGACTACCCTGAGACTGGGTGAGAGAGGATGAGGAGGATGAAGAGGGCTTGGTCATCCACTCTACCAAGTCGTTGGCATGTTGCGGTTCAACATGTCCAGCTGCCGAAAAGAAGGACAAGCATGTCCCATGGCCACGTGCTGATGACAATGCACCGCGTCCACGACCAGCACTGTTGTCTCTAGACATAGAGCCTGCTTGCCCTCTTTTATCGGCTCGCGCCTGTCTGCCTCTCCTTGCTGGCCTTCCAGACATGTTAATGGCCTGAAGGGAGTTGGGTAAAACAGCAGTTGGGTAGTTTATATTGTGCTGGAGGCACACACAACTTCCAATAACTCCTGCAGATGGCAATTGGGCTCAAATAGAGAACAGCTATGTAGGTGGATTATAGCGGTATGTACTGGGTACAGAGCACGCAGACAGCACGCACTATCTCCTGACACTACTGACTGCAAGCTCTATTATTAAAGATAGATCACTAGCTATATAGGTGAGGTGAATATAGTGGTGTATACTGCGGTCAGGGCACAGACAATAACCACTACACAACAGCAAGATAGGAAATCAGCCAAAAACGATCGGTGTGTACTGTGTTGAAGGTACACAGAACACCCACTGCTTCAGATGCCAACACACTACACGAGGCCGCCTTAATGGCGGCCTTATATAGTGTGGGGCGTGCACTACGCAGCCTGAGCTATGATTGGCCACAGGCATCCTGCCTGTGGCCAATCATGGCTCTCCTCGCTGCTGGCGCTGCGATTGGCCAAGCATGCGGGGTCACAGTGCATGCTTGGCCAATCATGAGCCAGCAATGCACTGCGCCAGCGCAGTGCATTGTGGGCCGTGAGCGCCACGCGAATTTTGACGCGAACGGACCAAGTGTTCGGATTTCGCCGAACGGACGAACAGCCAATGTTCGAGTCGAACGTACGTTCGACTCGAACACGAAGCTCATCCCTAATCCTAAGCCCCCAGATCCTATGGAGGCTGGAGAAAGTTCTAAAGGAACTCCAGTTAGGATTGTATCGGGAGCATGGGATATTCCTACGACACTTTGCACCATCTAGTGGCCATATGTGGTTATTTCTGGTTTAATTCAAAGGAAAGCATTCGACCCACACAGGAAATAGCCAAACTACACTTACTTTTTGCCCCATTTGCACAGAATGAAGGTACAAGCACATCTCCTATGTTGTTGTTTTAATTTCGAAGCCCCACTTTGCTTTGTCCATGGACAAGTGAACTTTGTGTTCTGACAGCCCCTGGCCCATCACTACCTCTTGTGTTTGTATATTGTGCAACGTTTCAGTGGGGATGGTCATTTATTTTGTTTTTTGTTTTTTGTTTTTTTGTTACTAGTAACCTCTCAAAAAGATATTGATGGGAAGGAAATCAGCAGTGAAGCAAGCTGCTTTCCATCCTGACAGCATGTTTCAAGAGTTATTCTATTTATGAGATCTCGCTAAGCTTCCCGATGACGGATGGAGCCGCGGATTAATCACACTGGGTTAGCGAACTCTTGTTTCTTCTATAACGGAATGTGTCATGTCAGAAAATAACAAAACATCGTTCATATTCAGATGGACAAATAGTTCATCTAAGCGGAGCTTTACACGTTACACTCGGGCCTGGGATGAGTTTAAAGCCGAATCCCAGGCAGGTATGAAGAACCCACATTTGTGCACCTCTGAATGAAAGCAGTGTAAGTACTTGAATCTGATTTGCTATCGGCTTCTTCCAATCCCTGTACAACAGAGCTGAGTCTGGGAGAGGAGGAAGTAGCATCAAAGAGCCAATCAGTTGTGCTCCAGTGCTCATGCGCTAACAAGCTGATAGGGGGAGAAAGCTGAGTGATCGAAAAAGATTGTCTCATCAGTCCACTGCTTCCCTTTTCACTGACCAATTACAGGCTGGGGGGGGGGGGGGGGACCAGACCTGTAAGTGCTACCGAACTGCAACAGAGAAAAATCAAGTCTGTTGTACTGACAGACAGCGCCATGCTGTCAGACAGAGCTGTGTAAATCTCATGGCTGAATGGACAGAATGCAAATGCTTTCGCAGGTAAAACGACCCAGGATAGGGCCAGGGGTGGATTGACAACTCATGGGGCCCCCAGGCAATAGAAGATTATGGGGCCCCCAGGCAATCCGAGATTATGGAGCCACACGGTATACACACACACACACAGTATACAATCACACAGTACACACAGTATACACAGACATGTTTCTATTGGCTGAGAAGGTACTGGAGAGGTGGGGCAGCTATAATCTCAGGATTTTTAGACCAAAAGGATGTCGCTAAGGGACATTTCAGAGACAGATGTAAAAAGCCACAGATTTTTACATACTGTCCCTGGTTTTACTGAGGCTGGCAAACCTGATGGGGCCCCCTAGTGGCTCAGGGCCCTCGGGCAGTGCCCAAGTGGCCCAATGGTTAGTCGGCCCCTGTATAGGGCTCATGTGCTAACAAATGACTCTTGTTGGGTGTGGGGCTTTGATGAACTATCAGGGGTCTAAGCAGTCCCCTGATGTCTCACTTTTGAGACAGAGATTCCCCTGTCCCTTTCTCTGCAGCCTCAGCTGCACTGGACAATGGGAAGTGCTCTGTGATGAGCAGCTTACTATGTTTACGATGCTTCGGTTATGAATGGACCCAGGAGTGGTTGGTACATATCACTAACTGTATTCATTCAGAGAAGGAAGGGGATGGTAAATTACATATTTACAGGCCCCTTCTCACTGTAGCCCAATACCATATAGAAGTTGCCTCATCATGAGCAACAGGCAGTGTCCATGGATTCCAGCGAGCTAGCCAGCTGGCAGCATGGCAATGGTTTGCCAATGGAGGAAGCAGCAGTTCTCTTCCTGGTGGGCTTTGGAGCTCGTGCAGCTGTAGTCCATTGGACATTAGGCATGGTGCGCCAAGACCCAACACACCAATCCCAGGTGATATCAATGGATCATCCCAATGATATGATTGTCTGTCTCTCTAATTTTCTACCACTCAAAGTTTTTGAAACTTTTGGGATCTTTGCTATTTTTTTTAATTTCACTTTGAAAACTGCATACTTTTTTGGGCCAAGAGAGTTCCTTTGAACTATCAGGTAGGTTATGTTGATGGAGTCCAACTATGATCCTTACATAGGGTTTACCACCTCATCCCTTTAAACCCAACCACACATATGAATTACACAGGTTCTGAGGCTAATTGAATTCAGATAAGACACCAAGTGAGTTTAATTACCACTTTAATCAGCCACTCATCAGCCACACAACCTGTGTAATTTATGTGTTCAGTTTTAAAGGGACGAGGTGGCAACCCTATCCTTACAGCAGCTTCTCCTTCCAAGAGCTAGACCAGCTTTTGAAAAATGGACAAGAGAATCTCAGCTGGAAGACACCCAAAAAAATAAAAATACTATAGTGGGGTGGCAGGGGGTTAGCAGTGGAGCTTTAGGGGCCTTTCCTGATCATGTGCAACAACATAGATAGTTTCAGGAACCTTTGAGAACATGTTGCTGCCTATGTACCATCAAACCTGTTATCTGTGAGAAACCACAAAGGGAAATGTGTGGACTCCGTTATCTTCACCTCTTAAAGTGGTTGTAAACCCTTACAACACACTTTGACCTACAGGTAAGCCTAGATTAAGGCTTACCTGTAGGTCCAAGAAATATATTTGCCGAAAGACAGGCCGCATGCGCCGTAGACATCGGCGCGGAGGCGCACTGAGCGCGGCATCTTCAACGACGGAGCTGCCGTGCGTGTCGGCTCCCGTGCGAATGCGCGGGAGTGACGTCATCGCGGCTTCGCCGAATGACAGCGGCGGAGCTGCGAGACCCACCGAGAAGATGGATGCTCCGGACTACAGGGGACAGCGGTGACTTCACTGGCTCCTGTGTCAGGTAAGTGACACATAATGGACTACTATGGGATGCGATGCGATACGATGCATAGTAGTCTATTATGCTTTGCCTTTGCAGGGAATGAAAGAGGAAGTAAACCCATCAGGGTTTACTTCCTCTTTAATGCCACGTAAATACACGGGCGGAATTTCCGATGGAAACAGTCCGATGGGAGCTTTTCATTGGGTTTTCCGACCGTGTGTACGCCCATCGGTCTTTTTCTGACGGTCTTTAGATTGAGAGCCTGTTCTTAATTTTTCCAGTGGAAAACCTTTCTATCGGATTTTTAGATCGTGTGTATGCAGTCCCAACACGCAAAATTCTGACACATGCTCTGAAACAATTTGACACATGCTCGGAAGCATTAAACTTCCCTTTTATAGTGCCGTCGAACGTGTTGTACGTCGCGGTGTTATTGACCATCAGAATTTGGTGTGACCGTGTGTAGGCACGACAGTTTGAGCCAAATTCCGTTGGAATTCCGACGGGAAAACCACCAGAGCTTTTTCCGATTGTGTGTACGCCGCATAAGTAAAGTCAGCTGTTTGCTGCATTGTTGTCTCCATGACTAATTGTTCACAAGTGCATCTGCAGGGTGCAAAGTCGGAATGTTCTGTTTCTTTCAAGACCCTGTACCCCATGAATTCACAGCAAACTATCAACTTGTTCAAGACACTGCCTTACGCAATAAGTCCAATATGTTAGTACGCAATTCTTTCCATAGCAAAGGTTTTTAGAAGGGTGGCATTTAAAGGAAATATAAATTGTTTGCTCTCGTTGTCATAAGCAAATGCCCTTTTTCTTCTTAAAATATTATTTTCATCTTTTTCCCATCTCAATATTTCTTTCTCCTGTGTTGGCGGCACATCATTGGTCTACACCGGCTTCCTGATAGCGACAATGTTGGACCAGGCCCGCAAAATGTGCATCCCTTAAAATCTCTTCCAGGTGACACGACGAAAACTCAAGAGCACAAATGGGGTAGGGTGGTTGTCACCCTATCACAGTTAGTGCCTGAATAGGGTCCTTTTTGATCCATCTTGGACCAATATAATTATGCAAATGCAATACCCGTGGGCAGAGGCGTAACTAGAAACCTCAGGGCCCCGATGCAAGAATTCAGGAAGGGCCCCCCCCCCCGAAAAGCATGATTTTGATACTATATTTTTTTCCACTGTAGAACAAAGTAAAACATTTCTGTGCAGCCTGTGTCCCGAGTGAAACCTGTGTCACCAGTGCAGTGGTGGTACTGGAGGGGGTGGCAGTGGTACTGGAGGGGGATGGTGGTCCTGGAGGTGGGTGGCGGTGGTAGTCCTGGAGAGGGGTGGCAGTGGTACTGGAGGTGGGTGGTGGTGGTGGTACTGGAGGGGGGCTGATGGTGGCACTGGAGGGGGGTGGCAGTGGTGGTACTGGAGGGGGATAGTGGTCCTGGAGAGGGGTGGCAGTGGTACTGGAGGGGGATGGTGGTCTTGGAGAGGGGTGGCGGTGGTACTGGAGGTGGGTGGCGGTGGTGGTACTGAAGGTGGTAGCGGTCCTGGAGAGGGGTGGCGGTGGTACCGGAGGTGGGTGGCGGTGGTACTGGAGAGGCATGATGGTCCTGGAGAGGGGTGGCGGTGGTACTGGAGAGGGGGTGGCGGTGGTACTGGAGGTGGGTGGTGGTGGTACTGAAGGGGGGTGGCGGTCCTGGAGAGGGGTGGCGGTGGTACCGGAGGGTGGGTGGTGGTACTGGAGGAGGGTGGCGATGGTACTGGAGAGGCATGGTTGTCCTGGAGGTGGGTGGCGGTGGTACTGGAGGTGGGTGGCATGGTGGTGGTACTGGAGAGGGGGTGGCGGTGGTACTGGAGTGGGTGGTGGTGGCACAGTCTGGAGGGGTGGTGGCCTGGTGGTACTGGAGGGGGGGTGGTGGCACTGGAGGGGGGATGGTGGCATTGGAGGGAGGGGTGGCACTGGAGGGCGGTGGTGGAACAGTCTGGAGGGGGGGTGGTGGAACAGTCTGGGGGGGGGGGTGGTGGTGGCACAGTCTGGAGGAGTGGTGGTGGTGGCACAGTCTGGAGGAGTGGTGGTGGTGGCACAGTCTGGAGGGGGGGATGGTGGCATTGGAGGGAGGGGTGGCGGCAGTCTGGAGGGGTGGTGGTGGTGGCACAGTCTGGAGGGATGGTGGTGGTGGCACAGTCTGGAAGGGTGGTGGTGGTGGCCCAGTCTGGAAGGATGGTGGCACAGTCTGGAGGGGTGGTGGTGGCACTAGAGGGGTGGTGGTGGCACTAGAGGGGTGGTGGTGGCACTAGAGGGGTGGTGGAGGCACTAGAGGGGGGGTGGTGGTGGCACAGTCTGGAGGGGTGGTGTTGGCAGTCTGGAGGGGGGGTGTTGGGCTGGTGGTACTGGAGGGGGGGTGGTGGCACTGGAGGGGGGATGGTGGCATTGGAGGGAGGGGTGGCACTGGAGGGCGGTGGTGGCAGTCTGGAGGGGGGGTGGTGGAACAGTCTGGAGGGGTGGTGGTGGAACAGTCTGGAGGGGGGGGTGGTGGTGGCACAGTCTGGAGGGGGGGTGGTGGTGGCACAGTCTGGAGGGGGGGTGGAGGGCTGGTGGCACTGGAGGGCGGGTGGTGGCACTGGAGGGGTGGTGGCACAGTCTGGAGGGGTGGTGGCACTGGAAGGGGGTGGTGGTGGCACTGGAAGGGGGTGGTGGGCTAGTGGCACTCGAGGGGTGGTGGTGGCACAGTCTGGAGGGGGGGTGGTGGCACTGGAGGGAGGTGGGGGTAGCGGCACTGGAGGGGTGGTGGTGGCAGTCTGGAGGGGGGTGGTGAAACAGTCTGGAGGGGTGGTGATGGCACTGGAGGGTGGGTGGCACAGTCTGGAGGGGGGGTGGTGGCACTGGAAGGAGGTGGGGGTAGCGGCACTGGAGGGGTTGTGGTGGCAGTCTGGAGGGGGGTGGTGAAACAGTCTGGAGGGGTGGTGACGGCGGGTAGGTGGGTGGTGGTGGCACTGGAGGAGGTTGTGGGCTGGTGGCACTGGAGGGGGGTGGTGGCACTGGAGGGGGGTGGTGGCACTGGAGGGAGGTGGTGGCACAGTCTGGAGGGGTGGTGGTGGCACTGGAGGGGGTTGTGGGCTGGTGGCACTGGAGCGGGGTGGTGGCACTGGAGAGGGGGTGGTGGGCTGGTGGCACTGGAGGGGGGGTGGTGGCACTGGAGGGAGGTGGTGGCACAGTCTGGAGGGGCGGTGGTGGCGAACAGTCTGGAGGGGGATGGGGTGGAACAGTCTGGAGGAGGGGATGGGGTGGAACAGTCTGGAGGAGGGGATGGGGTGGAACAGTCTGGAGGGGGGGATGGGGTGGAACAGTCTGGAGGGGGGGATGGGGTGGGACAGTCGGGGGGGTGGGGTGGGGTGGAACAGTCTGGGGGGGGGATGGGGTGGAACAGTCTGGGGGGTGTGGTAGAACAGTCTGGAGGGGGGGGTGGTGGCACTGGAGGGGGGGTGGTGGGCTGGTGGCACTGGAGGACAGGGGGTGGCACAGTCTGGAGGGGTGGTGGTGGCACTGGAGGGGGGTGGTGGGCTGGTGGCACTATGGTGGCACTGGAGGGGTGGTGGTGGCATTGGAGGGAGGGGTGGCACTGGAGGGGCGGTGGTGGCAGTCTGGAGTGGAAGTGGTGGAACAGTCCGGAGGGGGGTGGTGGAACAGTCTGGAGGGGTGGTGATGGCACTGGAGGTCGGGTGGCACAGTCTGGAGGGGTGGTGGTGGCACTGGAGAGGGGGTGGTGGGCTGGTGGCACTGGAGAGGGGGTGGTGGAACTGGAGGGGTGGTGGTGGCACAGTCTGGAGGGGGATGGGGTGGAACAGTCTGGAGGGGGATGGGGTGGAACAGTCGGGGGGGATGGGGTGGAACAGTCGGGGGGGGATGGGGTGGAACAGCCTGGGGGGGATGGGGTGGAACAGTTTGGGGGGGGGATGGGGTGGAACAGTCTGGAGGGAAATGGGGTGGAACAGTCTGGGGGGGGGGATGGGGTGGAACAGCCTGGGGGGGATGGGGTGGAACAGTCTGGGGGGGGGGGTGGGGTGGAACAGTTTGGGGGGGGGATGGGGTGGAACAGTCTGGAGGGAAATGGGGTGGAACAGTCTGGGGGGGGGGGGGGATGGGGTGGAACAGTCTGGAGGGGGATGGGGTGGAACAGTCTGGGGGGGGATGGGGTGGAACAGTCTGGGGGGGATGGGGTGGAACAGTCTGGGGGGGGGGGGTGGTGGTGGCACTGGAGGGGGGGTGGTGGGCTGCTGGCACTGGAGGGCAGGGGGTGGAACAGTCTGGGGGGGGGGTGGTGGTGGCACTGGAGGGGGGGTGGTGGGCTGCTGGCACTGGAGGGCAGGGGGTGGCACAGTCTGGAGGGGCGATGGTGGGCTGGTGGCACTGGAGGGCAGGTGGTGGCACTGGAGGGGGGTGGCAGGCTGGCACAATCTGGAGGGGGGATGGCGACTTACCGCCAATCAATCGATGATGATCGATTCCCCCTCCTCAGAATCCTGCAGAGTGATGCTGATCAAGTGATCAAGTCCTGCATGAAGCGTGCCTCCGTTCCTACAAGAAAGCCTTGCTTCAGAGAGCTCCTCCCCCGCCTTCACTGAATTGGCTGTTCCCTTTCAGTCGCTCTGGATAGGCGGGGGCGGAGCCAAACGACCAATTCTCTCATGCTTTCTCTCACGCTGGTGAAGGAAGCCCCCCCCCCTCACCACGGCATGACAAGCGAAAATGAATAACAGCACACGCACACCCCCGGCCGGACAGTCAGGTGGGCCCCTCGGGCGGCGGGCGGAGGGCGGCGGGCGGGCTGCCGGTGGGCCCCCTGAAGTGGCAGAGAATTACAGGGCCCAGTCGCACTTGCGACTGTTGCGACCCTGATAATTCCGCCACTGCCCGTGGGATAACTGTGGAAGTGGTGAACTGCTGTAGTAGTCAATGATACTACAGTGATCATCATGATCTTCCAGGTTCCATGCCAAGGCTTGTAGGCAGGTGCAGTCTATTTTCTACACTGCAGGTGGCACTCTTCCGCAGCAGGACTGCAGTTGGAGAGGAAGTTAGGAGGAACATGGTTCCTCTATGGTTCCCTGGGGAAGCTATCCAAATGGATGCTGCTGCCCCATGTCACTTTAGCAGCCATCTTGGGTTAAGCAGAGTACATTTAGGGCCTTGGCTCCCAGGCTTGAGGTACATTTTGCAAGTGAGTAAAGTAGGCGCAGATACCCCGCCTGGTAGAAACAGAATTAGTGTCAAGGGAAGGGTCCTGGTGAGGAGGGACAAGGTGGGGTTCGCAATTTCTTTAGACATTTTTACGCTTAGGCAGGAGATGGCCAGGCAGCATTCTTCAGCTCCTAACAGGTGCTGTCAACTCTGCTGAAACCTGCTTGTTGTCCTCCCATTGGGTTTACTGCCCTTCATCGTACTTGGACTTTATTGAGAGTTATTGCCAGCGCATCATGCTGTACCCCACTTATGCCCTGTACACACTGTCGGAAATTGCGACGGAAAAGGTCAGATCGGATTATATTTTCGGAAAATCCAATCGTGTGTGGGCTCTATCGGACTTTTTCTGTCTGAAATTCCGACAGAAAAAATTTGAGAGCGGGATCTAAAATTTTCCAACAAAAAAATCCGATCTGACTTTTTCCGATCGTTTGTAGAGAATTCCGAGGGACAAAGTGCCACGCAGGCTCAGATCAAATTACGAGACCAAATCTATTGGCTATTAGCCTCTACGTAGTCCCGCCGTACGCAACGAACGTCACCACATCCTGAGCGATCAGATTTTCTGACAACTTTGTCCGACCGTGTGTATGCAACACCAGTTTCGGACAAAATCCGTCGGAAAAAATCTGACAAATTTTGTGGCCGGAATGTCTGACCGTGTGTACAAGGCATAACAGACTGCCCTAGTGCATAGCGAAAATGGAAGGTTGTTCGCTCAGCACGGCTGTCATAATGCTTTTTTTTTCTGTGAATTTAGTTTTCTGATTGGATGAGGTGAAGATTAGGACATCAATGGCCCACCTCGTCAAAATCAAAGAACAGCTTGTATTCACTGAAAATAATACAAATGCAATCTGTAAATGCAGGCCATGCCAAGCAAGAAACCCCTTATGTTCACTAGAACTAACTAACTACTACAGTAATTTACGGCTTCTACAGCAGTCTCACAGGTATGAACTGTATACTTACATTGGTCCCAGGTGTAACTCTGCAATAAAAAACTATACCTGGAATTCGGCTTGAAAGCTGGTAGAGGTGAGATGCGGGTAATCAGGTTTACACCTATTTCATGGTCTTTTCAAGCCCTGCATAAGCCCCATTCTGTTTTCAGGCTACTACTAGTTTCAGTAGGAGCTGAGCCTATACACGGACTAAGGGTGCTGCTCAAAGCTCCGGCAGGCAGGTCCTCGTCTGCTGTCAGCTGCTGTGAATGCAGGTAGGGAAAGCGATTGCCCCAGCTCTGTAAACTTCAATGAGAAGAAAAGGAAAATCCTGAAAGCCACACATCACATAAAACCCCCCTGTGTAAAGAGTGGGAGCAATACATTTCACCACGCCCGTAGGGCTTAGCTATGACTAAGACCCGTGGTTGGGCGAAACACATTCGGGGTGTTTGGCCTGGATGGAGTCTAGGCTGTGGCTGCTCCGAATCTTTAAACACAAAGGTTTTGTGTGAAGCAGAAGGTGAGGTTGAGGTTGTGGGAAAGGTAGGTGAGACAAAACCATCTGTAATACTGTAAGGGCTCGTGTTACCAAATGACAACACAAACTGGAGATGGTTGTCACCCTATCACAGTTAGGTCCAGAAAAATTACCTTCATGGCAGGATCACCAGGAAATGAAAGCTGTAGAATGCAGAAGAATGATACAATTTTAAATGATAGTAATCTATAAGGCTTGCATGAGATGAGATGTTAGTGATTGGGTTTAGACCCACCTTAGGCGAGTTTCTCCCTCCAGTATGTATTCAGCTCTGGGAACAGAATCACTTAAGTACGGGGACCACTTATCCACTTATCTCAAACTGAGGATCCTGTCTCTAGAGACAACTTGCCTGTGCAGGATTGGTAATAGATCAGGTAACTTTTTCTAAGATGTCGTTCCCTCTATGGTCAGACCATCAAGCTGTTGTTCTTTTCCTGGACTGAAACTCTTCAGAATCTCACTAGCTATTGAGAGAACAGCACGGGAGTGATATTTCTATGGTCAATGATGGAATGACTCCATTGGAAAATGTAAGTGGTCTATTACTGATCCTGCCCCGGCATATTGTCTCCACTCTCCAATGACAGGGTCCCTAGTTTGTCATAGCCCATATTCATCTCAGAACATTAAATCCTAACTATTCTACAAACAAGCTTCCTGGAGCTTCTTTGGTAAATTACATGACCTAAAAAAAAAAAAATAAAGTGGCCCTAATGTCTGATGTAATGCTAATCTATTTTATACTCTACATCCTCTTGTTCTCCCTTATGTTAGGCTAAAATTGTGTCCTACTTACCTATGAGCTGCTGTGGGCATCCTCCAATTCCTAGCACACAAAGCCATGGTAGTCTGTTACGCTGCAAAGACAGAGGATAATGTTTAGGTAGAGCAATCCAGTTGGGGGTACTACCTAAAAACAGAATCTGTTCTTTGTTGGGTACCCCACCTGTAGGCAGATGCAGTCTATTTTTTTTCCACTGTAGGTGGCGCTTGACTGCAGCTGCAATGCAATTGAAGGGGAAGTCAAGAGGAACATGGTTCCTCTATGGTTCCTGGCTCACTGGGGAAGCTATCTGAATGGATGCTGCCCCCCATGTGACTCTGACAGCCATCTGGGGTCATGTAGAGCCTATTTAAGACCCTGTCTCCCAGGCTTCATGTGCATTTCACTTGTGGGTAGTGTAAGGTCAGATCTCCCTACCGCTATCACCCAGTGATAGCGGTAGGGAGAGATTCCAGACGAGTAGGGAAAGGATAGGTGCACACCATCCTTCCTGGAGACATCCCCATTTGGGCATAGATCGGCCAGGCCACATTCTGCCCCTTACACACAATCGGAATTTCAGCCAGCAAAAGACCGATGAGAGCTTTTCATCGGAAGCTGCGACTGTGTGTATGCTCCATCGGAATTTAGCTGGCCGGATTCCCGCCAGCAAAAATTTGAGAGCAAGTTCTCAATTTTTCCGACGGAAAAACGTTCTATTGGAAATTCCGATCGTGCAATTCGGATGCGCAAAAACTCACGCATGCTCAGATTCAACTAGGAGATGGAAGCTTTTGGCTACTAGGTATTGAACTTCTTCTTTCTAGTCCCGTCGTACGTGTTGTACGTTACCGAGTCCTTGACGGTTGGAATTTGATGTGACCGTGTGTAAGCAAGACAGCTTGAGCAAAATCCCGTCGGAATTCCGTCGGGAAAACCATCGGAGATTTTTCCGACCAAAATTCCGATCGCGTGTACGCGGCATAAGACAGACGCCGTCGGCAGATCTGAGACCTGCAGTGCTACACATTGCTGTGCAACTGGACTCTGAGCGGCTACTGACACCTCACCACACTGCACCTCCCCACATACCAACGCTATAGTGGTCAGTTACATTAGACTGTCAGAGAGTAAAGTTTAGGAAGAACCTTCCAGTTGGGGGGGTAATACCTAAATATGGAACCTGTCCTTTTATTGAGTACCCCACCAAAGCTGTAGTGGTCAGTTACATTGCACTGTCAGAAGGTAGATTTAGGCAGAGTCGCGCAATTGGAGTACTACTAGGTACTATTGAATACAGAACATGTCCTTTGATGGGTAACCCCCACTAAAGCTGTAGTGGTCAATTAAATTGCACTGCCAGAGGGTATAGTTCAGAGCCATCCAGTTGGGGGGTACAACGTGAACACAGAGCCTGTCCTTTGATAAGTACCCCACCAAAGCCGTAGTAGTCAGCTATATCGAATCAGGTAAGGTATAGGCAGAGCCGACAAGTTGCGTCCTGAACACAGAACCTACCCCACCTTTGTGTTACAATGTCAGAAGCTGGAGGGGATGAGGAGCTGCTGATAGCTAGGTACAACACAACTTCTAGTATCTGTGTAGGACAGTATAGTGTAGGACAGTAGCGTAGCAGAGTGTAATCGCTGGCTTTAGATTGTAGGGCTGCTTAAAAGGTTTAGGAATGGGCAAGAATGTCCATGTCTACAAAACTACAGAGGTGCACTTTAACTGAATAGTTTGAGCTTGTCAAAGACACAGCCCTTCTGGAACCCAAAGGGCTCCACAGATGCTGGCAGCCATGTCCCAGATAATCTGTAGATACTTCTTCCCATCCAAAAAGACAGAATGTTCCCTAAAGAAATAACATGATGAGAAAAAAAATATGTTTTGGATTATGTGGAGCTGCCAATCTGTCCATCATGTCGTAGATTTCATGCTAGCAATTTCCTGCTCTCTCAAACATGGATGGATGGTGGTGGTGGGGGGGGGGGGGGGGGGATGGGTTGGGGCTGTCCATCTGAAAAAAAGAATTTTTGGAAAGGTTTTTTTTTCCTTAGTAGAAATTTAACTTGATTGTACAAGCTGTACTAGGTCAGAAGATGTAACTATTTCTACTGAAGCACTATTACCCAATATTTAATTCCATACACAGACTAGACCAAGCTGGTGCTTTTTAAGTGCACCTTCCTTTTATAGAGAATGATAGCAAAATGAGTAATATCTTACTCAGAACCCCTTTCCTTTATGTGACACTAAGCACTGCCCCTCTGTATATACAAGCTGCTGAACTTCATTGAATTGCCATTGAAGTTAACTTGCCAAGATATCAATATGCATATACAGCAGGTGGTGTTTAATGGTTATGGAAGGAAGGGGAACTCCAGACAAATTGTTTTATTCCTTTTTATTTTTGGATATAGCAGGGGTCTCCAAACTTTCTGAACAAAGTACCAGTTTACTGTTGTTCAGACTTTGGGGGGGGGGGGGGGGGGGGGCAGGCTGTGCCCACTGGGAGGAAACAATGCCCCATCTTTGGTATTAGGCGGAGGAATAGTGGCTGATTGTTGGTGTCAGTGAAAGGAATTATGCTCCAATGTCAGTTTCAAATTAAGAAATTATACACCATTGTTGTTGTCAGTGGGTGAAATAGTTCCCTATTGTTGGTGTCCATGGCAGGAATAGTGCCTCAAGGGCCAGATAAAGGCAAGCAAAGGGCCACATCCGGCCCTGGGCTGCAGTTTGGAGACCACTGGGTTAGAGCTGAGATGCCAACTGTCCCGGAATTAGCTGGGACAGTCCCCCATTTAGGTGCTGTGTCCCACACTACATCCATAAATAACAGCATCACCTTTGTTGAGTTACCGATCATGCACAGTGATTCAAAAAAGGATATTCACTGAAGGAATGTGACCACAAATGAGCAATTCCAGGGGGCCTGACTACCTAGAAATGGGCACGTGGCTGGTGGGATCAGCTGGAAAGTAGGGTTGACACAGGTGGGACCTCCTGGAAGGTGGTTGTGTTAAGTGTGGGCCATGGATGGGGGTAACAGTGTCTCAGGGAATGGAGTGAATATGTTTGCAGGTATGGAATACAATAAGAGGTGGTTTATATCCTCTGTCGGGTTTTCATTTGATATCTCATCATTTTATACTCACCTAAAGCTAAATTAACCCATTACCCCTTTTTGTTTTCTATTTCTAAGTTTAATTTGTGGCATAGATTAGTGCAGTGCAAATAAAGCTGAAAGACAATAAAACAAGTCCAAGGAAAAAATATAGGTCATGTGTAGGGGAGCCCATTCATTTCAATGGGCTACTCTATGTGCTAGAAATGTGGAAGAAAGTCCCAAACCCTTTTTCAAAATCACACGGTGCCACAGCACATGTCAGCAAATGCATGAGGGTGTTATTAACAATTGATGGCATTGTTGTGTATCTGCTAAAGGGCAGCATGTATCTGTGGTGTCAGGAAAGCGACTTTGCGTTCCCCAGTCCGCGGTGTACAGGCAGTGAGGAGATGTTGTGCTGTAACCTCTAGCAACCAATCAGTGAGCAGTAAAGATGTGCAGTGACCTCTAGCAACCAATCAGTGAGCAATATTGATGTACAGTAATCTCTAACAACCATCAACAACATCTAATCAACAAGTAGAAATCAAGTGCAGTAACCTCTAGCAACTAATCAGTGAGCCGAAATGTCTGCTGTAACCTCTAGCAACCAGTCAGTAAGCCGTAATGATATGCTGTAACCTCTGGCAACCAATCGCAATTGATGCCTGATAAGATTCAGTAAACTGATTTTTATCTAGCTGTTATTTATTGTATGCCTCAGAGCAGGTGGAGAGCGAAATTTCATGGGGGAGGCCCCTGGAATATGTTTGCCCAGGGTACAATCAATATTAAAGACGGCCCAGCTCCTAGTAATTATTGCCCCTTTAAGAGCCTCAAAATGTTACTGCCCTTTGGCCACACTCACGGTTCAGTGCAGTTTGGTGGGTGGGGGTGTGGGCTTGGTTGAGTTCCTGCAAATATTCTCTGAAAAAAAAATGCATTGGATAAATTTATATAGTCTTAGCCCTTGTACACACGGTCGGACATTCCGACCACAGAATCCGTCTGATTTTTTCCAACGGAATTTGTCCTAAACTGGTGTAGCATACACACGGTCGGACAAAGTTGTCGGAAAATCCGAATGTTCGGAACGTGATGATGTTCGTTCGTTGCGACGGGACTACGTTCAGGCTAGTAGCCAATAGCTTTGGTCTCGTAATTTGATCTGAGCATGCGTGGTACTTTGTCCGATCGGAATTCTCTACAAACAATCGGACAAAGTCCGATCGGATCATGTTGTTGGAAAATTTTATATCCAGCTCTCAAACTTTGTTGGTCAGACATTGCGACGGAAAAAGTCAGATGGAACCCACATACGGTCGGATTATCCGACAACACGGTCCGATCGGACATTTTCTGTCGGAATGTCCGACCGTGTGTACAAGGGCTTACAGATACAACCGAGCAACCATAATTCTGATGTGGCCCACAATGAAATTGAGTTTGACCCCCCCTGTCCTAGTTGGAACAGTTTTGGAACAATTTTCTTGTACCGTTTGTACTGGTTCGCCATCTAGAAAGGCTGACCATGTGAAAAATTGTTTATTCAAAGAAAAAAAAAATTTTTTTGTAGGAGCAGACCTCAGACCAGGAATACCTGGGTAGCCAAGATGGCAGAGTTCATCCATAATCAAGATGTTCAGAACCTCATCTCGTTCCTGTTGTAGGAAAATGAAAGGCGTTGTCCTGGGGCAGCATGGCTGTTTCCGGTGGTCTGTCAGGGACCCTTTTCCACATCGGCTTCAAGGGGCCTGCCTTTGTCACAAAAACTAAGAATATCTGGGTCCAAGGCTCCACCAACATTTCTGTATCCGTACTCCAGAAACTGTTTTAGAAATTTAACCTGGGCTCTTTGATCACACAGGACATTCACACCACGAACCCTATGAAACTGAGTATTACAAAATTCATTCCGTTAGCTCCATTTAAACAAAGTTAATATGTGCTGACAGAAACACTGTTGGGGTTTCGCTGTTGCTGTCATGTCAGAGTTCTTCTGTGACAGAACAGGAAGATAGCAGCCATGGAATCGTGTTTCAGAAGATTAAAGTGGCCAATGTGCTACGGAAGTCTGTATATAGATATATATAGCACAGCTATACAGCTGTTCTCCAGATGATCCCTCGGTAGGAATCTTCACTGTTGTCAGTTTATTATTCTACGGAGCTGGGTTGTGTATCCACTGGGGAAAACTTACAGTCAAATTACACCAACAGAACACTTCAATCGTCATATGACATAACCGGTGTAATAATGAAGCGATGAAGTAGCTTCTCTGGCATTTTGAAATTCCTGGTGCAACTTGATAACCTGTTTCAGTCCATAAAAAATGTAAGTGGATGTAAACCCTAAGTCAGGGGTGTAAAACTCAAGGCCCGCATCAGCATTATTGCTGCCCTCAAAGGGACAGTTATATCTGTAAGACTATATAAATTTATCGACAGCTTTTTTTTCTCAGAAAATAGGTGCAAGAACTGAACCATGCCCCACCTCAGAGTTTAGGGGTGCGCTACGTATATAGTGCAGAGTTTAGGGGTGCACTATGTACTGAGTGCAGTGCTCAGATGTGCCCTATGCACAGAAAGGAGGGTTCAGGGGTGTGCTACGTACAGCATGCAGAGTTCAGGGTTCTACTATGTACAGAGTGCAGAATTCAGGGGTGTACTGTGTACAGAGTGCAGAATTCCGGGGTGTAATGTGTACAGAGTCCAGAATTCAGGGGTGTACTGTGTACAGAGTGCAGAATTCAGGGGTGTATTTTGTACAGAATGCAGAATTCAGGGATGTACTGTGTACAGAGTTCAGAATTCAGGGGTTTGTGTACAGAATGCAGAATTCAGGGGTGTACTGTGTACAGAATGCAGAATTCAGGGGTGTACTGTGTACAGAGTGCATAATTCAGGGGTGTACTGTGTACAGAGTGCATAATTCAGGGGTCTGTGTACAGAATGCAGAATTCAGGGGTGTACTGTATACAGAATGCAGAATTCAGGGGTGTACTGTGTGCAGAATGCAGAATTCAGGGGTGTACTGTGTACAGAATGCAGAATTCAGAGGTGTACTGTGTACAGAGTGCAAAATTCAGGGGTGTACTGTGTACATGGTGCATAATTCAGGGGTGTACTGTGTACAGAGTGCAGAATTCAGGGGTCTGTGTACAGAATGCAGAATTTAGGGGTGTACTGTGTACAGAGTGCAGAATTCAGGGGTCTGTGTACAGAATGCAGAATTCAGGGGTGTACTGTGTACAGAGTGCAGATTTCAGGGATGCCCTATGCACAGAATGTAGAGTTCAGGGGTGCGCTATTTACAGCATGCAGAGTTCAGGGTTCTACTGTGTACAGAGTGCAGAATTCAAGGGTGTACTGTGTACAAAGTGCAGAATTCAGGGGTGTACTGTGTACAGAGTGCAGAATTCAGGGGCGTACTGTGTGCAGAATTCAGGGATGCCCTATGCACAGAATGTAGAGTTCAGGGGTGCGCTATGAACACAATGCAGAGTTCAAGGGTGTGCTGCGTACAGCATACAGAGTTGAGGAGTGCGCTACATACAGAGTGCAGGGTTTAGGGGTTCCGCCACTTTCTGGCTGATGTGATGTGATGTGTTTGCATTGTAGCCAAAGCAGGCTAAGGGCATCCTTTTGCACCTAGACACAATGTAAAAGGCAGAATTTGACAACATGCATGTACACAAGCCATTTGTTTCCTTTTTTTTCATTGCCATAAAATACTGGAGAGCTCCTGTGCCGCTCTATTCTTTTTCCTCCCCCCTGCCAGTGTGTAAGAGGAAGATTTTTACACGGACTGGCTGTGGCCATTCACATTTACAGATTCCACTTCACCCCCTCCTCCTGCAGAGACTGACCTATGAGGCCCCAGTGTTTGTGCCTTAGGATTATCAACCAGAGGGTCAGAAAGACCCCCTGACCTTACCAAGGGTCTCAGACTGTCCAATTACCCATTCTCATGACCTGCTTCCTGATTGACCGGAAGGAGATTCAGTGTTACAAAAGTGAATATTCATTCGCTCTTGTCACACAACTTGGTGGGCTTTGGGCGCAGTGCTCTGCACTCTGAGCCCACACATTTTTGAAGCCTATTAGAGCCTCTAATCACATGCTTCATGGAATCCATGCATCCAGTGCCCTGCATGTAGATCAGGGGGTCGGATGTACGGATGCAGGCTCCTAATGGACGGGCCACCGCTGCTTGGGACATACCTGCAAAATGCGGGACTGTCCCGGGCAATACGAAACATGTGGTCGCCCTATTGGGCATGTCTCCTACAGATACTAGAGCCTGGTGGACTATTTAAAGTTGAGGCCTTCATGAGATCATTATTAAATGGTCTGTAAGCTTGTATGTCTGTTATCCTTGACTCTGATTCCTGTTTGACTCTGTAATTGACCCGACATTTGTCTGGCCTGCCCCTGGATCACCCCTGCCTGTTCATGTCTGCCACCTACTTGTGTTACTGACCTTTGCTTTACCTTGGCTTTATATCAGCCTTACTGTGCCTGTTACTACCTGCATTACTGTGCCTGTTACTACCAGTACTGCTGCACCTGTTCTTACAAGTGTTACTAAGTTGGAGAAATATTTTTAAACAGCCATGAGGACAGTGAGCAGAGCTGTAGTGTGAGAAGCAGCACAAGGAGCCAATCAGTTCATACGTTGGCCACAAGACTGAGGACATCTAGTGGCAGAAAAAAGTACTACGTGGGTAAACATTCTGCAACTCTGCAGCAAATTCACGTTCAGTTATGTTGTGCAATAGTCATCCCACCACAGGGGGCACTGTGGCTGAATTTTCATGCTGTAGACTTGCAGAGCTCTTGCTGTGGACTCACCACTGCAACTTTGCTCTTGCTAGAGACTTGCCATGCAAATGTGCTACAAATTTGAAAAGTGTCAACTAGAACTTGTGCTCCAAGTGCTCTGCAAGTGTACAACTTGCCAGTGAAAATGTGCAACAAGACTTATGCCCCCCGTACACATGGTCGGATTTTCCGACGGAAAATGTTTCGATGGGAGCTTTTTGACGGAAATTCAGACCGTGTGCAGGATCCATTGCACATTTTACATGATCTGGATCTTAAATTTTCCGACAACAAAATCCGTTGCCGTAAATTCCGATTGTGTGCACACAATTCCAATGCACAAAGTTCCACGCATGCTCGGAATCAAGCAGAAGAGCCGCACTGGCTATTGAACTTCATTTTTCTTGGCTCGTCGTACGTGTTGTACGTCACCGTGTTCTAGACGTTTGGAATTGCTGACAAGATTTGTGTGACCGTGTGTATGCAAGACAAGTTTGAACCAACATCCATCAGAAAAAAATCCATGGATTTTGTTGTCGGAATGTCCGATCAATGTCCGATCGTGTGTACGGGGCATTACAGTTCAACACCGGTGCAAATTTGTGGCAAGTTATCCTCGCTATCTGGGAAATGGTGCAGAATGGTTTGGGAAGCTCCTTGTGGCCTTGCCTGGTGGGATGATAAGAACAAAAATTGGAAAAATTGGGATGAAAAGAAATCAGAAAAACCAGCAGCGGCTCAGAGCAGCCCTGAAAAAGCCCTACAAAGACAGAGCTGTGCCGCTCCAGGTGGGGATGATTGCTCCCTTCAACCTTGTTATGCAGGTCCAGTCCGCAGGCTGAATAGGAGCCAATGGGTCAAGAAAGGTTGACCACACTCCTAGGTATGAAGCAGTGATGATTACTTTATTGAAGACAAAAATCCATCAAGATACATCATAAGACACCATGAGACCTCTATTCGGGCGTAACAAGATTTACGCGTTTCACAAATCAAGGTTCGCTAGGTCATAATGTTAAAAATAGTAAAAAAAAAAGAGCAAAAAATAGTGCCAGGGATACAAAGACAGATACACAGGACCTGATGGTATTAGGAGTCAAGCTAAGGATGCCCAGGCAACACCAGAAGCAACCTTAGGCTCTGTTCACACCTAGGCGTTTTTTGGGCGTTTTTCTGCTCTAAGCCTCAGCTCTAAAAACACCCCAACAAGATGAATCCCATCCATTTCAATGGCCCCTGTTCACATCTGAGCATTCTGTCACCTAAAGCAAAATGCCAGTCGCTACAAAAGTACAGGAGCTTCTTTTTCAGTGCTTTTCATTCTTTTACATTGGTGACATTTTAACCTGTATTTAAATATAGAAGGAGGGATAGGGATTTTTTAAGGTGCAAATTGATTAGAAAATAGTAACAACTATGATATATAAGATTTTTTTTTTATTTTAGAAAACACAACAATTGTCAAGTACAAATCAACAAGATTTCAAGGACACATCATTAAGAGATGGATTTCCCAACATGTTTCACCCATATTTTGGGCTTCTTCAAGGGATGCTGTCCAACTAGAGGTACAAGCCTTCTATTGAGAGAACATATACATATAATGATTACATCAACAATTAATTTATGACCATATATCACATACATACTTCTTAATTTTTTATTACTTAACAACTTCAATCTATACATGTGCATGTCTATTATCGGGGCAACACTCCTTACCTTTATAACTTGCAATATTGGTCAAATCGCTAAAGAGTCACAGGTGTCTATCTACGTTCAGAGAACTATGTGCTAAAGGTGACCATAGGGGGCATTCAAGGACCAACTAAAAAAGGTCATAAAGTATATCAAATTTGGTTTGAGTATCACCAGGGCTTTTTTTCCTCAAACAATAGGTGCTGGAACTTAACCACGACCCCACAAAAACCCCTCCCCCTACACACACCCTCCAAATCACATCAAATAGTGAGTGTGGTCATTCAAATTTCACAAACAGCAGAAAGGTCTTAAAGGGGCATTAAATATCAGGATTACATTACACTTGTAAACACAGAAACCAGACTTCTGTGTTTACAAGTGATTGTGGTGAGCAGGGCACCAAAGGGTCTGAGCCAGAGGTGGTGGAACTCAGTTCCACCAAGTTCCCCCTGAAAAAAAGCCCTGAGTATCACAATAGGAACAAGTCTCCAAAATAAAATATGAGAACCAAATAAAAGGAGAGTCAACTTTTAACCTGTACAAAATCATGGCAAAAATTGCGGTAAATTGCACAACTTTCTGCCTGAAAACAATACGCTCAGGTGCGAATGGAGCCTAATGCCATGTACACACGAGCGGATTTTCCGGACAGAAAAAGTCAGACGGGAGCTTTTCATTGTATATTCCGATCATGTGTGGGCCCCATCTGACTTTTTCCGTCAAAAATTCTGACGGACCTATAAATAGAACATGTTCTAAATATTTCCGACAGAACCAATTCCTATCGGGAAAACCGCTCGTCTGTATGCCAAAAACGATACCAAAAACGACACATGCTCTGAAGCAAGGACTAGACAGAAGCTATTGGCTACTGGCTATTGAACTTCCTTTTTCTACGTCACCGCGTTCTTGACGGCCGGCTTTGGTGTGATCGTGTGACAGTTTCGGCGGAATTCCGTTGGAACTCTGTTGGAAAAACCTTTAGAGTTTATTCCGATGGGAAAACCGGTCGTGTGTACGTGGCATAATTCCTTTGGAAAAAAAAGCACCACCAACATAACCATCACCACCGGCACAGTGGTGTAGTGGTTAGCACTCTCGCCTAGTAGTAAGAAGGGTTGCTGGTTCGAATCCCAACCACGACACTACCTGCCTGGAGTTTGCATGTTCTCCCTGCGTGGGATTCCTCCGGGCACTCTAGTTTCCTCCCACAAACCAAAGATATGCAGGTAGGTTAATTGGCTTCTGTCCAAAATTGTCCCTAGTATATGAATGGGGACCATGGATTATGGGCTCCTTGAGGGTGGGGACCAATGTGAGTGTGCAATGTACAGGGATGGGGACAATTGTAGACACTCACTAAACTGGATGGACTGGTGTCTTTATTCAACCTTCCCAACTATGAAACAAATAACTCCAGAATTTGGATTAGGCTCCAGAAATCGGAACTCATAAAGTTTTAACACTGGTAAAATGTTCAGGATCAACTCTATTCAACACTTGGTCCCCGGGGGTCCCCTCGGCTACCCCAGTTATACTCATCAACGCTAATTGTTGACAACCGCTGTCGGGGGCATTTGAACGTTTTCTGACTTTCTGCATTGGGCCGTAGCACTTAGCGCAGGCTTGTTAGGAGAACAATAATATTTTGCTAATGTTGAAATATTTTATGTGTCATTAAGTCTCCCGCTGACCCCACGATGCAGCGCGGCGGGTTTAGGTTTCCTCATCTTTCAACATTTGGCAATCTGGCTGAATTGATTGGAGCGCCTACATGGAGCTGGAGAATTTTCTGCACTGGAGGTGTGAGCTGTCGTAATTCTTTTTTAATTTTTTTTTCCCCGCTGCAGTTTCAGGTCTTTGCAGCTAATAGCAATAATTCATGACTTAATCGCCTCTTATTATCACAGAGAATGTAAAAACACTTCTCCGTGGGCTCCGTGGATTTATATTCTGCCAAAACAACCACAGTATAAATCAGTACATGGCATGCTACCTTTGTACAAACCGACGGCTCTCACCGTGTCCTTTGCCTTTTTTTTTTTTATCCCTTTCGGAAAGTATAAAAATTGAAATTCTAGAAAGTAAGGCCTAAAATATTTAAGAGGAAAAATACAATTCTCTACATTTTTATTTTTTTTATTTTTATTTTTTTCAAGCTGTTTAGCAGTTTTAAAGCTCTTTTTTTATTATTCACTTTACAATTAAACTTGAGTGTCAAGCCAACATTTTTTTTTTCTTCGTTTTGGATAGTGGAGTGGGGTTGAGTTTAGAACCAATGGCTCCATATACACTAGGCTTGTAGCTTTGGCACCCCTCCCAACTTTCTGAGATGGGAATGAGGGACACCTATTAGCAGAAGTATGTAGGCATATGACCACGCCCCCCTTTGAAAGAATTGTACAAAAAATGATTAAAGCGATACTAAAGGATCGTTTTTTTTAAATAACAAACATAGTTACATAGTAGGTGAGGTTGAAAAAAGACACAAGTCCATCGAGTCCAACCTATGTGTGTGATTATATATCAGTATTACATTGTATATCCCTGTATGTTCGTTCAGGTGCTTATCTAATATCTAACAGTTTCTTGAAACTATCGATGCCCCCCGCTGAGACCACCACTTGTGGAAGGGAATTCCACATCCTTGCCGCTCTTACAGTAAAGAACCCTCTACGTAGTTTAAGGTTAAACCTCTTTACTTCTAATTTTAATGAGTGGCCACGAGTCTTGTTAAACTCCCTTTTGTGAAAAAGTTTTATCCTTATTGTGGGGTCACCAGTACGGTATTTGTATATTGAAATCATATCCCCTCTCAAGCGTCTCTTCTCCAGAGAGAATAAGTTCAGTGCTCGCAACCTTTCCTCATAACTAATATCCTCCAGACCCTTTATTAGCTTTGTTGCCCTTCTTAGTACTCGGTCCATTTCCAGTACATCCTTCCTGAGGACTGGAGCCCAGAACTGGACAGTATACTCCAGGTGCGGCCGGACCAGAGTCTTGTAGACTGGGATAGTTATCATTTTAGCTCTGGAGTTGATCCCTTTTTAACCCCAATATTCTGTTTGCTTTGTTAGCAGCAGCTTGGCATTGCTGAGCCTCATCTACTAGAACCCCCAGGTCCTTTTCCATCCTAGATTCCCCCAGAGGTTCTCCCCCCAGTCTATAGGTTGCCTTCATATTTTTTCCACCTAAAAGCATTATTTTACATTTTTCTACGTTGAGCCTCATTTGCCATGTAGTTGCCCACACCATTAATTTGTTCAGATCTTTTTGCAAGGTTTCCACATCCTGCGGAGAAATTATTGCCCTGCTTAGCTTAGTATCGTCCGCAAATACAGAGATTGAGCTGTTTACCCCATCCCCATCCTCCAGGTCGTTTAACATGTCATCCTGACCTCCACTGTGCAGCTTGTTTTGAGTGGCCACGAACATCCATTTCTGGGGTCCCTCAGCAGTTCTTGCGGCTCCTCCTCGCATTAGATAACCCCCTCAGAGAAGCGCTCTCCCGAGGGGATTACCTTGCGGGCGTGCTCCCGAATCCAGCATTCAGCATCCATAGAGGCTGAATGCAGGACACGGCCCCGCCCCCCTGTTACCACGTCATTGGATTTGATTGACAGCCAGTCATGGCTGTGCTGCTATCAATCAATCTATCCAATCAAGGGCCGGAAACCCGTGGAGCAAGGGACAGCAGGGATGCGCCGATGGAAATTCGGGGCACATGTAAATAAAATGGGGGGGGGGGGGGGGCTAGAGGGCTGGTGACTACAAGGTGTTTTTTCACCTTAAAGTGGTTGTATAGCCAAATTGGGGACTTTTACCTGCAGGAAAGCCTATAATAAGGCTTACCTGTAGGTAAAAAAAGTATTAGTATAAAGTATTTCCCTCGCAATGCACCACTGAATGCAGCAGCGCATGCACACAGGGGATTCCCGGCTGGAAGCCCGGCAGACGCCGGACCCTACAGGAGAGAAATCTCCCGCGTGACGATATTGCGGCTCCGGCCACTCACACTCCGGCAATACCTGGAAGAAACGCAGAGAGAAAATGTTCGCTCCCTCGGCGTGGATCGGGACAGATGTCGGGGCCTCATTCTAAGGTAAGTATTGCATACTAGCTCATTATGCCTTTTGCTTTGCAGGTGAGCAAAAAAAAAATTCAGCGGGTTTACAACCGCTTTAATGCATAGGATGTATTAAGGTGAAAAAACACGAGCCTTTACAGCACCTTTAAAGAGGAAGTAAACCCTGATGGGTTTACTTCCTCTTTGATTCCCTGCAAAGGTAAAGCATAATGGACTACTATGCATCGCATCGCATCGCATAGTAGTCCATTATGTGTCACTTACCTGACACAGGAGCCAGCGAAGTCACCGCTGTCCCCTGTAGTGCGGCGCATCCATCTTCTCGGTGGGGTCTCGCGGCTCCGCCGCTGTCATTCGGCGAAGCCGCGATGACGTCACTCCCGCGCATGCGCACGGGAGCCGACATGCGCGGCATCTCCGTCGTTGAAGATGCCACGCTCAGTGCGCCTGCGCGCCGCTGTCTACGGCGCATGCGCCGTAGACAGCAGTGCCTGTCTTCGGGCAAATATCTCCTAAACCGTATAGGTTTAGGAGATATTTCTTGGACCTACAGGTAAGCCTTAATCTAGGCTTACCTGTAGGTCAAAGTGGTTTGTAAGGGTTTACAACCACTTTAAACTTTTGATTTAAATTTATCTACAGCTATCTACAGTGCCTTGAAAAAGTATTCATACCCCTTGAACTTTTCCACATTATGTCATGTTACAACCAAAATCGTAAATGTATTTTATTGGGATTTTATGCGATAGACCAACACAAAGTGCCACATAATTGTGAAGTGGAAGAAAAATGATAAATGGTTTTCACAATTTTTTACAAATAAATATGTGAAAAGTGTGGGGGGCATTTGTATTCAGTCCCCTTTACTCTGATACCCCTAACTAAAAGCTAGTGGAACCAATTGCCTTCAGAAGTCACCTAATTAGTAAATAGAGTCCCCTTGTGTGTAATTTAATCTCAGTATAAATGCAGCTGTTCTGTGAAGCCCACGGAGGTTTTTTAGAGAACCTTAGTGAACAAACAGCATCATGAAGGCCAAGGAACACACCAGACAGGTCAGGGATAACGTTGTGGAGAAGTTTAAAGTAAGGTTAGGATTTAAAAAAATATTCCACGCTTTGAACATCTCATGGAGCTCTGTTCAATTCATCATCCAAAAATGGAAACAGTATGGCACAACTGCAAACCTGCCAAGACATGGCCGTCCACCTAAACTGACCGGCCGGGCATGGAGAGCATTCATCAGAGAAGCAGCCAAGAGGCCCATGGTAACTCTGGAGGAGCTGCAGAGATCCACAGCTCAGGTGGAAGAATCTGTCCACAGGACAAATATTAGTCATGCTCTCCACAAATCTGACCTTTATGGAAGAGTGACAAGAATAAAGACATAAGTCCCATTTGCAGTTTGCGAGAAGCCATGTGGGGGACACAGCAAACATGTGGAAGAAGGTGATCTGGTCAGATGAGACCAAAATTGAACTTTTTGGCCTAAAAACAAAACGCTTTGTGTGGTAGAAAACTAATACTGTACATCACTCTGAACACACCATCACCCACCGTGAAACATGGTGGTGGCAGCATCATGTTGTGGGCATGCTTTTCTTCAGCAGGGACAGGGAAGCTGGTCAGAGCAAATTTCAAGGGGTAGGAATACTTTTTCAAAGTACTGTAGATCCGAATAAAATGAGGGACAAATAAGGAAAAATGGATAGAGGAACTTTGTTCTGAATGAGGGAAAGTCCCTCGAAATCAGGGACAGTTGCAGGCAGAGGGCTTCTGCTGTAGAAGTTGGAAATCACTGTAGTAGAAACTCCTATTTCTCCACCAGCTTCTGGGTCACAATGCCAAGCGTCTGCTCTGCTGCATTGTGTACACTGGAGGTCGGCCACTGAGCACAGGCGCCCTTTCAGAGATTTCTTTGCATTTTCTTAATTAATGCAATTTGTTTTCTGATTAAATGAGGTGGAAAAGCAGGGCTTTTATCTCATTCTCTCTACCTTGTCCAATCAGAGCATGGTTTGCATTCATTAGAAAAAATGTGAAGTGCTCTCTCATTGGCACCCATGCCAAGCAACCTACCTGCAGTGTTCACAATGCAGCAGGGCAGCTGCTCAACACAGGACCAGGAAGCTAGTGGGGATCACTGTTAGTCATTGCAGGGGGTGTTTTTAGTAACACTATGAGAAAACCACTGTATGAATGAGCACAAGATCATGTCATCACTCATTTTTTTCTGCTCTACCCCTAGGCCTAGGCCTTTTGGCTAAATCTGGGGAAATTTTTGCTACCAGGCCGCAAGGCCTAGCCAGTTCACCTGCACTGTTGAGCTATATATTTTTCTTCTCACGTTTGTCACTTTGTTCTGTGTTTTTTTCACTTGGATAGAGGGTGTAGGTCCTTGGGCCTACCCTAAAGTCTAGGGGGAGGATGTGTGGCCACCAGGTTCCTTCCTCCCTTGATCCGTGTGGCCATCAGGCTCCTTCCTCCCTTGATCCATGTGGCCATCAGGTTCCTTCCTCCCTTGATCTGTGTGGCCATCAGGTTCCTTCCTCCCTTGATCCGTGTGACCATCAGGTTCCTTCCTCCCTTGACCCATGTGGCCATCATGTTCCTTCCTCCCTTGATCCGTGTGGCCATCAGGTTCCTTCCTCCCTTGATCCGTGTGGCCATCAGGTTCCTTCCTCCCTTGATCCGTGTGGCCATCAGGTTCCTTCCTCCCTTGATCCGTGTGGCCATCATGTTCCTTCCTCCCTTGATCCGTGTGGCCATCAGGTTCCTTCCTCCCTTGATCCGTGTGGCCATCAGGTTCCTTCCTCCCTTGATCCGTGTGGCCATCAGGTTCCTTCCTCCCTTGATCCGTGTGGCCATCAGGTTCCTTCCTCCCTTGATCCGTGTGACCATCAGGTTCCTTCCTCCCTTGACCCATGTGGCCATCATGTTCCTTCCTCCCTTGATCCGTGTGGCCATCAGGTTCCTTCCTCCCTTGATCCGTGTGGCCATCAGGTTCCTTCCTCCCTTGATCCGTGTGACCATCAGGTTCCTTCCTCCCTTGATCCGTGTGGCCATCATGTTCCTTCCTCCCTTGATCCGTGTGGCCATCAGGTTCCTTCCTCCCTTGATCCGTGTGGCCATCAGGTTCCTTCCTCCCTTGATCCGTGTGGCCATCAGGTTCCTTCCTCCCTTGATCCGTGTGGCCATCAGGTTCCTTCCTCCCTTGATCTGTGTGGCCATCAGGTTCCTTCCTCCCTTGATCCATGTGGCCATCAGGTTCCTTCCTCCCTTGATCCATGTGGCCATCAGGTTCCTTCCTCCCTTGATCCATGTGGCCATCAGGTTCCTTCCTCCCTTGATCCGTGTGGCCATCAGGTTCCTTCCTCCCTTGATCCATGTGGCCATCAGGTTCCTTCCTCCCTTGATCTGTGTGGCCATCAGGTTCCTTCCTTCCTTGATCTGTGTGGCCATCAGGTTCCTTCCTCCCTTGATCCATGTGGCCATCAGGTTCCTTCCTCCCTTGATCCGTGTGGCCATCAGGTTCCTTCCTCCCTTGATCCGTGTGGCCATCAGGTTCCTTCCTCCCTTGATCTGTGTGGCCATCAGGTTCCTTCCTTCCTTGATCTGTGTGGCCATCAGGTTCCTTCCTCTCTTGATCCATGTGGCCATCAGGTTCCTTCCTCCCTTGATCCATGTGGCCATCAGTTTCCTTCCTCCCTTGATCCGGGGGAGGGGGGGGTCTCTCTTTGGGTGAGCCCTTCATCTAGTACTGGTTGGTCGGCTTCGTCCGATCATGAGGAGAGGAGCCTGCCAGGCTTTTCAGGTAAGTGGACCAAGTTGAGTCTTGCCCTTGTCAGGAGCCTTGTGCCCCAGGGGGTCAGGATAGAGTCCTACTTCTTTTGGAGGTAGACTAGAGATACACCCTTGCACTTTTCTTGTACACTTTTGTTTTTGGATAGCACAACAAGTTTAAAAAAAAAGGAGTGTCTACTTGAGTGATTTCCAGCTTCTAGAGCAAGGGTTTCCAAACTTTCAAAACAAAGGGCCAGTTTTCTATCCTTCAGACTCTCTGGAGACCAGTGTGAATGGAAAATGCTTTGGCATCATAGGGAGTATACAATGCTTCATCATTGGTATTAGTGGGAGGAATAGCGCCAATTTTTGTTATCAGGGGAAGGAATAGTGCCCTATCATTAGTGTCAGTGAGAGGAATGGTGCTCCATTGTTGATGTCAGTCCAAGGAATAATCCATTGTATTAGGAGGAGGAATAGTGCAAATCATTGATATCAGGGGAAGAAATAGTGAACTATCATTGGTGTCAGTGGAAGGAATGGTGCCCCATTTTTGGTGCCCAAGGACCAGATAAACACAAGCAAATAGTCCCAATTTGGAGACCACTGTTCTAGAGGGATCCCACAGGTATGGTATATACATAGTTACATTGGTGCAAGTTGGTTCAATGTAACTATGTAAAACTATCCATACATGGGGTTCTTCCTGAATCCACTGGATCAGCATGACAAGTCCAACCCCAATGCAGCATCAGAAGGAATGATCGTAAAGAAATATCAATCACATAAGCCAAAAGAGCTACCATACTGATTTTAATTGAGAGCTGCAAGGGAGCCATAGATCCCCGTTGCACTGGAGCTTTTAAACCAGTGGTCTCCAAACTGCAGCCCATGGGTCAGATGTGGCCCTTTGCTTGACTCTGTCTGACAGCCCTTAGGGCACTATTCAATCCACAGCTGACATCAATAATGGGGCATTATTCCTCCCACTGACACCAATGATGAAGCACTATTCCTCTGACTGACACCAATGATGGGGCACTATTCCTCCCACTGATACCAATGACGAGATACTATTCCACCGACTGACACCAATGATGGGACACTATTCCTCCCACTGACACCAATGATGGGGCACTATTCCTCCCACTGACACAAACGAAGGGACACTATTCCTCTGACTGACACCAATGATGGGGCACTATTCCTCCCAATGACACCAATGATGAGGCACTATTCCTCCCACTGACACCAATGATGGAGCACTTTTCCTCTGACTGACACCAACGATGGGACACTATTCCTCCCACTGGCAAAATGATGGGGCACTATTCCTCCCACTGACACAAATGAAGGGACACTATTCCTCCCACTGACACCAATGATGGAGCACTATTCCTTCCACTAACACAAATAATGGGGCACTATTCTACCCAATGACATAAATGATAGGGCATTATTGCTCCCACTAAAACCATGGATGGGACAGCATTCCTCCCACTGACACCAATAATGAGGCACTATTCCTCCCATTGATACTAATGTTGGGGCACTATTCCTCCAACTAAAACCAATGATGGAGCATTGTTCAACCACAGTCTGGCCCCACTGAAGTCTGAAGGACAGTAAACTGGCCCTTTGTTTAAAAACGTTGTAGACCCCTGTTTTAGAAGGAACGTCCATCTTTGCGTTTAGGAAGGCTACTATTTTGGATCACTAGAAAAAAAAAAATAGAAACAAAAATGTAAGAAAGTGCAGCCAGCCGTTATGACAATCAATGACAGAAAAGGTGCCAAACTTTTTGCACCAAATACCGTCGACACAACCCATAGTCCCAACCTGAGGCTGTCCGAGTAAAGAACCACGATGGAACCCAAGCATTTATTGTCGTTGTCCAGGATTTCCCGATATATCCCACCTTCACACCGAAAATCGCCCTCCCACGCTGGTCCTTTAAGGAGGTCTGAATATTTGGGTGAAAGGCAATGCTAGGGGATGCGGGCGGCCCTTCTGCAAACATGAAAAGTCGTTCCTGGAAAGCACCGGGGCGGACATCTGTGGCCGGGCCGGGCTATAAATAGAAAGATATAGTTCAGCACGCTGGATGTTAAATCTGTTCTCAGTTCTTCTAGCATACATCGCCTGTAAGATCTTGTGCCACATTTAAACCCTTCTTTAATCCGCCAGAGTCTGTTACACATTTTAGTACATTGTCTTGGGTGAGTTATGGGAGGACTCATCCCCATCTGCTCCACATAAATCTTTTCCGCACTTGTTGACAAAGCCCCATTCTGCTATCTGTATTTATAGGCTCGGCAAGCCAGAAACGTGCCGCATCAACACAAACAAGGTATATATCACAAAGGAGATCAAAGATTCCCACTACCGTCCAACCCAACTCATCGAAACAAACTGGTGGAACTTCAGGCAAACCGCTAAATACAAATAATGGAGCTCTTGTATCTGCCAAAGGATTTGTGTTTCTGTCCATTGAGTCCTAAGATTTACACAGCTCTGCCGCAGATACACAGAGGGGTTTTTATTTTCTGCTGCAGTATATTGGCACTTCCAGGTCTGGTTCCTCCCCCCCCAACCTGTGATTGGATAGAAAAAGGGGCAGCAACAGGCTTAAAAGCTCAGCACTATACTCTCTCCTCCTATCGACATGCTCTTTGCACTGTAGAAGAACTGATTGACTCCTTCTGCTTGCTGCTTCTGATTCCCTTATGCCCCGTAAACACACGGTCGGATTTTCCGACGGAAAATGTTCGATGGGAAATTGCGACCGCGTGTAGCAGGCTCCATCGGAAATTTTCGTCGCACAAAATTTTGAGATCTGGTTCTCAAATTTTTTCCGACAACGTTGACGGAAATTTCCGATCGTGCGTACACAATTTCCGACGCACAAAGTGCCACGCCTGCTCGGAATCAAGCAGAAGAGCTGCACTGGCTATTGATGAATGATCGCAGATATCCGCGCTTATGGAAGGTGAACTGCAGCCTCCCTAAAAAAAAAAAAAAACCTTCACCAAGATGAAGCCATACAGTATAAGTCGCTCTAAAAAGGGATAATGGCGCTGTTCTAAGTAGACTTGTGCACAACGGAAAATTTAGTTTATTTTCGGTTCGTTGTCATTCGTAAAATACATCATTTCGTTCTGTTATATTCGTTATGTCACGTTAATACGTTTTCGGATAATTCGTTATTATTCGTAGAGTGTCGAATTCATTCATTTGTATTAGTTGAAATTCGCTATTTATGTATGTATAGACATTCGTGATAATGATTCGTAGTTTGGAAAGTCGTTTGTTTATTGAATCTTTTAACACACACAATGACAACGTCTCTTCTCCTCGGCTCAAATACAATACAACACCCTTCTAACTCAGTTCTCAGGAATGCACTTTGCCAGTAATCCATCCTCCGGCACAAAATTAATTAGTTGATTGGACTATAAGATTTACTTTGAGATGAACTTTTGTTTCATTAGATCTTTAAAGAATTACAAATCATGTCGAATTCATTCGAATTCATTCGTTATATTTCTTTTGTATTCGTTGTTATTCGTTATTTTTTTATTCGGACATTCGGATGCATCCGAATGTCCGAAAGATGCAAAATTCGGCCGAATTTAAATTTGTTACGAAACGAATTGCACAAGCCTAGTTCTAATACATAGTGGGTGCAAGTACATATGCACCGGGGGAAATGTGTATATAAACTGAACACCCCTAATATTACGCATTTAAAGTGCAATATAAAGTGCTATGTGCATATCAAGTAAAAAATATAAAAAATATCAAATTCAAAGTGATTGATTGCAAAAAAAAAAATATGATTTCAAAAAATACATGTGTAAAAAATCATAAGCAAATATTATATATATATATATATATATATATATATATATATATATATATATATACTCTTATAGCAGCAAAGGTGATAATAATACTACTAATAATAACGGTAATAATAAATAAAGTAAACAACTATATGAATATTAAATAGTTAATAGAAAAATGTCCCAAACACTGAAGTGTCCGAAAAAGTATAATATAAATATAAAAAATTAATGAATAAAGAACAAAGTGGCCAAAGTCAATAAGTCAAAATCTGTGCAAAAAAAGATAAAAAATAAAGGTGACTCTTCGGTGCTCCCCTCCTTCATTCAATCCCCCCTCTTGTGATTGCACTCACCAGAGCGCCTCACCCCAAGTCAGATATAGCATAGCTCCCAACTGTCCCTGATTTTGACTCACTTTGGTCTGATCCATATAGTTGTATATAAAATACACTTTTTATCCTTCAAGAAGTGTTTCCCAGAGCTAAACCTTTTATCCAATCTCTAAATTGCTACATTTGTAAATTTCGAAAGTGCTTTTTGCATTTTGCAGATTTGCACTATAGAACGTGTTCCATAAGGCCGCGTACACACGCGCGGACTGTTCGCCCAACTTTGTCCGTCCAACAGTTTCGGCAAACAGTCCGCTCAAAATTAGCATGGACGGACATGGCCACACACGACGAACGAACAGTTTGCTGAAACCATGCGCGATGACGTGAACGGCACATACGACGGGACGAAAAATACGACGTCCTATACACTGCATTATAGCTTTCGGCGTGAAAATCCTTTCTGAGCATGCGCGCAACTTTGTTTGACGAACAAGCCTACACACGAGCGGACTGTTCGCTGAAACAAGGTTTCAGCGGACAGTTTTACGGAATTTCCGAAAAACCTTGTCCGTCAAACTGTCCGCTGAAACTGTCCGCTGAAAGCCCACACACGAGCGGACTGTCCGCCCAAACACTGTTCAGCGGACAAAGTTGGGCGAACAGTCCGCGCGTGTGTACGCGGCCTAAGAAACCATGTTAAATGGACTGTAGTGCAAATCTGCAAAATGCATAGGTGTGAATCCAGCCTAACTCAGTTTTTCTCTACTCCAGTCCTCAAGGTGCCCCAACAGGTCATGTTTTCAGGATTTCCATTATTTTGCACAGGTGATTTGAAACAGTTTCACTGCCCTAGTTAATTGCCACAGCCGTTTCATCTGAGGGAAATCCTGAAAACATGACATGTTGGGGCGCCTTGAGGACTCATAACTCACAACCTTTTTGAGATAGGAATGAGGGACACCTATCAGTAAAAGTATGCAGGCATAGGACACACCCCTTGCCACGCCCCCTTAAAGGTGAATTGTACAGAAAAAAACAAGAGTGGTTAAACCCACAAGTGCTTTTTTTTACCACTTCTGTTCCTTTATATTGGCTTTTGGAATTTACAAATGCAGCAATTTAGAAATCAGATGAAAGGTTTAGAGCTGGGAAATGCTTTTTGATAGATAAAAAGTGCATTTTATATACATCTATACAGATCAGATCAAAATGAGGGACATCACTCCAAATCAGGGACAGTCCCTCGAAATCAGGGACAATTGGGAGCTATGAGGACTGGAGTTGAGAAAAATAAAAAATGGGGCATATGCTGGCAATACAACGAGGGATCATGTAAGTTTTTCGCTTTGACAGTTCTTATATAACTGAGGGCGGGGCCCTCTGATGCACGGGGACTTCCCCATGGCTTTCCTGGGGCGTCAGAGGGGAGTGTGACTTTTTTTTTTTTTTTTTTTCCAAAGGTGAGCAGGAAAACCCAAAACTCATAAGTGAACAGGAACATAATCATGAATTATGGTAGGAAGATCTCACCGTTGGTTTATCTTAGAGCTTTCTTAAATCAGGGGCTGACTCAACTGATATTTTACCTAATTTAGCACCCTATAAGGGGCATTTTGCTGCCTATGTCCCCTGCCTGAGCATTGCAACTGTGCTGCAGTTGCCTCCCACTTGGCTATTGATTGACAGGCTTGGCAGAGGAGAAGGAGGACTATGACTGGCCGCATAGGTAGGCCGGACTTTAACCTCACTCACTGATGCAGGGAGATCAGAAAACGCTGGGACATGAGCTAGCAAGGAGACACAAAGATCAATCATAGAGGGACAGTCTGGGAAGCACACACCCCACTTTGCCTTCCCCAGACCCTTGGAGATTGCCCAAGGGACCCTGCTGCTTGTATCTTATGCCGCGTACACACGAGCGGATTGTATGGCGTACTTAGACAATCCGTCGTAGTTTCCACTGAACGGACTTGACCACACATGGATACACAAACAGTCCGTCGAAAGCTTGCGCGATGACGTGTACAGCACGTACGACGGGACTAGAAATAGGAAGTCCAAGACACAGCAAAGCACCCTTCCGCCGTGTAAATCCTTTCTGGGCATGCGCCATTCTTAGTCCGTCGAACTAGCATACTGACGACCGTATTGTCCGCTGAAACCAAAGTACGACGGACAGATTTTTGGAAAAACCGAAATTCTTAGTACTCCAGACTGTCCGCTGAAAAAGTCCACTGAAGCCCACACACGAGCGGATTGTCCGCTGAAATGTGTTTCAACGGACTAAGTACGTCAAACAGTTCGACCGTGTGTACGCGGTATTAGAGGGAAAGATTCAGTTGCACTCAATGACAAAGCACCTTGTACTTCATCCACCCTCATTCATACAAGCAGGGCTTTTTTTCAGGGGTAACTTGGTGGAACTCAGTTCCACCACCTCTGGCTCAGACCCAGAAGTAATGCAAACCTGGTATTTAATGCCCCTTTAGGACCCTCCTACTGTTCGTGAAATTTGACTGACCACACCCACTATTTGATGTGATTTGGAGGGTGTGTGTGTGGATGGAGGGGTTTTGGGGGGTCGTGGTTGAGTTCCAGTACCTATTGTTTGAGAAAAAAAGCCCTGCATACAAGAGAGTACGGCCTAGTCACTATCTGCGTCTATCCAGCCTGTAGAAGCAGCCATTAGAGGAATGACTGTCTCCAGGAAGATATTCCCCAGATATTTTAGTGGTGAACAGCCTTTTGGCCACCTTCTTGTGGGGTAAACTTTTCTTCCACTTGTTTGGGGATGTTATTATCTATGGTGGTGCTTTTTTTTTATGGGGACCTCTAAACTCTTCCACTGTGGATTGTTTGGGTTTGCCCAAGATACTATCCTACCTCTTTGGATTACAAATAACTTTGAAAGTTGCGTGTTCCACCATTGAGTTTAAAGGGTCCCGCCACCTGCAGACTTGCAAGCTTACCCATTGACTAATGGCTTGTTAGGGTTAGTAGACTGACTCCCAGTAGTTATGGATCATTGTTTGTTTTTCACTTGCCTAGTGTTTCTAGGGAAAGACATTTCACTGGCTGTAAAGGAAATAAACATTGTATTTTTTGACCTCCATGTACCATTGCATAATTCCACTCTTAGCCCTTGTACACACGGTCAGAGATTCCGTCGGAATGTGTCCGATCGGAGCGTTTTGTCGGATATTCCGACTGTGTGTGGTCTGCATCGGACTGTTTCCGTCGGAATATCCATTGGACCAACTTTTCCAACTTGCCGGAAATATTTTCCGACAAAATGCTCCGATCGGACATACTCCGATCATGTGTAGCCTACTCCGACGGACAAGGTGCCACGCATGCTCAGATCAAATTACTAGACCAAAGCTATTGGCTACTAGCGTGAACGTAGTCCCGTCGTAACGAAATAACGTCATCACGTTATGTACAATTGGATTTTCCGACAACTTAGTCCGACCGTGTGTATGCAACATCACTTCCGGACCTCTTCCGGAATTAATCCGTCGGAATTACTCCGACGGATTTGGTTGTCGGAATCTCCGACCGTGTGTACAAGGGCTTAGAAAACTTTCCACAGTTATTGTCGTCTTTATGATGGTGAAACCTGTTGAACCAATTCCCTTTTGCGGCATTTATTTCTGTTTCAATAAAGCCCAAATATATTGCTACTTATGGAAGAACCTTGACACAGGGTGGCTTGGCACTGTTTTTATGAATAAGAGAATAGCAAGATTTAATAGTCAACCAACAAGGCCTAATAGTCAAATATAATCTTGGCACCACAGAAGCTATGAGATTCCCTTGGCAAAGTGAATTGACTTTCACTTGGCAAAAGTTGACTTTACTTCAGATGTTTACTTCTATGACAGAGCAGTGCTCCATTGGAAGGGTGGTGGTAAAGTAAACTGTTGCCATATTCTGCCAGGCCACTGTGGTATAAGATGGCCAAAATGTCCGGGACTGGTGTCGTTTAGATACCTGGGAAAGGAAACCTACATGTCCATACTCACCCAGAACCTATCCGTAGTACTACTTCTGCACTATCCCTATCCAGCAGAGCTCTTTCACTACCTACTGCCTCACTGCGGGTGTGCCAATTGACGTCGGCCCCCTATATTCATAGGTTCAAACATCCAAATGGCCACCAAAACATTCAACCATATCATTACGCATCAAGATGGTTGTCTGAAGCCCAATGTAGGAGACATTTCCTCCCCATTGGACTCCTACCAAGCTGAAGAGACAGCACAACGCCACCTTCAGGTTGGAGGACACACCACAACCGCACCTACCTATAGGTGTGTCGGTATATTGTGAGGTCCTGTTACGGGTGGAACAAGGCAAAACACCTCCGGCAAAGGAGTGTGGTGGTCTGACACCACATCGATTTCTTAGCCGGAGATATGGATGCACCACGCCTTGCTGCCTTCTTAGGACTGAGGGAGCCCCAATAACATACTAGAAAAACATAAGAAAGACAGGGTGCACCAACCTACCACGTTTTCACAGTGAACCTTTAAATGAAAATGAATCTACTCACAAATGATATGACAGACAGAGCTCATCAAAGTAACAGAGTTGTTCCATCCACTCCGTGTGCTCCTAGGCTTGGGAGGACATCATCTGAATCCCAACTGGCTTTGAGGGGAGCACCTTCTCTTAGCCAAACCCAAACCCAGTTATGAGTGGGGTACTGGAAACGGTAGGAGACCCAAATCTTTCCGGAAGCTCCTTGGGGGGGGGGGGGGGGTATTACTACACTAGTTTAGATAGATGTAATTATGACTCTGAGAAGAAAGAGTGGACACACACAGGAGTAATTATTTGAATTATTACATGTTACATGGGGAACGCAGAAAAAAAAAATAGATGGAGAGACCGTGCATCATTTTTTTTTTTTTTATGATAATTATAACATGGGTATAACATGGGTATGTTATAGGACACCTTAGCAGGAGAAGTGCCAGGATGACAGGTTCTCCTTGAAGTGGTTACAGATTAAAGTTGAGGAATAAGACGAAGAGGAGTTTTTATACATGGGCTACGTGCTCTTTTCAGCAATATCGCCGGCCTGTTCCAATTCACATCTGTTCCTGTTTTATTTAAAGCATATGTCAGTCCTCCTAGGACAATCATATTTTAAATAAACACAAACACTCCTCGGTCTCGAATTCCACAGTTATTTCTATCCAAAGTGAGACTGCGCCCCCCCCCCTTCCCCCCCCCCTACTTCTCGCCCCTGTTATCGCTACCTTGCAGAAATTTATGGGGCAGACAGTCTGGGATGTGAAACCACAACACAGTCCCAGAGAAGTGCTGACCCATCAACAATCCAAACTGACTCTTCTGAACCACTTTTCCTGAGTGTCACTTCAGGCCCCTCCCTCTCCCGCAGACCGCCAGGATCGCTTTATTGCTCTCAGGATCCATCCACATGGAGCCCTGGGGCTAATCTCCTAGGTGCCGCTTCCTGGTTTAAATAGTACAAGGCAGAAAGTTAAAATTAGCAAATAGTTTGACGGTTTATCAGTGCATCACCGCCCAACCATAAACGGAGAGCTCACAAAACACGCAGGTGTAGTGCATACTGGCTGCCAGCCACTTTAATGTTCCTGGGAAGTGACTCAGTTCCTTTGTCCATCGATAGAAAAAGAAAAAATAACAAAAATCAGAGGATGTAAAAAAGTTAAAGCGACAGTGATTATTAAAAAAAAAAGAAATATATATATATATATATATATATATATATATATATATATATATATATATATATATATATATATACACACTTTACACCTTGTTTTTGTTAATATATATATATATATATATATATACATATATAAAAATAACAAAAATCTGAGGGTGTAAAAAAGCTAAAGCGACAGTGATTATTTATTAAAAAATATATATATAATATATATATATATATATATATATATATATATATATATATATATATTATTTTTTTTTTTTAATAATCACTGTCACTCGTACTTTTTTTACACCCTCTGTTTTTTGTTATTTTTATGTATATATATATATATATATATATATATATATATATATATATATATATATATACATTTGTATATATAAATATGTATATATAAATATATATTTCATATTTCCACTCACCGGCGGCCACCTTTACTAAGTACACCTTGCTAGTACCAGGTTGGACCCCTATTTGCCTTCAGAACTGCCTCCATTCTTCATGTCATAGATTCAACAAGGTGTTGGAAACATTCCTCAGCGATTTTGCTCCATAGTGACATGATAACATCACACAGTTGCTGCAGATTTGTCGGCTGCACATCCATGATGCCAATCTCCGGTTGCACCTCATCCCAAAGGTGTTCTATTGGATGAGATGTGGTGAGTGTGGAGGCCATTGGAGGACAGGGACCTCATTGTCCAGTGGTGAGATGATTGGAGCTTTGTGACATGGTGCATTATCCTGCTGGAAGGAGCCATCAGAAGATGGGGACACTGTAGACATAAAGGGATGGACATGGTCAGCAACAATACTCAGGTAGGCCATGGTGATTAAACCATGCTCACTTGGTGCTAAGGGGCCCAAAGTGTGCCAAGAAAATATCCCCCCCACACCATTACACCACCACCAGCCTGAACCGGTGATACAAGGCAGGATGGATCCATGCGTCAAATTCTGACCCCACCATCTGAATGTTGGAGCTGAAATCTGGACTCATTGGATCAGACAACATTTCTCCAGTCTTCTATTGTCCAATTTTGGTGATCCTGTGCCAATTGTAGCCTCGGTTTCCTGTTGTTAGCTGACAGTAGTGGCACCCTGTGTGGTCTTCTGCTTCTGTAGCCCATCTGCTTCAAGGTTTGATGTGTTGCGCATTCAGAGATGGTATTCTGCATACCTTGGATGTAACGAGTGGTCATTTGAGTTACTGTTGCCTTTCTATCATCTGGAACCAGTCTGCCCATTCTCCTCTGACGTTTGACATCAACAAGGCATTTTTCTCTACAAAACTGCCGCTCACTGGATATTTTCTCCTTTTCCCAACATTCTCTGTCAACCCGAGAGATGATTGTGTGTTAAAATCCCAGTAGATCAGCAGTATTTGAAATACTCAGATCA
Organism: Lithobates pipiens; assembly: GCF_037356315.1. Taxonomy (NCBI): domain Eukaryota; kingdom Metazoa; phylum Chordata; class Amphibia; order Anura; family Ranidae; genus Lithobates; species Lithobates pipiens. Next base: position 329,398,484 of record NW_027507784.1, read on the forward strand.
GCTCGTCCGGCACCAACAACCATGCCACGTTCAAAGTCACCTAAATCCCCTTTCTTCCCCATTCTGATGCTCGGTTTGAACTACAGCAAGTCGTCTTCACCACATCTAGATGCCTAAATGCATTGAGTTGCTGCCATGTGATTGGCTGATTAGCATTTTGTGTTACCAAGCAATGGAACAGGTGTACCTAATAAAGTGGCTGATGAGTGTGTGTGTGTGTGTGTGTATATATATATATATATATATATATATATATATATATATATATAATCTATAGATACATCAATATATATATATACATTATGTTATAAAATATATCATAAAATATATAAAAATCTAAAAAAATATATATAATATATGATTATATGGTAATAAAATAATAATAACATTATTATTTTGTAATAATACAATAAATATTATATAACAATAATATACAGATAATAAATATATATATATATGTAATAACTTAATTTTGCATGACATTAACATTTTAAAACTTATTTAAGATTTTAGTTCTTTGCTTTATAAAAGAGAAAACAAATCTTCAGTGACTTTATTGCCTGTTAAGCAATGGGTGGTCTGGCAAACATTAATATGTTTTATTTCTTTTTTTTTTAAATTAAGATTCTTCCATCGGACAAATTACTTTGCAGTAATATATGTTTTCATTGTTTTCATGGGAATGCTCTGTTTTTTTTTATTTTTTTGCTGATTTAGCGTATGAGCTATGAACTCATAGATTCTGCAATAATAAAAGGCTTATTTTGGGCAGTGGAAGGTAACTTATGATTGGTTGGGTTGCTACGGGTCGCGGCACACAGGCTATTCAGAACAGGTTATTAAATAAGCCTCTATGATATGTAAGCCTTTGAGGAGGTTCAGGATCATTTGTAGGTGTTGTGTGATAGCAATGCATTGAATGTATATGATATATAATACTCTGCCCAATTCCTTCCTCTAAAGCCCCGTACACACGAGAGAACTTATGTCCGACAGACTTCCGAAGGAGTTCTGCCAGAGTTCTGCCGGAGTTCTGCCGGAGTTCTGCCGGAGTTCCGACAGAGTTCTGACGGACTTTTCGACTGAGCGGACTTGGCCACACACAATCACACTAAACTCCGACGGATTCGAACGTGATGACGTACGACTGGACTCGAATAAGGAAGTTCATAGCCAGTAGCCAATAGCTGCCCTAGCGTCGGTTTTAGTCCGTCGGAATAGCATACACACGAGCGAATTTTTCGGAGGGACCGGGTCCGGCGGAGTTCCGTCGGAAAAATTTGAAGCATGTTCCATATTCTAAAGTCCGGCAGACTTTGGCGAATCAAAAGTCCGTTGCAGCCCACACACGATCGAATAGTCTGACGGAATCATTCCGTCGGACTTTGGATGTTCAAAAGTCCGCTCGTGTGTACGCTGCATAAGGCAACCTTTCTCAGCCTTTTCCAATCGGGGAACCCCTGAAATAATTTCCAGGTCTCGGGGGAAACCCTGTTAAAAGTTATTATATGTGCAGCTCATGATATAAAATATAATTGGTGAGTGGAATAGTGCTTCTCTTACTCTGGAGGTCAGAGGAAAGATGTTCCTTAACCACTTCCCACCCGCCATCTAGTAATATGATGTGTGCAAAGTGGTTGTGTTATCCTGACCGGACGTCATCGAGCGTGATCAGGATAACAAGCCGCGGCGGTCGGTGGTGCTGTGTGTCAGTCTGACACACCACAACACTGATCTCGGTAAAGCGCCTCTGACGGAGACTCTTTACCAGGTGATCAGCTGTGTCCAATCAGACACGAGTAGAGGGGAGCCGATCGGCAGCTCTCCTGATGGGGGGGGGGGGTCTGCACTGATTGATTATCAGCACAGCACCCCCCCCCCCGTCGATACCCACCCAGGACCACCAAGGATGGCACCAAGACCACCAGGGATGCCAACAACTGATAACCACCAGGTATGCACCCATGACCACCAGGGATGCCAATCAGTGCCCACATATGATGTCAATCAATGCCCACCAGCCTGCCAGTGCCTCCATATCAGTGATGCCCATCAGTGCCATTTATCAGTGTCCATCAGTGCCACCCATCAGTGTCCACAAGTGCTACGTATCAGTGCCCGTCCGTGCCCATCAGTGCCCATCAGTGCGGCCTATCAATGCCACCTCTGAGTGCACCCTATCAGATCTCCATTGAAATTGCACCCGAAGCCACCAAAATTAGTACAGACACTACTTTTGGGAATTGATGTGGTGCTGCAAATTCTGCGTCGTACCAATTCGGACGGTGCCATTGCCAGCAATAGCCGCCGATTTGGAATTGCGATTTGACATGTCAAACCGCATTTGCCAAATCGTATCAATGTGAACCTAGGCTCAAGGAACTAAACCTGGCTCTCTGGAGGAGCTCCAAGGTTTTGCAGAACCCTGTTTGAAAAAGAAAAAATTCTAAACAGGGACTTTTTCAAACCACTCACCAGGGTATCATTCCATATACTGTATGTATACAAAACCGGTAAAATCCAAAATCAGGGCTTTAAATATACCACTGGGAGTCAAGGAAAATCAAACACACATAGTTAAAACATTATTTATATTACAAAATTATTTTCCTTCTCTCCCCTTCTTCCCCCCTACAATCCACTCAGCCACCATATGGTTCCCTGTGATTTAATTTGCGGTCAAATATATGCATAGAATCCATAATAGTATGATGCACTCGCTCCATTAATCTAATTGTTTCCATTCTCTGCAATACCTGTGGCCACGGCACTGTAGGAGTCTGCCAATTCAGTGCTATAGCCCATAGGACTGCGCAAGATAGTGTATGGGCTAATTTTTGGGATGATGCCGCGACCTCAGGAATTGGTGCAAAAAGAAGGCCCATTGGTAACGTCAATGTGACAAAAGAACCGATCATTTGGGCTACCTTAGAGGCGGCCTTTTGCCATATCGGTTGGAGGGCTGGGCAACTCCAAAAGGTATGGAGAAACTAGCCCGTGTCCTGGCAGCCCCTAAAGCAGTTGTCTGGAACTGTTGGGTAGAACTCATGTACCTTCCTGGGGGTCAGGTAGCATCTGGCGTGCAGTTTCACTACCGTTAATATTATAGACATAGAGCGAGTTTAGTAGCACATCTGACCATTCTTCTGAGGTAAATTCTTGACCTATGTCTGTTTCCCACCTGATCATCGCAGAAGATTTTTCAGGTAAGTGGACCCCGTTTACGTAACTGTAAATCTGCGATATGATCCCGTATGGCGGTACTAGAACATATGGATTCATATGTCGTAAATATGGGCCTGACGTTAAGGGGCTATAATGATTCATAGAAGTGTATGATCTGGAGAAATTTAAAGAATTCTGTCCTTGGGGTATTATATTTTTGCTGGAGGTGGGAGAAAGAACCAAAGTGTGAGTCTTGTATCAAGGAGTTAAGGGTAACTAGAGTGTTCTGCTCCCACCACAGATATTCATTAGGTGAAGTATATGCGAGGGGGAATCTTTTATCTCCTAAGAAGGAAAATAGGGGTGGCCTTGGGGGTGAGAGCCTAAATTTCAGATGGTATAATGACCATAACTGGAAAGATTGTGAGACTATGCTATTTAGAGGGTTCAATTCCCTGGTCCTGACTGTATTCTTCCAAAGCAGATCTGGGAGGTAGTACGGGCAGACTGAAGTATTTTAGAATTGGAGCCAAGGGATCGAGGTTGTCGGAGTGTGCCACTGTACTGTTTGTGCCAGTCTGGCCGCCATAAAGTACTGCCATATATCAGGAAGACCTAGACCTCCTTGTGAGAGAGATCTATGTTATATTAATTTGCCGTATCTAGGTCGCTTACCCCTCCATATAAATTGATTTCACCTCACTTTGGATCTGTTCGATGGTCTAGTGGGAAACATAGACTGGCAAGGCTCTAAAGTAATATAATAGCTTTGGCAGGATAGAGAACTTAATCGCCGTAACTCTGCCCAATAGGGAGATGGAGAAGTTGGACCACAATCTCACCCATTGTTTAACTTTTGAAAATGCTTGAGGATAGTTAGCATTATAAATCTCTCTGAGCGAAGGAGCTAGGCGAACCCTTAGTTATTGCAGGGTTCTATCACTTACAGAGAAGCCAAAGGAGCCTTTTATGTTAGCTAATATGTTATAGGGGACATTTATTGGGAGGGTGGAGCACTTGGACAGATTAACCCCCAGGCCTGAGATATCATGGAACTCTCGTAACACCTTAACCAGGTTAGGGACGGATACCAGCGGGTCCGGTATGTTGTCCACGTACATGCGGAACTTAAATTCCTCTTCCCCCTTCAGATACTGTTTGATATTTGGGTTAGCCTTTATCACCCTTGCCAATGGCTCTATGGCCAAGGCAAAAATGAAAGAAGACAAGGGGCAGCCTTGCCTCCTACCCCTTCCTAATGGGAATTAGTCGGAGGAGCAGCCGGGGAACTTGATTCTGGTATGGGGGTTATATTAAGGCCTTAAATCCATGTACAAATTCCCCACTGAATCCAAATTTTGCTAGGATATTGTCCATGTATGTCCATAGCACACTATCAAAGGCCTTATGTATATCTAGACCCAGGATCAATACTTTGTGGGAGAAGAGATCTGCGTCCTGTAAGATGTTAGAGGCCAATCAGATGTTATCCATGATCTGCCTGGTAGGGATAAGACCCATTTGTTCTGGGGCTATTAGTGAGGAGATAATAGGGCAAGCCAGTCTTCTAGCAATCTGCCCAGGATCTTTAGATCATTATTGAGGACCAACCTGTAGTTCTGGGGGACTGAGTGGTTTCGGGATCAATGTCATATTGGTGTGGAGCATCTCTTCCGGGAACTTATGGCCCTGGGGGATATAATTGAAAAGGTTGGAGAGTTTAGGGGCAAGGGTTCCTGCAAATTTCTTATAGTATGTAGGGGTAAACCCTGTCTGGGCCTGGGGCTTAAAACGCAGGTTTTCAAATATAAGTAACCCATTGGATTAGCACCTTGCTAGGCTCATTTTTTGAAAATAACCTTCAGCAGAATTGTCAATTCAGTCAATTGATAGCATCCAGATCTGAATATGACTCCATGATTTGTGTGCAGATTCAGGGAAACTTCAGATCTGGAGGATCTGGATTAGACATGTACAATTTGTTTCGTTCCGAATTCCTTTTTTAAACAATTTTTTTGACAAATTAGTTAATTCGGAAATATCCACATTAGCGAAAACCTGTTTAACAAATTTTTCTGAATATTCGAAAATTCGTAAATTCTGAATTTGAAAATCCAAAAACCAGAAAATTCAAAATTCTGAAATAACTAATTAATAATAACGTAACTATTACTCACTGTTAAATTATAGGTATTGGAATCTCCTTTCAAATTTGGCTGTTAGTGTATGTAATGAATACAAATTTATTTTATTTATTTTATCTGAAGTTAAGAATTATCCAAAATAATGAATGCCGTATCTAAATGAACGGAACATAACAAATTAATAATAATAATAATAAAAACTTTTTATTATTGTTATTTATTATTAATTTGTTCAATTCTATTTGTTTAGATGCAGCATTTGTTATTTTGGATAGTTTGTAACTTCGGATAAATTAGTATTTGTTATGTTCATTAACAGCCAAATTTGGACGGAAATTACAATACCTATAATTTAATAGTTAGTTATTATTAGTTAGTTACTCTTTAGAATTTTTGGATTTAATTTTTTATTTTCGGATCTTCTAATTTACGAATTTTTGAATTTACGAATTTTCAACACATGACCTGAAAAAGAAAAAAAAAAGAATGAAATGAAAATGTGCACGTCTAATCTGGATGATTTGAGCAAACAAGAAACTCAACTAAATGTGATGAAGACAATCAATTGGGTAGGGAACTAGACTAGAGGAAGCCCTCTGAGCTTTCTATGTGTTGCAGAGCACATTCCAAGTAGCAGCAAAGCACTGAGATATGGTCAACCAAGTCTCATTATTTTTATTATCACTGTCACTGAGAAGTGGTTAAGGTTATAGGCTGAGTGAAAAACTTCAGGATTTGCACATGGGCAGCAGGATTCCAAAAAAAACCCCAGCAATATGTACTTGAGCCTAAGCAGTCCTAAAAGGTTTCTTAAGAGTGTTCAAATGTTGCTCCTTATGGTGTATGCAAGTATATGTGTTAGTGTTCAAGTCAGTCCCTGTGTCCCTTTGTTCCTTTGGAGATCCTTGAATCCTTGGTAAGGGTGCGCAAAGACCCTTGACTTCTGTCCAAGTTGAGAGGGAGAAGAGGTGAACATTTTTCTTTTTTTTACTTGAGCCTAACCAGTCCGAAAAGTTCTTAAGTCATGTTCCTTTTGGTGTATGTATGTATGCATGTATGTATGTATAAGTCTTCAAGGCAATCCCTATGTCCCTTTGAAACTCCTTGAATCCTGGACCCAGGGTGTACGTGGGCCTTGAGCTCTGCCCAAGTCAAAAGGGTCTTTTCCTCTCCTGCCCAAGTCAAGAGTGTCTAAGCTTCTTCCCAAGTCAAGAGAGCCTTGGCTTCTGCCTCAGTCAAGAAGGTCATCATGGCTTCTGCCCAAGTCAAGAGTGTTTTGGCTTCTGCCCAAGTCAAGAGTGTCTTGGCTTCTGCCCAAGTCAAGAAGGTCTTGACTTATGCCATAGTGAAAATGGTCTTGGCTTTTGCCAAAGTCAATAAGGTCTTGGCTTCAGCCCTAGTCAAGAGGGTCTTGGCTTCTGCCCAAGTCAAGAAGTTTTTGGCTTCTGCCTTAGTCAAGAGGGTCTTGGTTTCTTCCAAGGTCAAGAGGGTCTTTTCCTTCTGTACAATCCCTTGAGCTGCTAAGCCCAGCCTGTCGTTTATCTGTTGAAGTCTGAGCCTTTTTTCATTCTTAAAGTATATCTAAAGCTAAAACTTTATTTCCATATGGATAGAGTAGGAAAAATGTAAACCCCCTATTAGATTTTTTTTTTGTCATTCCTTCATTTCTGTCCTGTAAACACAACTTTTTTAGGCCAAAAAGTTCAATTTTGGTCTCATCTGACCAGAGCATCTTCTTCCACATGTTTGCTGTGCCCCCCACATGGTTTCTCTCAAACCGCAAACAGGAATTCTTACGGCTTTCTTTCACCAATGTCTTTCTTCTTGTCACTTTTCCATAAAGGTCAGATATGTGGAGAGACGACTAATAGTTGTCCTGTGGACAGATTCTCCCACCTGAGCTGTGGATCTCTGCAGCTCCTCCAGAGTTACCATGGACCTCTTGGCTGCTTCTCTGATGAATGCTCTCCTTGCCCGGCCAGTCAGTTTAGATGGACGGCCATGTCTTGGTAGGTTTGCAGTTGTGCCATACTCTTTCCATTTTCGGATGATGGATTGAACAGAGCTCCGTGAGATGTTCAAAGCTTGGGATGCTTTTTTTTATAAACGAATCCTGCTTTAAATTACATTTATGTTTTTGGTTGTAACGTGACAAAATGTGGAAAATTTCAAGGGGTATATATACTTTTTAAAGGTACTGTATATCAGAGGACTGGATGGTGAGACATACAAATTCGTTTGCAGGTAAAGCAGTGTATTTGCCTGTTTGCTTGGAGTTCAGCTTTAAGATAACTGGTGCTCATGAGCCCACATGAAGATGACAGACACCGATGATGCATTTATTGAAGGAAATTACTTTGCTAATTGTAGATTTTCATTGTTCTCACATTGAGCGCGGTGTCTGGTTACGGGGTTTTATATAAGCCTCTTGGCACACAAGAGTATTATACACCTTTTCCAGGAAAGAAATGCTAATTTTAGGTAGCCGCCGTGCTGCCGATCTGATTAGCGCTGGTAAATGGAGGCTGGGTGTCAGCACTTATCTCTTCCCGGGGTTCAGCCCTCCTCCCTGCACACTGATAAGATGTCAGATAATAACCATGATGTTTGAGAAAATGTCAGCAAAGCATTCATTTCATATTGAGGCCAAAGCTGACATCACTCCTGAATCTCATATTTCTGTCCTGTGCAGAAAAACTCAGAAATCGCTTAATATCAGGAAGAGTCAGACAACGAACCGCGACAATATTTTATTTCTACTAATCTCTGAAAGCTGTACCCCCAAAAAGGCACAAAGGATCCTTTCCCCATGGTTGACTTACCCCATTAAGGGCACATGGGCACCACCACCCCTGTCCATTGTCACCACCACCCATATTCATACGTCCGGCGGCCGATTTCATGACGCCGGGTGCATGAATTCCAATGCGGGGTGGGTCGTTTTTTGAAGCAACCATTAAAGCCAGAGGCTCTAATAGGCTTCAAAATAAGGTAGGCTCGGGGCATTGAGAATGCGCTCGGAGCCCACCCAGGTGTGTGAGAATAGCAAATAAATATTCGCTATTCTCACACGAAAACGCCTCTCCTCCAATGAGGAAGAGCGGGTCCGAGAACCGTTTCCTGATTGGCCGAAAGGAGAAGCATTCTGATTGACTGCCGAGGAGGAGGGAGGAGACAAAAGCCGTGGAGCAGGGGAAGGAGAAGCTGCTCATGATGCCCGTGGAGTAGAGCGGGGGAAGCCACCCGTGATTGCCTGCCATGGATGGGGTAAGTGCACCGATCGACCGACCCACAGGGGTCCTCCACACCCGACCCGGGGACCCTCCACATCCCCCCCCCAAAAAAAAATTACCACCACCCGCCACTGTGACTTACCATTCCTTGTTCTTTGTGTGAAGGTGACCATCTTCAAGGTTCTACTTCCTCATGTCAGTGCTGTCCCCCTGATGACTGGTGAGAAAATAATCAAGAAGCAGGATAGGTGGAGGACGTACCGATCCGCATAATGAATGAAATAATAGCAGGGAGATTCTTGCATTGCAGGTTTTCAGGTACAGCTTCCCCTCCAGGCAGGGTTTAAAGAGAAGTACAGACAAAGCTTGTTTGGCTGTAACTCTCCGGTGGATCACCAGAGTGGAGTTCGTTCTGTATTCCTGTGACCCATTTTCAGCTGAAGCCTGCTGTCGGCTGATGTCATAGAGCCGGTCCAGACTCGGTCAAGATCGTGGAAATTAAGTTGGAAATTGCCCACATGCCTGGACTGGTACCTTAGCGACCCGCCGAGAGCCTGAGTTGGCGCTCCACCCCTCCACAGCTCAGAGCTTCAGTGAGCACGGTGAAGGGGGGCAGAGCAGAGAGACAAGCACCAGTTCTCTGCTCAGGGAGCTTTGAGAACCGAGTCATCAACGGTGTATGATTGCTCAGTTCTCAGTGTTCGAGGCACCAGGGGTCAGATGCAGCATCCATTTAGGTAAGTATGATTCTTAAATAAACCCCCCTATACTTCTCTGTTAACATCTTCACATCAGAGCCTCTAGCAAAGAGAACAACAAACAGCACAGTAGCGACATCACCAAATATTGCATCAAAACTCCTGAGAGTAGAAGGCCTTAGGTCTCATGCTGCTAGAAGGCTGTAGACATAGGGTATGCCTAGGCACACTCACATACCAGGAAATGCAATGCTATTTTCAGGAGGAATTACAGATAAAACGGCACATTTGCAGGGTATTGCTTAGGAATAAGGATGAGCCGAACACCCCCCGGTTCGGTTCGCAGCAGAACCTGCGAACAGACCTAAACTTTGTGTGAACTTTAGAACCCTATTAAAGTCTATGGGACTCGAACGTTCAAAATCAAAAGTGCTAATTTTAAAGGCTAATATGCAAGTTATTGTCCTATAAAGTGTTTGGGGACCCGGGTCCTGCCCCAGGGGACATGTATCAATGCGAAAAAAAGTTTTAAAAACTGCTGTTTTTTCGGGAGCAGTGATTTTAATAATGTTTAAAGTGAAACAATAAAAGTGTATTATTCCTTTAAATTTCGTACCTGGTGGGTGTCTATAGTATGCCTGTGAAGGGGCGCATGTTTCTTGTGCTTAGAACTGTCCCTGCACAAAGTGTAATTTCTGCAGGAAAAAAAGTAATTTAAAATCACTCGCGGCTATAATGAATTGTCGGCTCTGTAATACAGAGAACAGTCATTGAAAGTCATTGATAAAAAATAAAATAAAAAAAAAAGCGTGGGGTTCCCCCAAATTCAATTACCAGGCCCTTCAGGTCTGGTATGGATATTAAGGGGAACCCCACATCAAATAAAAAAAAAATGATGTGGGGTTCCCCCCAAATATCCATACCAGACCCTTCAGGTTGTAGGCCAGACAAGTAGGATGCTAAATATTATGTTGTCACCATTAATGCCAAAGGAGAAGATGTAACACTGCCAGATCCCAGATACTACTGGTTTATGTCTTAAAGAGGCTACTATTACCCTGGTCTACAAATGTGTTGTGTGATGTCAAGGATGCTACGCTGAGAGCCACTTCACACTAACATACAGTTGTTGCTAGTTGATAACATTCCAGAGAGCTGTATTGCTGGACTGAATGCTGCCGGCAGATACAGGGAATGCCCGCCTGAGCCACGTTGGCTAAAGTTGAAGTTGTTGGAGTGCTCCACCCTGAAATAGTGACCTGTGACCTTCAGCAGGTTGTTGTTTCTCAAGTGATGAATACAATCTTCTTTGTCCCCGGCTGTCATGTGGACAGACTGAGGATACCTTTGCAAGGGGATCTATGTCCTGAAGTGCGGTCCCTTGCACCATGGCCTGGCTGCTTGTTGCCTGAATTGTAGCCATGCCCTCATGTCCCCGGAGTTTTCCCTAAAGAAGAAGGGAAACTGCTGGGAAGTATTGTCCACCCCGAGTGAAATTGATGGACTGTGACACGTCATGGACACTGGGTATGTAGTTAGAATGGGTTGTGATAACAAGGCAAATCTTACCATTCATGTGAATAATGGACTAACCCATGAATCAGAACTGTTCCTAGGGTTGCTCACAAGGTGGCATAAGTGGCGCTGGCCTGAATGAACTTTATTCACATTATGAGCATTGAATAGATGTGCTAAGGGAAAGTTTGATGTTTGATTAGGAAAGGGGGGGGGGGCATTCTCGGCTAAGAATGGGGCCTTCTTTCACTATGTAAATAATGCAGATATTTTATAGGGTATATTTAGACTGCTATGTTGTCATTGGCTGAGGACAATTGGAAACCATTTAATCACGTATGTACATACTGCACCCTTATCATAGGATAGGATGCATTGCTATTTATTCTCTTTCAGGTGTTGCTGTGTCGGTGCGTCTCCCTTGGCTGAGGAGAGACAGGGATCTAACCTGACGACAACACTAACCCTCTTTAAAAAAAAATTATTACTGTATATATTAGATAGATAGCAAGCAATACCATTGCTTTTGTGTTCCTTTAAAACTGTATATTACTATTTCATTGTCATATGTGATTTACCATTCCTTGTGTCTGATACTATGTTTATTTCACATGGTACGCCACATTCACTGTTACTTTGTTATTCTTTCCTTGCTTTTCCTTTTTTTTCTTGCCAGGATATTCACTCTCTTGAGAGCTTAAAAATTATAATTTTTTCTGCAAACTCTGAGACATAGTTTTGTAGGCAGGGGGAGGATGTAGCACCCTGGTGGCATTAGATATGAGAAGGGCAGTGCAAGGTCAGATTATGGGTATGTGGGGTATCCCAACCAATGGGCAGAGGTTTTCTAAAATCCCTTGGGCTGCTGCGAGAGTCTATATATTTGGGTGGAGTCAGGTGATCAGGGATCTGTGCCACCTGGACGGCTGTCTGGGTGGACATGTGTTGTATTGCCTAGGATGCTAGGCCAGAGATTGGGCCTATCTCGGGCACATCTAGGCTGTCTGAGGGCCTATCCAGAAGCAAGAGAGAACAGCACAGGTTTGGGATTACGGCAACCAGAAGTGACGGTTCTGCCGGCCCCGGAGAACCTGTCGTGGTCAGAGGTAGAGGGGAAGCTGTTATCACACCAGTAAGGGACCATCCACCTTATTACTGGGGACCACAGTGAGTAACTGAAGCAAGTACCGGAGCAGTATTCTTACCAACCGGGGACAGTGAAGAATCTGGAAACTTCAGTGGGTATCAAGCCAGGGGCCCAGGTGATGCTTGCAGGGCAGCCTTGTGTGTCAAGCCAGGGACCGAGCAGGCCAGTGGGGTGAAGCTTGAGAAGTATCTTGAGTGCCAAGCTAGGGACCCAGCAAGGGGGCGGGGGTGATGCTTGGGGAAGATACTACCGTGAGGATTGGAGGAGCTCAAGGGATTCAGTGACAGTGAATCATCCAGTCTAGTGAAAGACCGGGAGCTCAGTGGGCTGAAGAACTACAAGAAGTGATTGTAGTGAAAGCGAAGGAATTGTTACGCTTTGTGTTAAGAACTGTTAAAGACCGTTGCCATAGGAGACAGCATTCCTACACATGCACATGTGGCGTCTTGCTGGATGCCTTTCCCTGCATGTCTGTCCTCCTGTTGAAGTCTCTGAGTCTGCCAATTGATCTTGCAACTACGTTAGGGTGTCCTGGCCCTAACCCTCTCTCCCAAAGTTCTGTTAATAGAAATAAAATCTCTTTTGCATTCAAGATGTGTCTGGCACCCAATCAATCTACCTTGCATTACACCCACTATGCCATGCAACCCACCATGATGTCAGCTATCTCTGGCCCCGGAGGCTCTCATTAGATCGAATGAGGCCTGGGACCCTGCTACACCAGTAATAATCGAATGCAGAGGCAATTATTTAAAATGATAAAGAGTAATTAAAGGCCTGACAGATACAACAGGCGCTTTGAGGGCAGCCATACTGCTGATGCGGCTCGCAATGAAATTTGAATTTGACACCCCTGGATCTAAGCTACCGGAAATGTAGCCAGTTGCAGCTACCCTGTTTCCCCCAAAAATAAGACCTAGCGTGATTATCGGTGATGGCTGCAATATAAGCCCTACCCCTCAAATAAGCCCTAGTTAAAGTCCTTGTAGGTCTTATTTTCAGGGTAGGGCTTATTTTTCAGGGAAACAGGGTAGTCCTTCCCCATGTGCATCCTCGCTTGGACCGTATAGGACTGGTCTCTTTCCTCAACATAAGCAGAAGCCAGTCAGTATGGCTCCTGCTTGGATGATCTCTGTGTAGGCTTTCTCTATATACAATGCAAAGGCTTCATAATATGTCCTAGTCTTTAATGCTGCTGCACATATCTGGTAATGGGTCCATTGTTCTAGTATGGGGATGAAGTACGCATTTGGGGCGATGCAGGGTTTGCCTCGAACTTCAGCTGTCTGGGCTTCAGCCAATGGGTGAGCTAAATGGCCGGTACACCTGCTTGTAATAGCAGACCTGTGCAGGAAGTCATTCATTAGTGGCAACATTACTACCGCCACTAATGAGGGACAGCTTCTCGCTCGGGGCTGGTAGACGTTTACGGTTCCTTTAGTTCTGAATTGTAAAATCTGGACAAATTTTTCGTTATCAATCAGAATTTCTTAATTACAATAGTAACGAATTTGAATGAATCTGAAATAAAGAATCAAAAGTTTGGACGAAACTCAAATTCAAATCGTTTTCAAATTGAATTCAAATAGTTTTTCGAATCAAATTTGAATTTCCAAAGAGAATAAACTATAAAATAAACTAAATGAATAGAATAGAAAAGAATAGAATAGACAATAAAAGAATATAATATAATAGAGTAAAACAGAACAGAATAGAAAATAAAAGAATAGAAAAAAAATAGAATAGAAAAAAGGGATAGAATAGAAAATAAAAGAATAACGTAAAACAGAACAAATGGAATAGAAAATAAAAGAACAGAATAAAATAGAATATATAATAAAAGAACAGAATAAAATAGAATATATAATAAAAGAACAGAATAAAATAGAATAGAACATGAGGAATAGAATAGAATAAAAAATAGAATAGAATAAAATAGAAAGAATATAACCATCTTCTGAAATTTGAATTGCAAAGATAATAAATTTGAATTTGAATAGAATAGAAAAGAATGTAATAGAATAGAAATGATAAGAATATAAGCATTTCCCAGAATTCAAATAAAATACATTTGAATTTTAATACAATAGAAAAGAGAACAGTAAAACAGAACAGAATAGAAAATAAAAGAATAGAAAAAAATTGAATATAAAATAAAAGAATAACGTAAACCAGAACAAATAGATTAGAAAATAAAAACAGAATAAAATAGAATAGATAATAAAATAACAGAATGAAATAAAATAGAACATAAAGGAATAGAATAAAATAAAAAATAGAATAGAATAAAATAGAAAGAATATAACCATCTTCTGAAATTCGAATTTTAAAGAGAATAAATTTGAATTTGAATAGAATAGAAAAGAATGTAATAGAATAGAATAGAAATGATGAGAATATAAGCATTTCCCAGAATTTGAATAAAATAAATTAGAATTTTAATACAATAGAAAGAGAACAGTAAAATAGAACAGAATAGAAAATAAAAGAATAGAAAAAAATAGAATAGAAAAAAGGGATAGAATAGAAAATAAAAGAATAACGTAAACCAGAACAAATAGATTAGAAACTAAAAGAACAGAATAAAATAGAATAGATAATAAAATAACAGAATGAAATAAAATAGAACATAAAGGAATAGAATAGAATAAAAAATAGAATAGAATACAATAGAAAGAATATAACCATCTTCTGAAATTCGAATTTCAAAGAGAATAAATTTGAATTTGAATAGAATAGAAAAGAATGTAATAGAATAGAATAGAAATGATGAGAATATAAGCATTTCCCAGAATTTGAATAAAATAAATTAGAATTTTAATACAATAGAAATGCATAGATTAGAAAAGAATAGAAAATAGAATTGACTAGAATAGAAAAAAAAAACAATAGAATAGAATTGAAATCTAGTTTATGAGGATGGTAGACCATTCTTGCATTTGTGAGGTCAGGCACTGATGTTGGACGAAAAGGCCTGGCTCACAGTCTCCGCTCTAATTCAAGGTTGAGGTTAGGACTCTGTGCAGGCCAGTCAAGTTCCTCCACTCCAAACTCGCTCATCCATGTCTTTATGGACCTTGCTTTGTGCGCTGGTCCATTTGGTGGATCATTTGGTGAAGGGGGATTATGGTGTGGGGGTTGTTTTCCAGGGTTTGGGCTTGGCCCCCTTAGTTCCCAGTGAAGGGAACTCTTAAGGTGTCAGCATACCAAGACATTTTGGGTATTATATTGGGTTTTGCATGCACTCAAATTAATTACAGAATTCATTACAGAATTTTTTTTCGAAAACAAAATTTGCGTTCCAAACACCACTGCACAAATACCATGTGACATAAAAAAAAAAAAGGCAAAACCCAGCATTTTATTCTCCAGGGCCTCTGCTAAAAAAATTAAAATAATTTTCTAGCAAAAAAAAAAAAGTGTCAGAAAAAAGGCCTGGTCTTCAAGTAGTTAAAGTAAAAGTAAACTTGGAGTTAGGCTTTGGAATGAAATTAGTTGACTCAATGATGGCAAAGTGGAATTCTCCGAGGGGCAAATTTTACTTGCCCATGGTCAGATTATTGGGCAATTCGGGTGAAGGGACAATCGGATTGGAAGAAGAGCCTAGCAGCATGCACACTCTTCCTTCTCTGATTACACAACTGTGGAGTTAATGGCAAAGTTATGTTCGGCAGTTCAGAGTTCATGTAAAACATCCCCATCTCTAACCAGCTTTCTGATGTCCTACAATGTACTCGAGACCTTGGAGTTATCGGAAAAATACTTAAAGAGTTTCAGAGAAAATTGTGAAAGAATATGATAGGAATGTGTACAGGAATTTTTATTGGAATGTGTGAAAGAATGCATTATCTT